>NC_134137.1:76770000-77395000 GCF_033958435.1 Carettochelys insculpta
GGATCTGAAGGAAGGTGGGATCTTTCCTGAAAATAACTGCCTGCAGGTCCCTCCCTGACATCCTTGAGTTTTAAAATAGCTGGACCTCACCTGATTGTTGATAATGGTTTGTCAATATATCTTGGAATACTAGGAATCTCCAGAAAACAAGAGAGGAAGCTAATGTTGTGCCAATATCCCAAATGGGTAAAAGAGATGACCGAGGTAATTAAAGGGCTGTCATTTTGACATGGATTCCAGGCAAAAAAATGAAGGGGCTGATACAGGATTTGATTAGTAAAATGTTAAAGGAGGATAACTTAATCACAACCAATCACACTAGGTTTACAGAACACAAATCTGAGAGAATAACTTGGTATCTTTTTTGATGAGTGGATAGGGTTTTCCCTCCACATAGGTTAGAAAGAGCGTAAGATGGTTAGGTAAGTAATTAACGCCACAGGCTGCATGCAGAGGAAGAAACAGGGAACAGGCAATTAACTGGCAGCAGGTTCAACTGTGAAGAAACATGTGTGGCTTTTATAAAGCCAAATAGATGGCAACAAAGATGAGGCTACCAGGAAAGAGCTATCACAGTTCCTTGGGAAGAAAGAGGAGTGATTGGAAGCTGCAATTGTGTGCAGGATGCAGTCATTTCCTGGGAAGAGAGAGGAAGGTTTGGATACAGTGCACCCAGGGACAAAAGTGCAAGCAGAGTGGTAGGAAGCTGTCCAGAAAGAAGCAGTGTGGACTGAGAGAAGAAAGCCCAGACATGCATGTTTGAGGGTCCCCAGAGTGAAACACACAGTAGAGGGTGGACCAAGGTTCCTTTACCAGCCCCTGGGCAGTGAATGTGAAGACTGTCTGCACTGCTGGTGTAGTGTACTCCTTTACTCAGTGACCAGGTGATTCTTGCTTCTGGACCTGGAGCAAGAGAGGAGTTGCTGACTAGAAAGAAGAAGATCGCTGGAGCAATGGCATACAAACCACATAACCAGGCCTCTGGACCTAATCCCCAGTGAGCAGGAGTGGAGACCAGCAACCTCATGAATGGTGCACCTCCTGACAAAGAGATTAAATATTTAGTTGATGTAATATTCGTAGATTTCTGTAAGGCATTTAATCTACTCAACATGTGACCTTAAATTAAAAATTAGAACAATATTAAAATAGTAAACTTTGAATGGATGAAAAGCTGCAGCTCTGAGTCGAGAGTGTTGACAGACGGATTCAGCTCTCAGCCAAACCTGCTCCCCATGCAAGGAAGAGTCAAAGCTGAGGTTATGACTCAGTATTACAAATCATATTGTAAGCTATCTATTTGTATATATGAAAATAAGTTTTCTTCTCCATTACATGTGGATTTCAGTTGTGAGCATACTAGGTTCTCAGAAGGTTATTGCACTGTTATTCTGTAGTTTGACTCATTTTACTTTAACAGACCACCCTGCAACCTTTGGTCCTAATGTCTGCCACTGTAGAAGAGAAATAACATTTTCTTGCTAAAATACAGTGGTTGTGTAGCAGTTATGATCGTGTTGAAGAGCAAAAGTTATCAATGAGAATGATAACTGTAATCTTACTTTGAGTCAGGAAACAGAGAAAGAATGAGTGGCTTGTACAGACAGAAAGTAAACCACCATACAAAGACAAAGATTTCTAAATGTAAAGACTTGGGTAAATGACCTCAATTATATTTTTTTGTGAACTGTGTGTATTTCCAAAGCCTTCCAGACCGTAGGGTATGAGATAATTTTTCTGTTTGGACAATTCCCCACAGACAAGAAGAAGGAAAGAGAATGAGATCATTGTACTAAAAGAAAAAAAGTAAAGCTGCCTGTGGCACTCAGCAAGGAAACCTCCTCTGGGTGCAGCAGGAGAGAAGTGGAGAGACTGAATTCATTACTGTCAATAAGCAAGTGCTTAGGAGGTATCACTGAAGAAATGGTTTTAAATAAAAATCATTGTAATGTCAGTAATATAAATTACATTAAACTGCCATGATGGAGCATGAACTCAAACAAAAGTCCTAATGTCTAGCAGGTGAAGGCCTGAGGGTGATAGCACACACGCATCGCTGCCTTCAGTCCCCAGATGCTACATGTTGTGATTATTACAAATGATATTTTATCTCTCAGTTGTTAACAGCAAAGTTAAACAATTATAGCATGCTTATTTTTTTCCCTATAGAACACATCTGTCTCTCTATGTGTTGTGGCTAGAAGATCAGGGTTCTGATTTCAAATTGGGCAGCTAATTAATAAACAGCTTTCACAGCCATGCCATGCAAAATACAGTTTTGTCCATGGAGACCTTTACTAAAGAGTTCTTTGTTTCTGCGTCATACGAAACTTTCTTCTGGTTTAAGAAGAAAACATTTTAAAATTGTTTGTATGAATAAAATATTTAGTGATTCAATTCCTTTTTAGACTTTAAATTAGATTTTTATTGCTGTTTCTGCAGACCCTGACCATGATTAATGGATCTGCTTAAGAGCTGTGTAGCTGCTTTTCAACAACCACCTCTTCTGACACCCACACTAGCATGCATGCAGGCGTGTGCACACACACACACATACACACACACAGAGGAGCAGAAAGGAGAAAAAAACTTGAGAGATCCTAAAGTGATAAAATGTGGAAAAAAGCTGAAACAACCCAGTTGTTTATTGCCTTCTTGGTTATTAATATGATAACAAATAATATTCACAGAAAAATGAAATAGTTTATAAAACCTTTTAAAGAGCAATCAAAAAGAAACGAATGAGGACTGTGCAGCCTAATGGGATAGGATCATCATTAACTCCTCTTTTTGTAAGTATTAACTCTTAGCAGATGCTTGTGGGAAAAACTCCCCTGAAATCAATTCAGTTATGTCCAGTTTCCTATATGCAGAATTTGCTTGTTGGTTTTCTGAATCATATTGTTCATACAAAATCACCAAGAGGTCATGATTTTAATGGTGTCATTCACAAAAATTCTGTTGTTTTAGAATCAAAGGAGCTTGACTGAACAAAAAAATACAGATGTCAGGAACAATATGTATCCTTTTCCTTTGGATCACTCTGTTAGGTGTTATTGGAAGGTAACATTTCTCCGTTTTAAGTTGTCTTTATGACTAGGATTTCCGGATATTTGATACAAAGGTTCCAATATCAAAGTCACCTAACTATTAACTTGTCATCTTTTTTTTTTTCCTTTTTTATCTTTTCCTTAGGAGAGTTGTCAAAGCCCCTTATTTCCCTTATGCAGTTATTTTATATGGATGACCAAGCACACTGATAAATATTCACATAAGAACGTTTATGTTTGTTTGTTTGCTTTACTTTTTATCATATGCCAGATGAAAAACAACCAGAAAAAATTAATACATGGAGATAGCCTAAGGAATATTTTTTTGTGGCTTGAAGTCTTTTGGTGGTTTGATCAGTTTTGTGCTCATCTGTACTTTCTAGCTAGGCTAGTGTTACCCGTAAGTGTAATACTATGGAATACGTTGCTTTCACTTGGCCAAAACCTAGCATATATTAGAAAAATGAAGAGAAAACTTAGGCTATTTTTTTGCATTGTAAAATGAAAGAAATTTAAATAAGCTTCTCACCCACTGAAAACTGGATAAAATACTCGAGCATTCTTCAGGGAAAGTGTCATGGATTGAACAACTTGTACTAATCTTGTTCTTCATTTATTTGAGTAATGGGAATATGTATCCAAACTGATTCGCTAACATTTTAGATGTACCTGCTACTTAATGGTATTGGATATTTTTGTATTGTATGTGCACATTTCAGTAAGATTGTGTAAGACAACATAAAGTGTGTTTAGGGAGTTCTGCCAGACCATGAGGCTATATACTTATATATATTTAAAATGTGTTTGATTATAGCTGATGCAATATGTTTTACTTAAAGATAAAAGGCACTTCTATACAGATGAGAAGGGGTGTCATCAATCTATTAAGGCAGGCAATCACAGCGCAACACAAATGGCAGGAAGAAGAATGAGGTGCCTTCAGAATGGATTATTTATCTTCGATGTTTCTTTCTGCCCTTTTTTTCCCGAGCATTTTTAAACCTCTAAAAAATTACTTTCACAGCAAAAACATGAAGGTGGCAATGTTTCCCTCTATTAAATGTATGTTTCTGTCTATTTATTTCTCAGAATTGAAATGTCACTGTTGCAGACAATGAGGTACCTGGAAAACTAAACACCACTGTATCCATTGCTCACAGACTGCAACACAGAAAGGAGATAAGTATGGATGCTTTGATAACTGTAATGATCTTGTTAAAATATGCTAATGGCCATTGAAGTTGTGTGAATTTGACAATAGGATAAATATACCCATCCTTCTAAGGCAATAGACTGTATATTTAAATTAAATCACTTCCAGTTTCTGATTGGTAGAAGGAGGGAGAAGTAGAAAACAAATAGTAAAGGAGTAAAGGAAGTATCTAGTAACTTTAATAAAACCTTACACTGATAGATAGCTTCTAACTTTGTCAACTAACTTGTCATAAACATTTTATACCCACATTTCCCTTTTTGAACTCTAAGAATTCCTTTTCCACAGGGAGGATGAAGATGAAAATGAGGCTACCTCCTTCCTTAGACTGCCACAGGTTATCTTAAATTCAACACCATCAGTGCTGGTACCTGAACTAGTTTGCCTAGGTCCTGCAATAACTGCTGCTTGGATTGGCTCTTAGGTGGCTGAGGGAAGAATTTGGTTGTGAAGATGGCTTTCATGTATCCTTGATCAAATCCCCAAATTTCTCCCAAGCACAGGCTGCAAACGTAAAGCCATACTCTTCTCTCAGATTCCACACCTGCTTTCATAAAACAAAAAAAACCAGACAGGTAGCACTTTAAAGACTAAGAGATCTAAAGAAGTGAGCCTGCCCCACAAAAGCTAATCACCTAATAAATTATTTTGTTAGTCATTAGAATGCTACATGGCTGCTTTTTTGTTTTCTGAAAATACAGACTAACACGGCTACCTCTCTGTGACTATGCACTTGCTTTCATGTGGCACATAGACAAGTACCATCCTAAAAGATCTATACTGTATGCCATTTCCTCCTAATGTGGCAAATGGAGAGATCCATAGGGAGGAAAGCTGCAGTGCTGATTCACTTCAGAAAGTTTTTCATTTTAGTCTAAAGGGGGAAGAGTAAAACAAAGAGCTCATTCCAACAGAGGCAAAAGTTTAGTTCCTGAAAACCATGTAGATGTCCTGGAAACTATTGCAATTCAGAATTGTTCATACAGAAACTCTTTTCTGCTTCCCCATTCCCATATCCCTTCATCTGTCTCTTCCTTCTTTTATCAGTATAATTCCACTGACATGACTTATGCAGATGGCCTTTAACTGATGTGCCACTGAGCAGAAAACGTTCTGTGGGAAAGTTGATACTTCTTCCAAATATCTTCTATCTCTGGCAGATTGATTGAAAAGTCAGTGAGTGGTTGATGAGGCCCTCCCCAGAACCACCTGCAATATCCTGTGGACCTTCAGCAGATTGATATCTATTAGGGGCAAAAAGTGGGGATACAGTGCCAAAGATGAAACAGTTAGATTCATGTATGAAGGGTTTTTTCTGCATATATATCTAGGAGCTATCATTTGACAAGAAGTTCTGGACAATATGAATAAGGGCACCCCAGAGTTTTACCTTGTTTCGTGCATTCCTTACCAGTACAAAATACCCAAAGAGGACAGCAGGAGTTATGGGTATACTGGGCTAATAGCAGGCTTATTTCATCTGCTCCAGAAACACATTTTTGAATATCCTAATTTCAATAGACACATTTTATGTCAAAAAATGTAAAGCACAAAAAATACAGGCATTCTCTGCTCTTCTTTCTGCATTATCATTTTATAACAATTGTAAAAGTTCCTTCATTTGGGGAGTCATCAGATTCTTTCTCTCTCTCTCTCTTTTTTGGGTTTCAAGAAGAGGGGTGTCTATCAAAAATTGCTAACTTTTATTGAACTTTGAGTAATTATTTCAGAAACAATCTAATAGGCAGGCCTTAATCATGTCTTTGTCTTTCAAGTGTTTTCTGCACTGCTTTTTAAATATTTACATTTGAACATTTTAAGGGGACATTGTCAATTTGATTTTTAATGTTACTAAGTTTTATTGTTTTTAAATCCAATTTCAGATGGAGAACTATTTAAATAATATGCCCTGACTATTAAAAAAAATGTAAAGACTTGTTTCTTCTATTTAACTCTTGAAGGTCTTTAGGTTTTTTCAGCATAACAGAAACTAAGATAATAGGTCAGGGATTTTCCTTTGGAAAATCCTTCAGATAAACATATATTTTCAGCAAAATTAAAAAAAAAAAGGGGGGTAGAATTTTCATTTGTGGTATTTTTTTTAATATATGTTGAGAACAATTTCAGTTTGAATTCATTTGACCTGAAACAGAGTATTTCATTTTGTTGAGATGACCTGAATATTTCAGGTTGAATCAATTAAATAAAACATAGAACTACATGTTCATAGTAGCACAGAGTCTGAAGGGTGCCATAATTTGGGTCCTATTCTGTCCTCTAGGCCAGCCACTCCAGACAACTACATGTTCCACAGTGCAATGTAAACTTCATCTGACCAAGAGCTCCATGGTGCTCTGACAGCATTTTAGGACACATAATACAGACAGTAAATTTTGGTTTTGCTTGTCATCATTTAATAACTAAAATATGTTCTAATAGGAAAGTGATTTAATATATTTGGCTCTGAAGGGGCCAAAGGGCAGATTACTGCAGGGTGTTTTCTTTATTTATTGGTTTTTGGGTTTTTTTTCTGTTTACAAGTTATCTAGAAATATTATAAATAATTTCTCATACGCTAGATTTGCAGTGATCAAAGGAAGCCATCCTTTTATTTAGAAACAAAAGTAACTGTATTATTCAACTGGAGTAAATAAAGGGAACTGAGATGAAAAATTTGGAGAAGAACCCAGTACTTATTTTCGTCAATGTTAATGTTCATAGTAGAGCCCTCTGCACAAGTTATGAAGCATGCAATTGCTGGTAATTTGTGCATGTTTATTTCTTTACACAGTATATTTGGACTTGCTTACCATAATATATATGGTATTCATCCCTTGCCACGTGACCCAGTGTATAAATGGCAACTCAACACTTAGAACAGAGAAAGAAACGCCACCAAATAGAAATAAAGTACTTGTTTGTTTTATTTTATTTCATTTCATTTCATTTTAGTAGGATGGGTTGGAAATGAAGGTGAGATTTTCATAATGAAGTTGTGGTCTTAAAGCTGAAAAGTTAAAGATAAAATGTAGCAGTTTGTCACAATTATGCCTCATATTGGCAGGTGTTCTGAACTTTCTGTTTGATAACTAGACATATAAATTCCAGTTCTTAAAGCTTTGCAGCCAATTTAAGGGCTCATTTATTTCTGTGACAGCAAGATATATATGCTGCCTGGCATACTGGATGTCTGGGGCCAAATTCACCACTTTGTTGCTTGCTTGTCTCACAGGAAGTAAATAGTAGCAATTTTTCAGCAAAGGCAGACCAGCATAAGGTATTTAGCAAATAAATGAGCATAAGATGACCTGTGGTGTCCTGAAATTACTAAAATTCATGAATAATAAAATGATCTATATATTGTTAGCAGAGGGCTATAGCAAAGGCTAATTTGCAGCCAGTGAAGCTTTACAGGATAATTTGTAACTTTTGAAAATTTAATGACTTCATCAGTTCTTACCTATTTCTTTAGGTTCTTACCTATTTCTTTAGTCTATTTCTTCGGACTATAATTATCTGAATACTACCTTCGGCAGAGCTCTTCTACCCAGACAGCATCATAGTTGCCTATATGTTCAGTTTATGAATACCTCTCTGCCTATATCTGAAGATGGTTTTGAAATACCATTTGTTTTGTTTTGTCTTTTTTTACAAGAACTAGCACACAGGACCCATTATCTCCAGGCATGTTTTGCATAGCATTCTGTAGATACAATTATCAGAAATATCACTGGGTTAAGTTTCAGGGTAGACCAGGGCTTCACAGAATTCTTCATGTGACAAACAGTTTGATATTATTGAGAAAAAAAAGTCTCTGACAAAATATACAGAAGGATTAAAGTAAACAGGGAGGAAATATACAAGCTAAATTAGGGAGCACATCCAGCTGCAGTCTGAAATGTGTCCTATGTTAGACAATGTGGTAGTCAGGGAGTTCTGAATACTGACTACTTCCCCTGTTGTGGCACATTTGGAGATGCTACTCATCCTAAGGGCTGTATCAAGTCATTTCACCCTGACAGAATTCACGCTATGATCCCAAGAATAGTGTCCTAACAGTATAGAGTTGAAGGGATTGTTCCTCCCCACAAAACTTTTCTTAGTGAAACTGGCCTGTGTAGAGACAGCATCTTCAGCCTGAGGGCTGTGGAGATTTTTAACTCAGGGTGTGAGCCTGCCTTTGGTATGTACCATGTATTACTGTTTGTTCTGGAAGATCAGATACATCACTGAATATCTGAAAGCTGGATGGAGCCCATTATTGCATTTTGCGAAAAAAGTAAATCTTATTAGATACAAGGGATGATACCCTGCCTATCTCCATCCTCTTACACTCACTCTTCAGATGGAAAAAGTTGGTTTTCATGCTTGTCTCACATCCTCCTGAATAGAAATTGCATTCAATGCAATATCAAAATGCAATACTTGTTCTAAGAACTACTGCTCTATTCAGCTCGTTACTGTCCTGGGAGTTATTTCATTTCCTTTGCCAGGATGGTGATATGGTTTTAAATTCTCTAATTTTCCTACATTGACTTCCTTGTAGATACCTGACAGGGCATGGAGGGAGTGATTCACAATCCTTTATCCATGATTCTACTGTGCCACCTACCCACACAGTAGTAGGAGCCTTTAGGGGGCAGGGATCAGCAGAGGTGTTTGGAGGTACACCTATCTCACAGAGCTAGAAGAAACCTTCAGAGGTCATTGAGTCCAGTCCCCTGCCTTCACAGCAGGACCTATTACCATCCCTGGCAGATTTTTCTTTGTAACCTATTTCTCCGAGTACCTTAAATTACCTTAAATAAACCCCACAAAAGATTGAACTCATAACCCTTCATTTAGTAAGCTAATGCTCAAACCACCAAGCTATGTTTATGTAACTGGGGGTGATATAACCAAACTTCTCTCCTTTCTGCCCTTTAATTTCTGGGTTTGAAGGTGGAGATCCATCTGTGGATCTTGGGGAAACATGTAAATTTCTGTGGGAGCAGAATTGAACATTAAATTAGAAAAGCAAAATCAGAATAGAAGACTGTATGTAATATTTTACATTTCTCTTTAAAAATGTTCTTAACTAAGGGAGCTGTATTTTCAAATAATTTCAAAAAGAAAGAAAATTGTTTAACCTCATTGTGAGAATGCAGCAAAGAAATTACATTTGGCAGATATTAAAAGAAGGCCCAAAGGGCATATATAAAGTATTAATATCAGAGAAAGAGCAAGAATCATACTGAAACACAGCAGGCTAAGGGAAAAATAGAATGTATCCATAAAAGTATTTGGAAAATGAAAAATAAAAGATAAAATATACAAAAAAGTCAAACAGCTAAAATGCTTGTTGTAGAAGCTTCTACTTTATTTTCACTTTTTGTTGTAAGCTTAGCAAATCAATTTCTGGCCAAATATATTCACTTTTAAAATCATCTTTGATTTTTAAGTGCAATTATTTTTTTCCTTAAAAGTTTGAATGAGTCTCTGTTGCTAAAATTTTGACTGGCAGTGTAACCATAAAGGCCGTGCACCAAAATTCCCACGGAGGTTAGTCTGATTTCTACATACATGAACATGGCAGGTTATGTTTTTGTGTTTCTGAGGTAGCATTCCCTGTGTACCCAGACTCACAATAATTTCAACAGTAACGAAGGGTCCTGTGGCGCCTTATAGACTAACAGAAAAGTTTTGAGCATGAGCTTTCATGAGCACAGACTCACTTCATCAGATTCTGGACCAGCAAGGAGAGAATGAGGGATCTGGTGGTTTAGGAGAAGCTCTCCTATTTCTTCCATTCAGTAGAATGACAAACCCCACCTCTCAGCCGGTTAATGCAGAAACAGTTTTGCATTAGGAAGAGTTTAATTCATGAATTTTCTTCTGAATGCAAATTCACCTATTATAATGAACAACTCCCAAGTTCCTTGCATTGTTGCTTATGGCCATCATATCAGAACAGAAGGTGTATGTCTATGATAGTGGACTTTTCCAAATTAATTCCTGCCGCTGAGCTCTCAGACAACATGCCATGCTGTGACCAAAGACTTTCATCTCCTCTTATGGTTTCTGCTTTTAACTAGTCCGATGTAAAGACATAGTCATAAAAGTGACCACAAGCCAGCAATTCCTGTCTCAAAAAATGGTTGCACTGTTCTCAGATTCCATTGTGCCTCACTAATCTGCTAGAGAATAGAAAGAAGGAGACTGGATTCCATCCTCAGCAGGGCAAAGCTTCAGGATGCCTTTTGCAGCTCTGTCTTTGAGGCAGGTTCTATGCCGTTCTGCTGTAATTTACAACATCCGTCAGTTGGCTATGGGGGTGTTACAACAACTGTATGCTACTGAATAACTTTGGCATCTTAGCATGCCCTTTCTTCCTGGGCATGTTTATGTTATAGGCATTACAAAGCATTGGGCAACCTGTGGTCCGAGATTCTATTGGGATTCAATGTGTGTCCCACAAGATATATGCAAGAGATTGCCAGGTTCCACTGTTTAATATTCACATCATTTTTCCCCCTCAGTATTACTAAAGTGACATTCACAGGAAGCATGGGCACATTAAATGAAGTACATGCTGATCACACGCATTATTGACTGTGAAAGTTATGTGGTCACTATTCATCCAACCAAAGTGCTGTTAGAGTTCAGTCAGTAAACCCCACAATTCTAGGTTTACAAGCACCAGTAGTAAAACTACCCTGTGGGAGACCGTACTAAAAATTACAATCTTGCAGCTCACTGAGATGAAGTAGAGCCACTCATGCAGCCCACTCACTATTGTAGGTTGCCCATTATGGAATTATAGCCTATGTGCTTTTCAGCCCCTGGTATTGCTGAAACAATGCAGACTAATGGCAACAGGCTCAAGATTCTGTCCATCAGTAACAGAGTTTAAAGTGTTAAGCCCATCCAGTTCTACTTCTTCTGGTCTTTTAACTGTTTGTTGTGGTCTTTGAGTGTCTATCCTGCAATTGGACATCCAAATCTGGCTGATGCCAGCTGACCAGGACTAAGCCTGCTGTGTACCATCGACCAGGACTAAGCCAAATCTGGCTGATGCCAGATGACCAGGACTAAGACCAAAGGGCTGTTTAACTGTTGTGTAGTAATAGTGACAGTACTCCAAGAAGAGCTAATTGGGAATTCTTTAGAAATAAATATATGGATTATGTAAAAGAACAATATGTAAGAGGGGACAGTGAAGATTTCAGTAGCCCTATCACAAGGGAAATGTTAAAGACGGCAAGCCTACCAATATCTAGGTTCACACTTACATTAAAGATAGGTCATATATAGTGTTGTAGAATAAGGATTTCAAATGACAATTTCAGACTGAAATAATGCAGATTAGAAAACAAAATGAACAATGAATAACGAGGACTTCATGAATTATAAAAGAAATAAGACACAGGGACTATAAAATGGATTATTCAAAAGGGCAAAGCTGGAGAAACTACTGTGGAAAAAAATAATAAACATACCAATATACAAGTGAAATATTATGTTAGGAAAATGAATAGTACCAAAGCAACAGAATACCAAGTTTTGAGAGCCATTAAGATACTCTGATGTAAAAAGTGCAAAAATCCTGGTAACAATGTTCTCAAGAGTTAGTAATGATGACAATCCAGCACAGAGACCCAGGCAATGAAGAAGCAATTCACTGAATAAAACTATGAGATAGTGAAGAGGTGAAAGGATGATGAGGAAACTATTTTAAATAAAAACTTCAGAATGAGGGAACATCTCAAAACCATAGTAAACAGTACAACTTCTGCTTCAGGCAAGAATTGCATATGCTTTGAAATGCTTAAACATCTAGCAGAAAAAAAAAACTGAGGATGAAACTGATATTGTACAATAGCGTGAAAAGAAAAGATGAGTGGACCAATGGACTGGAACAAGCACTTATTTTTTCAGTAAATAAACCGGGCAACCTGCAATCAGGACCTAAACCACACAGGCCAATTGCCCTTACAACTGGTTTGGATTAGTCCATGTGTGATGGAATGTTTACCCCACACCACCATGCAAGGGGTTAAAATGGTTATGAAAAGAGCTACTGCTCAGGATGGGCTGAGGTGAGATGGAGGATGAATATACCACACTACCTGGACCGGAACACTATGTGGGCCGGAAGGGGAGGAACTTTTAGAAAGCCATCCAACAGAAAGCAGAAATGGGGTGCAAGGGGAGAGAGACTCAGCAGTCAGTTGAGAGAAAACAGTGAGTAGAAGCCTAAAGAAAACAGCAGCAAAGGTGAGACCACATGGTCTTTAGCTGCTGGTTGTAGGGTCCCTAGACTGGATCTCAGTGTAGAGTGTGGGCCTAGATTCCCATAACAGGAACTGGGGGTGTGAAAAGAACAAGGCAGTGAACTCCCTGAGGTGGTTTATTTATACAGATTTTGATCCCAAAAGGCAGGGAGCTGGGAGGTGAACTATAATGAACTGGCTGGAGCACCAAGCCAGAAAGAGGATGAGCTGCAGTTCAACCAGCAGAGAAGAGGTTATCAAATGAGTGACTCACTTAAGAGGGAAGAGAAACCACAAAAGGAAATTTCAGGTCAGTGGTAAGCAAATCCTCAGAGTGGCCACAAGGAGGCACCCCAGCAATGAGTGAAACAAACTATGACCAGAAGTGGAACAAGTGCTTTAAAAGTTACTTGAGTAAAAGTACCACTGATTTGTGGGGCTTGTGCTTAACTACTTCAATAAAAGTAGCAAAACTACCTAAGTAAAAGTACACATACACACACCCATCATATCTTTATTGAAAGAAGTGAAAGCAGCTGCACTTTTACTCAAGTAACATTTTGGGTACTTTCTCCACCTTTGCTTGTGACACCAATGGGAAACAATGGTAACAGATATTTTAATTATACTCAGTGCCCACAGTAAGTTCAAGAGGGGAAGGAGTTTGATTAGTCAAACTGTTGAGATAGAAATGAAGCAAATAATAGTGCAAGAACTAAAGAATTTATTATAGTAACTTTTCTAGATACTGAAAAATCTTATGTCACAAAGCTGCTAACGTATTTCAATGTGAGATGGGGTAGCAGGATAAGGCATTTCTTATGTACAAGAACTATGGTGGTCTGGGCAAGGAAAGCCTACCTCAGTATTTGTACATTTACAAAAGGCATTCTACAGGAGCGGGTCATCAGTCCTACCTTATGGAGCATCAAAGCAGGTATTCTTCCCAAAGAGATGAGTGTAAGAATAGGCATGAGTCTGCTGATGGCTGTGTCATATGGGCTCAAACAAGCAACCCTGTATATCTACTGTGGAGTAATCAAGGTATAAGTTGATGGTGGGGTGCGAGCACCCTCATGTCCCCACAATATGTTAAAATATTTATGGCTGACCTTGAACAATGATTCCTCAGCTCTCGTCCCCTATTACTCCTCCTCTACTTAAAGTACATTGACGACATCTTTGGACCCATGGCATAGAGACTCCAGAAGAATGCCACAGAGACTTTAACAACCTGCACCCCACCATCAACTTATGCCTCAATTACTCCACACAAGAGATGCATTTCCTGGACACTACAGTACAAATCAAGGATGGCCTGATTGGTACCACACTCTACTGGAAACTCACTGATTGCTATACTTACCTACACGCTTCTAGTTTCCATATTGCACACAAAACTAGATCCATTGTTTACAGTCAAGCCCATAGGTACAGCCACATTTGCTCTGATCCTACTAACAGAGATCAAAAACTACAACATCTTTACCAAATATTCATAAATCTGAATTACCCACCGGGAGAAATAAAAAAAAAAAAAAAAAAAAAATGGACAGGGTCAGATGAATACCCAGAGACCAGGTACTCCAAGATAGGCCCAAAAAAGCCAAGAACAGAACACCTTGGTCATTACCTACAGCTCCCAACTCAAACCACTGCAACGCATTATTAAAGACCTACAACCTATCCTTAATCAGGATGCACACTCCAGAAGGCCCTAGTTGACAGGACTGTTCTCTCCAACAGATAACCTCGCAACCTTATGAGGATTCTCACCAACACGCCACAGTCTATAGTTCAGGAACACCAGTCCTGGGCTTTTTCCTTGCAACAAAGCCCGCTGCCATCATTGTTTACATATCTATTCTGGGGATACCATCACTTGACCTAACCACTTTAGTCACAGAATCACGGGCACATTCTCTTGTTCCTCAGCTAACATCATATATGCCATCATGTGCCAACAATGCCCAGATGCTTTGTATATTGGACAGACTTCAAACTCTCTTAGACAAAGAGTTAATGGGCACAAAACAGACATAGAAACGCTCCTGATCCACAAACCTGTCAGCCAACATTTTAATAGAGTGGGCCATTCTGTTAATGACTTAAGAGTCTGCATGTTACTGAAGAGGAATTTTCACACTACTTTGGAAAGAGAGGCTGCCGAACTCTCTTTTATATTCAAATTCAACACATTAATACGTGGTTTGAACCAAGATGTGAATTTTCTTGGTCATTTTAGCAGCTCTTTTGCAAACTTGGCTTAATCTAATTCTTGACTCCTTCCCCACCTCACCCCGCCCCTCTACTCTCTGATTTGCTCACCTTGATAATATTTTTCTGATTTGTCAACCAGAACTAGTAATCAAGGCTGACAAATCAGAAAAATATTATCAAGGTGAGCAGATCAGAGAGTAGAGGGGCAGGGTGGGGTGGGGAAGGAGTCAAGAATTAGATTAAGCCAAGTTTGCAAAAGAGCTGCTATAATGACCAAGAAAATTCACATCTTGGTTCAAACCACGTATTAATGTGTTGAATTTGAATATAAAAGAGAGTTCAGCAGCCTCTCTTTCCAAAGTAGTGTGAAAATTTCTCTTCAGTAACACGCAGACTCTTAAGTCATTAACACTCAGACTCTTAAGAGTCATGCAGACTCTTATGTCAACCTTGATTACTATTTCTGTTTCTCTATGCCTTAAATATTGAGTCTGCTCTGGTGTGGCTATGGTCTGAAGAAGTGGGTCTGTCCCGCAAAAGCTCACTTAGTAAATTATTTTGTTAGTCTTTAAAGTGCTACTTTACTGCTTTTTTGTTTTGATAGTATATAGACTAGCCTGGATTTCTCTCTGTTACTAGTAAAAGCAGTGATTTAAATGTGCCAAGAAAAGTGAAGAATTTTGATTTTTCAATACTGCCCCGTGCTTCATGGTCATCGAGTGAGCAAAGGGGTATGTTTTACCATTAAACTGGAGGAAAATGTTATAGTGGTGTTATTGATCTAGAGCTATTAGAAGATTCAAGGAAGAAGACAAGCAGGTGTGTTGGTCCTGACATGCTCTCTTTAATAATAAAGCCTGGTGAGGGGTCAGGAAAAAAATAAACAGCCATAGGAGTGGAGAAAGCTCATGTGGGGAGCCTTGTTGTTTAGGGATTTTTCTAAGATTTGAGGTGTGGAGGAATGTGGGTTCCAGCTCCAGAAGAAGAATTAACTTGGCGAGACTATTTTAGAGACTTTACCAGAGATTTTGGAACAATAAGACCAGGGAGATAGCAATAAGGAGTTAATGTTGACTGTTTTTGCTAGGATTCCTGAACTGGAACCCAATATAGAAAGTGAGCTAAGGGCCACAGATTGGCCAGAAAGATTGGACAATTTTTTGTTCTTTCTGTTATACAAGGAGTGGCACTAAACTGTGGTTTGTCTGGAGGGCCAACTCATGAAAAGAAGCAAATCTTGGGACAGGAGTGATTTCTGGCATGGGACACTGGAAGAAAACCAGCTGTAGCATGACGGGGCATACCAGTGCTGAATCTGGTCTTCCGTGTTTTGATTTATACATATAGGCTATTATCTCTGCTTTTATTTGAAACAAATGAAAGCAATTGTTCTATCCCTTTTCTGAAACCCTTAGGCTACATCTACACTAGCACAAATCTTCAAAATGGACTTTCAAATAAATAAAGGGAATAGGAATAAGGGGATTTTGAAGTTGGCAGGGTCCTTTTGAAAAGGGCACCTGTCTGGACGAGCTATGTGGCAGCAAAACGCAGCAATTTCAAAAAGCTGTGGCTGGCGGCATGCTAATGAAGTAATGAATATGCATTTCAGCACCTCATTAGTAATCTTCAAAATGGACATTTGCATGGCCATTTTGAAGATTTGTGCTAGTGTAGACATGGCCTTAGAGTGCAAATGAATACACATGTTCAGATTTCCTCAGTATTTTTTGTCTGAAAGCTTGTTCTTAATGGCTGTTAACCAACAAGTGTTATAGCAACCCATCGTCATAGAATCCCCACACTAATGTGCAGGTGCAGCTGTGTGTGTTTACGGTGTAGAGCTGTTGCAAGCTTCCTCCCAGCTGAACTGTTGTCTGTGCTGAGTAAATACTGTTGCTTTTGTCCACAAAGAGTATTGCTTAATATTTTCTTGGGGCCCCAAGCATGGATCAGTCCCTTTGTGCTAGGCTCCGTTCAGAGTAGCTTAAAATCATGTTTAACAGGGGAATGAAAATAAACCATCAAATAGAAGTGAAAAAAATAGAAGAGAACAAAACAGTAAAATGAGCCAATTTTACTTAAAAAGAAAAAGAGCTTTGCCTGGTGGATAATGCATGGACCTAAGAATCTGTGATTTTTCCTTCTGATCCTAGTTCTGGTAGTGGCTCCCTCTGCGATCTGGAATAAATCATCTGGTTTATTTATATGGTCTGATTCTGCCAAACGGGCAAATTGAGAAGATTCTTACTTGCTGAGTAGGTGATTGGCTGGGCTCCAGTTCTCTTGAAGCAGGAGTTTGGGGATAGCTCAGAAGTGACTATTTAAAATATTAAATAAACCGAACTAATATTAAATTACAACCCAAAATAGCCCCATAATATTAAAACCAGTCCTTCCCATAATATTAACATGGCAATAGGAATGCATTAGTGACATTCCATTGGATGGGTTGAAGAATGGCTTCATATAACCACACAAAAATGCTGAGGCTATCTCTGGATTTAAAAAAAAAATCATAAAAAGGTTAATTTATGTGTCATACAAGTTGTTTGCCCATATAGCACAATTTATTCTTGAACATATTCTACCTATATAGTCGGAACACTCATTCTTTAACATTTAGGAGGTACAAGCTGAAAAGGGTGAGAAGAGCAAGGACAAAAAAGATGGCAGTTGCATAAATGAGAAAGAATTCAAATGCCTAAATATATCTGAAAAGCCTTGAGACATTGAATGCACAAGTTAGACTAGCCTTGCATGGTTCTGACTTTTGTATTTAGCATTTACACAGTCAATAACCTAAACTGACGTTGACCTTGGTACCAAAATGGGGCAATATTTTCACTTGGGTGAACTGTTATTGGATAATTTCTCCAGTGTATTAAGCACAAACATTCATTCAATCACCATCAAGTGTGTATGTTATCTTTTTCCATCTATTTCTTTTTCTGTTGTGAAAACATTTTATTGTACTCAGTGCAAGCATAACTTCCACTCTTTCTGGGAGCTAAAGTAATTCTTCATGTAACGCTAATGAAAGTGCCTTATCTCCCTCCACCTGGTTCCTTGTGTTGAAATAGGCATGTTTCATAAAACTTATCAAGGCAGTAACACAGCAGAGCTCCTTATTCCAAAAGTGAAAATGTATATGAGTTTCTCTTATTAATTTAATTTAATTTTTTAAATTTACCTCCTGCTCTTGGTTTCTGAATATGTTCCTAATGAAATGCAGCTAATATATAATTAATAACTTAACTCATGCTGCTGATGGCAGAAAAGGAGAATACCCACATTTATGACCCTGGGTGTTGCCCATGAAAGCTCACAATCTAATACATGTGTTAGTCTCTAAAATGCCACAGGAGATTACAACATCTTTGCCTGAGCAGTGCTTAAACAAAGGGTACGCCTTCCAGTCATCTACCTTAACCATGAGCCTCAATAAAGAGGTAGTATTAGTGCAGTGTCCTAACAGCTAACCATCTGAGGTCTCGTAGCAATTCACGATTCCCTCCTTCATACTCATCTTACTTCAGGCAGAAATACTTGGAACCAATCATTTAGCAGGTACTAATTACCAATCCCTATATACTGTTTTAGCTGAATTTGCTGGTGGTTGAGGCAGATAGGATAGGTCTTTCTCTGACCTTGTCTCTCTATTGGGAATGGGAAGTGACTGTCTAGGAAGGAGTAGTGAAGAAAGGGATCTAGGGGTCATAGTGGACCATAAGCTAAATATGAGTCAACTCTGTGTTGCAAGAGAAGCAAACATTCTGGAATGCACTGACAGGAGTCTTGTGAGCAAGACATGAGAAGTCATTTTTACACTCCAGTCTGGGCTATTTAGACCTCAGTTAGGGTATTGTGTCTTGTTCTGGGAGCCACATTTCAAGAAATTGTTGAGAAATTAGAGAAGGTCCAGAGATGAGCAGCAAGAATGATTAAATGTCTAGAGAACATAGAACTGGGCTTATTTAGATTAGAAAAGTGAAGACTGGGAGGGGACAGGATAGCAGTTTTCAAGTACCGAAAGAGTATTACAAGGAGGAAGAAGAAAAATTGTTCTCCTTGGCCTCTGAGGATAGTCCAAGAAGCGATGGACTTAAATTGCAACTAGGGAGGTTTAGGTTAGATGTCAGGAAAAACTTCCTAACTATCAGAGTGGTTAAACACTGGAATAAATTTCCTGGAGAGGTTGTGGAATCTCCATTGCTGGAGATATTTAAGAGCAGGTTAGATAGACATCAGGGATGGTCTAAAAGGTGCTTTGTCTTGCCAGGAATACAGGGGACTGGACTCAATGACCTGTGGAGGTCCCTTCCAGTTCTAGTGTTCTATGATTCTCTGATTCTATTCCTGACTTACATAGAGGAAGAGGAGATGTATCAGGAACAGGCTTAGAGCAAAGCTCCCCTGGTGTGAGGGGAAACATATGCTACTGCATGGAGGGAATGCAGAGGAAGGAAAGACTCAAGTCTTGTGTACATATAAAAGTGGCACAGATTAAAAATATTCTGAATATATTAACTTAGAACAATCTTCTGTGTGGGCACTCTTACATTGCTAAAAACTGCTTATATTGCTTTAGCTTGTTTCTGTATATACAGAAGACCTATACTGTCCTTATATAAAGTTGCATGTGTTTAATTAAATAGATATAACATTACAGATTTAGCTATATCAGTACAAAATGGTGTAGAACATGATGTAGAGGAGTAAGGAAAACAGAAACAGTGAGATGGATATTAAAAACAGAAAAGGACCAAAATAGCAGTGATTCAGTGATAGGAATATTTCCCCATGGCCGTGTCTACACGAGCCCCAAACTTCGAAATGGCCACGGAAATGGCCATTTCGAAGTTTACTAATGAAGCGCTGAAATGCATATTCAGCGCTTCATTAGCATGCGGGCGGCCGCGGCACTTCGAAATTGACGCGCCTCGCCACAGCGCGGCTCGTCCCGACGGGGCTCCTTTTCTAAAGGACCCCGCCTACTTCAGCTGATGGGAATAAGGGGACTTCGAGGTAGGCGGGGTCCTTTCGAAAAGGAGCCCCTTTGGGACCAGCCGCGCGGCAGCAAGGCGCATCAATTTTGAAGTGCTGCGGCTGCCCACATGCTAATGAAGCACTGAATATGCATTTCAGCGCTTCATTAGTAAACTTCGAAATGGCCATTTCCGTGGCCATTTCGAAGTTTGGGGCTCGTGTAGACGTAGCCCATGTGTGATAATGAATCTGACAGTGGGGCTATGGAGAAATAACAATTGGTTATTATATTAATGCCATAGTTTCTCCTGATCTATCTACAAGCTTCCTGTTGACATTAGTGGGGATTCCTTTGTTATTATGTAGTCATAAATTTACGTGCCATCTCTAGACAGATCACAAATGCAAACTGAATTTGCTTGCCCCCCCAGAAATAATTGGATACTATGGTTCTTGAGCCAAATATCTAGATCTAGATCTAGATCTAGATAATGATCTAGATAATGATCTCTCTAGGGATGGCACATAAATATACATATACACATTACAAATTGGCCACATCTGCATGGGCATGTTCTGTCAACAGAGCAGGCCTTTTGTTGACAAAATCTGTCAAGCATCTACACAGCTAAAGCGCTCTGTCGAGAGCTTGTCAACAAAATTCAGCTGTTCAGTTAGCAGTGTTATCCCTGTTCCTGATTAGGAATAGTGCCTTTGTCAACAGTGTTTTGTCAACAGAGTGACTGTGCAGACACTTCTGTCCACAGAGAAGGCTTCTGGTTCCCTGGGCAGCCCTGTTTGCAGAGCTTCCAGTCAGCTGTTCTGTCAAGAGAGGGCAGGGTAGTCTGGCTGCTCTCTGTTGACAGAGCGGCTTGCTCTTTCAAGCCACTTTTATGTGTAGGTGTGATCTGTCGACAGTGACTTCTGTCAACAGAGGCTGCCCATGTAGACATAGCCATTGACAAAAATCAGTCTTTCTGGAGCCTTTTCACCACAAAAGCAAACTTCACTGCTTTTAAAATAAACAAACACAAAAACAAACAAAAACCATGGCTCCTTGAAACTGTAACATCAAAATTCTAATCTGTGCATGTCAGAATGGAGGTGTAGCTGAAAAGAAAAGTTGAAATAGAGCTACTTCCATCAATAGGTCTTGAACTCAACATTACTGGTTTTGTCACACAAGAAAGTTATGTCAGAAAAAATGCAGGCTTCAGAAGAAAACAGAAGAAACTAAAGAAGCAGACATCGCGAAAGAGAGATTAAAAGTCACACAATCACAAAGTTTCTCTGTCTAAATATAAATACCCTTTGTACAGTGATATGGCCCCATTCTGAAGATCAGCCGTAAGAAGATAATCAAGAATTCTTAAGTACAATTACATTATGTGCTTATTTGCTTTCTATGTTAGATAAATACATCCTTCCTTAGTAGAATTCACTGTGTAGAGAAAAGAGGAAAAGACAGAAAACTATGCAATCTTGTGTATATCTACTTGTAATAGAGAGGGCAGAACAAGAAGGAGTTTGAGATAAACAGAACATTCCTGAAAGCCTGTGTATTGTGGAATGTTATTTAGAAATGGTATTACTTAAGACATGGCTTCATGGTGCAATAAAAATATTTATATTGAAAGAAATATATTGTCCCATTTCTCCATTTGGCAGGAGATTAGCTCATTGTGATATTCTTTTATTTGGTAAGGCAGGTGGGTTAGGTTTGCCTTCTCTTAGACCAGGGGTCAACAACACCCCGCACAGGTGCCAAAAGCTGCATGTGAGACAATTATCATCAGCACATGAGGCAGGAGCTCAGCCCTGTCCCTCCTCCCCCATACAGCCATGAACATGCTCAAAGCCATTCTGTGGGAGGATTAAGAAAAGACCAGCTAATGCTAGCAATCACTACCTAAACAGTAAAGCTGTGCATCTGAATTTATTTATTAATGAATCTGTTGTAAAGTGAACTATTAGGCTACATTTGCACTAGAAAGTCATGTTGAAATAACAGCAGTAATTTCAAAATCAATTTGAAATAGCAGGTGCATTATTTTGAAGTTGGTAAATTTCATTGCAGGATGAATAATGCGTATTTCAAAATAACTATTTCAAAATAGGCGCTGTTAAGACACAGAATAGCCCTCTTTTGAAATAAGCCACAATGGTGTTCAGTGAAACTATTTCAAAATATCACTGGCTAAGTCTACACTACACTTAAAATGTAGGCTTTCGAAAAGGAAGGAGTCTCAGTCAAGGGGAGGGCCAGACTTGGCAAGGTCTGTTCAGTCACAGAAGGGGCTGGCCCGTTATCAGCAGTTAATGGGCACCCACATGACCCCACAGTGTGCTAACATTTTTTATGGCTCCCCTAGCACCCCTCCTTTACTTGTGCTACATAGATGACATCTTCATTATCTGGACTCATGGGAAAGAGGCTCTTGAAGAGTTCCACTGTGATTTCAACAGTTTCCACACTACCATCAATCTCAGCCTGAACCAGCCCACACAAGAGATCCACTTTCTGGACACTACTATGCAAATGAGTGATGGTCACATAAACATCACCCTATACCAGAAACCCATGGACCACTATGTCTACCTACCTGCCTCCAGCTTCCATCCAGGGCACACCATGTGATCTATTGTATACAGTCAAACAGTAAGGTACAAATGCATGTGCTCCAGTCCCTCAGACAGAGAAAAACACTCACAAGATCTTTACCAAGCTTTTCTGAAACTACAATACTCACCTAAGTAAGTGAAGAAATAGATTGACAGAGCCAGACGTGCACCCAGAAGTCACTTGCTAGAAGACAGGCTCAACAGGGAAAACAACAGAACATCACTGGCCATCACATATGGACCACAGTTAAAGCCTCTCTAGTGCATCATCAGAAATCTACAACTTTTCCTGAACAGCAATCCTTCAGTCTCACAGACCATGGGAAGCAGGCCAGTCCTCACCTACAGACTGCCTGCCAACCTTAAACAAATTCTCAAAAGCAACTATAGACCACACCACAGTAACTCTAAACCTGGAACAATTCCTGCAGCAAACCTTGTTTCCAACTCTGCTCACATATCTACACCAGTGATATAATCACTGGACCTAACATCAACCATACCATCAAGGGCTCTTTCACCTGCACATCTATTAATATAATATATGTCATCATGTGCCAGCAATGCCCCACTGCAATATCCATTTGCCAGACTGGACAGTCTCTACGTAAAAGAATAAATGGACACAAATCAGATGTCAGGAATGGTGACATACAAAAAAACCTGTCAGAGAACACTTCAATCTCCCTGGACACTCAGTAACAGATTTAATAGTAGCAATCCTACAAAAACAACAACAACAAACTTCAAAAACAGACTCCAAAGGAAAACTACAGGACTGCAATTCATTTGCAAATCTGACACCATCAACCAAGGATTGAACAGAGACTGGCAGTGGCTGCCAATTACAAAAGCATTTTCTCTGCTCTTGATGTTCACAACTCCACATTAACTGCTGATAATGGGCCACATCCTCTGTGACTGAAAAGACCTTGTCAAGTCTAGCCCTCCCCTTGACTAAGATTCCCTCCTTTTCAGAAGCCTAAATTTAAACCCTCCTCTGGAGACCGCCACTTATGCCTCTGACAAAGTGAGTCTGCCTGCAAAAGCTTATGCTGCAATATATCTGTTAGTCTACAAAGTGCCACAGGACTTCTTGTTATTTTTGAAGATACAAACTAACTCGATAACCCCTCTGATACTTATCTACACTTCAGAGTCTTTCAAAAGAAGCCCTTCTGGAAGATCTCTTCTGAAAGAACTGCTTTTGAATGAGTGTGTCCACACACAAATAAAGTGGATCAAAAGAGTGATCTGCTTTTTTTGCGAAAGAGAGTGTCCACACAGCCCCCACCCTTCTTTATACAAATCTCCCATTTGTATATAGTTTTTGTTGGACCCCTGTTTTGCTAGCTGCACCCCATATAAATAGTTCCCCCCTTTTTTTCTATGTTATTAATAAGAGGTTGCACTGTTTGGTTTGAAACAACATTTCCATTTATTTCAAAGAAAAGTGGGTGGGTGTGTGCTCTCGGGTGCTCTGTGGTGTGGGTGTGGGGGCAGGAAGTGTTGTGGAGGATGCGGGGGTGCAGTGGGTGCCTCGCCCGCAGCTGGCCCTGCCAGCATTCACCCCGCAGCCTGGTCAAAATGGGCCCGCAGGGCCTCCTGGACCCAGAGCCCCTCAGGGTCGACCTGGAGACTGGGGGCAGTGGGTGGCTGGACGTTGGCCCTGCCAGCCTCCACATCCCAGCCCTGGAAGAAGGCCTCTCACTTGCTCTCCACCAGGTTGTGGAGTGCACTGCATGCGCCCACAACCAGGGGGATGTTGGTGAGGCCTGCATCAAGGTGGGTAAGGAGAAACCTCCAGCGCCCCTTGAGGTGGCTGAAAGTGCGCTCAACCACCTGGCGCGCATGGTTCAAGCGCGTGTTGAACCGCTTCCGGCTGGCTGTGACATGGCCCGTGTAAGGGTGCATGAGCCAGGGCCAGAGGGGGTACACCACGTCTGCGATGACACAGAGGGGCATGGTGGTGTCCCTCACAGGTATCTCCCGCTGGGGGGATGTAGGTCCCCGCCTCCAGCCAGCGGCACAGGCCCAAATTTCTGAATACCCGGGCGTCATGGGTGCTGCCAGGCCAGCTAACATATATGTCCAGGAAGTGGCCCCGGCTGTCCACCAAGGCCTGGAGGACCACTGAATGGTAGCCCTTCCTGTTCAAGAAGCATCCTCCGCTGTCCTCTGGGGCACAGATGGGGATATGGGTACCATCCAGAGCCCCAAAGCAATTTGGGAAGCCCAGGCTGGCAAACCCCACGATGGTGGCATCCGGGTCCCCAAGCCGCACGAGTCTGTGGAGGAGCAGGGCATTGATTGTGCGGATGACCTGCAGGGGAAGGACATGAGAGAGCATCAGTGAGGGGTGTGCAGGGTGTGTCTGGCCCTCCACCCCAGGGCTCCCCCCCTGGACTCCCCCCCCCCGGTCCTCTTATATCCATGAGGACAGCCCCGATGGTGGCCTTGCCCACGTCGAACTGCTGCCCTACGGATTGGTAGCTATCTGGAGTGGCCAGCTTCCACAAAGCGATGCCGACCCGTTTCTTGACGGTGAGGGCACGTCACATGGAGGTGTCCTGGTGCCGTAAGGCAGAGGTGAGCCACTGGTAGAGCTCCAGGAATGTCTGCTGGCTCATCCAGAAATTCCGGAGACAGCGGTTGTTGTCCCACTCGCCGAGCATCAGCCGCTCCCACCAGTCCGTGCTCGTGGTGTAGCTCCACAGCCGGCGGCATGTGCGGCGGGGGGGGGGGGGGGGCGGCGTGGGCCGGGGCGGAGGGCAGCAAGGTCTGGGGCTGCTTTCTCATCCCCTGGGGGGAGCTCCTCTTCCACACATAAAAGATGATCAGCTGCCTCCTGCACGGCATTAAGCAGAGCAAGCACTGCTCCTGCAGGGGCGGGTGTGTGGACCTCTGGCTGCTGCTGCTGCTGCTGCTGGGGGTCCATGCTGCTTCCACGGCATGTGCGTGCTTGTGTCAGTGCAGACTGCGTGCTGTGCAGGCTGAGTGTGTCTGGGAGGGGCCCTTTAAGGGAGTGGATTGCTGTTGCACTGGAAGTGCTAGTCCGCCGTGTGAACCTGTCTGCAGCTGTTCCTGGCACCCTTATTTCGATGTGGGCCACTGTGGTGTTTAGACTCTCCCCTGCAGTGCCTACTTCGATGTAGTGCTGCCCAACGTCGATGTTGAATATCGACAGCACCAGCCCTGGAGGACGTGTAGACATTATTCATCGAAATAGCTTATTTCTATTTCTTATTTCTAACTATGTAGACATAGTTAATGAGTGTTGTAGATAGCACTTAGTTTAAATGCCTGAATTTGGAAAATTCAATTTTAATTGGGAAAGATAAGGACTTTTTAAAAATCAAGCTCTTGGAGTATAATGAAATCAGGAATGATATAAACCAGGTATTCATACAAGACCAGATCTTGTCAAACATCTGAACTAAAAAACAGTGGAGGAAGATAAATTGAAATAAATTTGTCAAAGGCCTTGCTATATTCTGAAGTGTACCACAGATTCTCTGTCGCAGCAGGCCTGACTCTAGCAGTCCCAATAAGTACATTTTTCAAAAGAAACTAGCATAATTCCATTGAAAGGTGTATTGCAAGGAATAGCATAGCATCTGTTTAGTTTGTGAGCACTCCAGTGTCATTCACCATTTTGTCTTAAAAGCTGCCAGAATAGAACAAGAGCTGAGAATCTTTTTATTTTGGCATTTGTGCCTGTTCAGTAAATATGGTCATAGAATCATAGAATCCAAGGACTGGAAAGGGACCTCAGGAGGTCATCCAGTCCAGCCCCCTGCTTCAAGCACGATCAACCCCTACTAAGTCATTCCAGCCAGGACCTTGTCCAGCTGAGACTTAAAAACCTCAAGGGATGGAGAATCCACCATCTCTCTAGGCAACGCATTCCAATGCTTCACCACCCACCTGGTCAAGTAGTTTTTCCTAATATCTAACCTACACCTTTCCCTCTTCAGCTTCTGACCATTACTCCTTGTTCTGCCGTCTGACACCACTGAGAACAGTTTCTCACCCTCCTTTTTAGAGCTCCCCTTCAGGAAATTGAAGGCTGCTATTAAATCACCTCTAAGTCTTCTCTTCTGTAAACTAAACAAGCCCAAAACCCTCAGTCTATCCTCATAGGTCTTGTGCTCCAGACCCTTAATCATTTTTGTTGCCCTTCGCTGAACCTGCTCCTGCTTCCACATCCTTTTTATACTGGGGGCCCCAAAACTGGACACAGTATTCCAGATGTGGCCTCACCAGTGCCGAATAAAGAGGAATAACTACTTCTCTAGATCTGCTCGAAATGCTCCTCCTAATGCATCCCAGTATGCTGTTATTTAGCTTTCTTGGCCACAAGGGCACACTGTTTACTCATATCCAGCCTTTCATCCACCATATCCCCTAGGTCCCTTTCCATCGTACTGCTGCTGAGCCAGTCAGTCCCCAGCCTGTAACAATGTTTGGGATTCTTCTGCCCTGGGTGCAGGACTCTACATTTCTCCTTATTGAACTGCATCAGATTTCTTTTGGCCCAGTCCTCCAATTTATCCAGGTCCCTCTGGATTCTCTCTCTATCCTCCAACATATCTACCTCTCCCCCTAGTTTTGTGTCATCCACAAACTTGCTGAGGGTGCGTCCCAGTCCCTCATCCAGGTCATTAATAAAGATGTTGAGTAACACCAGTCCCAGAACGGAGCCTTGCGGCACTCCGCTTGAAACAGACCGCCATCCAGATATTGAGCCATTGACCACTACCCGTTGGGCCCAACCATCAAGCCAGCTTTCTATCCATCTTATAGTCCAAGGATCCAATCCATATTTCCTTATCTTATGAACAAGAATGTTATGGGAGACCATATCAAAAGCCTTGCTGAAGTCAAGGTATATCACATCCACTGACTTCCCCATGTCCACAGAGCTTGTTACCTCGTCATAGAAGCTAATCAGATTAGTGAGGCAGGACTTGCCCCTGGTGAATCCCTTTTGGCTACTTTTGATCACTTTCCCTTCTTCCAAGTGCTTCAAAATGGATTCCTTGAGGATTCCCTCCATTATTTTCCCAGGGGTTGAGGTAAGGCTGATGGGTCTATAATTCCCTGGATTCTCCTCCTTTCCTTTTTTAAAGATGGGCACTACGTTTGCTTTCTTTCAGTCATCCAGTGTCTCCCCCAATCTCCAAGAGTCTTCAAGGATAATGGCCAAAGGTTCAGCAATGACCTCTGCCAATTCCCTCAGTACCCTGGGGTGTATTAAATCCAGACCCATGGACTTGTGCACATCTAGTTTTTCTCGATAGCTCAGAACTTGTTCCGTCCCCACAGATGGCTGTCCTCCACCTTTCCATACTACATCATCTTGGACCATCATGGGGAAGTTGACTTTGTCCGTGAAGACTGAGGCAAAAGAAACATTGAGTACTTCAGCTTTTCCTGCATCATCTATCACTAGGTTTCCTCCCTCATCCAGTAATGGCCCCACACCTTCTCTGATAACTTGTTTATTGTTCACATGCCTGTAGAAACCCTCCTTGTTACTCTTCACATCCGTTGCCAGCTGCAGTTCCAATTGTGCTTTCACTTTCCTGATTTCTGTCCGGCATTCTCCAGCCTTATGTTTATGCTCCTCCTTAGTCAACTGTCCATGTTTCCATTTCTTGTATGCATCCTTTTTGAATTTAAGCTGACTAAGGATTTCCCTGTTAAGCCAAGCTGGTTGCCTACCACGTTTGCATTTCTTACTACGCAGTGGGATTGTTTGCTCCTGTGCCTTCAGTAAGACTTCTTTAAAATACTGCCAGTTCTCTTCAACTCTTTTCCCCTTCATCTTTGTTTCCCTAGGGATCCTGCTTATCCGGTCTCTTAGGCTACGTCTACACGTGAAGCCTACATCGAAGTAGCCTATTTCGATGTGGAGACATTGAAATAGGCTATTTCGATGAATAACGTCTACACGTCCTCCAGGGCTGGCAACATCGATGTTCAACATCGACGTTGCGCAGCACCACATCAAAATAGGTGCAGCGAGGGAACATCTACACACCAAAGTAGCACACGTTGAAATAGGGGTGCCAGGCACAGCTGCATACAGGGTCACAAGGCGGGCTAGTGCTTCTGGGGCAACAGCTAGCCGCTCCCTTAAAAGGCCCCTCCCAGACACACTCAACCTGCACAGCACGCGGTCTGCACAGCCAAAGGCATGCAGACCTCGGGTGATGCAGTCATGGACCCCCAGCAGCAGCAGCAGCAGCAGCAGCAGCAGCAGCAGCAGCAGCAGCAGCCAGAGGTCCACCCAGCCGCCCCTGCAGGAGCAGGGCTCGCCCTGCTCCATGCCTTGCGGGAGGCAGCTGAGCAACTCCTTGCCACACAGGAGGAGCAGCCCGCAGGGGAGAAGGACTCAACCCCTAACCCTGCAGCACCTCACCCCCACCGCCGCACACGCCACCGGCTGTGGAGCTACCCCACCAGCACCGACTGGTGGGAGTGGCTGGTGCTTGGGGAGTGGGACGACGACCACTGGCTCGGGAACTTTAGGATGAGCCAGCAGACATTCATTGAGCTATGCCAGTGGCTCACCCCCCGCACTCAGGCACCAGGACACCGCCATGTGGCGTGCCCTCCCAGAGGAGAAATGGGTCGGCATCGCTTTCTGGAAGCTGGCCACTCCAGACAGCTACCGATCCATGAGCCAGCAGTTTGGCGTCGGCAAGGCCACCATCGGGGCTGTCCTCATGGAGGTAAGAGGACCCACGGGTGGAGGGTGGGGAGGCAGCCCTGGCAGGGCAGGGGGGCCCTGGCAGGGGAGGAGAGGGCAGGGGAGGGCAGGGGGCCCGGGAAGGGCAGGGCAGGGGAGGGCAGGGGGGCCCTGGCAGGGGACGGCCACGCACACCCTGCTCACCTGTCATTGGTGCTCTCCCATGTGCTTCCCCTGCAGGTCGTGCGCGCCATCAATGCCATGCTCCTTCACAGGCTTGTGAGGCTGGGGGACACATATGCCATCATAGCGGGCTATGCCACCCTGGGCTTCCCCAATTGCTTCGGGGCTCTGGATGGGACTCACATCCCCATCCGTGCCCCGCATCACAATGGAGGATGCTACATAAACCGGAAGGGCTACCACTCAGTGGTCCTCCAGGCCTTGGTGGACAGCCGGGGCCGTTTCCAGGACATTTATGTGGGCTGGCCTGGCAGCACCCACGACGCCCGGGTTTTCTGGAACTCAGGCCTGTGCCGCCGGCTGGAGGCGGGGACCTACATCCCCCAGTGGGAGTTCCCTGTGGGGGACACCACCATGCCCTCTGCGTCATCGCAGATGCAGCATACCCCCTCCGGCCCTGGCTCATGCACCCATACACAGGCCATCTCTCTGCCAGCACAGGAGTGCTTCAACCAGCACCTGAACCATGCACGCCAGGTGGTGGAGCGCTCATTTGGCCACCTCAAAGGGCGCTGGAGATGTCTCCTCACCCGCCTGGATGCGGGCCCCACCAACATTCCCCAGATTGTGGGTGCATTCAGCGCCCTACACAATCTGTTGGACAGCAAGGGGGAGGCCTTCTTTCAGGGCTGGGCTGTGGAGGCCGGCAGGGCCGATGTGCAGCCACCCGCTGCCCCCAGTCGGCAGGTGGACCCCGAAGGGACCCGGGTCCGGGAGGCCCTGTGGGCCCAGTTCGATGAGGCCGCGTGGTGAGTGCTGGCAGGCCCCCCACTGCCCGCCCCATCTTCCACAACACTCCCTGCCCCTATGCCCACACCAGAGAGCACCCAACAGCACACCCCCCACACACTTTTCCTGGACAAATAAAAGCAGACACTTGTTTGTGAAATCAAACTTGTTTACTTTGTTCTAACTAATACTAACCATATACAGGAACTTCTAACTAACTTAAATATGAAAAGTGTATGTATATATTAACAAAAAAAACCAGGGATAACAGGCAAGGGGAGAACTATTTACATGGTGGGGATCAGACTGGGAAAATGGGAGGCACAAATAAATAAATACAAACTATATACAACGCAAAGAGCAAAACAGTGGGGAGAATATATACCGGGGGGGGCACGTCCTGGGCCCCACGCCTCTATAGTCCAGCACTGGGGGTGGGTGGCCAGGAGCCCCGCCTCGGCCGCAGCCCTGTCCAGGGCTGGCTGGGGGCCGGGCGGACCGGCAGATATGGCCGGAGAGTGTCAGCTGGCCCCAGGTCTCCCTCGGCAGAGCGGCCCTCGGTGGCGGGTGGCGGGGCGAGGGCGGACGGTGCGGCGACGACAGGAGCAGCGGGTGGCACGGCGGATGGAGCAGTCAGGGCAGGCGCAGCAGCGGCCGGCGCGGCATGGGGGGCCAGGTAGTCCACTATGCGGTTAAAGGTCTTCATGTAGGCCCCCCATGCCTCTTGGCGCCAGGACACCGCCCGCTTCTGGAGGTGGAGGCGGCGTTGCTCCACCCACAGCCGCTGCTCTGCGACCTCCACCTGCCAGCGGTGGAGGGCCAGCAGCTGGGGGTCCGTCGCCGTCGGGTGGTGGTGCTGGATCCACGATCTTGTCCGCCGTGGGGCTGGTTGGTCCTCCGCCAAGGGGCTGGCCTGGAGCGATGGCCCCAGAGGGGATTCCGGGTCCACTGACGCCTCACCGGCACTCTCCGATCCTTCTGATGGTGCAGCTGCGGAACACAGGACGGGGGGAAGAAGAGTGGAGAAAGGTGTTAGTGTGGGTCCCGAGCTGTGGCCCTTTTCCCCCACCCCTGTGGTGCAGGTTCCCCATCCCTGTCCCTGGGAGATGCTGCTGTGACGGGGTTCAAGGGTCCCCCTGCACTGCACCCCGTCCCCCAGCGGGAGTGACTCTCACTTCACTCATCAGGGTCTGACAGGAGAGGTTTCTTAGGCAACAGATGCCCAGTTTCTCCCAGAAGTGACAGTGCAGCAGTCGGAGACAGTCCTTCCAACCCGTCCTGGGGAGAAGACCCTGAGGGGTGCCCCTCTGGGGTTAGCTTTCCCCCTCCTCAGGCTGGCTGCCTATCAGCTCTCCCTTCCCCTAGCCTCTAACTGCAGCCCCTGATTCAAACCCAGCTCGGCTCCTCCCTCCTCTTTGTTCAGGGCAGAGGTGTATCCTGCCAGTTGTAGCCCCAGGATCATACTTAGCCACTGGTAGCTATTCAGCTTGTTGCTCATATCTAGCGTGAGACTCACATTTGCACTCCCCACACTCCATCACATGCTGCTGCTGCTGCAGCTGCTGCAGCTGCTGCAGGGTGTCCCACCCCCTCATCCCGGGGGACCCTAGAGGTTCTGCTCCCCCCAGCCCTGGGGATGGGGCATGGCATTGTCGTGCTGGGGGGTGGGGCAGGGGCTGATGCACTCCTGTGAGGGACATGCCACTGCTGTCCTTGGGGCCATGGCCATCTGAACATGTGGAGGGCCCTGGCCACATATCTATTACCCCCGCCTCTCAACCCCAGGGGTGTACACCGGGGGGTACATACCGGTAGGTCCACTCCCACGGTCGGGGGACACCTGGGGGTCGGACGCCCGGCTACTGCTCCTTGATGGCAGGAGGATGTGCAGGCCGGTGTCGGTGGAGGAGTTCCCCTCCTCCTCCTCCTCCTGCTCTGGTGCCCTGGGGGTTGGCTCCAGGGGGGGCCCCCGGGGTGCGGGGCTTACCTCCATGGCGAACTCCGGCTCCGGGGCCTGCTGGGGCTCCTCAGCCGAGGTATCAAGAGTGGCCAGAGGGGAGGAGGTGTGCCAGGGGCCCAGGATATCCCTGACCTCCCTGTAAAAGGGGCAAGTGATGGGGGCGGCCCCAGATCAGCTGGCCACATCCCGGGCCCGGTCGTAACCCTGCCGCAGCTCCTTGACTTTACTCCAGACATGGTCCGAAGTGCGGGCAGGGTGACCCCAGGCAGCCAGGCCCTCGGCCAGCCGAGCGAACGCATCCGCATTCCGCCTCTTGCTCCCCATTACCTGGAGCACCTCCTCCTCGCTCCAGAGCCCCAGCAGGTCCCGAAGCTCAGCCTCCGTCCAGGAGGGGCCCCGCTGCTGCTTCCCGGCCCGGCTCCTGCCCTGGGAACCCTGGTTCCCCTTGGTGTGGGTTCCCTGAGGGCGCTGGGGGGGGGCTGCCAGGCGGCCATCAGGTCGGTTGGGGGTGTGGGTGGCTGCAGAAGAGCGTGCAGGCTAGCAGCATGTTACTGCTGCTGCCTGCACGCTCTCTCAGCTTCCTGCACAGGAAGGGAGGGGGGTGGGGACCTTTAAGGGGCCGCTCCACATGGCCACCATTGAGCTGAGGGGCTGGAGAAAGCCGCCATGGAGGACCCCGCAATTTCGAAGTTGCGGGACGTGCAACGACTACACGTTCCCTACTTCGACGTTGAACGTCGAAGTAGGGCGCTATTCCCATCCCCTCATGGGGTTAGCGGCTTCGACGTCTCGCCGCCTAACGTCGATGTTAACATCGAAATAGCGCCCAACATGTGTAGCCATGACGGGCGCTATTTCGAAGTTAGTGCTGCTACTTCGAAGTAGCGTGCACTTGTAGACATGGCTTACGGGAGTCAAAGTCTGCTTTTCTGAAATCCAGGGTCTGTATGTTACTGCTTACCCTTCTTCCTTTCACCTGGATCCTGAAATCTACGATTTCATGGTCACTGCGGCCCGGGGTCCCTCCAACTTCTATTTCTTCTACTAGTTCTTCCTTGTTTATTAGCAGCAGGTCAAGTTGCGCACGGACCCTGGTCAGTTCCTTCAGCACTTGTACCAAGAAGTTATCCCCAACATTCTCCAAAAACTTCCTGTATTGTCTGTGTGCTGCTGTATTGGTCTCCCAACAAATGTCCGGATGATTAAAGTCTCCCATGAACACCAGGGCTTGTGATTTGGAAGCTACACTAAGCTGCCTGAAGAAAGCCTCATCTATGTCCTCTCCCTGATCTGGCAGTCTATAACAGACACCAACTACAACATCACCTCTGTTTCTTCCACCTCTAAGCTTAACCCAAAGACACTCAACTGGATTTTCTCCTTCCTCATACTGGAGCTCTAAGCAAACATACTGCTCCCTCACATAGAGCACAACTCCTCCTCCTTTTCTCCCCGTCTGTCCTTCCTAAACAATTTATAACCTTCCATGACCGTGCTCCAGCTATGCGAATCGTCCCACCAAGTCTCCGTTATTCCAACCACCTCATATTTGTGTGACTGTGCCAGGGCCTCTAATTCTTCCTGTTTGTTCCCCAGGCTTCTGGTATTAGTATACAAGCATCTTAGAGAAGGGGCCGATTGGCCCACTTTCTCCTCTACACCCAGGAAGCCCACTTGATTGTTCCCTCCTCCTTTCCCACTTACATCCGGGCTTGTGTCACCTTCCCATGACAAACCTAGTTTAAACCCCTCCTCACTAGGTTTGCAAGCCTGCCCGCAAAGATGCTCTTTCCTCTTTTAGTGAGGTGGATCCCGTCTCTTCTCAGCAATCCCTGTTCATGAAACAGAATTCCATGGTCAAAGAAACCAAATCCTTCCCTGCTACACCACCTATGCAATCACACATTTACCTCTGTGATTCGACGATCCCTCCGCAGACCCCTTCCTTCCACAGAGAGGATAGACGAGAAGACCACCTGTGCTCCATATTCCTTGATCTTTCTCCCAAGGGTTATGTAGTCTGCTGTGATCTCATCAAAGTTGTTCTTGGCTGTATCATTGGTTCCTACATGAAGAAGTAGGAAGGGGTAATAGTCTGCAGGTTTTAGAATTTTTGGCAGCAACTCTAATATCCTAAATTCTAGCTCCAGGCAAGCAGCAAACTGGCCGGGATTCTAGGTCCGGGAGGCAGATGGATGCCTCTGTCCCTCTTAGGAGGAAGTTCCCGACCATCACCACTCATCTTTTTCTCTTAGGGGTGGTGGTCATAGAACTCCCATTCCTAGGACTGCTCATCCCTTGCCTTCTAAATGGTGGGGACTCTTTCAGATACAATCCCTGGGAGGTATCAGCCCCAATTATCTTGATTGTATCCCTTGTGGAGAGAGGCTCAAAGCAGTTACTTAACTCCACTGGAATTGGAGAGACTGGAACTGGTTTTCTCCTCCTGGAGGTAACATGCTTCCAGTTCTCCTCCTTGTTTTGGGTAGCCTGCTGTTCCTGCAGTATTGTCTGTTGCCTTCTATCCAGAAAGTCTTCACCCTCTCTGATGGACCTGAGGGTTGATATTTGTGCCTCAAGTCCTTTAACCTTCTCTTCTAAAATGGCTACCAGCTTACACTTGGTACAGAGAAAATCCTTTCTATTGTTTGGGAGAAAGACAAACATGGCACATGACATGCAGGTCACAACAACAGACCTCTCACCAGCCATATCATTCTCCATTTTTTCCCTTTTCAGAGATCCCTTATTTGTTTCTAGTGCCGCCGTGAAGGGCACAAGAGAAACACCGTATAAGAAAGGTGAAAACAGTTATGGGGCTCCTCTAGGATGCTTTCCCAGGCAAACTCTCTGTTACCTGCTCCTGTTCGTTGCTCACATGGTTTGCTGGGGCTGCCTTCTTATAGAGCTGCTAGCTAGTTAGGCCCAGCTCAGAGCCTTTGCCTCCAATCTAATCAGCCCTTGAAGGTCCACCTGGAAGGAAGCTCTCCCAATTCACACCTTGCAAACTTGCCAAACTGCCAAACACGCTTTCCAACTGCCCCTCTCTGCAAAACAGATGCTCAGGCACACAGGCAGCTATGCAAACTGCCCCTCACTGGAAAATGAAATAAATGCACAGACACCACATAGAGTCCAGCCCCCTGCCCAAAGCAGGATCAACCCTAGCTAAATCTTCCCATTCAGGATTTTGTCAATCTGGGACTTAAAACCTTCTCGGGATGAAGATTCCACCACTTTTCAAGGTAACACATTTCAGTGCTTCATCACTCACTGGTGAAATATTTTTTTCCTAATATCCAATCTACACCTCCCATTCTGTAACTTTAGACCATTCCTCCTTGTCTGCTATCTGTTACTACTGAACACAGCTTCACATCATCCTTTTTAGAGTTCCCCTTCAGGAAGTGGAAGACTGCTATGAAATTGCCCTCATTTGGACCTTTCTGTGTATATGACGCTCATTTATATTGTGTTTATTCTGTAAAGGACAGAAGGCATAACAAAAGTCAATGGAAAACTCCTTTACTCCTAAACCACTTATATACTATTGAAAGTCTCACTGCTTGTGAAATATCTTACTGTGGCAATACTTCAGCAACATGGTTAAGAGTGCCAGAGCGAGTCCCAAAATGAAATAATCGTATCTTTGAGGTAAAAACTATTTACTGAAATCAGGTTGAATGACCACAATTAAAAGGATGAAATAAAGGAAAATTACCAAGTCAGCAAGACAGTCTGTTAGTTTATCTCAATGACCCAGATAGCTCTAGTATGATTTTACCTAACGTACTGGACTAATTTCTGCCTGCAATACACTCTATGCAATGTTATTGAAAACAATGGGGTAGCAGAGACTTTGGCCTATTATGCTAATTTCTGAGTATCTCTTTACCAGCAAGATACTAGCAAATTGGAAGGAGTTCAGAGAATAGAAACAAACATGATCAGAGGACTGGAGAACTGATTTATGAGAGGAGATAAAAAGAGCTAAATATGTGTACTGTTGCTTGGTTAAGCGATGACTGAGGGGGGCATAATTACACCCTTCAGATATTTGTACAATGTTAACACTAAAGAAAGAGAGGAGAATTATTTATCATAATAAAAGGCAATAAGCCTTCAAGGAATAGAATAAAATATAGAAAGGGAAAAATAGGATGAATATCAGAAAATTCTGCCTTACACTCCAGCCTGTCAGCCTATGGTATATCAAAACCAAGCAGCCCTTGTGCACCTTAAAGACTAACAATTTTATTTATTAGATAATGAGCTTTTGTGGGAAGTGAGTCATATCCAAGAAAGCTCATTACCTAATGAATAAAATTGCTAATTTTTAAGGTGTGAAAGGACTGCCTGTTTTTTGTGAAGCTACTGATTAACACAGCTACCTCTGTGAGACTATTAACCTATGGTATTACCTTCAAAAGGTAGAATATGAAAGTGGATGCTCCATAAATACTGAATATCAAACAAGGAACAACCTTGCTCTGAAAGACAGGTGGATTAGGTGACTTTGACAAACGTGGAGGAGCTCTTTAATAATTGCACCTGAATCTGACACTGAGTTGGTGTGTTTGTATCATATAATGCAACAGATGTTTCCCCATAGGGCTGTGTATCTATTGTATACCAATGGGACATATTTGCTATGTCTACACTAGTCTGCTACTTCAAAGCCATGCACTACTTTGAAGATGAAATCGATGTTAGGCATGGAGACATCGAAACCACCATGTCAATGAGAAGATGGGAATAGTGCCCTACTTCAACATTTAATGTCAAAGTAGGATGTTTGTAGATGACACACAATTTTGCTACTTTGAAGTAGTGGAGTCCATCATGGCAGCAATCAGCTGGGATGTGGATACATGCTCTTCAGCCCCTGTGAGGCTCTCTGATCACTGCACGCAGCAGCTCTTAAAGCCACACAGAGCAGGAAACCCTGTGGCAGGAAGTTGAGAGCATGCAGGCAGGCAGCAGCCCCAACACACGCTGTCCCCTGCATACCTCGAGGCGACCCCCCAGCACAGCAGAGAGCAGTGTGGCCAGTGCCTGAGCAGGTCCGGAGCCCCAGGGCTCCCCCTCCGAGCATGCCCAGGGTTTGCAGGGGTCCAGCTGGGAGGAGAAGAAGAGAGGCCCCTCGTGGACTGATGCTGAGCTCCACGACCTTCTGGGGCTCTGGGGCGAGGCGGTGATGCTCTGAGTAATGGGGATCAAGCAGCAGAATGTGGCTGTGTTCTCCTGGCTGGCCGAGGGCCTGACTGCCTGGGGTCACCCTACCCACGGGCCTGACAACATCAGAAGTAAGGTTAAGGAGCTGTGGCAGGGTTATGACCAGGCACAGGACTCGGCCAGCCAGTCGGGGTCACACCTGCCACTTGCCCCTATTACTGGGAGCTCAGGGACAGCCCCTGAGGCAGCAGAGTGGTCAAGCAAGGAGGGGGAGCTGGTGCTGGACCTCCTTGCCTGCAGCTCCAGCCGGGCATTTGTCCGCTGGCCATCCCCCGACTGTGATGGTGGAACCTCGGGTGCATAGCATACAGGGCCAGCCCACTGGAGGATGGGGCAGGGACACCATACATGACCTGGGGCGCCCCACACACCCAGCAGACCCGGCCTGCCAGAGCCTATGAAGACTATGGCCCCAGGACAGAGGCATGGTGCCAGTGGCTGTCAACACCTGCTACCACAGACAGTGCTGCTCCCTGCCCCCCAGCTTAGGAGGGGTGGAGGTGGACTGCACCAAGGGGACACCCACAAGGCCACCGTGCCCACAGATGGGGGACAGGGAATGGAGAACCAGCACCCACAGGGGGTTGGGGGGCTTAGGCCATGGGGCTGGGCTTGGCGCTCATGGCCTTCCTCTCTCTTCGCCCCTGTTTCTACAGCTGTACCATCCAAGGGTGAGGAGAGTCTTGCCACATTCATGGTCCTGGACAGACCCCCTGGGAAGACAGATGGCAGCCACCAGAAGGAACCACCAGCAACCCAATGGGCCCAGTTGTGGTGGGGACAGGGGTGGCTGGGGGATGGCTGGGGGAGGACCCCCCACTCAGCCATCTCCCTTTGGTGCCAGGTCAAACTGTTGGAGTGCTGCCTCTGCTTCGAGGAGGGGGAGGCTGCCTGGCGCCAGGCTGCATGGGGGAAGTTCATGGACATTCACTGAGGCCTCATACCATTCCCCCTCATGTATATAGTTACCCCCCCACATGTACATAGGTCTGATCTGTGTTGTTTTTGCGAAATATGTATTAATCACGGTTTCAATATTTTACAATACATTTACAATTTTATTTTTCTCAACCCCCTGTGTAATGTATGCTCACTGAGGAGGCAATGTGTAGGTGGTGGGGGCAGTGTGCAGGAGGCCCACCGGGGTGGCCAGGATGGCGCTCACTGGGGCCCCTTGTCAAAACATTGCTGCAGGGCCTCGCAGATTCAGACCCTGCCTCCTGGTGGACCTGGTGGCTAGGGGCAGCAGCTGGCTGGAGGTAGCCCGTGCCAGCCTCAACCACCTACCCCTGCATGAAGGCCTCCCCCTTATTCTCCACAATGATGTGAAGAGTGCAGCAGGCACTCACAACCTGGGGGACATTGAGAAGGCCGACATCCAGGCGGGCCAGGAGGCAGCACCACCTGCCCTTGAGATGCCCAAAGGTCCACTCAACCACCTGTCGGGTGTAGTTCAGCTGGGCATTGAAGTTCTCCTGGCTGGCGGTGAAGTGGCCCGTGTAAGGACGCATGGGCCAGAGCTGGAGCGGGTGTGCTGTATCTGCCACCTGGCAGAGGGGTGCGGTGGTGTCCACCAGAGGGATATCCCTCTGGGGTTTGTAGGTCCCTGCCTACAGCCGGTGGCACAGGCCTGAGTTCTGGAACATGTGGGGTTCGTGGGTGCAGCTGAGCCAGCCCACATAGATGTCCTGGAAGTGGCAACAGCTGTCCACCATGGACTGCAGGACCACCAACTGGTAGCCCTTCGTATTTATAATTGTCCACCACTGTGCTCCAGGGTGCAGATAGGGATGTGGGTCCCATCAAGGGCCCTGAAGCTATATGGGAACCCCATTGTGGCAAAGTCTGCAATGGCTGCATCAAGGTTTCCAATTCGGATGACCCTCTGGAGCAGCAGGGCATTGAGTACATGGTCCACCTGTGGGGAGGGGGAGGGGAAATAGGCACCCATAAGGGTATGCATGGTGTGCCCACCCCCCCTCCCCCACCTGGCCACCCTCTCCTGCCCCCCCACAACCCCAGGTCCCTGCCCGAACCATCCTCCCAGGGGCCCCTCTCAAGGCAGCCTCCCCAGCCACCCTCCCCAGCCCCCAGCCCCTCACCGCCAGTGGCTGCATGTGTGGGCCTCCTTACCTCCATGATGATGGCCCAAACTGTGGTCTTGCCTGTACCAAATTGGTGTCTGATGGAGCAGTAGCTGTCTGGGGTGGCCAGCTTCCAGAGAGCTATAGCGACCCTCTTCTCAAAGGGTAGGATGCACCACATCCAGGAGTCCTGGTGCCTCAGGGTGGGGGTCAGCCACTGGCAGAGCTCCAGGAGTGTCTGCTGGTGCATCCTGAAATTCCAGAGCCACATGTTGTCATCCCACTCCCCTATAACTAGGTACTCCCACCACTCGGAGCTGGTAGGGTGGCTCCAGAGCTGGAGAAACACCCAGCGGGGGTGTGGGGGACAGAAGATCGCAATGGCCAGCAGCTGCCGGGTGGCCACCTTGCAGCACATAGCAGGGCATCTGCTCCACAGATGGCAGTCTGCAGGATGTCGAGCTGCTGCTGCTACTCTGTGTGCATGTCTGCAGGCACTGTGCCTGCTGGGCTTGGGGCAGGTCTGCGGGCCTCGTGTTGTGCAGGCTGAGTTTGTTTGGGAGGGGCTTTAAAGGACTGTCTTGATGTTGCCCCTGAAGTGCTTCTTTTCCCTGTGACCCCATCCGCTGGCTTTTGCGGCCTTTTATTTTGAAAGGGGCTGCATGTGTGTGTAGACACTCTCATTTGATGTCCTTTTGACATGCCACATCGACAGCGCCAGCCCCAGTGGGTGTGTAGACACTACATGTTGAGGTATCATATTTCATATTTCAGTTTTGACATACACTACTTTGAAGTAGAGCTCTAGTGTAGACATAGCCATTGTAGAGTGATGGGAATCTAGGCTGAGTGCACAGTGGTCTGTAACTGTGTGTGCCAGGGTTAGAAGGGAGAGAGTGGGGAAAGGCTTTCACAGTTCCCCACTGCCAGAACCCTTATGCTGCGGTGAGGAAAGTATCTGGCAGAGGAAGACAGTCAGAGCCTCTTCCTCCTGCAGGAAATGAGGTTGGGAATGGGAAGCCAGCACATTCTTCCCCTGCTGTTGGAGTCTTCCCGCACAGAGTGGAAGGGCACAGGCAGTGGGAGTCCGCACAGCTAAAGATGTAGTGTAGCTGAGGAGGCTGACATACAGAGCATATAAAACATATACTCACATACATAACCACACACTTCTCATGTGTCTTTTCTCCAGTTGCCCAAGCCGTGCCTCACTGGCTACAATATCCACGCTAAGTGATCGCTTTGGGAACGTCGTCTACATCTCACTAGGAGAAGTGGGAGGTACATGTATCCTAGTGTTCTGAATAGAAAGTATGAAACTAAAGAAAGAGAGAGGAAGTCCTTTCCAATACTTCTGTCAGAAGAGAGGGCATCAAGTTCCCTGGGCAGCCCTGTTTGAAGACCTTCTGGTCATCCATTCTGTCAAGAGAGGGCAGGGCAGTCTGGCTCCTCTTTGTTGACAGAGCAGCTTGCTCTTTTGATCTGCTTTTGTGTGTACATGTTATCTTCAAGGTACCACTGTCAACAGTTGTCTGTCAACAGTTACCTCTATCAGCAAAGGCTGACCATGTAGATATGGTCAGTCTGTGCCAGGTTTTTCCCTGGTGCTGGGTAACTCCTCCAAGTGCTGCAATGCAGCTATGACAAACTGGCAGTGAGGGCACAGCCATGTTTTGGCACACTCCCCATCTTGTCCTTACATCATGTGAGGAGGTGACATACCATATTACATATCCCCCCAACACTGATACCTATGCTGTGGGTAGGACATAGTGGGCCCGTAGGGGTATCATGTGTCTCTGAATTGCCCTGCGTAGTTGTGCAAGCCAGAGATGTGATCTAAGTCTTAAAGATTTTGAATTCTGAAACCAGTAGCGTGTAGCTCACATTTTGTTTTCATCATTAAATGCTTACTAATGATATTGAAATCTTGATTTCCTTCTCTAGAAATGTGATTGTTTGGTTCATGATATCCAGCCTCCTGTGGCTATTCTCTTCCTTTGAGCAATGTGGTTAGCAGAAAGGCCAGGAGAGCCTCACAATTCTGGCACCAACATGACTAAGACAGGGGCATTCCTATTAGTGTGTACTTTGAATTTTAGCAGAAAAAACAAACAAACAAACAACATAAATGAGTTTAGCCATTACACAGAGGGGAGGTAGAGGATGTTAAAGGATTCCTGGAAAATGTAATACAAGTGATATCATTCAGCCTTTTGCAAAGCAAACTGAGAAACACTATGGCTGTGTCTACACAGGCACATATCTTCGAAATAGCCATATTTCGAAGATTACTAGTGAGGTACTGAATTGAATATTCAGCACCTCATTAGCATTAGGATGCTTCCGGCCATGGTGCTTCAAAAGCGCCGCTTTGGAAAGTGCACAGCTTGGCGAAGCTACAAGGGAGTCCTTTTCGAAAGGACCTGCCCCTTTCGAAATCCCCTTATTCTGATTAAATAAAGGGAAGAAGGATTCTTTCAAAGATGGGTTTACTGTCAAAAGAGCAGCGTCTACACTGGCTTTCTTCTTTCAAAAGAAGCTCTTTCTAAATTAAAATATGCAAACGAGGTACTGGGTATGAAGATTTATACCTCATTTGCATTTTCAATTTGCCTCATTTGCATACATCTTTCTAAAGAGAAATGCAAGTGTAGACTCATCCATGATGTGTAATTACACTGAAACCAGGTAGTCTATTACCCTGAGTTACAACATCCATTAATGTACACCTTTAAGATACCCATGCTTAAAAGTGAAATCTATTGTTCCACAAATATAAAATAGAAGGGAAAAAAGCAAAACAAAAAAAAAAAAAAAAAAACAAACCCACTCTGAGACTGACCACTTCTTAACTGTTGTTGCTTATTCTTCTTACTTTGAAAGCTGCATGTTTAATTGAGCCCTCATAAGTTTTCTTTTATTAGCTTCTTTTATTATTGTTGTCAATTTGTTTTCTCAAAACTTACACCACTCCTTACCACTAGATGGGACTAAAAAACCTTGCAATGTCTCCTCATAAGCTACTTCTTATAGATGCATCACAATAATCTCTTCACCAAAATGTCTGCAAATAGTCCTGAACTGAAAATGTCCAAGTTCATGGAAGGGTATCTAAGGGAAAGTAATTACCACTTGGTGGAATAACGACTTTTGTTGTTAGTAACAGCAACTGCCAGAAGTGAGTCTAGTTAAAAGATATCAAAAGTGACTGTATTTTCAAATCCATTGTGGGGGAAGCATACATTGTCTTTATATTTACAGAAACTGCAGTAACTCAAACTAAAAGTCAATATTGATTAATTTGTCAGTGGGCATTTCTGAGTCCAATCAAGATAGAAGTATACTTACACTTCAACTTACCTGATATTTAACCATTTAAAATATTAGCATAGTTAGAGAAGGCTTTTAAAACCCCACTTAATTACATTTTAGAAGGCATTTATATCTTTGTGAGTGGTCCAGGGGGTAAGAAGACCATTAAAGAGCCTTTCGTCAGCGTTTTGTGGTCTGGATTACCTGCTGGCCCATTCAGCATACTGTGCTGCTGAAACCAGGGACCCTAGGCCAGGATGTTTAGTGCAGCGGGTGGTCCCATGTCCTCCCTGCCATCCACTTGCCAGGTGGCAGTCTCTGCCAACCCACCCCCCCACCAGCCACCACAGGCAAAGTGCCTGTGCCTGGTGGCAACTGTGAATTGGGATGTTGGTCCACCCTGAGCTAGGGCCTGGGTGCCCTGAGCTATTGTTTTCTGCCCTGCCCTGAGCTAGGGCCTAGGCTGCCTGAACTATTGTGTAATTTTTGCCTGTCACCCACCTGTGCAAGGTGGGAAGCTCCCCGAACTAGTGACTAGGACGTTGTTGGGGTACTGGTGGCAGTGGGGCGGGATGGCCACCCACTGACCCAGAAGGGGATGAGCCCTTCCAAAAGCCCAAACCCTGTCCCAGTCCCCAATATCCTTGCTGAGCCCCTAACTCCCCACTAACTTAAACACACCCTTGTCCAAATGTTCAGACTGGTGCGAACTCTGGGATTTCATCTCACTTTATTAGGAATGCATGACAGTGGAAATAAATAGAAATGTAGGCAATGGGTACATCAACACCACAATTCCTATGAAGGGTAGAAATAGATGCATTAGTTCTGACTGAGTTAGCATGCCCAAAATTGTAATCTGGCTCTGGGGTCATGTGAGGTAGCTTGTGTTAACCACTCAAGTATTTACTGAAGATCTGGAATGGATTTGTAAACAGGTAGTTATCCCTGGCTACCATCCAAGCTGCCATAGCCATGTTATTTAATATGTTCAGATATCCAGGAAATTATATTCTCAGCTACGGCACAGGCATATCCTTTCTAAGGTTCGCAAAAATGAATCTCTCCTTTGCTTACATTGCACAAGAAATATGGAGATGTAGACAAAAACACCTCCCCCCACCCTGCACACCCACATACCCCACTACACATTACCTTACTTCAGTTTCCTTATCATTTTTAAGCTTTCTTCAGGCCTAAGTCAGTAACGTCTAAGGAGCACAGGATTCCCTTCATGCTCATGGGCTTCTCAAAATTGTGGAGTCCTTCTCTTCACTACAGCCAGTTCCTTTTCCCCCAGATAATCAAGCTCTCTTGCTCTACCCCACTCAACTTCCACTGACTCTCTGAGGATCATTGAATCTTGGTCCATTCTAGGATGTTAGTTTGAATTTAGGCAACTGAGTTTCAATTTCTAAGGAATCTGTCCACACTACAGAATCAGTTCCATCAACTTTAAGGGCTTCTAAGTTCAAATTTTATACTCCTGCTTTTCATAAGGCATAATGCCAAATTCATCCTTGCATGATTGGCCTTAAAGTTGTGCAGATGGAGTGTTGTGAAATTCAACATTCTTGGCCTCCTGGAGGTGTCCCACTGTGCCCCAATGTGATGGCTCTGTCCCCAAATAGTTTATGGATACCTCTGAAGAGATTCCTCAGCATCCTCTGGCAACAGCAAGGAGGACATGGTGCATGAGGAAGAGGAGAAGGATGACAATGGTCAGTAGGTGAATGGAGAAGCTATTCTTGCCAGCAGCCAGGAAGTTTTGCAGCAGGACCCTGATGGTGGAGAGGACACCTGTGATGAGTTTTCATTCTTAATCATGCTACAGGTGGGTTAAGGCAATTGGTTGTGATCTCTGGGAGCCACTGTACCTACACAGCCCAGGGCATCTGGAACAACTTCTTAATGTGTCTGGGGGTGAAGCACCAATCCACCTTGCACATCTCCATAAAGCTCTCAGACAGGCACTCTTTAATTCTTCTCTCAAAGTTTTTGGGATAGCCCATCTTATTCCAACCACTTCAATAGAACACCTTTCCACACCAAGTCACTGTCCAGTAATCTGGCATCATGGCACCACAGCAGAGTGCAGCATGATGACTGGACTAATGCCCACATTCAGTCAGCATCCATTCCTTGTCAATGTTTGTGAGGCTAAGAAGACTAATATCTCTTTTTGGAACATAGAGGAAGCAGGGGAGGGAGCATTAAACTACTTTATTATAGAACACTTTGCTCTGCCGTGTCTGGACCACCCCTTTGCATCTCCAGGCTGCAGGGGGAAGGAAACCTTTCATGGTCCCAGACAAAGATGGTGGAGGGAAATCATTCAGTGACTGAGAGAGCCAGGCACATGTGGTGACAACCACTGTCATGGCCGCTAGCCTTCTTCACCCATCCACTTGACACGTGCACAGCTTCAGAAACTGCTTTTTCAGTCAAAGGCTTGAAAGCATGCTTCCAGTATGTGCCTTACCATGACTGGAAGTGAGCTGAGTCAAGGTGGTCGTTTAAGATCTCTGTGTAGTACCTGCTGCATGCTGCACAGAATAATCAAAAAAGCCAAAAGTTGTCATTGCACAGAATACATCCTTATTGTCTCTCCCAGAGGTTCAGTTATTAAATACCCTTTTGTGTTATTAAACTTATACACAGTAAATGTCTCTCCTTAATGTCTGTTTTTCACTCATGTTTTGTTGCAATTTGCTCAACTGTGGGCTCTTGGACAACTGACCCTCTGCACAACTGTAAGACTGGTACAGATCCATAGGAGAATATGAACATGGGTGGGTGTGTTCATAGACAGTATGGAAGCCACCTGCATGGACAGGGCACAGTTAAATGCATGGAGAAGAACCATACAAGAGGAGAGGCAGGTTGATCAGGAAGAAAGGAGAGTACATCATGAGGTGAGGAGAGAGCTCAGACAGCATGAACTGGAGACCCAGGTGACGATGTTGCAATTGATAGATAGAGCACCTGTGGCGCCTGGTACAGGAGCGCAGAGCCCCTCTCCAGCTTATGATGAGCCACATGCCCTCCTCATCATGTTCCCTAACCTCCCAGCTTCAGCACCCCAGAATGCAGTGGGGAAAGTCAGGAGCAGCCTTGTATTCCACTCCCAGGGATGCCTCCAAGACCAGAAGGCTGACATTCCCCCACATGTCATGGTGAAATGCTTTTGCTTAATGACCCCCAAAGGCCCTGTATTGAACTCCTTTAGTAACCCCCGAATAAAAACAATTAAGATCACAAAACCAGGGTCTTGATTGCTCGTGTTGCATGGAAGAGGTGTTAGGGAGTTACAGGCTTTACAGACAAGTATACATCATTCGGGGGAACCTTCTTGAGAGCAACAGACATGACGGTGACATTGGTGCTTGCTGTTTATCAAAGCCTCTCTGTTTAGCAGTGCCCTTCACTGTGCTCTCCTTATTGCCCTTGTGTCTGGTTGTTTATGAGTAGTGGATAGGTGATCTGATTTGGCTTTCCAGCCTGGCATGAAATTTCCCCCCTTACTCTCACATAAGTGATGGAGCATAGAACAGGCTGTCACCATGAAGGGAAGGTTGTTTTAAGCTGAGGTCTAATGCACTTGGTAAGCTACTAAATCTGGCTTTTAAATGGCCAATGGCACCTTCTGCTAATTTTTTGAACTAGCGCAACCTATATTTGAACTGTTTGTTACTGCTACCCAGACAGCCTGTGTTGGGCTTCATGAGCCAAGGGAGCAAGGGGTAAGCTGGATCTCCCAGGATCACTATGGCCATTGTGGTAGTGCTGGCCTGGCTCCCAGGCCCCTGTTTAGTCCACTCTCCTACGGCCAGGTCACAGTTGCCCTTGAGACGGGGGAGGGGGGGAGGCGGGAGATGGTGGTCTGGGGGAAACCTGGACCCCACCCACTCATTCTGGGTTCCAATCAAGGGACCATGTGTGGCTGCTTGTGGTGGGGGAGGGCTCCCCTCATTATGAGCACCGCAGCTCTTCCCTGGGCAACTTCCCCGAATGATTCCTCCCCCGATCCCATACCTCCTCCAGGTAGTGGCCATGGAAGTAGCAGTAGCAGCAGCCTGTCCCTCACTTCTGCCTTGGTTCCTCCTGTGTGTTCAGCCTGCTTGGTCTTACACCCAATCTCAGGTCCTCCTGGGCAGGGGCTTCAGCCCCTTGCATCTGAGCACTCCTCTCGGTGCCCCTAGAAAAACTCCCTTCCCTTTCTTTTCCTTTCCTTCCCTTCCCTTTCCTTCCCTTTCCTTTCCTTTGCTCCTCTCACTCTCTTTCTCTCACTGCCTACTGAGCAAGGGTTCTTTTACAGGCAGGCTGAATTGGGACCAGCTGGCCCCAACTGACCCCAGGTGACTTCCTCCCCAGCTGCTCACGCTCTGCTTGTTTGCGTGTCCTGCTTTTCCCTCTTGTTCTTACCCCCTCCCAGCCTTACCTTGTCACACCATCCGATGGCAATTTTCCAATATGGGAAGAAAATTCCATTGTGCCTCTTTCTGAACAGATCATAGTTCCTAAAGATGCATGTGTCATGCACCTTTCCTGACTAGCCCATAATGAGGTCAGTGAAATGGCCCTTCTGATCCACAATCATCTGCAACACCATTGAGAAGTACACCTTGTACTTTATGTACTCTGTGACAAGCTAGTCTGCTATCAAGATAGGGATGTGCATTTCATCTACCCCACCATAGTTAGGGAACCCCCTCATGGCAAAGCTATCCACTACGCCATGCATATTTCCCAGAGTCACTGCCTTCTGTGGAAGGGTATTGATTGCACTGGCTATCATGATCACACCAGCCCCCACTGTAGATATGCCCACTGCAAAATGATTTCCCACTGACTGATATCTGTCTAGCATTACAACCTTTCCACAGATCAATTGCCACACATTTCTGAACTGTCAAAGCAGGTCTCATTTTGGTATTACAGCACTTCAGGGTGGGGGAAAGCAATTCCCAAAGTTCCATGAAACTGACCTTATGCATGTGGAATTTTTGTGGCCACTGCTGATCAGCCCACACCTGCAGAACAGTGTGCAACAGCAATAAGATGAGCATATGCATATGCAGCACCTCATTAGCATAATTCCCACCTTGCAAACTTCAATGATGCTAACTTTGAAGAGGTGGCAAGCAGTGCAGCCATGGGCACTTTGAAGTTCCCATGCAACGTCAAAGTTCCCTGACTCACAAATCATTTGTACTTTGTAGCTCAGGTACATGCACAAGTTTATGGCACCAGATACACAGGAACTTTGAAGCGCCTGCAGCTACACTACTTGACGCCACTTTGAAGTTAGCATCTTTGAAATTCGCAAGGTGGGAATTATGCTAATGAAGTGCTGCATATGCAGCTCAGCACCTCATTGCTATTCTCTGATTGGGCTGATTAGCATGCCCCCTTTGAAGGAGGGGGCAAGTGTAGATGAGCCCTATGGCTTGTTGATAACACACCCATGGCACATTTTTTACCATCAGACACTGGGACAGAAACCCACAATGCAACAGGGCAGCAGGAACAGTGGGATAGGTACCCACAGTGTATTCAAAGCTGGCAACACTAATGAGGACGTACTTTGTCAGCTTTATGTGCCAATGTGTGCGTGAATCCTTGACTTTGCAAAATCAGGTGCTATAAAATCAGCCTTAACAAATTCAACCTAATTTCATAGTGTAGGCATACTCTAAGTCCTTCCCACTAACGTATCTTAGACTTTGTGGCTTTTAAGACTCCGTGTGTTAAAAACTGATTTTTTCTCACATTTGAGCATAAGGTGCTATCTGAGAAACTGGAGAAATTGGGTTTCACATAGCATGGAGCCATTACATTGTACTGTGATGATCACATTTAGATCCATCAAGGTTTAACATCCCTCTAGTGTCCATGGTAGGTGCATGATAGAGCCCTGATATATGTGGTTGACTGCACATAACCTAGGATCCTCAGTGAGACAGCAATTTTGTAACATCAACAAAGATTCATAAGCTGTACATGGATAGATTCCCGAGATCATCTCAAACTCCTGGCTGGGACTCCTGTACCCTGAAAATAGAGTCTTTCTGTCTACGTCCATCCACCAAGGTAGGAACTACTGTGATACATTTTGTTATTAAAATCTGGGCAAAATAATTGTGCATTGGAGTGTGCTCTAAAATACTTCTTTCTGCAAAGGATAAAACAGTGGGGTTCAGAATTCTGTGACTTATTCACTTTGTTCATAAGCCATATTAAGTAGGTACATTGCTTCCCCTTACATTTTGTACTGGATTGAACAACCTGCCGGCACTCCACAACCCAGATGACATACAGTGACACATGCAGCAGATGGGGGCAATCTGCCTAGCTTTTTGATCTTGATGAGAAATAAAAGATAGCTCTTTTCCAGTCAGACCACAAAAAGTGCACGAGCATAAGTAAAAGCCTATGTTTAAAAATTCAGTAGCAGTTGTTTATTTGCTCATTTTATTTTGTGTAATAAAAGGAGCAGAAATGCCCATGATAAATTGTATTGGCAGGATAAAGTGTGAATGTAAAATAAGAGTGCACTTAGAGTTATCTATAAGTAACTTTTTAGATATTTCTGTGGATGATCAAGCTATATTAGGCAGCAAACTTCTGCAACAGTCAAAGTTAGGTTGTTATTAAGGCATCTCAATAATGACTGTTGTGAAGGTCTTCCATTAAATTTCAAAATGTATTGCTTTAAAATAGATTTACATGGTGTCCCACTGGCACTTCCTTTGGTTCATGATTTCATGTTTATACTTCATATGGGATAACTTTATTGTTCTGAGGCTTTAAAATCCTGAAGAAACCATACACATTAATACCAAATTGTACAACAGATAACTAGTGTGTAATGTATTTCAAGCAGTACAGCAGAGGACCAGATCCTCAGCTGATGTAAATCAGCATAGTTCCACTATTTTCAATAAAGTAATGCTGATTTACAGGAGTTGAGGATCTGGACAATAGATGTTGATTATATGGATTCTAAACACATTCATTTATTGATATTACTTTCATTCTAATTATGATTTTTACCATATTTCCCAAGTGAACGCCTTAAAATTATATGAGCTTATACATTATTGTTCTCAATGTTACTGCCATAACAATGTGGCATTTGATACTCTGAGAATAAACAAATGAAGAGCAACAAAAACATCAAGCATGGATATACTTTAAAATTGTTCCCCTCTGACTTCTTTTTATTTTATAACAATGAGTGAGACTCTTTAGATGTTAGCAACATTTACAATAAAAAGCCTTTGTCTATTTATTTTCATTGTTTATAAGTTGAGCTGGGTTATTGTCTGTAGCTAATACAAGAACGCTTAAGCCCTTTAAGCACAAATTCTGGTCTATTTTTATTCTACTCTAGTTGATCTCTTATAGCGTGACTAGAATTATCATATTTGAGCACATGGTCTCTACAGGCCCCATCCTGCAAACACTCACCACGTGCATGCAAGTATTCTCTGATGACACCACAAGAAGCAATGCTTAAATTGGAGCAAGGAAGGTATAGGCTAGACATTAGGAAAAACTTCCTAACAGTCAGGTTGGTTAAGCATTGAGATTAATTGCCCAGGGATGTTTAAGAGCAGGTTACAGTAACAACTGTTAAAGGTGGTCTTAATGCCTTGTAGCCCAGCTATTAGTGCAGGGGATTAGACTTCATGGCTTTTTGAGCTTCCTTCCAGTTCTCGTATTCCATGATCCCATGCAAGTAATCAGTATCAATGTTGTGCTAGGACGATACTTAGGAGTATGAGTTTTCAGAAGCTCTCAAAATAAATTCAATAATTTTACACAAAAAAGACTTCTCCCTAATTGTGTGACTGATATCTGCCTTGGCCTGTAAGTGGTCCTGTGATTGGGCTTAATCCCTATCACCTGGAAAGCAGGGAAACGAATATAATTAGTTATGCTCTGCACCTAGATTATCAACTAATTCCCTGCTACCCTGTGGAAGCAGCAGTAGACTTTAAAAAGAGCTCAGGGAAGTCAGTTGAAAGAGAGAAGGTTAATAGACAGAAGCTAAGAAACATCCTCCATCAATGGGATGAGCTTAGAGGAAGGCCTCATAGTATGAAAGTGGTGGCAGCCAGGAAAGAGTTAAAGGAATAAGGTTATGTCCCGCAGTGACCCAGAGTGGAGAAGAGCTGAAAGCAGAGTCTGTGAAGACCCAGGAAAAAAGACAGAAGCTCACGATAAGCAGAAGGCCAAAATATGTGGCACTCTAGACTTCCAACCAAGAAAAGTTTCGGGGAAGGAAATTGAAGTTGAACTCAAAGAGTGGCAAAAGATCTTTGGGTGTTTGCTGAATTCTGCAAAAGGACTGAACTGCTGTGTGACTTGACAACAGGGCTTATCCACAGAAGATCCAGAGAGGGAGTCTGGTAAAGAAAGTGATGGGGATTGCTCTATCCAGAAGGAATCAAAGGTTAGCTTTTGTCTCCTTTGTACCACTTAAGCTGCGTCTACACGTGCACGCTACTTCGAAGTAGCGGGAGTAACTTCGAAATAGCGCCCGTCACGTCTACACGTGTTGGGCGCTATTTCGAAGTTGAAATCGACGTTAGGCGGCGAGACGTCGAAGTCGCTAACCCCATGAGGGGATGGGAATAGCGCCCTACTTCGACGTTCAACATCGAAGTAGGGACGTGTAGACGATCCGCGTCCTGCAACATCGAAATAGCGGGGTCCTCCATGGCGGCCATCAGCTGGGGGGTTGAGAGATACTCTCTCTCCAGCCCTTGCGGGGCTCTGTGGTCACCGTGGGCAGCAGCCCTTAGCCCAGGGCTTCTGGCTGCTGCTGCTGCAGCTGGGGGTCCGTGCTGCATATACAGGGTCTGCAACTAGTTGTTGGCTCTGTGTATCTTGCACTGTTTAATGAAAGTGTGTCTGGGAGGGGCCCTTTAAGGGAGCGACTTGCTGTTGAGTCCGCCCCGTGACCCTGTCTGCAGCTGTGCCTGGCTCCCTTATTTCGATGTGTGCTACTTTGGCGTGTAGACGTTCCCTCGCTGTGCCTATTTCGATGTTGGGCTGAGCAACGTCGAAGTTGAACATCGACGTTGCCAGCCCTGGAGGACGTGTAGACGTTATTCATCGAAATAGCCTATTTCGATGTCGCAACATCGAAATAAGCTATTTCGAAGTTGGGTGCACGTGTAGACGTAGCCTTAGTGACCCAAACATCATCTGAAATTACAATTTTTAATACTGGAAAATTGTTGAATACATTTTAAATCTAAAAAAGTCTATAAACACTTTGGGGAGCAATTGAATGTATGGAAGTCATCTAAAAACAAGACTTCAACCTGATTGCTCCCTAGGTGGTACTGCAATACAAATATTTACTTACCTTACAATGATAAATGGATAGTTTATTATGTTTTTTTTAAAACCTCAGATCTAACATCTTTTGAAACAGATGTTTTGATACCTTGAGTTCACAGTCCTGAAACTGATATTATTACTATGGGAATTTTGTCACTGGCTTTAGTGGAAGCAGGATGTGATCCCCAGCATTGTGCATATGTGCAACTGACCATAGTCTAACAAATTCAATGAGTGCATGTGTTTAACTTAAATTTCCTCTACAAAATATGCAGAAAAATATGTTTTACAAAAACAATAACGCATCACTTGTAATTCTCCTGTATCCATACAGTGTCCATTGTGATAGAAATCAGTTTTCCATGACCCGTTATACTAATCCTATAATTGCCAGCATAATCTCTTAAATTTAATTTAAATCCTTCTATGTAGATAGCACAGACTAGAGAAGGGGAAAAAATCAAAAATAGTTAGCAAGAAAAAAGTCTCTTCCCAGAGATTTAAATTAATTCAAATGTATAATTTATTAGCCAAGTAGAACATGAACACATACATTAAAATATGCTTCTGAACTTACTCTCTTAACCAGTTTTGAAAATCTGCAATAAGGAGTCACGCACCAGATTTATGAATACAATGATTATTGTGGATTTTTCAACTATCTTAAATTTCAGCAAATACAAAGCTTGTGACCAAAAAGATCGTCTGCTCACATTGTTTTAACTCATGTATTTTCTTAAATTTTATTAAGAAAAATGTTAAGAATTAAGAAGAATTAGTATTAACATCAAAAAGAATTAATATTTTTATTAAGAAACATCTGTTGGAAGCAGACTTTCCTAATCCTTTTTTGTATAGTTCCATGTTATACAATTCTAAAATATGTACTTGATTTATTATTTTCCTTGAAGTACTTTAAACGCTGCTTGTTCTTACAGTACTGCAAGATGAAGGTTTTGATTATGAAGAATGTAACCATGCCTGTATCGTCTCATGGAGTCCTTCTCTGTTTCTTATCAATTAGAGGGAGAAAAATGACCATCTAGGATCAATGCATAGTTGCTGAATTATATTGGAGTAATCATTACAATCAAAATCCTTCAGTACCCAAGAAACTTTCTGCCCATCAGCTGAAACACAGGATGTGATGATTGTTGGACTCCCGTAAGGTAGGAAGTAGCAATGAATATAGGACCAGCAATTATGCCAGGATATACATGGATTGCACAAGGGTAAGGAATACTTTCTGTAGTCTCTGCAACACTGAGTTTGAGCCTGGCAGAATCTGTGACTTTGATTATAGAGCACCAATGCTCCTGGGTTTTTTTTTGTTTGTTTTGCTTTGTTTTGTTTTGTTTTTTTTTTTTTATTGATGGCCTATAAAACAGGTGTACCAGGCCATTTCTGCTGAAAGTTTTGAGATGCAGGAAAGTTATGTACACCAACTCGTCTTTCTGTGTACAGTTTGAACTGAGGTAAATTTATCAGCTGTATGATCAGAAAGTTCTGACTAGCTGCTTTGAATGACCTTATATCCCACAGTCATTGCACAAAACCACATGTTATTCTTACAATGTGGAATAAATGAATATTCATCAACAAAAATTGGGGAAGGGGCCAAAAACTAAACAGTGACGAGGAAGGTCCTTTCTCACTTACTGAAGGCACTGTTGTATGATATATATAAGGCAAAGAGAAATCTCCACAGAAGCAATTTTGCATCAAGACTGGCTAGTACCATATTAACTAATAGAAGGGACAGTCAAATTCTACAAGTGAACTCACCCAAGAAGATTTTTTTGTATAAGATAACTTACTTTCTTATGACCAGGAGACAGAGAAGACTGATAGTGACTTATAGCACCCGAAACCTTTGACAGCTAGAGATGAGATGCATTATAGAGGATTGATATGGGAAGACCCTATGAGACAGAGAGTTGTCAGGAAGGGTTGACATCTTAATTTCAATGCAAAACTCAAGATAAGGCAAATATCAGAGAGGTAGCCATGTTAGTCTGTAGCTTCGAACACAACAAGAAGTCTTATGGCACCTTATAGACTAACCGATATTTTGGAGCATAAGCTTTTGTGGGTAAAGACCCACTTAATCAGATGCATGAGTGGGGGGATGGTTTCAGAGAGGTATTTAAAGAGTGGGGTCCCAGTAAAGGGGGAGGGCCAGAGCTGACAAGGTCTATTCAGCAAGGTGGAAATGGCCCAGTATCAACACTACTTATCAAAGAGAAAAAAGTCAGATCAGACTCACGTCCCCCGTCTGATCAGCCTTTTATGTAAAGCAAGAATTGTATGCTCTACAACAGAATATGGAGGCTATGTGCATAAAACTAACATCTCCATGTTTTCAAGGTGCTCAAAGGAGCAACAATTGGTGCAAAATTCCTGAAGGACATATGACAGAATAGTGGATTACTATCTCCCAAGCTCCACATTAGCAACTGACAATGGGCCACTTCATCCCTGACTGAACTGACTTGATTTCTCGTCTCTTGATGTTCTCAACTCCACATTAACTGCCAATAATGGGCCACATCCACACTGACTGAATAGATCTTGTCAGCTCTGGCCCTTCCCTTTTATTGAGACTCCATCTTTAAATACTCCTCTGAACCACCCTCCACCCCCGCCGCCCGCCACCATCCACTCATGCATCTGATGAAGCAGGTCTTTGCCCACAAAAGCTTATGCTCCAAAATATCTGTTATTTTACAAGGTGCCACAGAACTTCTTGTTGTTTTTGAAGAGACAGACTAACTTGGCTACCTCTCTGATACTTATCTCCCAAGCTGTAGCTCTTCCATGACACTAGAGGAAAGCAAGAGAGAGGTAAATAGACTGGTAAAATTCTTAATGGGATCTTCCTGATCTAAGAAATTTAGCCATCTACAAGAATGTTTTTTAAAAAAAGTTGAGGCTAGGCTATGTGTGCAATCCTGGGGTGTTCACTTGAATGACAAGTGAGTGAATTGCCTGCATTACTGTTACTCCTTTCCTTTGATGCTCACCTCTAGGATACATCAGTTTCAGATCAGGTACTCTCTTAATTACAGTAATTAAACTAAAGCAAAAATGTTAATAGCCTAATCAATTCTTGTTAACCTTTCAGTACAGAGAAGATAAATCCTGATGATCAGCTAGCTATTAAACAAACATCAAACTTTACTATAGTGATCTACATTTGAAAAATAATAGAGGCATCCATTGTCTATACATGTTTGAAAAAGTAATCAAAGCTGTCTAATATGGTTTAGAAGCTGAAGGAAAAGAAAACAACATCATTCCTTATACTGAGAATTAAAATCCCTAATTGTCCAGTGTCTGCTAATTCTTAGAATAAACAAGCATCCCAATTTAAGAGGCAGAATGAAATGTCAAAGCAAAACAAATCCTTTTACTAAGGGATATAATGAGTTCTTACTAAATGGAAATTGCTTCAAGCTTTAAAGATGTGGATCTGGATAATTTCTAAGTCCAGTTGGTGCAGATCCATCTTTTCAGTTCAGACTCTTCTTTTATAAATAAAGTAAAGGTAAAAAGAAAGCAAACAGACAAAATCTTGTGACTAAGATATTATGATACTATGTCTATGTCTATGTTTCTGGAAAGCTTATTTATTTGTTTGTTTGTTTGCTTATTTAAAAGGAAATGAGGTTCTATTTTATACCCTGGCTGAGGCTTTACATTTGAAAGAGTTACATTTACTACATCCTGAAAACCCCTAGACAGCCTTCCCTGTAACCTCCATGTGCAGAATACATGTTGTTATATGCAATGAGGTATGTTCAGACAGACATCACCAGTAGAAACACATGCTGCTGGCTGTGAGTGCTCTGCTAATCAGCTGGGTGTCATTTGAATCTCTCCTGGGAAGCCACTCAAATGCTCAGCTTACGGAGAACACTGCCCTCCAGAAAGTGCATTTGATATTAAACATATGTCATAAGGCACTTTAGAAGTACTCCACATTTGTCTAGTTGAAGTGGAAATTGCACAAAAATGTCACTTTTATGCATATTGCTTTCTTATAAAAGGAGATAAAAGACCACTGACAGAGAGCTGGTACTGGTCTGGGGTCTTGTTGTGTGTATTCACATCACTGAAAGCAAATATGTAGAAATCAGTGGTGTTTTGAAAACGTAAGGCTAGAATAAAGAAATCTACTACTCTCTGCTATTCCAACAAGAATTTTCTGTAAGTTAAGCATTAGATCCACAGGGGAACTTTCCATTGGAACAGCTCACTTCTAGGCACCCTGCTGCATAAAGGAGTCCTAAGCTTGGAATTAGGCACTCAGGTTCCCTATACAATTCATAAGATGAGTTAAATATCTAAGGGGGTAGTCATGTAAGTCTGTATCTGCAAAAACAGCATGGAGTCCTGTGGCACCATAAAGACAAATAGACAAGTCTTTGAGGTTCCACAGGACTCCTTGGGGTTTTATAAATATCTACAAAAGGGATTTTCAGAAGCTAGGAAGCTGAACAATGAGCTACCTAAGCTATTTGACTTAAACCCTTGTACTCCGAGTGGAGCATAGGTCATCTACAAGTCTCTTCCACGTTGCTCTATCTCAAGACAAAACTTGCTGGCTCCAGGAGTACCTCTGTTGTTGTCTTTCAGTCTCATTACGTATTCCCTGCTTTGTCCGAGGTTTTCCTCTTCTGCATTTTCTTTGCAGGTGCCATGTAAGAACTTGACAGACTGTGCTGGATGATGTTTTCCTCAGACTGTGGCCTAGCCATCCCCACTTTCTTCTCTTGATTTGAATGTCAAGTAGTTCTTGTTCTGCTGTGTTCTGAAGCTCCTCATCTGTGGCAAAGTCTTGCTGTGTGATGCAAAAAACGTACCACACGCATCTGTTTATGAATGACTGGAGCTTGTGATTTGAAGACTTTTTATTACCCCATGTCTTGCCTCCATACGAAAGCACACTCTGCACATTTGTGTTAATCTCTATTTCATCTCCGCAGATGTTATTTGTGAACTCCATTTTGGACAAATAGTCTTGAACGCAGCTATTACTTTCCCTATCCTGGCATTGATATCCTCTGTTCCTCCATCTCTGCCCTCAATATTCCCCAAATAGGTGAACTGCCCCCCATCTTCCAGGTCATCTCCTCCCATTGTGATGGTGTTGTTGGACTGGTAGATCCTCACTGTCTTGGTCTTTTCCTTGTTAATGTTCAGTCCAGTCATTGAGGCAGTTTTGTCTAGCCTTGCAACCTTTTCTTGCATGTTTTCATGCTGGTGTGAAAGAAAGGTGACATTGTCAGCAAAAAACAATGCCCTTTGGCTGTTTGAAAAGTGTCCACTGAATGCCCTGGTGATGGCCTTCTGTTGTCCTGCTCATAATCCAGTCCATTGTGATCAAGAACAGGAAAAGTGACAGTAGGTACCCTTATCGCACTCCTGACAGTATGCTGAAGGAGTCTGTAAAGATGCCATTATGAATTAGTTTGCGCATTGAGGGTTCATACATTGAACACTGCCTAACCTCACCAGGAGGGAAATGAAAAGGAAAAGGCTGGGGCTTAGGTTCAAATTTGCACAATTACTTAGGTGCCTCACTTTCTGTGACCATGGCCTTGAAGCATTTAGGAGTCTGCTGAAGCAAGTTTTCCTACTTGCATTGACAGGCTAGCAAAGCTCATGCTAGTGCTCTCTCAACGGCTGTATAGATAGCACTTGTGCTGGTGTTCTGGCTCTGAACTCTAGAAAGGAGAGTGAGTGATGTGTTACACACATGCTTTTTGTCTATGACAAGTCAGTTGTTTAATATGAAAACAACTAGCATGAGGTATAGCACAGTTAAAAAGAATGTGCATAACTGCCTGTCACTTCACAGCCTTTCTTGTAGTCTGGGTAAACAATTTCTATTGTGCTGTGTTCACTCACAGTACTAAAGAGAAAACCATCCCATTGTGCCTATCCCAGAAGAATGGAGTTTTGAAAGATGATGCCAAATTAATTGTAGACTGTCTCAGCTTCATAGGTTACTCTTTTTAGAGGCACTTTTATTTTACAAATGAGGAGTGCTACTCCGTGGGATATAGATATGGCTTTCTTTTAAGTAGCATATGAACATTATAGAAACAAACTGTCATATATGGAAAAAAGTATACTGGATAGACTTTGGTCTCATTTATTGTTTTATGGACACAAACGCCCTTGAGTGAGCATTGAAAATCCAGATGATAATCCTCAGTGAAAGATTTGTATAAGTGGCTCTCTATTCTACTTGACAAATATAAAATAACAGGTAACCAGCTATCTCCCTGAGGCAGCAATAAGTACACTTGCTTTTAAAAATATCACCATTGTGAACACTGTTTCACTGCTACCAGTTCTAGCAGGTTTGCAAGCCCTAGTATAGATGGCTTCTGACTACCATAGGGGCTTAAATACCACATTGACAAGGCCAATCTAAAATATGCAAGGCCCAAAGATGCAAATCAGCTGGGTAGGGAATTTAGATACATCTTATATCATGGGTGATCATACTGCATCATTACAGCCCCTCCTTGCCTTTTGATAGGCAGCAGGTCAGGAGTGGGGTCTGCACTCTGTTGTTATGCCCTATGTGTGGGTACAACACTATTAATCACACTTCTGCATAACCATCTCACTTCCATCGTACCTGAAACATCCTGTTTAAAGGAACATGGAAAACTCATTCGTGAGGAGCTGGGAATTTGGATGCCCCTGAGACCCCAAGTAAGACAGAAATGGTGCAAATAGCCATATGTGAGCTGTGGAAGGAGAGTTCAAGTTTTTCTAGTTGTGGGTGTTAGTAATATAGTTCATAACTATTACTTAAAGTTCTATCATGGCTCAGTGTTGCTTGTGACTCATTCTCTGAATTTTTAATGACCCTTCAAATAAGAAGGAAGAGGAAGCATCACTCCAGAAAACTCCTTTTTTTTCCAAGATGGTAACAGTATATCTCAATACTCCCTGCTAAGTTCAAAGACTTCTCTCTGCTCCTTAACTGTACAAGCAGAGCTCTCCCCACATGTAGTGCTACACTGGGAAAAGTCCTCAAGGGTTGTCCACATTTAAACAGATGAGCCCATTCTGCTTAGTTGTTTAGCAGAAAGAACAGGGAAATACCAATCCTTTTTGGTAATTTTTTAGATTATGGTTTACTTCAGTATTGAACACAGTGGTAAAGAAATGTTATCCTTGTTGTTTAAGTAAAGACAGCAGAACAGTGCTTCACCTGCCCTGATTGATGGTTTCACCTTAAACTGAACCTCATTTGTTAAAAAGTGGTGTTAAAACAGCAAATCCCAGTGTAAGGGGTGTGGAGAACAGAGATGTTCCTATCTAATGGCCAGGGCTCCGCCTAAAGAGTCCTAGGCAGCATTTAACCCCTCTGCTCTAATATTCAGAGGCAGCTAATTAGACTCAGTTGAAAGTCCTTGTTTCTGTGCAGAGATTAGGAGAGCTGAAATCAGCAAGAAGCAGGCCTTGCAGCTAAACGTTGAGCATTGCAGAAAGAGACAATGAACAGACCATGGCATAAAGGTTCTCAGATACCTATTAATAGCATGGAGACCTGGGCTAAGTAGGGGAAACCTCAGAATGCAGCCTCGCTGAAGTTGGCAGTGAGTGGCAAGGAACAGCAGAGGTGAGTGCTGGCAGAAAATAATAGCAGAAGAGAAGTGGCAAAGGTAACATGGTAGCAGCTGTGAACCTTCTGCAGATATGATGGTGGTACCAGCAGAAGAATTACTTGACTGCCTGCTTCCCACCTTTTTCAGGGTAGACATGGACTCATGTGAATGCACCTCTGAACTCCGTGTCTTTTCTGACTAAAGATCACCAACCCTGAGTGGGGCACAGTGAAGGGAAAGGGAAGTAGTGTAGGAAAGGGACATTTGGTCACTGGACTTTCAAAATACAAGGTAGAAATTGCAGGGTGAGGTTTTGCTTATAGTTACTTTTGACTTATGGTGATGTTTTCTCAGATTAATTCTGGGTGCCCTTTCACTTTTAATAAATGATTTTTTTTTAAAAAAAGGGTAGATGGACTTATTGCCCGTGGATTGAGAAGTATTGCCTCTGAGGAGTACCCTGGGTGATGTTTAATTTTGCCAGACTAGTGGGTAGGGATTGAGCTGATTCTGTTTTGTAGAGTTAGGAGAAAAGCTGAAATGTTGATCATGGCTCTTGTTGCTACCAACTCCAGCTGGCAGAAGTGTTACAGAATTATGTAAATAAAGCACACCATGAGCATCCATTGGGAAGAAAGATCCCACAAGATCAAATTCACGGTGACTTAAAAACTTCACTGCTCTCTCTGAGCTGAGAGCTCAAATCCTCTTAGTATAAAAGCATGACCACCTTCTGACTGTATACTTTGCTACTTGTATGCAACCTATGGCAGTAGTTTAGCAGTTCACGTTCTATTCAGTAGAATTAGATAATCTACCTAATTCACTATAATTGCATATGTCAATGGGGTTTTCAATGACACAGTTCCTCAGCAAAAGATCTGAAATATAAAATTGTTGAGTGAACTTTCAAAAGTAATATAGTATTAAAATTGTTTTATTTAAGCAACTAAACACAGTCTTGAAATGCAGTGTAGACGTAGCCATGTCAGTGTCCGGATACTAGGGAGACAAAGTGGGTGAGGTAGTCTATTTTGTTGGACCAACCTTTGCTCATGAGACAGACGAGGTTTGGCAACACACAGAACTATTCTTCAACTCTGGGGAAAGCACTCCCAGGCTATGTCTATACTACCACTTTTGTCCGTAAAAAGTATGTTGCTCAGGGTATAAAGAAACATCCTGAGTGACATAAATTACATGAAGAGATGCACCAGTGTGGACAGTGCTATGCTGGTAGGAGAGCATCTCCTACCCAACATAGCTACTGCTGCTTGTTGGGCATTGTCTAATTATGCCAATGGGAGAATTCTGTCCTGTCGACAAAAAATGCTACAGTGGAGATATTACAACAGCACTGCTGCATCATTACAGATGAGCATCTGATGTAAGGTCTCTACCGTAGACATAGTCCTAGTGTCACGGAAAAGTGCCAGGTGAAACAGATTGTTTAGTACAAATAGCACCTACTTTCGGGGACTTTCAAGGTACTGGGACCTGTTTACACCTCTGCAGTCATAAGACAAAATTAATGGTTAATGTGTTACATATATTTGTAATAAATCATAAAGTCAGTGTCTGTTCAATCCATGATTTTTACTGTCTAGCATTGTAGTGACTTCTAACTCCTGAGCTCATCTAGAAAAGGAAATGGTTTCATGGAACTGGCCACCCAAATATCATGAGGCAATGTTGTTGAACAGAGAAATGAAACAATTTCTGATCTCACACCCCCAGTTCTCACCTTTCATCACATATTGGAACATTCTGGGTATAATCAAACATCTAGAACCATACTCAGTGGGAACCAAATCCTGAGAGAAACTTTTCCTGAACCCCCACTTACAGACTTCAAATTGCACAAACTCTCCAAGCTTATCATCAGAAGCAATCTCCCCAAAGAACTGGACAAACCAACTCAAAGTGGCATCAGATCCTACCAGAGGAACAGATGCAAAACCTGCAGACACATCTCTGGAGTTACAAAGATCATCCCCTGCAACACATCTATGAAGATCCATGGATCCTACACATGTTTTAAGATGTGGTATACATCATCCCATGAAATAAAATCCATACAATCATAACGCTCTCAAATTCACACAGGAAAATAGTAAAGGAAAAACTTATTGTTACCTGTGCGTGAACATTTTTCACCAAGTAATCTCTCTATACATTATCTTCCAGTCCTCATTTTCAAAGAAAACCTGCACAATACTTGCAAAAGACAAGGCTGGGAGCATATATTCATTACTCTGCCAGACACTAAAAATCATGGACTGAACAAAGACACTGTATTATAGCCATCTGTTGAAGGAGTTTTGCCTTCTCCCCCCTACATGTCTCCCAGGCCCGGCTGGGCTCTTGGCATCTAGAGCAACATAACATGTTTTGCAAACGAAACACCTGCTCTCTTGGAGGCAAACCACAAGGAGCTGTGTTGCTTGAACTAGGTGTTTTCCAGGAGTTCATGTTCAAGGACTGGGAGGATTGATGCGGCTTTTTTAGAGATAGAAGTGCTGAGCCAGTTGTATTGTAGCTGATTGCTTTTCTCATAATAATGTGCTCTCACTTGGTTATAAAAGCTGTGAGAATAATAAACTCAGGGCCTTCAGACTATAGAACTGTTGGTCCCCTGCTGTCTATGTTTGTCTTTGTCTTTCATCCTTCGCGGTATCGCACCTCTGGGACCTGTCGCAAAAAGAAATACTACAATCTGTAACCCACAAATCCCTCTTTTTGTCCTGTGACTGGTCCATTGACACCTCTGCAATCTACCTTTGTACATCCCTTACAGTATGTGCTAACTCCTCACGCTAAACAACTTTGCATTTTTGTGTGATGCTGTGGGTACCTTTCCCATAACTCAAGAAGTGTTCTGTGTGCCTCACAAGCTTGTATCAATCACCAAAAGAAGTTGGTCCAATAAACTATATTACTTCATCAATCATGGCTCTCTTAAAAATCAGTTAAAATGGTACTTGTTGTGGAATTTCTATATGTTCTACGGTAAACACACACACACACACACACACAAACGTAGGCATAGAACAATTAATTTTCCAGAGGCAAAAAAATGAGATTTCCAAAATAGAAGTAGCTGCAAAACATCATACAAATTCTGACATTATAGAAATTATCGTGAGTTTTTATCAGTGGAAGAAATGGTACATTACAAATTGTCCCAGAATTACAGGCTTTTAGTTCTATCCTAAATACTTTTGTATAATTAGTCGGAATGTTTTACACATCGCTAATATGCATGTATTATGAGCACACGCACACAGTCCGTTAGGAACCCACTGCCTGTGTAAAACAGGCCTGTTCTGTATTCACTGCATATCTATTTATATCCAAAGACTGGAACTGTGGAAAAGGATTTCTCAGTGTTGCAAAGGAGCATCATGAATTATTTACAGTAAATCAAATTTTATAACCTTTCTCAATCTTTCATAAACTGTATCTTCCTATTTTATTAGATATTTTATCCAGGGAGTTAATACAGTGTAAGCCAGGGAAATCTCTTAAATTCCTACAAAAGTTGGAGGAGTACAAGCAGCAACAGTTCATAGAGTACCTTATTCATTTCATGTAACTGCACAACTATTAATATACTTTGTCAGTTTAATTTTAAAGAGAAAAGCTCAACACCAGGCAGCTTCTATAAGTCTTAATTAGGGTTAGCAGGAACGTTTGGTCCTCAGCATGCTTGAAAATCTATCCCAGAATTACTTAGTAAACTGAGCTCATTCCATCAATATTTTAATTAACATAGCCAAATGTGAAGTCAAAAATCAAGGATCAAAGAGTACAAGTCACATTGACAGGATGGGACACTCTAACTTAGACAATATCTACACAAGGAGGTAACTTCAAATTTATTAAAATTTATTTTGTAATGCTGGGTTTTAGAAATTCAAATTTGAGAATCCTCACTTTCACACAGGCTACCCACAAATTCAATTTATTGCTGCCACACTCAATTGCCAAACATTGACAATTACAGTAATGCATTGTGGGAATCTATCTCACATTTCCCTCAGGCCCATAGCATTCTAGGTATGGATCAGGGGCAAATAGATTTAAAAAGAAAAAAGTTGCCCAGTATGGTGATAGGTCCTGCTCTGAGTGCAGGGGACTGGACTCGATGACCTCTCGAGGTGCCTTACAGTTCTCTGACATAGATAGATCTCTGTATAAAACAGTAGCTGTAACTGAATTACCAAAGATTTTACAAAAAACAGCAGGTGTGTGTTCCCTGGGTTTTCTGGGAGCCAAAGCATAAAGAAACACAATGGGGAAAGTTAGGAAAATATTTTATGGTTGAAAGATCAAACACATTGCAAAAAGCAGCAGGTTTCTGCAATGGGCAACAAACCCCTGAAAATATTTTTGGTGTGGAGGTCTGGAGTCTGTGGCTGCAGAGCCAGTTGAAGTATTTCACACCCCAAAAAATCTTAGCTCCCAGGTGAGACTTTCCCCAGGCAGCAGAGAGCACGCAAATATATATTTAGGGCAGGGTGGTCTGGGGTATGTGGCTGAAGAGCCAGTTGAAGAAGTCCCTACAGCATCTGCAAGGCCCCACAAATCTTAGCTACTGGGGGATACTTCCCCCCAGTGGCAGCAAGCCTCTGAATATATATTTTGGGGTGGGGTGGTCTGGGCTGGGTGAGAGCAGAGCCAGCTGATGAGCTCCCCCAGGCAGCAGCAAGCCCCCCAAAATCTTCCCACCCTTGGAGCCCTAATTGCTCACAAGCCAGGACATGGTGCTGCCAAGCAGCATGGTCCACATTGAGCAACAGGCATATCTTTTTATAGAGTCGGAGGCTAGCCATGTGATGTGGTTGGGCACAGGAAAGACCCCGACTGCATGGAGCCTGTGTGGGGGGACCTGCACAAATGTAAAATGCAGAAAATAAGTTTCTTGGCCTTTCATACAAGCATGACCCACACCTCTGCCCAACAGCCTAGATGCCCCATGGGGCATAAGAGCAAGGGCTGGCACCAGAGAGGGTAAAAAAAAAAGCGCTCAGCTAGCAGAGGGAAAGACAGAGCCATAACTGAACTAATAGCAAAGAGTAAATTAAGTTTCCCAGACATTCATAGAAGCACAACCCTACAGCTGTGCTGGTAGCAAAGAAAGAAAGACAGAACCATAGCTGAACTTATAACAAAGAAAGAAAGAAGTTTTTCGGCCTCTCACACAAGCATGACCCCACAGCTTGCTTGTGCCAAACTTAAATTCGTGGGCTTCCTGTTACCTAATTCCTGCACACCTGGAGAGAAGCGGAGATGGAAAAAGACAGAATGAAGCACTGTGGGGCATTGTGGGGTACATACAGGACATCTCTGGAGGCTAATGAATCTGATTAAAAGACGTGGTACTTCCACACTAACCTTTATTTGAACCTTTTAATTTGAACTTGATGCGACACCCAGCCAGTTCTATCAATATTATGATATCGATATTAGTGGTCCCTAATTCAAGCTAATGGTATTTTCAGTGAAGACAGTGATGTCTTAATAATGAGTTAACTTCCTTAAATTCAAATTTATTATGTAGTGTAGATGTAGTCATAGAACATATGTCTCGTGTCTGCACACTAGCAAGAATGCAGAAAAAAAATTGAGGATTTAGAAAATAGCTGCAAGAATAATTTTAATAAAATCAGTAAAAGTTACAAGTATGAATATCTTTGTGGATCTGGGTCTGATAACCTACATGAGGAGGATTTTAGATAGTAGAAATTCATTAATGTAGTAGTTAAGTGTGTAACATGATCTAGTGGGTGGAAGCAGAAGCTACGTACAATCAAACTAAAGAGAGAGACACACTTTTAACGTTGAAAAGAATTAGCAAAGGATGAGAAAGATTCTTCATCATATAATGTCATTAAATGATGTCTTTATGGGGAAAAAACAAAAAAACATAAACAAGCTCAAGATCATTCTGAAGTTAACAGCTTGAAGGAGGAATTGCTAAATGAATGCCTATGTCACGCATAAGGGAAGTTAAACTATATAATTGCAATAGTCCATCTAGTCTAAAATATATCAATGTCATAGATGAATAGATGTAACATTATTGGTGCATATACTAAAAGTTCATTTATAAAGTTTTCATAGGATCTTTATTTTGAATGATCAAAATTTTGCATCAGGCAATCAAAAGTGCATCCAATTTAACTAGGATCAACTGACTTAATCATTTGCCATTCTATGTGCATGGTGCTATTATTAATGATTTATATTACAGTAGTTCATGCAGGCCTTTGTCAGATGAAAATGTCATTATACTAGCTATTGTAGAAACAAACAGAAAGGATACTCTTCCCCAAAGAGCTTACAAATGTAATGTATTTTCTTTACAAATTTACTAGAGAAGATTAATGCAATATTGTTACTAATGAATCATTTATAAATATTTTCTGTGCCAAGCAATTCTTACTTTTAGTAAACACACTTAGAATTAAACATTAAAGGAAAACAGAAAACCGGTAAGTGGTCAAATACCCAAGGTTTGGGATTCAAAATAAATCAAAGATGAAGGACTTTGTAGCCATAGTTCATTAAATTAAGACAAAAAGCTTCTGTGAGCCAGAGTTCATAGAGAAGTAGGCACAATGACTTTCCACAGTCTCACTTTATTTATGCATCAAAAGCATGTCTGAGTTCTAACTGTTGCTAACTTAGTCAATACTACTGAAGCCTTCAAAATTGCAAGATTAATATAAATGTATATGCTTGAGAATGCAGAGCTCAAAGAACAGTTTAAAACAGTATTGAGGATTTTGTGTTCCATAGACCTTCAGTTTCTTCAGTACCATTCATCTGAAAAACCTCTAAGACTTAACCGAGGAGACTATTGATTGCCAAAATGGTGGTAAAGGAAGGATAAGTTAAATAACTGATGTTGGAAGTAAGACTGCATCTATTAATTGAAATAAACCAACAGTGCTTAATGTGGATCAACTTGGTTAGGTCTGACCAAATGCACATGTAATGTTATGCTGTTGCTCAAATATGGCTACGTCTACACTTACCCCCTTCTTTGAAGGGGGCATGGTAATCAGGGTGATGGGAGATTACTAATGAAGTGCTGTGATGCATATGCATCACTTAATTGGGCAAATTCTCCCCCATGGCAACTTCAAAGTGTCAAACTTCGAAGTGCTGGCATGCTGTGTAGTTACAGGAACTTCTATGTGCCTGCACTATTTCAAAATGCCTTTACTCCACACATTTTTGTCGGATTGTTCAGGAGGGCTCCCACTGCAGGCTGTCACAGCTTGCGGACTCCTGGCTCTTCCCCCAAAGCAGATCTGTTAGTTTAAAAGTGAAAAGTGAAAAGCCTTCCAGCTTGCCAGACCTATTAGCATGACACAGAACCTGGGAAAGGATAATTAGGTGGTAATGAAACAATTTAACAAGCATGTGCCTACCCTGAATTTACTGACAAAAGCAGTTGTGCACCACTGTCTAAAAGTCCCTAGTTTAAAATTTACTTTAAATATTTCATTAGTTTGTTGCTGAAAATTATAAAAATCACAGCTCTAAAAATCCTTGCATAGCTCTTTAAATGAACTATCTGAGTATTGAGAATTAGCCTTAAATGCTTGGATCCTCAGGCATATCAGTTTCTATTTTTAAAACAAATTCTTAAGAAGACCACCTTTTCTCAAATAAACATTTTAATTTTAATTACTATGATACAAAAACTTGACTTCAAAGTTTTCCTGTCCTTGCTATCCATTTATCCATTTGTTTTAACCCCTCTCTTCCTCCCTCCTATTAAAAAAAGCTCTTGCAGAGTAATTTCTTTTCTTCCAGATTGCTGGATTAATGCGTTTTACTTCTGACTGTTTGATGCACAAGTGTTAAGAAAAACCTTCACCAAATTTCATACCGTATTAAGATATAAAAAACCTTTGTTATGCTTAAAATCTTTGGAAACATATTTTAACAGAAACATATAAGCTATGTCTCCACTACAGAGATCTTTGAAAAAAAGCCCTTGCAGAAGTTCTCTTCTGAAAGAACTTCTTTCTGAAGGATATATCCACACACAAAAAAGCAAACAAAAAAGTGATCTGCTCTTTCAAAAGAGAGCATCCACACAACTCCTGCTCTTTCAAAAGAATGGGCCAGGGATCGAAAAATCAAGCCCCATGAGGACTGCTTTTTCAAAAATAAGGGCCTGAAGAGCATCTACCCATGTTTCCCTTCCAAAGATCTTTTGAAAGAGGGCAGTGCTCCTGAAACAGGAAGCCTGTTTCTGCACATGCCACTTTAAAGTGGCATGCTAATAAACATCCTGAAATATGTTAATGAGGCATGGATGCAAATTCCCCACACCTCATTAGCATAAGGTCACGTGATTTTGGGGAAGAAGGGGCCTCTGGAGGGAGGCCTTCCTTCCAGAAGACTCACCCCCGCCAGGGGCCACGCTTCTACCTGCCGTTATGGAGTCTGGAAGAGCGTGACTTATGCTAATGAGGCATGGGGAATTTGCATCCATGCCTCATTATCATATTTCGGGCTGTTTATAAGCATGCCACTTTCAGAGAAAGTGGCATGTGTAGAAACAGAAGAAAGGAACAGTGATTTGGAAAGGAGCACCACGTTCTTTCAATTTACTATCAAAGAATGTTTTTTGTGTGCAGACGCTCTGTGGCATCTTTTAGAAGAGACCCCTTCTTTTGAAAATCTTTCAAAAGAACTTGCTAGTGTCGACACAGCCATAGTGAAATTTGATAAGCATGCTTTGTGTGATAGGACAGGGTTCTGGGTACAGATAGAGAAATCAGCCCAGGGTAACTTTGCTTAAAATTCAGGCCACTTACAGCGCCAAGCTGGGATTTCCTTCTCACCAAGGCAAATCCAACCAGCCACAAACGAACCTCTGCCAGCCCCACTGGCCACCCAGAAGCCACACAAGCAAACCCACTGACTTCTCAGCTACTGTACCAGCCCAGACCAACAACCTCCAACTTAAGGTGAGAGGCTTTTAAGCCTATTTTACTAGACACTACACAGGTTCTTCCAGACCCCAAAGGGCCCAGCCCCAGTCCCAGTCCCAGATCCCAGTCAGTACATACTTGGATTTTATCCAAACAACTATGCCAAAGCCAGATCCTTTGATCTAATATCTAAGGCTGTTTCTACACATGCCACTTTTTCCGAAAGTGGTAAGCAAATAAATAGCCTGAAAAATGCTGGTGAGTTGTGAATGTACATTTCCAATACCTCATTAGCATATGGTCATATGATTTGGAGTCAAGAAGAAGCTGTTCCGGACTCCAAAACAGTGTGTAGAGGCACAGCCCCTGGGGGAATCTCCCAGAAGGAAATCCTCATTCCGGAAGCCCTTTCTTCCTGAAAATTTGATGTGACACCTTGCTATGAAAATCACACAAAATAAATTAGCATTCTCTTTTTCTAAGAGCGACAAACTTTGTTATGAACATTTAAATGGTGTGAATGATTAATTTAAAATGTCTTTATTTCAGAGAGTTTAAATATATAATAATCTAGAATGATTACTTTATGAAGAATTATGAGAGTATTTAAAATATAAAATCAGCTTAGAAATATTGATAAGGAAATGCAAGACAGACAAAAGCTGCATCGTGTATTCCATAATATTGAATATTGCATTCAGAACGACAACTGACTTGCCCTTACTACAAAGTTTTTTGCAACTAAAGCGAACTTCAGGAGATCTATATATATGTACATACATACATACATACATACATATATATATATATATATATAAATAAAGTGACTGACATTTTTATTTCCAAATTTAGTGCTTTTAATTAGGTACCTTCTGCATATCCTGTTCTCACAATCTGGCATGAATTGAAAAACATCCTCCATGAAGTGTTTTTCCCCAAATGTTATTTGCTACATTTAGGTTCAGGGATCTGGCTGAAATGTGTGAGCAGGGAGAAGAGGGAGACAATGGGAAGGATGCAGGACCTACGCAGAGCAGGGGTGGAGAGTACTGCAGACTGGGGATCTTGCCTCCCCAAGCAGCAGCTTCACCCACCTCACATGTCATCATTATTCTTTATTTCTGCCTGAAGTAACTTTCAGGAATAAAAGTAAGGTGACATCAAATTCATGTGAAACATAGGAGAGTTGAGACTATATAAAGGGTTTTCATGAAGTGAAAAACCTTTTGAGACATGTGCTCAAGACTTCCACTGAATCCAAATACATTTAAAATTGATCAAATTCATGTTTCTCAGATATTTTTCTTCATACCGACATTGTTCTGTTTACATAGCTTTTAGTACATTCTATATAATGAATGAATGACTGTTTGACTTTGCATAAATCATACATTTTTAGTTTTGAGTCACAAAAATTGCACTTTTCCTTTCTTTTTTGCACTTGTTTTCTAATTTTTGGAACACTGTTTGAGGATGGAGACAGACAAACTATGCTTCAGAAATGACATGGGGCATCTGTAAATTATTCAGCAATTGCATAGACATTTTGGAAGATAATGGGGAGTCTCCCAAGACTGGATGAGACAACAGCATTAATTGCTGATAGGTACACTCTTGCTCCTATGGTTATCCAAATATTAGATTTAATCGTGCTTTCATTGAAGTTAGCGGCGACACTTTCATTGATTCAACTGAAACATGACTGGGTCTTTATCCAAAATCTGCTTGAAATAATCCACATTTTAATCCTCTTAAACATAGCCTAGAACTCTAATACTCATTATTTTCAGGTCAGCGTTTTCAGCTTCTCATTTCTCTGAAATTGCAGAAAGACTTGAGTTCTGGTAATGTACTGAAAAACACGTGAATTTCTTCATGAATCTCCATTTCATTTGACTACAAAGGAATTTTAAATATGTTTTGTGGATATCACCAAAATTAATAAAAAGAATATTTCCATTCCTTTGAACGGCAGCCAATGGGATCTGCAGGGCTCTGTGCCTGTGGATCCACAGGTACACAAAATGTTTGACAGCCCACCAATGACTAACGCTTACAAACTTTATGTGCACTGGATCTTCTATATCTGTGCCCTAACATAAGACATTAAAAGTGTATGACAGTAACATATCTTAGCTGTGTCCACACTAGCAAATTCTTTTGAAAGATTTTTCAAAAGAAGGGGGCTGTTTTGAAAGATCCCATGAAGCGCCTGCAGACAAAAAGCGTTCTTTCAAAAGTAAATTGAAAAAATGTGGTACTCCTTTCGAAAGTGCTCTTCCATTCCTATTTCAGAAAGAGCCCCTACTTTGGAAAGCTTCTTTTGAAAGAAAGAGTGTGTAGATGCTCCGGGGCCCTCCTTTCAATACAGCAGTCCTCATGCCACCAGATTTTTCAATCCCTGGCCCATTCTTTCAAAAGAGCTGGGGCTCTGTGGATGCTGTCTATCAAAACAGTGGATTGATCTTTCGATCCGCTCTATTGTTTGTGGATACTCTTTTGAAAGTAGTTTTTTTTCTTTTTTTGAAGAGATCTGTAATGTAGGTGTAGGACTCTGTTAAGATTTTCACAAAAATGTCAAACTGAAGCCCTGATTCTGAGGACACTTAAATATGTGCTTGACTTGATTTCAGCTGGAATACTTTTATCTAAAGTTAAGACCATGAATAAGTGTCTGCAGGATTGGACATAAAATTCTTTTACCGATTCAAAGATTGTTATACAGAAATATTGATAATCGCTTTACAAGAGCAAAGCATAATGAGGGCTGCTTGAAGAAGCTGACAGATGCTCATGGGCTAGGTATCTTGGGACAAACACAAGCTGCAGTGTGCCCAACATGGGGAAGAATAATATGGAGAGACCCAGGGAAAGACATCAGCTAGATCATAGGTGGTAAGCTTCCTGTGCTCGAGGGCCCCTGACTTGTCAGTGGAGTAAGAGGGCCTAGGTTCCTCACTCTTGAATATTGGGTGGGCCTGCTGCTATGAACCCTGTTTATTGCATGGAAGTCCTTTCACAAGTTAAGCTTTGGGGAATGTGCAATACTTCACTCATTGGATGGGGTTCAGAAAAAAGCAATTCAGATTAGAAAGTTAAAATAAAAAATTAAAAGGTTGTAGTAATTAGAGGTACACATCTCCTGGAATGGACCTTGGGAGGTAATCTACTCCTCTTCCTTTTTGGTAGCACTAAGCACCATACCTAACCTTTGTTTGCCCCAATCCCGAAATAGCTTACCTCAAGAACTGAACCCCCAACCCTGTGTTTAGCAGGTCAATGCACAAACCACTGAGCTATACCTCTCCCCTGAAAGCACCACTACAAATGAAAAAGTGTTTCATTTGTTTTGTATTAACCCTCATGTTATTACTTTACTACTGTATAAATGTACTCACATAACCTGTGCTTTTCTGTAAGAAAAGAGGAGAAGGTACTCAGCTGGCTCCTAGACCTCCTCCCCACCCCTCAAGCCCAGGCCGTCTTCCAGGCCCAGGGCTTCCAGGTTCCTTGAACTGGAACCATTAGCAGGGCTCCCAGCCCCGGGACTGCCAGGAACCCCACCACCTGGATGGGGATCCCATGGGTGGGCCTTTGGAGTGTACCGGCATGTTTCAGCACAGGAAAAGCCCTGCTCATAACATTCACAGATATACAAGAGCAACCTAAGTCTTAATATTAATTGACAAAACTCCATGATCTTATTTACATGGTTTGGATTAGTCAACTTATTCTGAACTATGTAACATGGAAATGGCTTTGGAGAAACAAAATTATTTGCTATTCATCATCACTTACAAATTTCATTCAACCTCTAACAAATCAGTAGGTACCTAAAACTAATATATTTTGTATCCATCTTTTTTTTTTGTTCTGACTCCTTGACTGTGAGAATTTTCAGTGAGGAATTCAAATAGTGCATTTTACTGAATATAAGTCATACTTCTATATTCCAAGCATTGCAAGAAGGTAGTAACAAGAAAATATCTGCTTCAGCAGGTGACCCTCATCTAACATAAGTGAGGCGTACTGCACATTAGTGAATTGAGGTTAGTGGTAAATGTTCCCAAGCTCTTGGCATCGTATATTTTTTGCAACTTTTTATTTAACATTATACAGTAGTTGCTATGGAAATAGAGTGCTGAGACCACTGCCTATAAGGCTGACCAATCCCATTTAATTGTTCTGTCCCTATCTATCCTTTGTCTTTTTTCTTAATTTTAGAATTCTTTAGTGTTGTCAGAGTCTTTTTTATTATATATTTGTACAATGTCTAGCACAATGCAATCCTTACCCATACCTATGACTCCCCTAGGTGCCATAACAGTAATAAAAACTAATTTTTATTCATTTTTATCAGATTCCTCTGAAATAAGTTTTCTATGTGCTCAGGTAGGTGGAATCATTATATTAGGAAGCTAACACTGCAAGTGCTACAGTTTGGGTACTTTAATGAGGTGCTTAGGTTTTGTTAATTTCAGCTAGAGAAATGAAGTAGGGGATGAAGAAAGAGAGATACCAATTCAAAAATTATTCTATAAAAATCTTGGAAAAAGTCAACTGAAACATTCAGCCCCCTATGGAACACTTAATTTATGCATGCTATGGGAGCAAAAAGCTGTGGAGGGAAATGAAGCTGGGTGACTGGAATAGTATTAAATGCAAGACAGGGTCAGGTCCACAATCTAGTGTAAACAATGCCTTTAAGAAGCATAACATGTGGTCTGAAGAAATGTGACATTTTGCTTATACAACTAAGATTTGGGAATTATGCTGTGTTTTGAAAAGTTAAAGCAGCTGTTGCTATCAGTGGTGAAAGCAACTCTAGAGTGGCGGGTTCTGTATTTTGTTGAAGTTAGTGGGGTACAGGCAGAGGGCAAAGAGGCCTCCAAAGCCACATGCAGATATTGGTGTTAAAATCTTACTGTAAAGAGGCTCTCAAACTGTTGAAGGGGGTCAATAAAGTAATAAGAGACAGATTACCATAACCTAAAATTTATCACAGAAATGTATGGTGTTCCTTAGGCCCTCTAATCCAATCTCTTGCAATGAGGCAGAACTAAGTATTATCGATACCATCCTTGGCAAGTGTTTAAGAACAGGTTAGATAAACACTTCACAAGGAAGGTGCAGATAACACTTAGTTCTGCCTCAGTGCAGGGAGCTAGACTACATGACATATGATGGAATTTCTAGTGCTGTATGTCTATTATCAACTATCACAAGAGGGTGGAACATTACCTAAGAGTGAAAGTAGCTTACTGTTTAAAAGAGTCACTAAAATGTGCTCTAAAATCTGCATACTGACTTGACTGTCTTCAGACTTCCTGCACACATTGTAGGACAGGGTTTCTGGGCACAGCACGAGAAATCAACCCAGGATATCTTTGTTTAAAATCTGGGCTACTTACAACCCCAGGCTGTGATTTCCTTCTCAATAAGGCAAATCCAATCAGCCTCAGAAGTACCTCTGCCAGTCCCTTGGCCAGCCAAAAGCCACACAAGCAAACCCACAGACTTCTCAGCTGCTATACCAGCCCAGACAAACAACCTAAACTTTGCTGAGAGGGTCTTAAACCTGTTTCACCAACTCCACACAGATTCTTCTGGACCCAAATCACCATGCAAAAGCCCAAATCCTGCAGGTCTAAATATCTAAAGGTTTATTAACACAAAAAAGAAAGAACAGGGTGTGACGTGACAGTATTTTATATGGACATGGAAGCCATTTTTTGTGTCCATTGTATCCATTGGCACCAAGTATTGTGCCAAGTAGGGGTTGTGTGAGGTGTCTAATGAAAGCAGATAATGCCCTGAATCTATGTATGCTGCTTATATATTATCTAACCTTCCACAAATCCATGTTATCATCTCAGTATTAATCCCCATTAGTTTGTTCCTTTTGTTCCCATTCTTCTCTGAGCAGTAGGATGTCCTGCTGAGCTATTCCACCAATAAAGCACCAAGTTCTCTCCTTCTGGTGAGGCTAAGCTATACCAGAATGTGGGGCTGGCCATGTTATTTCATGGGAGATGTAGTCTAACCAATAGAAGAGATTGAGGACAGGAGAATCATGTTAAAATGCTCAAGACTCACTACTGCTTGTCTTTTCACCAGAAAACTTTAAGTTCTTTGAAAATATTTCAGTGAAAAAAAATTAAAACATCCAAGGAAAGAAGATATTTCTCAGAAAAAAAATGTTGAGTCAAGATCCTATATTTTATTAAAAAAAAATCTTTCAACCATCTGGAAATTCAGTACAACCTTTGATTACAGTTCTTACTAGTGAGAGGCATAAGCCCAACACCATTTCTGAAAATACAGTTTGATGACTAAGGCTTTGAGGAACTGCATTTGCAAAACTGACTCAAAATTGTGGTTGTTTCTATCAAGTACTGAAAAAAAGAATCATAAAATGAGGAAGATTGGTCACATTGCCCCCCAGTGTCATACTTGGAGGAGATGAGACGTCAATGTGTTCTCCTACATCCCTACCTTCTTCACTTATAACTATCCCCCTTCATCCAAAAAATACTAATAGATTATCTACCACCTTAATGGTAACTCCAGAATAGCCGAGAGTTTGGGGCTATCAGTTAGGCTCTCGGAGATCTTGTTCAAGTTGCTTCTGTGGTGGTCTGTGTTTTCTCCTTTTTGCATGAGTGCTGCAACCATCAGGCCATACAGTTAGTTGTTCTGGCACAGCGAATGCAGGGCTATTTGTATACAATGTGGAACAGCATCAGCAGAAGAGAGTGTGATCAACCTACCCTTAGAATATCCAAGTGGTTAGAATATTGGCATATTCTGAGACCTTTATGTGAACCCCTACACCAAATTACAAACAGCGTAAACTAGAAGCTGGATATTAAACTTCCTAATTAAGCACTGCACCAACTGAGATGTTAACTATTCCACATCTGCTCTCTTTCTCTGGCTTTATGTGCAAATTTTCAGCAAGTCTCATTTAGTTGTGATGCAAAATAGGAAACATTACTGTAATGTTGAAAATATTCATGGGACAGGAAAAAACCCACAAAAACAAAAAACAGTTCCTGCCCAATTCTACATATAACAGGGTGAATGCATATGGAGTGAGAACAGACAAATGCTGGAACTGAAATCTGAAAGGCAACCTAAACAATGGCACATTTTTTGGTCTACTGCACCTACCTATTATGGAGCCACACTTATTGAACAATTTGCAGTGACTGTTACCAGCCTTGGAAGACAGAGTTAAGGCAGTGTTGTGGGATTGGTATGAGGATTCACTCTTTGATTTTTACTTTTCAAAGGTATGACTTTGAATTAATTCAGTACTCTAGATTAAGATATCCCGTCACCATTGGGCAAATTTATTTCTGAATTAATTAATGTTTTGGACAGTTCAATGTCCTGCTGTACATGGTGGTCAATGCTATAATCTTCATAAAAACACCTACACTGTATGTAAGTATGGGTGCTGTACCTGAGGGAGAGGGGTAGCTCAGTGGTTTGAGTAGTCCCCTCTTAAACCCTGTTATGAGCTCAGTTATTGAAGGGGTCATTTATGGATGTGGAGCAAAATGGAAGGGGAAAAAAAGCAATGGTGCTTGGTCTTGCCAAGAGGCTAAGGGACTGGGTTCAATGACCTCCTAAGGTTGCTTCCAGCTCTATGAGATGCATATCTTATGGTCAGAAATATGCAAATGCTTGGAATTTCATCCTAGCTAATCTAAATGTAGGTAATACACTCGCTTGCAGCTTGCTGTCAAATTCATTCAGATGTTGTCAAGATGAACAGTTCCATATTTCAATGTCTAAACATCTATTCTTTCTTTACCCTGAATAAATGGTTAACCTGAGCTAATAACTTCCACTGAATTTTCAGAATATCTGTCATTAATCAAGCTGCAATGCAATAGTTATCAATTGTTAGGTAGGTTAGAAAATTAAAGTCGTCTATCTTAAGTCCCTATATGTTTCACATGACCATAATTCCTGAGAACCTACAAATCTTTGATTTATTTATTCTCAACATACCCTATCTACATTTTACATACAAGGAACTGAGGTGCTAGGAAACTAAGGCTACGTCTACACGTGAAGCCTACATAGAAGTAGCCTATTTCGATGTGGCGACATCGAAATAGGCTATTTCGATGAATAACGTCTACACGTCCTCCAGGGCTGGCAATGTCGATGTTCAACATCGACGTTGCGCAGCACCACATCGAAATAGGCACAGCGAGGGAACGTCTACACGCCACAGTAGCACACATCGAAATAAGGGTGCCAGGCACAGCTGCAGACAGGATCACACAGCGGACTCAACAGCCAGCTACTCCCTTAAAGGGCCCCTCCCAGACACACTTGCACTAAACACCACAAGATCCACAGAGCCGACAACGAGTTGCAGACCCTGTGCATGCAGCATGAATCCCCTGCTGCAGCAGCAGCAGCCAGAAGCCCTGGGCTAAGGGCTGCTGCACATGGTGACCATAGAGCCCCGCACGGGCTGGAGAGACAGCGTCTCTCAACCCCGCAGCTGATGGTTGCCATGGAGGACCCCACAATTTCAACGTTGCGGGACGCGGATCGTCTACACGGTCCCTACTTCGACGTTGAACGTCGAAGTAGGGCGCTATTCCGATCCCCTCATGAGGTTAGCGACTTCGACGTCTCGCCGCCTAAAGTCGAAGTTAACTTTGAAATAGTGCCCGACGCGTGTAGCCACGACGGGCGCTATTTCGAAGTTAGTGCCGCTACTTTGAAGTAGCGTGCACGTGTAGACACAGCTTAAAGCTCCCAATATAAAGACACTTACAAATTGCTTAGGTTGCTATTGCAAGACTAAGTAATGTCACCCACTCTCCAGATGATTTAGGAAGCTAAATTCCATTGATGTTTAATACCACCTTAATCATTTAAGCCTAGCAAAATTGAGTGGAGCGATGTCTAAATGCCATCATTCAAACATCTATGCATAAATGAAATATATGAGATCACTCAGGAAGTCTACAGCAGAGCAGGGACTGAAGCCCAAGTCCCAGGCCAGCGCCATACCTATACTTTAACAAACTCAGAGAAATAGTAGGTAAAGTCCCATGGGAAGCAAGTCTAAGGGGAAAACCAATTAAAGACAGTTGGCAGATTTTCAAAGAGACATTATTAAGGGCACAAAAAGCAAAGTATTCCACTGTGTAGAAGACATAGAAAGTGTGGCAAGAGAACACCTTTGCCTAACAAGGAAATCAAAAAGGAGTCTTACAAAATGTGGAAATTAAGTCAAAATAAAAGGATGAATACAAAAAAAAAAACCCATAAGTATATAAGTGCAAATTAGAAATGTAAAAGCACAAAATGAGCTCAAACTAGCAAGGGCTTAAGGGGTAATAAGAAAACATTCTATAAATACATTAGAAGTCAGAGGAAGACCAAGCAGAGGGTAGGACAGTTATTCAATGAAGAGGGGGAAATAACAGAAAATGGGAAAATGGCAGAGGTGCTGAATGACATCTTTGTTTCAGTTTTCACCACAAAGGTTAGTGGGATTGGAATTCTAGAGAAAATGAGGTAATTTTAGCAGTTAAAAAAGGAAAAGATCAAGTTAAAAATTACTTAGAAAAGCTTGAAGTCACCAGGGCCTGAATAAATGGTTCCTCAGATTGTCAACAAGCTGATTGAGGAGGTATCTGAGCCATCTTTTCAGTTTTGAAAAGTCATGAAAGATGGGACTAGTGGAAAGGGGAAAATACCATACTCACCTGAAAAAAGGGAAACAAGGACAATTCAGGAAACTACAGACAAGTCAAATGTACTTCTGTGCCAGAAAACATAATAGAACAAATAATTAGGAATCTATTTGCAAAAATCTGGAAGGTAATGAGGTGGTAAGTAACAGCATGCATTTGTAAAGCACAAGTCACGTCAAACCAACCTGATAGCTTTCTTTGATATGATAGAAAGTCTTATGGATAAGGGGAAAGTAGTAGTAGACTTGGCATACCTAGATTTTAGTAAAACATTTGATGCGGTCTCACATGACCTTCTTATTTGTAAACTAGGAAATGAAACCTAGACAGGACTACAATAAGGTCAGTGCATAATTGGTTGGGTGTGTCTACACTAGGAACTAACTCTGAAGTTAACTTCGAAGTTAGGTACTACTTCAAAGTAATCAGCACAGAGTTCACACACATTTTCCAAAGTCCATACTCTACTCCTGGGAATGGAGTAGTGCCTTACTTCAAAGTTTAACTCCGAAGTCGGGTTTTTGTAGACACTCGACTTTGAAGTTGCTTACTTTGAAGTTGTACTTTGAAGTAGGCAACTTCGAAGTTATTTTTGTAGTGTAGACACAGCCATTGTGTAACAATTACCAGAGATTAGTTATCATTCACTCCTATGTAAACTCATTTGTATTTCTCCTTATTTAATTTCATGCTATTAACCTCAGACTATTTCTCCACATGTCCAGATCATATCCACTTCTCTAAAGCAATTGCTACCCCTCTAAGTTTTGTATCATCTACAACCTTTGTAAGTGTATTGTCTATTTCATTATCTAAATTGTTAGTAAAGATATTGGAAAGAACCTCTTCCAAAACCGATCCCTGAGGAATTGTACACATTATGCTTATCTAGCATATACATAAACATATCTGTACTGCAAAGGAGTCGTGAATGATCAGTTTTAAACATACAAAATGGGAAATGGCTATTTAGGAATGAGAACTGCAGAAAGGGGTCTGGGGTCATATTGGACCACAAGGTAAATATGAGTCAACAGGGTAACACTGTTGCAAAAAATGCAAACATCATTCTGGGATGTGTTAACAGGAGTGTTGAAAGCAAGACATGAGAAGTCATTCTTCTGCTCTATTCTGTGCTGATTATGCCTCAACAGAAGTATTATGTACAGTTCTGGGCACTACACTTCAGAAAAGATGTGGACAAATTGGAGAAGAATCAGAGAAGAGCAATAAAAATGATTGAAGGTCTAGAAAATGTGACCTGGGAGGGAGGATTGAAAGAACTGTGTTTGTTTAGAAAAGAGAAAAGAGAACGTGAAAACATCTTTCAATTACCTAAAAAGTTGTTTCAAGGAGTGACAAAAAAAAAAAAAAAGGAAAACCACACACATTCTCCTTAACCCCTGAAGATGGCACAAAAAGCAGTGGTCTTAAATTACAGCAAGAAGGATTTAGGTTGGATATTTAGGGGAAAAACACTTCCTGTCTGGGTGGTTTAATACTGGAATAAATTGCCAAGGGACATTGTGGAATTCTAGTCACTTGAGATTTTTTGAGACCCGGTTAGCCAAACATCTGTGAAAGATGATCAACCTACACTTATGTGCTCGCCCCACCCCACTCCCAGTACTTTCAGAGTGCACAAGCCACCTTATTCATGCTCTGTTCCCACTTCTTCTCTCCCTCTGAGAGCTGGAACAGCCACAAACAGCTGATTTGTGACAGTCCATCGTGGGGGAGGGGCAGGGGAAGCGTGAGGATGGTTTGTGAATCAGAAGTTTTGCAGTGCTCTGAAAATGCTTGGAGAAATTGGGAGAAGCAACTAAATGTTGGTGTCCAGTGCCTCAGAACATGAGAGGTGCATGGAGGATAGAGGAAGACAGGAAATCCTCAGTCTGTGGCATGACTGTAGGGGACTGAACTTGATGACTTCCTGAAGTCCCTTCCACATCTAGTATTATATGATTCTATAACCTGTTGTAACACAAGCTTCCCACTTTTAAGATTCTCTTTTTCTCAGCACTGTAAATATTAATAGATCATCTCATATGTACCTCGTTCAAAATAAATAATGAATCTCTGCCAAAAGGCAGTACATTCTAAACACAAGAATTGATTCAAAAGATAGTATGTGGCTCATTGCTTCATAGAACAAATGGATCTTCCAGATCCCTTTCAACGATCAGTTATGGGGTTTCCTAAAGTTTTTATCAAGGGTTTTATTATTATTATTATTATTATTATTATTATTATTATTATATTTGCTTCCTGTGGTATTTTTTTTACAAGATAAAAACTTACTGTTGATGAAAATTTTTCTTTAAAATTTCTTCAAATATTTCTCCTCAGTGCTTGGTTCAGGAATTCCTGCAGAACCATTAACAGATGAAGCTGAGTGCAAAATTGGCTTCTAATGCTTCAGATTTCCCAACAAACAGGGAGCAGCTCCTTTGCTTTACCCTAGGACCGATGTAACTCCCCAGAAAAAAACGATGGCTTTGAGCAAACGTTCTCTTCCCACCCTCCCTAGAGGCCACATTGTGGCTATATTACTCTGCATCAGCTTCAATACAACTTTGTATCTGTAATCACAATGTATCCTTTAATATTTGAATCCATAAATGTGAGGATTATATAACAGATAAGCTAATATTTATTGAAATTTAAGTTTTGAAAAATCAAGGTACAGGAAATCAAAAACTCATGATATAGTTCAGCAACAAATATGCAGTTTCCCAATTTGTACACAAATGCAATCTACCTTTATCCCAAGAGCATCTTTCAGGCTCTTACAGACTCTATCAAGTGCAATGTTGCCCTTTATAAGGATCTCTCTGTGAGGTCTTTCTGAGTTAGCCCTTTAAATTTGATAGTGTCAAGAGGCTGCAGACCTAAGAGCCATTTTGCAACTGACAGCTGTGGAGTGTCCTTTCTTGGTTCCTGTTGGTAAGTAGTACTAAGTGTCTTTTTCCTGTATAATTCTGAGATAATGTAGCCTCACATTTCTTAAACTGGAATTTTTAGTAAAGCCTTAGTGAGGAATCTGCTATGGAAAGTTTGGTGCTGAATCAGGTCTTTGTTCACTTGATAATGTTCTCATGTTTAGCCCATCTGTAACCAACCAGGCTCGGGTTCCCCAGAAACGAGGCTGCACCCAGAAGGCGAGTGCTATATTTGGGTTATTGAAAGCGTGTGACACCCACGACGGGAGCCCCGGAGATGCCGCAGTCACCAGTGGGGGAAAACCCGACGCGTCGGAGCTTTGCTCGGGGAGAGGCTCTGTAACAGGCCTCCTAACACTAGCTGATAAAGCTGAGCTCATTAACATAAGATTGCCTAAAATTGCCTATGCATTCCTTATCGCTATCTCAAGTGGCCTACTGCCAGCGTAGCCTTGAAGTCTTGGCAAGCACGGCTTGTTCTGCAGCAGTTCCCATGGCAGTTATTTTGCAGCTTTTCACCTTGCACCGACTGGTCTGTTTAGATTCTCCTGAGGATTCACAGAGGGGTCGGACTGCACTCTCGACCGTTACAATGTCTTCTCGTACCCTACACCATCTATAAACACTTTAGTCGCGTCTACACTAGCCGGCTATTTCAAAATAGCCGTGCCAACTTCGAAATAGCGCCCGCCGCGTCTATACGTGCCGAGTGCTATTTCGAAGTTGAAATCGACATAAGGCAGCGAGATGTCGAAGTCACTATCCTCATCAGGAGATGGGAATAGCACCCTACTTTGACGTTGAACGTCAAAGTAGGGCACGTGTAGATGATCCGCATCCCGCATCAGCTGAGGGGTTGAGAGACGCTCTGTCCAGCCCTTGAGCTCTATGGTCGCCGCATGCAGCAGCCCTTTAAAGCTCCCCACCCCCTGAGTTTCTGTGCAGGAAGCTGAGAGTGCGTGCAGGCAGCAGCACAGCCACATGCACAGCCTGCACATCCTCAGCAGCTCCAACCCACCACCCTGTACCCAAGACATCCAGCCAGCCCCCCAAGCGCCCACAGGGCATCCCCCCAAGGGGACCCAGAGCTCCCAGCCTGCCAGACAGTGGGGGAAGAGGCAGTGGGGCCCCTCCTGGATGGAGGCCGAGATCCGGGACCTGCTGAGGCTCTGGGGCAAGGAGGAGGTGCTCCAGGTAATGGGGAGCAAGAGGCGGAACGCGGATGCATTCGCTCGGCTGGCCAAGGGCCTGGCTCTCTGGGGTCACCCTGCCCACACTCCTGACCACATCAGGAGTAAGGTAAAGGAGCTGTGGCAGGGTTACGCCTGGGCCCGGGACACAGCCAGCCGACCTGGGGCCACCCCCGCCGCTTGCCCTTTTACAGGGAGCTCAGGGCCATCCTGGGCCCCCGGTACACCTCCTCCCCCCAGCCATCCTTGACACCTCAGGTGATGAGCCCCAGCAGGCCCTGGAGACGGAGTCCGCCCTGGAGGCCAGCCCTGAACCCCAGAGGCCCCCCCAGAAGCTCACCCCGGGACACCAGAGGAGGAGGAGGAGTCCTCCAGCAAAGGGGGGCTCCAAATCGCCCTCCCCTCCCACAGCTCCAGCAGGGCATCCGCCTGATGGGTGTCCCCTGACCATGGGAGTGGACCGTCAGGTATGTACCCCCCTGGTGCACACCCCCGGGGTTAAGGGGTGGGGACAAGAGACATGACCAGGGCCCTCCACGCACCCAGGTGACCATGGCCCCAAGGACAGCAGTGGCATGTCCCTCAGAAGAGTCCATCAGCCCCTGCCCCCCAGCAGGACAGCAACATGCCCCATCCCTGGGGATGGGGGGTGCAGAACCTAGGGTCCCCTGGGGGGGAGGTTGGACACCCATCCGCAGCAGCAGCATCTCTGGGGGACAGGGATGGGGAACCAGCATCAGAGGGGTGGGGGAACAAGGGCCATGGGTCAGAGCCCAGACTAATGGCTGTCTCCACTCTTCTTCCCCCCTCTGTTCCGCAGCTGCACCATCGGAGGGCCTGGAGAGCACCGGCCTGGCATCAGTGGTCCCAGACAGCCCTCTGGGGCCATCCCACCAGGCCAGCCCCTCGGCGGAGCACAGACCAGCCCCAGGATGAGCCTGACAGTGGCAGAGCCATCTGCGGGAGTCCACGGACCCCCAGCTGCTCGCCACCCTCCAGCGTCAGCTGGAGGTGTCCAAGCGGCGCCTGCAGGTGGAGGAATGGCAGCTTGACCTCCAGGAGTGAGCGCTGGCCTGGTGCCAGGAGGCTTGGGGGCCTTCATGTGCACTTTCCAGGACATCACGCGGCACTTGGCCCCCCCGCTGCTCTGTCTGCCGCTCCGCCCGCCGCTCCACCCACCGCTCCGCCTGCTGTGACTCCACCATCAGCCGTCCTGGGGCCTGCCACCGAGGGGGACAATGGGCCTCCGGACTCTGCCCGGCCCTATCTGCCAGTTCTCCCAGCCCCCACCCAGCCTCGACAGGGCCTCTGGCCGAGACGTGGGTCGCGCCCCCCCACACCAGGCACAGGACAATAGGGGGTGTGTGGCTGAGGACGTTGCCCCCCCAAGGCCCCCTCCAGCCCCCTCCTTTGGACACATTCCCCCCATCTTTGTAAATAGTTTTTGTTATACCCCTGTTTTGTACCTGTCCCCCCATGTACATAGTTCCCCCCTTCTTCTGTTAATAATTAATACAGGTTGCATGGTTTTGTTTAAAAAAAAATTCCATTTATTTCACAGAAGTGTTGTGGGGGTGTGATCTCGGGTTCTCTGTGGCGTGGGCGTGGGGGCAGGGAGCGTTGTGGAGGATGGGCAGGTGCAGTGGGTGGCTCACCCACAGCTGGCCCTGCCAGCGTTCACCCGCAGCCTGGTCAAAATGGGCCCGCAGGGCCTCCCAGACCTGCATCCCCTCAGGGTCGACCTGGCGACTGGGGGCAGTGGGTGGCTGGATGTCAGCCCTGCCAGCCTCCACAACCCAGCCCTGGAAGAAGGCCTCTCCCTTGCTCTCCACCAGGTTGTGGAGTGCGCTGCACGCGCCCACAACCTGGGGGATGTTGGTGAGGCCTGCATCCAGGCGGGTGAGGAGACACCTCCAGCGCCCTTTGAGGCGGCCGAAAGTGCGCTTGACCGCCTGGCATGCATGGTTCAAGCATGTGTTGAACCGCTCCTGGCTGGCTGTGACATGGCCCATGTAGGGGTGCATGAGCCAGGGCCGGAGGGGGTACACCACGTCTGCAATGAGGCAGAGGGGCATGGTGGTGTCCCCGACAGGGATCTCCTGCTTGGGGATGTAGGTCCCCGCCTGCAGCCGGCGGCACAGGCCCAGATTTCTGAACACCCGGGCATTGTGGGAGCTGCCAGGCCAGCTAACATAAATGTCCAAGAGGTGGCCCTGGCTGTCCACCAAGGTCTGGAGGACCACGGATTGGTATCCCTTCCTATTGAGGAAGCATCCTCCGCTGTGCTCTGGGGCACAGATGGGGATATGGGTCCCATCCAGAGCCCCAAAGCAATTTGGGAAGCCCAGGCTGGCAAACCCCGCGATGACCGCATCCTGGTCCCCAAGCCGCAAGAGCCTGTGGAGGAGCAGGGCATTGATTGCACAGACGACCTGCAGGGGACGGACGTGAGAGAGCACTGGTGAGGGGTGTGCAGGGTGTGTCTGACCCTCCCCCCAGGGCTCCCGCCCTCCCCCTCCAGGCTCCCTCCTCTCCCCAGGGCTCCCCCCCGCCGGGTCCTCTTACCTCCATGAGGACAGCCCCGATGGTGGCCTTGCCCATGCCAAACTGCTGCCTTTCAGATCGGTAGCTGTCTGGAATGGCCAGCTTCCAGACAGTGATGCTGACCCCTTTCTCTACGCTGAGGGCACGTTGCATGGGGGTGTCCTGGTGCCGTAAGGCAGGGGTGAGCCACTGGCAGAGCTCCAGGAATGTCTCCTGGCTCATTTGGAAATTCCGGAGCCAGCGGTCATTGTCCCACTCGCCGAGCACCAGCCACTCCCACCAGTCCGTGCTCGTGGGGTATCTCCACAGCCGGCAGCGTGTGTGGTGAGGGGGGGGGCTGGGAGGGCAGCAAAGTCTGGGGCTGCTTCCTCATCCCCTGGGGGCAGCTCATCTTCCTCATATAAAAGATGGTCAGCTGCCTCCTGCATGGCACTGAGCAGGGCAGCCACTGGTCCTCCAGGGCAGGTGTGTGGACCTCTGGCTGCTGCTGCTGCTGCTGCTGGGGGTCCATGGTGCTTCACAGGGTGTGCGTGCTTGTGGCTCTGCAGACCGCGTGCTGTGCAGGCTGAGTGTGTCTGGGAGGGGCCCTTTAAGGGAGCGGCTTGCTGTTGCCCCGGAAGTGCTAGTCCGCCCTATGAACCTGTCTGCACTGTTCCTGGCATCCTTATTTCGATTTGGGCCGCTTTGGTGTGTAGACGCTCCCCTGCAGAGCCTATTTTGATGTAGTGCTGTCCAATGTCGACGTTGAACGTCGACGGCACCAGCCCTGGAGGATGTGTGGATGCTATTCGTTGAAATAGCTTATTTCGATTTTGCTACATCGAAATAAGCTATGTCAATGTAGCATCCCAGTGTAGACGTAGCTTTTGAGCCGCATATGAAGGCAAAGGATGCTAAAACTTTAAAAATAAAACCAAATAAAACAAAGCAAATAAAGCTGCTATGGGAAGTTCTTGCCTTATTTATTTGGGTGACCAAAATAGAAAAATGGCAGCCTCCAGTATTTGTATTGTATATTCTGTATTTTGAAAGGGTTTTCTTTCAATATAATATCTATTTTACCTCAGTCCATAGTCTATTAATTTAATCTCATGTGTTCTACTTTTGGAACTTGTAACAGAAACATTAAACTATCCTCATTACAATTAACTGACAGACAAAAATTTCTCTCCATTTACTTTGATCAGTGAACCCAACTGAGGTATTAAATTCAGTACAAACCACTTGTATAAAATACAGCAGTTAAGACTAACTTAACTGATACAAAGGCAAAACATACTGTAGCTTGTTAGCAATGTGAAATAAACATATCAGGTTTTTATGTTTTATTAAAAAGTTTAATCAAATCAAGCAACTGGACTGATACTATCCCAAATATTTTGTCAGCCTGGAAACCTTATACTTCATAATACTTCACTTAACATTCAAAAAGGCTGTGTCTACATGTGTCACTTCTTCCAGCAGCAGCATGGTAATAAGCCATCTGGAAGATGCTAATGAGTCATGGATGTAAATTTCCCATGTCTCATTAGCATGTGGGCATGTGGTTCGGAATCCAGAAGAAGGTTTTCTGGACTCCAAAATACACATGCAGACGCACAGCACAAGGGGTCTTCCGGAAGGTCCCAGTGGGCCATGCGTCTGCATGTCCATTTTGGAGTCCGAAAGAGCTTCTTCCATATTCCAAACCACGTGCCTATATGCTAATGAGGCTTGGGAAATTTACATCCATGACTCATTAGCACCTGGATGGCTCATTACCATGCCGCTTCCGCAGATGCCACACATGTAGACACAGCCAAAGACACCTACTTTTGAATTCTAGGGTTCTATGGCATATTATATATCCATAACATATGAAATGAGAAGCGTTAGTTATTAAAACATAAAATACCCCAGCTTTTTGATGTAGTATATCCTGAAGAGAATCAAAAGTTGCAAAAAATCAATAAACAAATGACATTTAAAATGCTTCAAATCTTTTCTTACAAATTAAGCACAGTGAATTTAAGTGACCAAAGATTTACATAGAAACTATGCATGACACTTTGTAATGCTGCTTGATTCAGATTATTTAATCAACCAAATGTTTTCAAGGGTAGAAAATATCTTGCAATAAATGAAAACATACACCCAGTAGATGAGTTGTTCCAGACTAGTTCCAAGTATAACCATCCTGTAAAAGAATATTACAAACACAAATTGAACATAATGAAACCTTGGGAATTTCAGGGACTGGGCACAGTCACAGTTACTAGGATTGATAACTGGTCAAATTTCCACATGACTTTAGACAACAAGGCAAGATGCCAGTCAAGGTAAACCATCCTTACAGTAGTAAACGGGTTAAACAATCACTCAAAACAACTGTGCCCCGGGCCAAGTTCATCTATTTTTTTTCCTATCAATGTTATGGAAATTTCCTTCCAGGACCTTTACATCTCAGGTTCTGATTACTGTTATGTGTTTTTTTCTTCCCCGCGACAGTCTTGCCACTCCCCATTTTGTACCTACAAAACACAGCTACTACACATATCTTCCCTGCTTGTCACTCTGTCCGTGTTATCCCAACTTCCTCTTAGGGTTTCCACTGATTTCTTGTCTTCCCACACATCACATTGTAGTTTCTTGTTCTCACCTTCAAGGCTGTTCACAGCTCTGCCTCTTGCTGTTTATCAGTTTGTCACCTATTGTACCTGTTCTGACAGTCTCAACCACATGTCTGTATATCAGTTGCACAACCGCCTTCATTCCTCTGTATTCCACTAACTGCTTGGAATGTTATTTACTAATTTCTCAGGCCATAAACCTTGCTCCAGGTTCACTTCTATTATCACTTCTGAAAGAAATCACCTGACCAAGGACAGCTATATTTGAATCTTAAACAAAAGCTTTTAAATAATTCTGTACCATTAAGTTGTGCACATAGGCTCTCTATGTTTTCATGTGATCTTATTACTCCTTCCAGCTCCTTTTGTCACTCTTATTGTTATTTTTTTTTCCTACATTCTTTGGCAGCATCTTATCTTCAATTAAGCCTGATACCGAAAACCTTTTTATGCATATGTTAACCCCTACTATATGAATAATTCCACTGATTATTTTTTCAGTGGTTCTACTCAAGGTAATAACATTGAAACATGCATAAATGTTTATATACTTGGCATTTTAGTGTTTTAGCATTTCATTCAGGGATTGCGTCTTTTATGTTTTTGTATAACATGTTCCATGCTGGGCCAATTGCAAATGGAAAGCCCTGTGTTACTAGAATGGAAAAATATCAGAAAGATAATGTAAGCATCAAGCCACTTCTTATTTGATTGGAAATTCAGGAATTTTCATAGTTGTCCATGTAACATTTTTTTTTCAAAAAAGAGCCATTAGATTTTGCCTGAGGGTGAAAATGACCGCACACCACTACTACATACCAAAATGTACAATAGAACAAAAAGAGGGAAATGTTCACCTCAGACCCAGTGGATGGTTTTGTATCTGCAAGAACCTCCCTGTTAGCCTTCTAGTATCAAATTTATTTTCTTGTTAACTACATTCCTTAGTAAGTAACAGAGGCTCCAACAATTCCTGCATCTTGATTTGTATTGAATTGTGCTTCTCCTGGGACTGCAGCACTGCACATTGGATCCTGGAGGCAGCAGGTGCTACAAGTGACCAGAGTAGTCCAAGTTGAGTCAATGTGAGAGCCAAGACCAATGTATGGAGAAAGATAATGCAGGGAGACAAGCAAAGTGAGGAACAATTAGGAAGACGGAAGCGGAACATGGGAAAATCAGCAGCAAATGACAGGGTGTGGTAGGTATAAGTAAAGGAGGAATCTGGAAGATCAGCAATTTATAAAACCAAGACTATAGTGGAGATAACACATCATACTTCCCATATGAATTACCACTGCACTGCCTTTACAACTTAGCTCTTTACTTCAGTAGAGCTCAAAGCTTGGAAAGGAAGAGGCGGAATTGAGAGATTCTTTTAATTTCTTAGAAAGAGCCAGCAGCACTCTGATTCCAGAGCTTATTGAGTCCAGAATAATCACAAAAGTGGCCTCTGACATCAGACTTCAATGCAGACATCACAAAGCAAACTTTCTTGTACAAAACAGTCTTGCAACACCAGTACTAATTATTGGTTTGAAGGGAATACCTCTGTAGTAGTTAAAGTGGTCACCAATACATTGTTAAAATTTTCAGTGTTCCTTCCTGAATTATCAGAAATAATGCACTACAGACCTATTATACCATGATGAATGACTTACTAAATCATAGCAGCATAATTTTGACTACTGTATTCACTATGAACATCATTATAGCCAGAGTAGGAAGACTTGATAAACTTTTATCGTCCACTTCCTGGTTATCCAAGTGATTCTTGGTGCATTATCCTTTATCTACCTATTTCTGAAAGCAATAACTTACCTGTCCTCTACTTGTAGGTATATTTCACGCACACAAAGATTAAATTGTTTGTGTTTGTGCATTAAAAACTCCTGTGTGCACATTCAAAAATTCTACTCGGAAATATTATCCTTACTAGGTAACAGAGAGCACACTATAGTTGTGTTATGCCACAAACTTGGTGATGACACATACATATGATGAACACAATTTGCCTGTACTTGCCGCAATGGGTGGCTGTGGGCAGTCTTCAGGCACATGTTGTGGTTGGGCTGCTCATTTACTTCCTGCTTCCTGGTATGGGGTTTCCAGAGCTTCTGTACCTTTGAGGCTGACTGGAGCATCAGAGCATAGAGATCTTGTGGTGGACAGAGCATCTCTTGCTTCCATGTGGCCAACTCCTAGGAGGACTCCTCTGCTGACAGAATCCCCCCTCCCCCCTGTCCAAGCATCTAGACTCCTTTTTTGTTGACAGACTCTGTTGACAGAAGCGCTATGCCTTGAACGGGAGTGACAGAACTCTGGTGAGGAAACTGCTGCATTCTGTCAACAGTTTATCGACAGAATGCATTTGTAGTGTGGACGCTCACTGAGTTTTGTCGACAGAAGGGTACTTTCGTCAACAAAATTCTACAGTGTAGACATGGCCTACATGATGGATAACTGGACAACTGGATAACTCTACCACAGACAGAGTTGTACAAATAAATTGCAATGAAGAACTGACAAGTTTTTGTTGTTTTCTATTCACAATTTGTTTGTCTGAAGCTTCAGATTCATTCATTAGTCAACATAATTACCAATTAAATATTTGATACATACGGTTTAGTTTGAAAGCTTTGATTAAAGTTAAATATACAATACATGCTATGACTTACACAACTGACTTAATTTACATGAGTTAAATACATCAGTTATGGTAGGGATTGCAAACTATATGTTTATTTGTAATAGTCACAATTCTGTGTGTGGTGTGTCTGGGATGGAAGCTGGAGGCATGAAGGTAGGCGTAGCGGTCAGTGGGTTTACGGTACAGGGTGGTACTGATGGCTGGCTAAATACAAAAGCAGCTTCCCCTCTCTTGGAGTTCACACCTCCAGATCTACTGATGACGATACAACTCAGCCTGCCTGACTCAGCTAACCTCGTTATCCCCAGCCTTGCTCTGGCCTATTTATACCTGGCCTTGCAGATTTCCAGGACCAGCATCTGAAGAAGTGAGTTAACTCACGAAAGCTCATGCTCTAAACTTTTCTGTTAGTCTATAAGGTGCTACAGGACCCTTCATTGCTGCTACAGATCCAGACTAACACAGCTACCCCTCTGATATTTTAAACCATGTTTTATTATTTTAATTAAGAAATCATCTTTTGGCCACAGAGTGTTAGCTGTGTTAGTCTGTATCTTCACACAACAAAAAAGCAGTCCTGTGGCACCTTAAAGACTAACAGTAGGTGATGAACTTTCGTCGGACAGACCCACCTCTTCAGATCTGGAGAATACAAAGAAGTGGGTCTGTCCCATGAAAGCTCATCAGCTAATAAAGAATATTGTTAGTCTTTAAGATGTTGCATGACTGCTTTTTATCTTTTGGCCTGTTACTTGGACTTTAAAAAAATTAGATGTGAATTATACTGTGTGTGCAAAAAGTTTAAAGGCATTACTCTGGTAAAGCTTGGCAGAAACCCCATAAACTGTTCCAGTCTAAAGCACCATCAAGGGAACTAAAACAAGTGTGTCAGTATGTTTAATATTGCAGCCTAGGGGGACATAACACTTGCTCTGTATGGAAAGAAAACAGCAGGACTTTTTGCTAAAAATGAGACAGAGAGAAAACTTGTGATCACAAAACAGAAAACCATATTGCTGATAAGACAAAAGTGTAAGAGATTCTGCACAAACTCAAGCTGTGCATTTCCCAACTAAAATTTCATATTAATTTACACATGTCTGTTTTTAGTTGCATAGCTAGCAGGAACTGTGAAAAAGGATATTAGTTGTTCTTTTCACAGAGACTTTTCACAGCAAACTTCTAGCAATGAGTTGTTTTTTTTTTTTTGTCTTTGAGCTGTAATACGAGATCATGATTACCTGTTTTATCTCCTTTTCGTATTTACAATAAGAAGAGCAAAAAACAGACAGGCAACCAAATTAACACTTTCTTCTGCAAATTTGATTGAAAACATTTTCAGATTATGATTTTGGGTACAGTTTCATGAGATCAATTTCCTAAACAAAAACAATGCAATATTTTGAGAACCTCACCACTGCTGACAGCTATCACTCCATCAGGAACCAGTTTGGTATGAGGAAGTCCATCATCGGGGCTGTCCTCATGCAGGTAAGGCACACTCAGTATGCGGGCCCTGCACAGAGGGAGGGGCAGTTGTCCCACCCAGGAGGGACCCTCAGGAAGTGGTGTAGAGTGGGAGGGTAGAGGGGAAGCCCCACCCCTGAGGAGCTATGCCAATCCTTCCTTGCATAGCCCTGCTGCTAGGGGTGGCAGCCTCAAAGGGAGAGCCCTGGGAGCTCAGGGAGGAGGGGCCAGAAAGACATCAGGAACCCCATCCCCCCACCAGGGCCCAGGGACTCCCTCCATCAGTCCCTGATGTGTGTATTTGGTCTCCTTCCCTCGCAGGTCATGACAGCCATCAACACCGGAACCATCCTGATGTGGAGGGTCATCTGTTTCACAGATGTGAACACAGTCATGTCTGGATTCACATAACTGGGGTTCCCCAACTGCTTCAGGGTTATCACTGGGACCCACATCTTCATCAGTGCTCTGGACCACAACACAGCCAGGTTCATCAACAGAAAAAGATATCACTCCATCATGCTGGAGGCCCTGGCCGACCACCAGGGACAGCTTCTTGACATATGCATCAGGTGATCTGCCCTGTACTTCCATCACGGTGTTTTTTGACCTGAGGAGGGCTCCTGGGATCCCTCCCACTGCTCCCTGTAGGGAACCAGGGGGTGACGTGCTGGCTGACTCACTGCCTTGTCTCTTGGCTCAGCTGGACAGAGTGCCTCTGAGAAGTGGAGCAGACATCATGCTGCTGGCTGCTTTCCCGCGGGGTTTCCAGAGCTCCCTGTGGTTTTAAGAATGGGCGGAGGCAGGGAGCTTAGAGCTGTTATTACTGTGGAGGTGGTATTTCCCCAGTGCAGCTGGCCAGTATCCTGGTGGCCATTTCTGTTGACAGAGGGTGCCCCCAGAGCATTCACACTGGCTTTCTGTTGAGAGAAATCTGTCAGGAAAGGTGTTCTGTCTCGTGGGGGAGTGGTAGAACACTGTCAACAGAAGTGCCCCATTCTGTCAGTTTGCTCTCAACAGAATGCATTTGTAATGTGGATGCTGCATGAGTTTTGTCAACACAACACCAGTTTTGTTGTCAAAACTCTGTAGTGTAGGTGTAGCAAAGTGTTGATAGGTGTCAGCAGGTTCTGCATGAACAGCTAATCAGCAGCTGAGAGATACACTTTTTAATTTTCTGAGTGGGGTTTATTAATTAAAAACTTTAAAAAAAATGCAGATGAAAATTTGTAATTCAAAAATGTGTTGCAAACTGATGACGCATTACATGTCTGTTACAGAGTGCTACATAAATAGTCCTAGTCATATATATGAATACACGGTCACAAAACAATGTAATAAATGAGCCCAGACCAAAATTATAGCAATAATTTTTATTTCTTCAAGCATTTAAAACATAGAGGGCCTGACACTTCTTTTACTTTCACTGGTGTTTGATCCACTGAAGTTAGTGGAGTAACTCCTAGATTCCATAGTGACAGAGAGGTAGACGAGGTAGTCTGCATTCTATCAACCAAAAAATCAGTCAAGTAGAAGAAGTGGGTCTGTCCCATGAAAGCTGATAACCTAATAAATGATTTTGTTAGTCTTTAAAGTGCTATGACTAGCTTTCCTAGCTTCCATGTGTGTGAGGAATGAATCCGGCTCAAACAACCTAACAAATGTAAAAGTTTGCAGCCATTCTTCTGAATTCTTAGACAACAGTATGTTTCCAAACTCTCAAAAATGTTAAGGCCAATTCCAGTAGAGTACATTCTATGTAGAGATTCCCAAAGTCCCCGGAAATGGAAAATATATTACCAGCTCTAGTAATTTGTGATGGGGTTTACTCACACACAATTAAAATGAAGCCATACATGTGAAAAGTTATTCCACTGAATTAAATAAAAGTAGAATTGATCATCCATTTTTTTCCAAAACGCATCACATGTTATGGTGACAATTTTAAGTTAATGAGGTTAATCCTTGGCTAACTGTATTTCATTTGCACTGCTAAGGTGGTGTAAAGGGAGGTGTAAAGGGAAGTAGTGTGATCAAATATTTCAAGTGCATGAATATCCAAATAGTATAGAATTGCCATTCATCTGGGCAGGGTTGTTGGTTAAGACAGATTTGTCTTTTAGCTCATGTGGTAGAGCACAGGGCTTTAGCCTCTAAGCTTGCAAGTTTATTCTCTCCTGCCAATGACTCTGGTTTGTTGGCCTTACAGATGGAAGCTAGGAAGAGGCATGGTCAGAACATGGTACGCTAGCCTATGCTCAACTTGGAGCCCAATCCCTTGGGGGTTGTTGACTTATCCAAACTGTGAAGGGAGTAGTCCTGGTTCCTGATTGACATTTTCTGTTACTGAATGTCGCAGAGATTTTGTCCTAACATAGTTATCCAAAACAATTTGTATTTTTAAGCAACCATATTAATTAAAATATTGGCCTATATTTTAAATCGAAACAAGAACACATTTGAAAGTAACTGGAAGATGTTATTTTCTAGTAGCATATCCTTATTTACAAATAACAATATTTAAATTTGCAATAAATTTTGCAGTAAAGTGTGGCACTGGCGTTTTAGCAAGATTTGGGATAGTGCTTCTTTTTCACCACTAATTCGGGCTAGAAATTATAAATCATCATTTCATATCCATGAGTGGAAAAAATTAAGTCTTAGTATGTTGCTTCACAAGTATGAAGAGATTCCACCTTCCTAGCACAGGATAAAATCATGTGTGTGTTCATTGGTATCCCTCTCTTTTCTTTGATCATTTAAACCCAGTGACTGCATTGGGACCAGAATCAGCAGTATGTTCTGACTGCTTTACACTTTGTTGGTGTCACAAAGCAGTCCTAAAATACCCTTAACCAGACAGGTAGCTGAATGTATGGTTGTTGGTATAATGCAGTAGTAGTAGTAGGCATCCTTCAGTCTACGTACACTATGGATTGCGCCCTTTATAGTTTCAATTTAGGACTTCATTTACAGCATCTACTGTGACTATGAAGACCCACAAGAGAGTGACAGTCCTTGCTGCATCTCTTGCAGATGTGGTGGGTGTCTGGCAAGTCCCTAGTGTGCTTTCTGTGCGCTCGCTTCTCCTCTGCTAGCTGTCTGATCCTCATCTCGCCCTTCTGAAGGCTTTTGTGTAACCCCTGCCTCTATCTGCTGCACTCGTCTGCTAGTTCCTCCCAGTTGTCCAGCTCAATGTCTACCTCTCTGAGGTCTCTCTTGCAGACATCTTTGTAGCATAACTTGGGGCATCCGGGAGGTCTTCTGCCAGAGGCCAGCTCACCATACAGGATGTCTTTTGGAATCCTTCCATCATTCATCCTGTGGACATGGACATGGCCAAGCCAGCAGAGCCGACGCTGCCTGAGGAGGGTGTGCATGGTTGGGATTCCAACTTGCTCTAGGATGGCAGTGTTGGTCACTCTGTCCTTCCATGGTATTCCAAGGATGCGCCTGAGGCAGCGCAAGTGGAAGACGTTCAGCTTCTTTTCCTGGCTGGCATACAGGGTCCAAGTCTCGCTGCCATAAAGGAGGGTGCTGAGGATGCAGGCTCTGTAGACTTGCATTTTGGTGTGAGTGTACAACTTGTTGTTATTCCACACTCTCTTGCTGAGTCTGGGCAGACTTGTGGCTGCTTTACCGATCCTCCTATTTAGCTCAGTGTCCAATGACAGGGTGTCAGTGATGGTGGACCCGGGGTAAACGAACTCATGGACGACCTCTAATGTACAGTTGTCAATGCTGATTGATGGGGATTCAGCAGCATCCTGACTGAATACATTTGTCTTCTTTAGGCCGATGGTAAGCCCAAAGTCCTTGCACGCTTTGGAGAACTGATCCAGCAGTTTTTGAAGCTGGTCTTCTGTGTGAGACACTACAGCAGCATCGTCTACGAACAGCATGTCTCTGATGAAGAACTGAAGAGAGCCATCGATGGCATTGCAGCAGGAAAGGCCCCTGGTCAGGATGGTATACCACCAGAGGTAATCAAGCGTGCTGCGGACACACTCCTGGAACCTCTACATGAGCTAGTGTGCCTGTGCTGGAAAGAGGGTGAGGTTCCACAGGATATGCGTGATGCCAACATTGTAACCTTGTATAAGAACAAAGGAGACAGAAGCGACTGCAACAACTACCGTGGAATCTCCCTCCTAAGCGTCACTGGTAAACTGTTCGCTCGCGTCATCCTCGGCAGACTCCAGAAGATTGCTGAGAGGGTGTACCCCAAATCGCAGTGTGGATTCCGCGCAGACAGGTCTACCGTTGACATGGTCTTCTCTCTAAGGCAGCTGCAGGAGAAGTGCAGGGAGCAGAGGAAGCCACTCTACATAGCCTTCATCGACCTGACCAAGGCCTTTGACTTGGTCAGCAGGGATGGTCTGTTCAAACTGCTCCACAAGATAAGCTGTCCTCCACAGTTACTCAAGATGATCCAGTCACTCCACGAAGACATGAGAGGAACCATCCAATATGACGGCGCATTATCGGATGCTTTCAGAATCAGGAGCGGCATCAAACAAGGATGCGTGCTTGCTCCGACATTGTTCGGGATCTTCTTTGCACTCCTCCTGAAGCATGCCTTTGGATCTTCAACACAGGGCATCTTGCTGCACACAAGATCTGATGGGAAACTGTTTAATCTTGCATGGCTGAAAGCTAAGTCTAAGGTGATATAATGCAAGCAGACAGAGAATATAACGAAATCTGGCATTATGGCTGCATAGAGATAATTACTTGGAAGTGCATTGAAAATTTCAGACTAGAATCTCACAGCACATTCTTAGAATAAATGCAATCCAATCTCATAACCTCTGGAAGGTTAGGGACACTGCACTGCATTTATTTTACAAATTCATAAACACAGATATGAAAGTTTGTGACTTGCCCATTTTTATACAGCGAGTCAGTGGCTGAAGGCTGGAAATATCTTTTGGGAATTGCTATTCTTCTTCCCTTTCCCTAATGTTAGACCCACATTGCTTCTTTCCATATATCTGATATATGAAAAGAGAAGTGTGTCTAGTATAGCAGCCCATAGAAGGGAAAATGTCTAGAGAAAGAGAGGGAGAGATAGAGAGAGTGAAAGCAGATATTATTAGTAAAATAAGGAAAAGCAGCTGTACATATAATGTACATTTCTCTTAAAACTCAATTTTAGAAATAAGCCTTTACCTTCTGTAATGCGCTATGAGATGTCTGACCCCCTAAATGGGTTCAAATGTAACTTACTGTTACCCATCAGAAGGTCATTACTGTATTTAAGAGCCTTTAAAACAAATATAATTGATTGAGCTGATCCAAGTGCCTTGCTCATCTCACTAGACCTATTTCTCAGCTGCCCTAGGTTAATCACCAAGTCCACCCCATGCTGGTGTCCTCCATTACATCATAATTAGAATTTAGCAGGCAAAGCTGGAGAAAGCTGCATAATTGTTCATATTTTTCTTCTAGGGGCCAGATGTTGCTGGATAGATTAATTGTGTGATAGATGCAATAATAGTGTCCATGTGCAGAGAGCTGATAGTGACATTGATAACAGCAGAAGGCAAGTGAAGTGAGGCATGCTTCCTGGGCAGTTAATTAAGATTATTCATTTATATGGATCATGTCATTTATATTGCATCTAAAGTCAGTAGAGAAAATATTGAGAATATGTCAAAGTAAAACTATTTTAAATAATTCTGCAAATGTAAAGCTGTGCTACGTAAAGTTAAGGCTGCTGAAGAAGTGGGCTTTTTTAAATCAACAATAAAATAGCCACAATATTCATATTTTATTGGTACATAAAGGTCTCTATATGGTGGCATAATACATGAGATAATGTACAAAAAAATCTGCATTACATTGCTGAAGTAGAACATATAACTATTGTTTTATGTCCCTAAGAAATAAACTATGGGCAGATAGTAAATGCTGTGGAGGAGTATATCAAGTGGTACAGTCTATTTACAAATAGTAAGTCAAGACCATTATTGAACTTGGGGATATTAAATATGGCATTAGTGGACTAAATGTATGTTCTTGGTGTAAGCAAGTTTCCCACTGAAATACATGGCCACATAAATAAAATTTAATTCTATAATTAGATTTTTAATTAAATCAAAATTATTCAGAAGTCGTACACATGCATTCAAAAAGTAATACCTTAAAATACTTTAATAAGAAGAGAAAGAAATTTTCTAAATAATTAATAATATTTTTTATTTTTTAAAATCATAATTCAGGAGACAGTTTTATGAAAATATGCACAATTTATTGACACTTCAACAAACCTCAGTATTATTATCTACTAATACCATCTATATCTCTGTATCTATAGCTATAGATATCAGACCGGGGAACCTATGGTGTGGCTCATGACGGCTAGCTGCTGTTTGGCCATCAGATGGTTTGTTAACCTGACTGTCCCCAGGCACAAAGTCCCAAATATCCCACTCTCCAAAGTTCACTGTTCTTGGACAGTGGGAGCTGTGGGAAGTGGCATGATCTGGGACACCATTTTGTGCAGCACTCATTGGCTAGGAACGGAGGACCACGGTCACTGGGAGCTACAAGTAGCTACAGGTTTTGGGGAGGGGTAGTTCAGTGGTTTGAGCATTGGCTTGCTAAACTCAACATTGTTAGGCCAGTCCTTAAGGAGGCCCTTTAAGGGCCTCAGGCAAACAAATTTGAAAAAAAAAAAAGCTATCAACAACAGTGCTGCTAAGAAGGTAGGGGACTTGACTCAATGATTTCTTAAGGTCCCTTCCAGCTCTATGAGAAATGTGGCACCATTTTCTATTTTTATAATATGAAATTAAAATCTTTGTTTTAATTGTCATGGGGTATGCTGATGTATTTCCTTAATATATATTGTTAATCTTCCCAAGCCAATAACTACCCATTAATTTTGGAATGTTTTGAATACCTCTGCCATTTCATATAAAGTCAATTAAATTAGGTCCTAAACAGACCTTTTTCTGAAAATATATCATGTGCCTTCATAGTGCAATTAGAAAAAATAGAGCATCTTTGTGAATCCGTCAGGATAACTTTATAACATTCAGCATGGGCCTCACACTGGCTACATCTACACGTAGGAAAAACTTCGAAATGGCCATGCTAATGGCCAAATTGGAGAATACTAATGAGGCACTGAAATCCATATTCAGCACCTCATTAGCATGCTTCCAGCTGCTGCACTTCAAAAGTGCTGTGTTTCGCTTGTGCGTGGCTTGTCTACATGGGGGTCCTTTTCAAAAGGACCCTGCAAACATCAGTTGACAGGAATAAGGGAATTTTGATGTTTGCAGGGTCCATTCGAAAAGGACCCCCATGTAGACAAGCTGTGCGTGAGTGAAACACAGCACTTCCAAAGTGCCATGGCCGACAGCATGCTAATGAGGCATTGAATATGCATGTCAGTGCCTTATTAGTATTCTCTGATTTGGCAATTAGCACAGTTATTTCTAAGCTTTTCCTAAGTGTAGACACTGCCACTGTGAAGTACTAAAATCCTTCAGATCCCACTAAAGACAATGGCAGTTGTATGCTCAGTACCTGGCAGGATCTGGTACCTTATTTAAAAACTAGTGTTATGAAAAACAATTTTCCTTTCTTTCATCTACTGATGGCAGATAAAAAGCCCTTCTTCAACTGAATCTTTTCTTTTATTTTCTTTTCTTTTTTTTTACATTGAGGTACAAACTAATATTCCATAAATCAGTGTATAATTTACCTGCCATTCAGTAGTGTGCAGATACTTCCACTGTAACCGAGAAGCATTGCCTGTTTCAAAAAAGAGTTATTCAATGTTCCATCCACCTAAGCAAAGCAATAGAGCAGATGTCAAAGCCCTTTAAATGTCAAAAATATTGAGAAAGTTTAGCAGCAAAACAATAAGCAGAGGAAATATGGAACTTGGCTTTTATGATTTTGTATGAGGCCATACATTAATCAATTCTTATTCTAAAGCCATAAACATTAACATAACAAATTCATTTGGTTTTGGGAATATGGTGGTAACTTGTACAATGTAACGTAAATAAACATTTTGAATTATCTTTGTGTAGGACCTCATCAAATGTAGGACCTTATCACATTCATGGCCATGAAAAAATGCATCATAAACCATGAAATCTTGTCTCCTCCATGAAATCAAGTGGGGATTAGTGAGGCAGGGGCATAACAGCCAGGGCGCAAATCATGTACCAGGCTCCAGCAGCTGTGTCTGGTGGGCTTGGGGAGGAACGAGGCTTTTGTTTTTCCTACAGGGCTTTCCTCAGGGCCAGGTCAGGCCCACCTCTTGGAACCTTTCAGAGCTGCACTATGTTCCATACTCTAACCCACTTCCTGCTCACATCACTCTCCAGCCTTAAGGTGCATCTGCTTGCCTGTATGAGGTTTGCACTATGTGGGGCAACACTTCCCTGACACACAAACTATGTTCCTGTTAAAAATGAACGAGCATGATCCTTGGCCCCTTTAGTTTCAGTACTAGTGGTCCTCCATGTCTGCAAAGGTCTGGCACCATTGCTCCCAGAAATTCTCCTCCTTGATCCAGTGCTTGGGAGTTAAAGAGGCCTTACATGTGTGTGCGTGTGTGGAGTCGGAGGAGGGAATGGAGGAAAACCACTTCTATCCCTGACCATGGAGCCCTGGGTAGTCATGCATCCATAAGGCTGAACCTGCTCCCCACCAAAAAAGTGTTGAACCCCCCCATACCATGTGACCCTCACATTTATGCTGATGACTGCCCTAGAGCTGCCCCTCTCTATTGGGAGTGCCTTTGTCAGGAGCAGCACAGAACTGAGGTTGATGATATTGTGATCCCCCACAGTAATTTTATAACCTATCACAGTCTTCTTTTGGGTCAAGCCCCCATAGCTGTAACACCAAAACATTTCAAATTCAAAATATCTGAAATAGTCACATGTGTGATCATTTAAATCCTATTACCATGAAATGGACTGGGAGTTTGATAGGACACTATCTATATGCAGATTGAATATTATATCAAATCAGAATAATCAGGTTGATCCTTTGTAACACATTTTGGATATGTCTGCTGAGCAGCACAATTCCAAAATAAGATATTTTGAAAGAGCTATTTTCAAATGTCATATTTCAAATTAACATGTCCACACACAAAATGCATTTTAAAATAGCATCCAGATATTTTGAAATCATGTTTCCAGGTCCGTAGAACTGTTTCAAAATAGAGCCACTGGAACCCCTTAAGGCTTGCTCTGAAATAGTATTATTCCATGTTTTAATAGCACCTATTTTGAAATAGTGATTCATGGAATGAGGTATACTGGAAACAGAATAATTCATCTGGTATTTTGATCTTATTTCAAAATAGCATGTGAGTCATTTGGATGCTGCCAAAGGTATTGAGAAATAATTACTGTTCTTTTGAGATAACTTTGCCATGTAAACACAGCTTTTAAAAAACATGGGTCAAACATGCTACATGACCACTAATTGGGATTACTATTAGTGAGTATTCACATGTTAAATATTAATAATGAAAAATATGAAGTCCATGGGTGAAGCATACATTTATGATTGGTAATCCCAAGAAAGGTGGTAGCTCCATAGAAAGGTGGGAGTAGTTGCAATCTTGAATGTTTTTCAGTAATAAATACAGCATTCAGGTTCAATAATCAAAGTATTGATGGGAAAACAATAGCAGTAACTGCTCCACTGTTGTTGGCATTTAGTTTCCCTCTGTGGGAGTATTCCAGACAGTATGGGGCATCATACTGTGCTAATGGAAGTGCTAATGGAAACATAGACAAATTGCAAAGAATTATGAAGAGAATAACAATGATGATAACAGGCTTGGAAAAAAATAAGATCTATGTGGAAAGTGTAAGACAACTGGGTTTGTTCAAGAAACAAAGGAGAAATATTAAATGTTTGTGCATACTTAAGTGGATGCTTCACTGAGAATAAGGCGTAATTATTCTTATTAACCAGACAGGGCAGAAAAAGAAGTAATAGGCTTCAGGAGAGAAAATTTACATTTATGTATTAGGCAAAACATTATGGGACTGAATTTCAGCTGACGCATACTTGTCTAGCCACTCTGAATTTAATGAAGCTACACTTATTTGCACAAGCTGAAGCAGGGATCCAATATTTTAAAAAAGTTGCTAGGCTATAGAATGAGTTACTGATTGATTTTATGAAATCTCTGTTACTGGAGATACTCAACAATTGACTTCATATCTGCATTAATGTATCAATAAAAAGATAAAGATTGACACAGTGTACAAAAATTAAAGGGAAGATCCAACTGGATAATGTATACAAACACATAGCATTGTGAGCTCAATTATTTGACAGTTCATTACAATAATTATTATTCCCAATTTACAAACTAGGATCAAGGTAAAGAGTTTAATTGGTTTGCCCAAAAGTCTCACAGCTGGAGAGGCATGAATAAAACCAAGGATTGCTGACTCCTGTTCTCTGCTTTAATAATTAGAATATGTCCCAGTAAGATGACCCTTCTAACCTAAATAATTATGGGCCAATTTTTTTAGGAACATATACTCAGCCTCTTTCTGAATCTATTGTGAGATGCAGGTGAATGTTAGGTGATGAAAAGGAAGCTCAAATGTTGGTCTAATGCAGGTGTCAGCCACCTTCCCAAGGCAGAGTGCTGAAATCTGATTTTTTGACCTCTACGTATAGTCCAAGTGCTGGTGATTCTTTTTAAAGTCACAAAAGTCCTACTTACAGCAGCTTCATTAATAAATAAATTAAGGTGCAGACCTACACTGTTTAGATGGTGGTTTGTAGCATTAGCTTGTCATTTGTTAAACCACAGGTGGCCTGGCTTTGAGCAAGCTCCCTGCTGCATGAGGGAGGATGGATGGGGCTAAGCTCCTGACTCATGCACTGATGAAAATTGGCTTGTGTGCCACTCTCAGCACCCATGCTGGGGTTTGCTTAGTCCATCACAATCAGTGATTGCATATGGTGCTCAACAGTACACTTGTTGTACTGCAACAAAAGTGAGCTGGACATTGCATTGAAAACTATTGTTCAATTGCCGTTATTGTCTCAACAGGTTCTGTTTATTTGGTTCCCTCCCATCCTTTATGTAAGAGGAGTGTTTGATAATTTTTGGAAAAGTCTGAGCAAGTGTTCAGCCATTTTTATTTCTGTTAGATTGCAGTGAAAGTTTTACACTTCTCAGAAACTGTTCATACTTTATCTTTCTTTGAATATGTTTCATAAGCTTTGCTTGAAACTTCAAAATTAGCATGCAAATAACCATCATTTAGATGTGACATTAAGCCTGAAGAATTATGAGTGAAATCATGCAGCTAAGTAATGTTTTATAATCCATCAACTTCATCCTACTTCCTTCAATTCTTATTGTATTCATTGCCTATTCGGACTCCACTACAGAATCTGTTTCTCTCCCAAACTCTCTGTCCAACTTTTATGTGGCTGATCTGATGCTTACCTTATACAGTTCCATCATTCCTGGATGATGGAACTGGGGTCCCATGTTCATAGCTATCTGATCCCTGCAAGCATCATTCTGACAGATGACTTTCAATGCAACGTAAAACTGGGTCTACACATGCAAGTAATTTCACAATATTCAGCTCTCTTTCGAAAGAATGTGAGGAATGTCTACATGTACAATGCTTTCTTTTGAAAGGAAATTGGAGGAATCAGTGCAGAAATTGAAATCTCTACCCTGATCCCATATTAGGAAGAGCAACCCCTTTCAAAATTCTTTTTTGAGAGAAGACACATGTAGACACTATATAGCCTGCTCTTTCAAAAGACCAGTCTTCTATGGCGCCGGCCAGCTGGAGCATGGAGACCCCCTGGCCCTCAGCAGTGGAGCCCTATGAGCTCTGCATCTAGCTGAACTTTAAAGCTGTATGGACCCAGAAACCCTGTGGCAGGAAGCTGAGAGTGTGCTACTATCACAGCCATGAGCTCAGTACATCACGCCTTCACGCCCACCCCAAAACTGAAAAAAAAAATCTTATGGCAAGCAGCCTCCAACCACAGGACCCCCAGGACCCACCCTTAGATCCCTCATATGGCTTCCAGGAGCCTACATGTGAGAAAAAAAAAAGGCTCCCTCCTGGACAGAGCCAGAATTAAGACACCTCCTTGGACTGTGGAAGGAAGAGGAGGTTCTGAGGGAGATGGGGGTGAAGTGCCTCAATGCTGTGGCCTTCACCCACTTGGCCTGTGGACTCAGTACATGGGGACAACCTGAGTGCTCTCTGGGCTAAGTCCAGAGTAAGGTCAAGGAGCTCTGGCAGGGCTATGCCAGGATGAGGCTGGATCATTTGGTCCCTCCACCTGCCCCTACTACTGGGAGCTCTGGTCCATTCTGGGGCCCCAGGACAGCTCCCCACCAGCCGCCTTGGACACAGATGAAGATGAGCCACAGCCAGGGGGCACATGAGGAACCAAGAGCAAACAGCCAGGATCCAGACCCCTCTATGAAGTGGTCAAGTGATGAGGAGGACCTCATTATTGATATGTCATCCTGGTCATCCAGCTGGGTGACTGCAAGGTGAGCATTGCCAGACTTTGGCAAGGGACCCTCTGGTAAGTCTCTGGCAGGATGTGCACCCCAGCTTGTGAGGTGGGCTGACACAGCTTTCAGTGGGTCATGCACATCCCAATGGTTTAGGCCCAGAAGCATCCCAGTTGGGCATGGCATGCGTCCTGGCACCCTATGATGACAGCTGGTGACAGCTAGCAACCAGCCCCATGGAGAGCGCCCTGAGCCACATGTGCAGCGAAAGATAGGCAGGGCCAGACCACATCTAGGGACAGTCTCACTTGTACAGGGAATCTCTATATGCCTGCAACAACTCATAGCCACCATGTCTTCGAACAGCAGATGTTGTCCCCAAAGGGTGGGGGGGGAGTGTTGTCCCCAGGGGAGGGGTGTAATAAGCAACTGAAATGCTATCTTTCTCTCCACACAGCTGTGCCATCTGAGGGCTGGGAGAGTCCCGTTCCCTCCATTGGCCTGGAGGTGGCAGAGAGGTCCCAGACATGCCCCCCAGCACCACGTCAGGCCCATGATCAGAGATCTCAGGAGTGATGGGGGATGACACCACCAGCCACTGCCAGGCTGAGATGGCAGAGTGATGTCTTCGGCTGTAGGAGGCCAACATGGCCTGGCAGAATGTGGTGTGGGACAGACTAATGCTCGACTTGGAGGACATTAACTCTGCATTTCTCAAACTAAGCAACTTAGAGCGGGGTCACAGCTGGATTCAATTTTCTCCTGCAAAAATGCGTGTGTCTCCAGCATCTCAACTGGCAATCCATTGACACGGATCATGTGATTACTGATGGTTGGGCTCGGCTTCTCTCACAAATGTTCACGTATCTCCAGTGTCTCTACTGATGATCTAAATGCCAATCCTGTCATCTCAGACAATTGGTTTCAGCTTCTTTCACAAATATTTGTGTGTCTCTGGTGTCTCTGCCAACGCAGCATAGTGTTTACTAGTACAACATCTTTAGTAGTCCTTGGAGTGTATATGAAGTTCTATTATTTTATCAATTATTATAAATTTATGAAAACTTTGATCCGTTCTTTTAAATTTTTAGTCTTCCAACATGGAAAGATTTTTGTTCAGTGGTAAGCAAAAAGCTGACGACAAATCTACCAATACTGATGATAAAATAGGCCTAAATCAAGAAAGTACGATGAAAGTTACATATCTTTTGGTTTCACGAGTGTTTTTGTTACTGGAATAGAACCACCTCAATGTGTTATTTGTCAGCAAATACTATCCACTTAAAGGATGAAGCCAAGCAAACTAAAACAACATCTGGAAAGAAGTCATGCAGACTTTACCCTCCCCCACTCCACTGAGCCCCACCCCTCTGAAGCCCTCCCATGGAACTACCTGCTCATGCTTCCTGCCCCATCTCAGCTTTGCTATGGACCCCAAACCCAGAGAGAGGAGATCCTGGAGCCAACGGGGCTCTTGGCCTTCCACCCCAGCCGTGAATGATCCCCATCCCCTCTCCAGTTTAGGTCCCTCCCAGCCCCCCAATCTATATAGGTTGCCCCATCCCTGCTGTACATAGTTTTTGAGTTAAATGCTTAATAGGTATAAAATAATAGTTTAAAATAAAAGTTTATTTTTCAAGGAACCTTGAGTGCCTTTTTCTTGTTGGTGAGATGGTGAGAATTGATGTGTGGGTGTGGGTGAGGGGGGGTGGGTATGGCGAGGGGTGGATATGTGTGGGGCATGGTGATGGATGGCTGTGGGTGGGGGCCAGTGGGGCCTGTGAGCAAATCTCTCAAGGAAGGCCTCTCTGTTGCAGACCCCATCCTGGTGGGCCTGGCAACTGAGGGCAGTGGATGGCTGCTCATAGCTGGGGCCAGACTCAGTCACCCACCCCTACACAAAGGCATCTCCCTTTACCTCCATTATGTTATGGAAGGCACAGCAGTCACCCACCACTTCAGGACATTCTGTACCCCAACCTCCAGCCTCGAGAAGAGGCACCGCCTCTGCCTATTCAGGCACCCAAAGGCTTGCTCCATGACATTGTGGACCTGGTTGAGGTGGGCATTAAATTCCTTCTGGGTGGGCTCAAGGTGGCCAGTATAGGGCCTATTAGTCATGGCTGCAGGAGGCAGGCAGTATCTGCCTGCTTGAAGAATGGCATGGTGACATCCCCAACTGGGAGCTCCCACTGGGGGATGAAGGTCCCAGCATTCCATGCACCAGCAGAGGCCTGAATTCCAGAACACACATGCATCATGTGTCTGGCCCGCCCAGCCCATGCAGATGTCTGTAAACCAGCCTTTGGGATCCACCAGGGCCTGGAGGACTACAGAGTTGTAGCCCTTCTGTTGACATCGTGGCTAGTGGTGTGTGCTGGGTTGCAAATGGGAGCGTGTGTCCCATCCAGGGCACTGAAGCCATTCAAGAAGCTGAGGGCAGAGAATACTGTGATAGCTGCTTCCAGATCCCCCAAGTGGATGACTCTGTGAAGCAGCATCATGTTCATCATGTGGATGACCTGTACGGGATGGAGACCATGTGCTGTCATGAGGGCATGTTGGGGAGTTCCTGGCACCCAACCTCTGGCCCCTGAAACCCTGCCCCCTTCTAGTCCCTCCACCCACGTCCAGCTGTCAGTCCCCAGCCCCTGCAATCTGCCCCCTGCCAGCCCCCTGACACCATGGACCCCCCTTGCCCAGAAGCCCCCTCCCCTCTCCCCATGGAGGGCATGTGACCTGAGCATGCCTTACCTCCATGAAGACAGCTCTGATGGTGGCCTTCCACTCCCCTCATTGGTGCCTCAGGGGGTGGTAGCTGTTTGGGGTGGCCAGCTTCCATATAGCAATGATGACCCACTTCTCAAGAGAGAGAAAGCAGGCTGCAAGTATGTGTCCTGGTGACTGAGTGTGGGGATAAGCCAGTGGCAGAGCTCTTGGAAGGTCTGCCTGCTCACACGGAAGTTCTGCAGCCAATTGGCATTGTTTCACTGCCCCAACACCAGCCACTCCCATCAGTCTGAGATGCTGGGGTGGCTCCAGAGGTGCTGGGACTGCCAGAGAGGGGACTCAGTGGAATCCAGGGTGGGCAACTCCATGGTGCTTTGAAGGGCGGCTCAGCCACCCAAGGAAGTGGGGAGCAGGCATCATAATTGTGCACATCATCTGGAGCACAGTACCCAGAACATTGGCATCCAAAGCCAGGAGCACGTGCTTGTCTGCCATGCGACCCTATCTGTGTCATGTCCTGCTCTGGTCTTTTGAAAGAATACCTGGTGCTGTGTGGACACTCCCTTTTGAAAGAATGGAGTAATCTTACAAAAGAGCCAAAGGAGGGGTTGATCCACTTCTTGCGTGTAGCTGTGCTCTTTCAAAAGGCTAGAATTAGAATGTCATCATTCAGTTTTTAGCCTTTTGAAAGAGCTTTGTAGACCCAGTTTAGCAACATCCACATCTGACACCACTGTACAGAAAGATGTTGCTCTGTAGATTCACACCCTAGCTTGCAGTGCAGTCAGTTGTTATGTAGACATGTCGAAAACTAAAGGAACAAAGCATGAATAAATAATGTAGCTAGGCTTTAGAGGTACACTAAGCTTGTAAAATGGGATTACAGAATGTTTTTAGAAATTTAGGTTTAATTCCTTTAGTGAAAGCTCAGTCCTGCTTCTATTAATGTCTGAATGAGAACCTCCATAAATTCCATGGTGGAAGAATTTGGCTCTGAATCTATTGTGACATTGACACAATATTTCTGTATCATATCAATTATGAGATTTACAGCGTATAAAGTATATTAATAATTGCTGTGTGGTCAGGGTAAATTCCTGCTTCATTTTGTTTAAATTATACTTGTTTTCCCTGATTGGCTAGGAGAGCTATGAAGGATACTAAATTGATAGTTTGATCATTTGCATGCTACAGTGCTTTCTCTGCCCACTCCTATCTTGATGATTTCTTGCCTGTAAATGTTTCCTGTGTTTAGAGTGAAGGTTGTGTTTTTTCTTCTCTCTGCACTGATCACTGAAAATATATCTAACATTTATGCAGCTGCCATTATTTTTGTGTCTAATGTGTCTAGTTAGAACCTTTCCAAACAGAGGACAGAAGAATGTGACAAAGCAATAGACTTTAATATATTAAATGTTACAGAAGACCATACAATAGTTGTCGTGGCAAGATTTATTGAAAGGTTTCAATTAACTGTCTTCCTTTGCCATAGGTTTGGATCTTATAAATCTGGATTTCAGATAGGTTTGGAAGGTCTCCAATACTGTCGTGACACTGTAGCTCTATCAAATTCTCTGGAAATGCATGCTTATAAACTTACTAATGTCTCGATGGAGCAACAGCTAAAGAAGCTTGTAATTTGATGAAGTAGTGTTTGTCGAGTTTGCCATGCTAAAGAATATTGAGCCTGATTTTCCACTGCCTTGAATTTTGTATAACGTGAAAGTAAAATGCTGCCATGTCATAATGACAGAATTTTCCACTCATTTAGTACAGGTGCAAAGGAGTGTAAAGGATTTTAGGATGCAGAAAAATCAGTTTTTTAGTTACACATGATAATTGTTTGCCTCAGTGAAAGTTGTCTAATTCTATGCTATGAGGATGAATCAGGATTTGTGGTAAAAAAGACTGTTATCTGTATGACATTTATCTCATTTGTTGCAGAAGCTGGGTAGTGAATGATGCAAACAAATGAAACTAATAAATGAGACAAATACAAGAAAGGAAAAGATGCTCTTATGGTTAAGGAAGAATGTTGCCCTGGATATTTGGACACCTTCCTTGATTCTGCCGCAAGGTCTCGTGATGTTACGGAAGTCACTTAATACAAACATTTCAAAGGTTGGTTCTGTATTTTCCAGTGCATGACTTGAGAACCTGGTGTCTATTTTGCAGAGAAGATGAGCATTCACAGATGGAAATGAAGCCAGTGGAAACTCTAGTAGCCAGAAGTCACTGGTATGGAGTCCTGACAGGTCTCCTCCTGTGTCAGTGATAACAGTCATTTGGCCATGTGTATATGCCCCCATTGTATATCACATCAGCCCTGTGCAGAAGGCACCTGATACAGGTTTATTGTTAAATGGAGTAAAGTAATAGTTGTCAGCAGACTCTACCTCACCACTCCACATATGTATCCTGTAACAACAGACTCAATTCAAGTCAGTGACATGGAATCTGTCACTGCTCCTAAGCCAAACAAAGACTACTCCTTGGGGTACACTTTTACACACAGGTACAAACAAGTTACATATTACTCCTGCTTTATCAGGTCGCCCCTTTCTGTTCCTTAGTTACCTAATTACCACCCGTTACCTGAGACATGATGATTTAATAAAAACTTCACTATTGATCATGCTATCATCCTGGCTCTGGATTGATATGTCTTTTACTTATGGGGAGTTGGTTGGTACCAAGATGTTTCTTCGCGAGGTGCTCTGTTACACCTCTAGAATGTGCTCCTAGTCTGAGCTAGGCTTTTCAGTGTTTTATATGATTAATCCTATTTGTGTCAGAGTCTGTTAACAAATCCTGTCTCTTACTCCCAGCTTGGCATCGTACCTTAGGCTTTAAGCCTCATAGCAGTCCTGTGATATTTGGGCTTATGTTTCAGGCCTTCGTCTTTCTACATTTGTTTCAAACCCACGTCATAAATCGGCTCTTAGGTGTCTCAAATTGGACACCCAAAATAAATGGATACTTTCGACTTTTATCTCTGAATCTCATTTCTCCGTGTGCAAATGGGGTAAGATCAATATCCTTCACTGGGATGTTGCCAAAATGAATTCATGAAACACTCAGGTATTTTAATAATGAGCACCACTGGAAAGTGCAAGAGGAAAGTAATTCTGTCTTCAGAGCAATATTAGAATAGTGTGTGGTAATAAGGTTTAGGACCACACATTGAATAATGGGGGTGTAATAAAATACTGAACTGTTGTTCATGTTGTGAATATGTCAGCCAGACTGTGCACTAAATGAGTGAAAAAAGTGTGATCATGTAATTTAAGACTAATTCCTAATGCATATGAACAACAGGACTCAATTAAGTTTGCACAAGCAACCTTAATTCTGGCAAATTGTAACACTGATGCTCTTGACTTAGTATTTGTAGCGATCATTTAATATAATAATGTGATTTACAAAGACAACAGAAATGTTAGGATAAGAGATATGGCCTCCACAAAGGGAGCAGGCAGGGGAAAAGAGAGAAGTTGGTAAATGATGTAGCTGCCATTGCAACTTGTGCTCTCTCGAATTCCCAGGAGACATCTGTCTGAATCATACCGAATTCTTTCTAGGGCACTAGATGTAGTTCAGACTGTCCTGTGAAATTCCTTTCACAGCCTCCTCCACAAGGATGTTCCCTAAAGACACAATCTAGCTCTTTGTACAGAGCATAATTAGTGGAATATTTATGATGCTGATCTATTAAATGAGAAATAACACAGAAATGCCACTTTGTAAACAGTTTCATGAGACTAGATAGAGGCAGAGACAAGAGTGGGCATTTTAGCCATTACATGCAAAAATATTTTGGAGGCTGGCCAAAATTAAAAAGTACCATGATGGGTTAAAAATACACACACACACATGCACACTTGCACACAAAAGATCTTCATAATTTGACCAGCACTACAGATTGGCATTATAGAAAGTCCAAAAGAGTGGTTGCACCAATTTCAAGGGTTCTGATGCAGTGGAAGTTAAAAGGTTGCACAAAATTGCAAATGATCAGCATGTGGGAAGGGAGGGACAGAAGATCATGCTCTGGGTTGGATGCAGAAAGCATTAAGTAAACCTTTATTTTTTTAATGGGGGAAGTGAATGGGAAAAAATCAGACTCAGATGAGAAAAGTAAGAACACGATTATTTAGTGCTTCTGAACAAACATTGTACAATTCGTGATCTAAAATAATGTGTGATGATTTATGTTAGTTTATAGTACAGACTGAACCTCTCTTGCCTGGGACCTTCGGGACCTGACTTGTGCTGAAAGTGAGAATGTGCTGGACCATGGGAGGTCAATATTATCTACCTGCATTACCAACAATTCCACTGCTTAATGGGCTCTCAGAAAACATTTAGAGGTCAATTACAGCTAAATAACAGCACAAAATGCTGAGAGCCAGGACTGATGCCTGTAAACAAACTTTATGCAACCACAGGAAACTTAGCTAAACCTAAGAAAAGTGGTCATTCAGCTAACTAAAATCATGCCAGTTTATGGATGTTGCCAAGCAAGAGGGTGCCAGACTAGAAAGGAGCTACCTGTACTTCATTTTCTGTAACATATTTTCAAGGGGAGAACAGATATAAAATCCACAATAGGAATGAAATCTGATGCCAATACAAACACATGATAAAAGATGCTGGCTCAGACATCACTCGGATAAACGAGGTTTGCAGTACCAATCGAGCTATTGGGTTTGGGTCAATCAGTTGGCTACCAAAAGAAAATTACACCTAACATATATGCTATCCATTAGAACATGGAACATCCAAACAGTGTGGGCAACCAGAAAATTAGAGCTGCTTCAGGAGATGGAGAAATACTGATGCAATATACTTGGACCGGTTGAGATGTGTTGGACGGAATCAGGAGAGATATGTGGTTGCGAAGTCATTTGGTCAGGAAATGAAATGGAGCATGAAGCAGCAGTTGGATTTTTTCTTAGCAAAACAGCTAGAAGAGCAACAAAGAGGGAGCCATGGTAGTCTATATACTATCAAAACAAAAAAAACAGTCAAGTAGCACTTTAAAGACTAACAAAATAATTTATTATGTGAGCTTTTGTGGGACACACCCACTTCTTCAGATCATAGCCATACCAGAACAGACTCAATATTTAAGGCATAGAAAATCAAAAACAGTAATCAAAGTTGACAAATCAGAAAAAAAATTATCAAGGTGAGCAAATCAGAGAGCAGAGGGGTGCGGGGGGAGTCAAGAATTAGATTAAGCCAAGTATGCCAAAGAACCCCTATAATGTCCCGGAAAATTTGCATCCTGGTTCAAACCACATGTTAATGTGTCAAATTTTAATATGAAAGAAAGTTCAGCAGCTTCTCTTTCTAAAGCAGACTGAAAATTCTTCTTCAATAAGACTCAGACTTTTAAGTCATTAACAGAATGTCCCACTCCATTAAAATGTAGACTAACTGGTTTGTGGATCAGAAATGTTTTGATGTCTGTTTTGTGCCCATTAACTCTTTGTCTGAGAGAGTTTGAAGTCTGTCCATTATTATGATACAAACCGTTGAGCTCAAGAATGATGGTAGCGAGAGTTGAAGCAAAACCGTTCAACATCTCAGTCATTCACGTGTATGCACCCACATCAGACAGTACAGAGGAAGAGATTGGGCTATTATATAAGGACCTGACAAAGAGAGTGGAGGAGATACCAAAGAAATATATTTTGATTACCAGAGGAGATTGGAATGCAATGGTTGGAACAGATAACGAAAGTTGGGAGAGAGTCATGGAAAGGTTTGGATATGGAGAAAGAAATGAACGAGGCTAGAAACTACTAGAGTTTGCTACAGAGCATGAGATCGTGATCTGCAACATGAGATTCCAACAAAAGGACTGTAGGAATTGGACATGGTGATTGAATGATGGAAAGTCTAAGAACATGATAGGTATGCTTTTGATAAGAAGAAAATGGATAACATCAGTACAGCAGTGCCGAACTTTCCAAGGAGTGGATATAGACTCAGACCACAGTCTAGTGATTGCAAACATCAAGATAAAATTCAAAAGAAGATGTAAGACAGAGTTTAAGAAAAGAAGAGATGTGGTGAGGCTGTGAGGAAGAAACAGGGAATGCATACAGAGCAGTGCTCAAAGAGAAGATTAGGAATATTGCCACAGAGAAAGACGTAGATGAAAGAGTTGCAGGGATAGCCATTGTTATAGAAGAGGCAATGGAGCAGACTGTACCAGAAGAAGAAAATATTGATAAGAAGTGAGTTACCCAGAAGACACTGAAGTTGGTTCAAGAGAAAAGAGCTTTGAAGATCAGAAGAGATGTCTCTGAGATGGCATAACAGCAATATAGTGTGAAATGCAATGAGGTAAGGAAAGCAGCCAGAAATGATAAGGAGAAATGGTTAGAGGAGCAATGTGTAGTTATAGAGAGGTATTACGACAAATATAAGACCAGGGAGGTGTATAAGACTATTAGGAATATTAATAGGAAATGGCAACCAAAGCAGATGGCAATCAAAGATGAGAACGAAGAAGTGCTCATGAACATGGACAAGACTGTGCAGCAATGGACGAGATATTGCACCGACCTATACAAAGCACAGTTGGACCCAAATGTCTCAGAGAGACTGACTGAAGAACTAAAAGAGATATCTCCACTGAGCATTGAGAGCAAGACTGATATTTCAAAGGAGGATGTAGAAAAAGCAGTGAAACAACTAAAAAACAAGAGCCCTGGAAATGATAAGGTCATGGGAGAGATGATCAAATGTGGGAGAGAAAACATGATTCAGGAAACACTCTGACTATGTAATATAATATGGGAAGAAGGGAAGGTGCCTAAGAAATGGACAAGATCTGTGCTAGTGACAATACCTAAGACAGGAAGTACATTGAAGTGCAAGAACTACAGAACGATTGCCCTAACCAATCACTTAGGCAAGATGCTGATGATGATACTGATCGAGAGACTAAGATCATCGCAGATAGAAGAACATACAGCAGATGAGTAAGCAGGGTTCAGAAAAGATAGAATACCAGACAGCAAATATGGCACTAAGACTAATAGTGGAAAAAGCTCGATGAAAGAACAAGAATGTATAAACTTGCTTTGTCAATTTTCAAAAGGCATTCGACTGTGTTGATCAGAAAGTGACTTGGGCAGTGTTGGAGTCCTATGAAGTGGATGGCATACTGATCTGGTTGTTGAAGGATATCAAAGACAACGCAGAGGCAGCAGTGAGAACATGCATGGATTAGGAAGTTTGTTTAAAACAAGTAGAGGTACGAGACAAGGAGATCCAATATCGCCAAGTATCTTCATCACACATCTGGAGAGAGCGATGGAAAAGATCAAGGAAGTGGTAAATGGGGTATCAGTGCATGGAAAAAGAATTAACAACTTGAGGTTCATGGATGATTTTGTTATCATTGAGGAAGATGAGGAGAAGCTAGCAAAAATGGTGCAGGTGTTAAACAAAGAAGGGAAGCCGTACAGACTGATTATGAACATCGATAAAACAAAAGCAATGGTATTTGGAGCTAAAGAAATAGGGAGGAAGATCAGTGTTGATTGTATTGAACTAGAAAACGTGGAGAAGTTCACATATCTGGTGAGCAACATAACATATGATCTAGATTGTAAGAAGGAAATAGCGACTAGAATAGCAAAAGCAAGAGTGAGTTTGAAGGCGATTGATAAGATGGGGAAAAGCAAAGCAATTAGCTTAAGGACAAAGCTTAGCATCTTGAAAAAGTGTGTGTTCAGCAGCATGTTGTATGGATGTGAGACATGGGTGATAACAAAAGATTTGAAAAGAAGAATATTGGTGTTCGAAAGGAGTTGTTGAAAGATTCTGAGAATAAGATGGATGCAGAAGGTCACCAATGAGGAATTATTTTGAAAGATATAGCCAAAACAGAACCTGCTGCAGAAGGTTATAAAATGGAAGCTACAACTATTTGGGCATATTTGCAGAATGAACAACAAATGAAAAATCATGACCTTGGTATTCGGCATAATGGATGGTTTGAATAGGAGAGGCAGACCCCCCACAGAGAATGGATAGCTGATATAGTAGATTTGTGTGGAGCTAGGCTACAGAAACTAAGCCACTCCACATGGACAGGGAAAGATGGAAGGAAATAGTGAGAGAGTCATCAGACACCAACGGGCACTGAGCCTGCAGTTATTGATGATGATGATGATGACTGCTCTCTCTTGGTGACCACGGAGCCTGCACCTACACCAAGGCCTTTAAAAGACCTCTTACTCTGAATGCCATCTTTCAGATGAGATGCAAAAACTTGATTTATTATCAGCACATCAAATTCTGCACTGTTACACCCACTGTGGCCTCATTGAGTTTGGACCAGAGTCAGTATCATACATTGGGATTCTTCTGTTCAGTTACCACAAAAATAAGAGTTATTCTAGCATTTTATAATGTTTGACTTTGTTACTGAAAACCCTAGTTTCTTCTAATTTAACAGCTTTCCACATGGAACTCCATTCAAATAAGAGCAGGCTTCCTTCCTAGGCATAAAGCTTTAGAGGGTGGGGCAATAGCGCATCCATCAGAATACAATTCTTGAAATTAGTTAAAAAAACTTTACAATCATAAAAAAAATCCCGTCCATTCATTTTATTTTCTGTACCAGAGATGACAATTCTTTCTTCCCAAAAGGGAATGGTTTTCCAGCATTAGCAGCATTATGATATTGTCTTTGCATTTTGTGGTGTTCGTGCAGATCTCAACATTATCAATGCTGCTTATTAGCAGTTGTTTCATTAGTGTTTAGTATGTGAAAAGTGAAGTCTAAGTATTTAGTTTTACCCTTGCTGGGAGGGGTGGGAAGATTGTGACAGTTATTACTTGAGAGCCTGTTGCGCTGTCAAGATAAGATACTTGGAACATATTAATGAAATGCTGCAGGAATGGGCTGTACAAAATGAAGAAAAGTGAAGAAGTCTAGTGCAAAGCTTCATGGGTCCTGCATTAGATCTGAGTTCCACTCTGATCTGAGTTCCACACTAAAAGACTGCCTAGAATCTCTCAGTCTTTAGGAGAACAGAAGGATCTGAGGACATTTATTATAAGGTCTTTAATTCCTAACAGCAAATGTCAAGAAGGTTTCAACCTATGCACAAGGTTAGAGAAACTGCTTCAAAGAGCATTCCAGAGTGAAGCAGTGACTGCTGAGCAGATGGATCAGAACAGACTTACACAAATTTTAAGAACTCTGTATCAGAACTTTATTTTACTTAATTTCTGGTGAAAAGGTGACAGGAAAGACTCCTGAGTTACTTCTAGCTGATAAAAGAGATCAGAGAGTAGGAAGAAAGGAGAGCTGCTTGTGAGTTTTGCAAAGCCCACCCATCTGAATCAGCCAACACAGCATTCCAACGAACAGCCAATGTGCTGATGGTGAGCACCAGAAAGGAATTAGACCAACAAATGCAGGTCTTGACAGAACAGATGAGCTTCAAAGGACCATTCGCCAACCTTAGACTGCCAGGCATAAGGAACCTCTGGCTGTGGCAATGTAAGAGTCAGCATTTAGAGCCACTATCTCATCTGAGTAAACAGGGAAAGAACAATACTTCTGCTACCAGTGTGGAAAATTTAAACACAGTTCTACTTCCCTTTACACAGACATTAAATCAGACAACATTAATAATATAGTACTAATCATGCGTTCAGCACTGAAATGATTGGTCAACCAAGACCAGCCAAAGGTGATCACTTGGAGGTACACATCTCCTGTTTGCTAGATATCTCCACTCCACAAAGTAGCTATGTTTATGTAAACACAGTTTGCTCCTGAAATCTCTCTCCTTTGCTGTCTGGCTGTTAGGGGAGAATTCATTCAGATTCGGCTTACAACAGTAAACTGGATAGTTATTGCAGTTCCTTACTTGCGCTGTTCTTCCAAAATACAGATTCTCTAGGTATTCTGAAGTGATTACTTTGCTGTCCTCATGTCAGCCATTGTGGAAGACCAAATGGGTCAAATTTATCTGTCAGTGAATCAAGTCCATTATATACTTCTATTTTTTTCATTTTTGCATTTATTGACTGATTTTCAAAGTTTTTTAGGTGTTTAAATATGCAGATAGGTACTTAGTGGGATTTTAAATAATGCTGAGTTGCCTAAGTTTCACTAAAATGAATGGGCATTAGGAAACTAGTCTTTTAGTATCCACATCTTCCCTTATTTCTGTATGCCCTCTGTCTTTGGTATTCTTTGACATAAATTCAGAGTAAAAGAAAGGTAAACAACTCTAGTTTGTCATAGACCAAGGTCACCATATTTCTACAAACAAGCAGTCTGTAATAGCATATCTATTCATATTTTTTTGAGTTTAGTTCCTAATGCTATGATTTGTGGAGGGCACAGATGTGTACCTCATTATTCTTAAGGAGAATTCAAATGCAAAATGCTTTGTTTGAAAACTTGACAACAGCAGTGCAAGTGTAAATCACTCCCAAATTCTAAATTAATAATTAACATTTCTGAGATGTGCTACAGCAGCTTGATTTAAATTCAGGGTCAGAACTGTGCTTTTGATTAAAGATGAAGGAGCCAGGTATGGCTGTTTTCTAACTGCATTGATTTTGGCAGATATGCCAGAGATAAGTTTGCCTTATTGTCTTTAATGTATGTTATTTGAATGTAAACGAGTAACAGAATGTTGTATCCCAAAATGAAGTAGTGTGTATTACAAATTCAGGAAATTCACAGATAAGGTTACACTTAAAAGGAATTCTCAAATATTAAGGCAAGGAAGGGCACAGTAGAGGCACTAAAAGAACATTAACCCGGACATGGCAAAAACAATTCAATTTTATGTATAGAGTTGCAACTGTTGTCTCAAAAGTAAAGAAGAAAACAGAAATTCATATTTATTTATTCTATTTACATATATTCCCTGTACTTTTGCTGGTTTCTTCTGCTTTATAGGTAGTTGCAAGTGACATAATATTCCAGTTGTCCACATATTTGCCACCAAAAACACAACATCACATCAGCTTTTCCTTATTTGCTGTATGAAATCAGATGGGCTGATGTTTCTTCCATTAGCACTGTTTTATCTATTCACATGAATGCCAAAACTCTTACTGAATTCTATAAAAAAACAATGTAGTTTGTTATGGCCATTCTACAAATACCATAGGTAAAACCAGTTTCCTGACCTGAAGAACTTACAACCCAAGGTAAGGCTTATGCAATGAATTCTACATGGTGATCTCTGCACATTGCATGTTATCACATTGACCTCACACCATACTATTTCAAGATTGAGTGTTAAATATTACCTACCCTTTATTATTAAAATGTTCATATTTGAAAGCTGTAATTGAAAGTGGAATCATATAAAATAGCTGGGCACACCTCCAGCTATGCAAGGTCTTCTCTCTGCACTAAAAGCATCCGAAACCTGGGGAATTCCAAATTCAAAAATGTTTGAAAGGTTAACTTATGACCAGGTGTCATGATTGGCACAGGAATCAGTAGGGGAGCACAAAGAGTGGCTATGTAGAAATATTAATAAGGGAAGAGAATAGAAATCAGCTTGGAAGACAAATGTCATGGCATTTGTTAAATGAAAATTATATTACAATGACATGTCCTGTAGTGGTACATTTTCTGAATACCAACAAGAGATGGCAAAGTTAAATGATTTAGATAAGGAAGCAGTAAGATTATCCTAAATAAATATTGAACACAATAATGCATAAAGATACACGAAGTATGTATTAACAGTAGGGTTAAATTATTATAAGTTAATGTTAATTCTGAGTACCTTAATTTTTGGATACAGAACTCAAGCCATCTTGAAGAAGACTGATTTTTAAAAAGCACTAAATGATTTCCCTCTGAAGATCAGATCCTTTTTAGATGTTGGAAGTCAGGCTCCCAAAATTATGTCACGTTAGAATTTAGACCTTTTCTTCCATTGTAATTGTGAAGAAGCATCCTTTCCTTCTTTATTAATATGCCAGGAAGAACTAATACTCCTGTGACTAGTCTGATGTCATTCCTGTGTAAAATTACATCTCTAAAACATTCTTGGTAATCATATCAGTCAGTATGGTCATCAATGCATTCATGTTCAGCAGGCTTCCTGGTTTAGTTTATTAATGCAGGCCTTATTGAAAACCAGATTAAGTAAAATTTTATTAGAAAATATAATTCAATGTTTAAACATAGAAACTGAAAAAAGAATTAAAAAGCAAATTGGTCAATTTTATATATATTTTATATATCTATGTTCTCTGATTTTGCCTTGCAGTGTCCCCATATTTTTCAGTGACCTACATGATCAAGTTAACATCACAGTCAAGTTCTTTGTAGACTGTTTTCCCATCACAGAAGATGTTTTTCTCACTCTTGCTGGGAAAGACTTTACTAAGAGCTAAATGAGCAGCAACACTGACCTACCATCTGCTAAGGAGGATTCCTCCAAGTCAGAGTGGAGGAATGTTAAGTCTGTGTAGGGAGCTTTATCCCATTGAGATTTATTTTATAAATTATAGAGCTATTTTGGGCTGTATACTTTGTCAGTTTTAATTCCCTTGCACTCATCTGAGGAGATAAAGGGACCGGAAATAAAGAGAAAAAAATCTAGAGATTTTTTGTGTGGGAGGAGAACTTCCTGGTAGAAGTGACGTAGTGAGTTTGGGCCTTGTAATTCTGTCGTTTTGTCTGGGAGTAATAGGCACGGCGTGAATGTGCAAGGTGGCATTTTGTAACTTAGTTCTGCTCTGGCTATCCTGGACACACCTAGCATACGCGGCGTCTTTAAAATGGATCAGGCTCTGAGAAACAGGAAACTAGCTCTGGCTACCTCACAACTGCCACCACCTGCTGTTGATCTAGCTAATATAACTATTTTCCCATATTAGCATTTTGTTATTTTAATGTAACCCTTCCATCAGCAGAGACAGCAGCAGCCAGGGCCACTTTCAATATCTAGGGGTTCCCCTCCATCTATCCAACACAGAACTGGCTTGAGCCTTTACCCAGTAACCTGGGAAATTCATGCACCACTTGCCATCTATCTGCTCTTTGCTGCCACCCTGCTGGCCATGCGTCTCAACTCTCCACCACTGCCCTGCTGGCCAATTGTAGTGCCAGTGCACTCTGATGGCTGCTTGTTACATCTTTCTGCCATCATCCTTCTGGCTCCAAGTCACATTCTGCTGCTCTCTACTTGTTGGCTGTGACTTCTGCCCCTCAATTTTATATGATTTCAGCTCCCAGTGCTTTCAATTCTTCACAAGCAGAGTAGAAGAAACATGATTCCAACATAAGTTAACACAAGAAAAGAGATATCCAACAGTGCTTTTGTACCTCTGTTTTTTGTACAGCGGAGATGGGGAAGGGAGCAGGTCAAACCAGTGCAGGCAGGGGAAGCCATTATAGCCTCCCGACCAGAATAACCTTCCCTGTCTCCTTCCTTTTCTTAGGGATCTAATAGTCAAGTCCCTGCACTTGCAATATTCTTTCTGCTAACTGTGAGCTGTTTCATTTGCAACAACTTAGCAAAGTCCTACTTTCTGTATTCCCATTTGTAACCATATTTGAACTATCCCTGAATTTAATACAAACATAGCTGGTGTTGGGTCACAAGTTACATTGATTTCAGTGATGAAAATCACACTCCATCTGCTGGATTTCTAAAAAATTTAGCAAAGCAGGAGCAAACTGTATTTGTATAGACACACTTGGGGTTTCTCTCCCATTTCAGCAAGATGCAATGAAAACATTCCTTCATAATCTGCTTACGTTGATAAGCATTACTTTAAATTTGAGAGGATTTTACAGTTTTTAACTTAGTAATATATGGAAAAGTAAACAAAATAAAGGGCTATTTTCTTAGTGTAGGGATGTCTTCACCACATATGGCAAATAGGACACTGCTTTGTGGTGAATATAGGGGTGGCCAGCCTGCAGCTCTTGAGTGGCATGTGGCTCTTGGAGCCTTTCAATGCGGTTCCTCCTCAGAGGCACACATGGGGGGGTGTATCTACACTTGCATTCCTCTTTCGAAAGAGGTATGCAAATGAGGTAAATCAAAAAGACAAATTAGGTATAAAGTTGCATATTGACATCTCATTTGCATATTCTAATTTCAAAAGAGCTTCTTTCAAAAGAAGAAAGCCAGTGTGGACACTGCTCTTTCAAAAGTAAACCCATCTTCAAAAGAATCCTTCTTCTCTTTATTTAATGGAAAGAAGGATTCTTTTGAAGATGGGGTTTACTTTCGAAAGAGCAGCATCTACACTGACTTTCATCTTTCGAAAGAAGCTCTTTTGACATTAGAATATGCAAATGGGTGTCAAATAAGCAAATTTAAACCTTATTTGCATTTTTGGTTTACCTCCTTTGGATTCTTTTTTCGAAAGAGGAATGCAAGTGTAGACACACCCATGGGGAGTGCCATTTGCCTGCTCAGTGCATGCCTCTCACCACTTTGTGAGAGAAGCCCGTGGCAGCCCCAGCAGTTCTGGTGAGTTGGCCAGCATTGAATTGGGGTGGGGCGGAACTGAGGGTGCCTGGCTTTGTGGGGGAGGGGAAGGGCATTTCTTTAGAATGTTGGGGAGAGGAACTGGGAGTGCCTGGCTCTATACAATTTTGCATAATTTATGTGACAAATATGGAAAGATGGCAACCACAAGTGTGGCAATCTTTGGATTCCTATTGGACACTTCTGTCTTAGTGTCCCTGCCTCATTGTTCTGGAAAAAGTGCAGTACATCCTAAGGAAGGAGCAGTCAAAGTATTGGATTTTACACTATCTTTAATCGTGATATGGGGCACTGTAAAAATGGTGGGATGGGGTAAGTTGAGTGGCAGTATAAGCAGAGGCATAGTCCCAGACCCAATTCTAGTCTAGTCAGCAGAGCAGGACATTACAAGGGAGTGAAGGGAATGCTTGCTGTCATCTTTCAAAGGGACATAGGTGGCATGTTGCATAGGCTGGAGAAGGCTGTGCCTTCCCAAACACCACATCATGGCCACAACTATGCTACTCCCTGAATCCCATCATGCTTTCATTTCCCCTAGACCCCAACCAAAGCAGGTTGCTTCTCTTTAGGGAAGCCTGCTGGGGCTGAGTCTAAGATAGATGAGACTTGGGCAGGCTACTCCCACTTCCATGCCAGTTGATCTGTGCAGCCCAGAACTCAGGGTCTGGGGGTCTGGAGGCACTTGTGCTTGAGGATACTGGGCCATTAGGGCTGAGGGAGTGAGGCATGCACAACAGCTGCCTTCCTGGAATGTGGCGAGGCTGATGGGCATGGAAAATGAGAAATGCACTTGGATGGCAGGGCAATTGTGAGTTGAGGGAAGGAGGCTTTGGTGGGGTAAGAAGGTGGGTCCTCATGCAGGCGGTGGGGCTGGCCAGGGACTCCAGCCTCCCACAGACAGAGGTCTACCAGCTGCCTATGCACAGGCTGTCACAGCATTGGCATGTCATCACCCATCTCTGCAGGAGATTTTCTGATTGCCTTTGTTGAAGAGTAATCTCTGCACCTCCTTCTTCTAACACCCTAAATGGAAAAGCCAGAATGGGCTCCAAAGTGGGCAAAAAAGTGGGAAAGCAAAACAACACTTTTTTTTCTTCTCAAATATATTGCTATATAATTTCTTTGTTAGGAGAAAATCCCTCCCCAACTGCTAGTCATGTATTTCGAGCATGAAATTGATTTCACACATAATTTCTGAAAACTGCCTGTTGGGTTTCATTAAAAAAATGTCCTCCAACTCTTGTTGTCTTTCCAGAAACCTTATTATAACTACTGCTCAAATTTTCCCAGGATCAGGGAAGATTTTCTGTGAATATTTTAGTCAAAATGGCATATAGACCAAACACCAACATACCACTAGGTATAGGGATAAGTACTTAGTGAATATAGGAAGGCTGGGTTGCATTAAGATATGGGCCCAAATCATGCTTGTCTTAATGAAACAAGTAGTTCTAATTGACATTAGTAGGACTCCTTATGCCAAGGAATACGTGACTCTTTGGCCGTTTCAACACAGGACTTTCTTCGAAAGTGGCATGCTAATAAATGGCCTGAAATATGCTAATGAGGCACGTATGCAAATTCCCTGTGCCTCATTAGCATAAGGTCACATGATTTGGAGTCCAGAAGATTTTCTTCTGGACTTCAAAACACCGTTTAGAAGCACAGCCCCTGGGGGGGGTCTTCCAGAAGGAAGTTCTTCTTCCGGAGGCCCTTCTTCCTGAAAATTTTTGGGAAGAAGGGGCCCCAAGAAGGACTTCCTTCCGGAAGACCCCACGGGGGCCATGCTTCTAAACAGCGTTTTGGAGTCCAGAAGAATGTCTTCTGCACTCCAAATCACATGAACGTATGCTAATGAGGCATAGGGAATTTGCATCCATGCCTCATTAGCATATTTCAGGCCATTTATTAGCATGCCACTTTCTTTGAAAATGACGTGTAGAAACGACCTTTGTGTGTGTGTGTGTTTGTGTGTGTGTGTGTGTGTGTGTGCATAGAAACATTTCCCCTTAAACTTGTGCACAAACATTTTTAGACATTTTTATTTGTTTACTTTTAGTACTGACTATCTGTTATATTGTGGGAGATAGATATGGCAGAAAAGAAAGGGGAAAATCTGAAGAAAAAACAGTACATTACTCAGCCTAATACTCTACTTTATTTTTCTATAGTCTTTGTGGTTTTACTGTATTTTACTCTGTCAGCTTCACTGTTTTTCTCTAAGCAAAACTTATATTATTACGGTTCTGTTTATCGAGGATTATAAATGCTCTTGACATTCTACAGATGAAAATATGCACCAAGAGATTAATGTATTGTGATTCTTAGGTGGCCAATTTAAGACACTTTAAAAAAAAGGCCTGATTTTGCAAACTATGGGGAGCAATTCACCCTTTGAAAATTTAGGCCCCTTTAGTGCATCCAAAGTTGAACTCTCAAATCACAAGTGACTTTTTAAACTTTTCACCAAAGCAACTTCCTTGAACTGTTTACAAACTAGGGGTCTGATTTTGCTCACAATTATGCTGATTTATGCTATTTTCCTAGCCAAGGGACTATTCATTATCATTGATGATGGCAGTTTGTTTTCATTATGAATGATAGTATCTTTTATTGTTTAAGTCCCAGTTTGCGTTTGGCAGGAATTTAGTTGGGCAGTGGCACCTGTGTTGAAGTTTCTGCTCTAATAACTATTTAATGTAAACTGTGATAGCTTCAGTGGGAGAGTTTGAGGGAGCTACATGTCTGAGTAGCTCCCAGCTCTGCAACTAGGGAACTCCCCTAATAATAGAAGGCATGGAGTCAAATCCCCCTGTCACATCAGGCACAGCTCAGGCGAGTGTTCTAACCACTGATTAAAGGTTACCACCCTGGTACCACCCGTTCAAGTCCATTCAAATTTTACGGTCTGAAAGAATTGGATGAATTCATGCCCAACTCTTGAATATTTTTGTGTTGACCAAAACTGCCTTTTTTCATCTAACATATTCGTCAGAAAATTTTCATTCAGCTCTATTTCAGAATAGAAGATGAGTTTATAAACTTTAAAGGTAGTATTTTTTGAATCTGTTCTTGAAAGAGAAAGGTGCAAGGTTAATGGGAAAACTAGAAATGGGATTCCAGAAACATGGAAGAAGTTACAGGGAAGGAGCTTGAGAACCAATTTGGGAGAACACAATGGAAATAGTGATTAGGCATGCAGATAACTTTTATTTTTATATGAGTGTTCTTGATATGCATTGAGAAGTACTGAATTATATTGATATTTTAATATTAAATAAACTAGTTTAAATTGGTAGATTCACAATGCCTTTAACAAGAGTAGGAAAAAAAACAGCTGTGATTGTTTCTTAATATTCTACAGATGGCAACTTTATTGTTGGGGAGATGTTTTGACGTGTTTCACAAGTCAAAGACCACATCCCCTTGGAGACATACGCTTTGTGAAAAATGACCACAGTGGAGATGCACCAGTTTAAACTAGCAGAGAATTAGGGTTCCTGTGTTCCAAAGGTTTAAAACCTTTAGTTGTTTACATAGCTAACTTCACTCTGATTGCCTCTTCCCAGCTGTTGTAAGTTGTACCCATTCATATCTATCTGTGATTATTTAAAGTTCTTAGCAAAGAGAGTTACCGACAAATTATCAAACTAAAATAATTTAAGGCTATGTTTACACTTGCCCCCTTTTCCAAGGGGGGCATAGTAATCAGGGTGATGGGAGATTACTGGTGAAGTGCTGCGGTGAATATGTAGCACTTTATTAAGCAAATTCTCTCCCATGGCAAATTCGAAGTGTCAAAGTGCTGGCATGCTGTGTAGCCACAAACTTTGAAGTTTGTGCCTACAAGGCAAGTCGGCATTTCAAAGTTTGACACTTTGAAGTTGATGAGGGAGAGAATCTGCCTAATGAAGAGCTGCATATGCATCATGGAGGTTCCTTAGTAATCTCCCATCACCATTTCCCATCACCCTTACTAATCTCCCATCACCATTCATGATTTTATATACCTCTATCATATCGCCCCTCAATTGCCTCTTTTCCAAACTGAAAAGTCCCAGTCTCTCTAGCCTCTCCCCATATGGGACCCATTCCAAGCCCCTAATCATCTTAGTCGCCCTTCTCTGAACCTTTTCTAATGCCAATATATCTTTTTTGAGGTGAGGAGACCACATCTGCACGCAGTACTCAAGATGTGGGCGTACCATAGTTTTATATAGGGGAAATATGATATCTTTTGTCTTATTATCGATCCCTTTTTTAATAATTCCTAACATCCTATTTGCCTTACTAACTGCCGCTGCACACTGCGTGGATGTCTTCAGAGAACTATCCACTATAACTCCAAGATCCCTTTCCTGATCTGTCGTAGCTAAATTTGACCCCATCATGTAGTACGTGTAATTTGGGTTATTTTTTCCAACATGCATTACCTTACAGGGGAGGAGAAACTTTTCCTCCAAACAGGCTGTAAGGCAGAATAATTTCTTGTCATATGCTTCCAAGAGGAAGCTGTCTTTGCTATAGGAATACTTGGAAGACAGTATTAAGCACTGTCTGCCATTAGATGAGAGTGCTAGAGTGTAGCTAACAGGATAACATTTTTCCTGTTCAGGGTAAGAGAAAATTGTGTTACACTGTGCCTCCCACCGGTAAATATGTTACGTTCAACAGGACGATTCCTGTAGCAGGCATCACACAGTTATGTGCTATGCTGTCCAAAAGAGGATTTAACATTCAGTCTGTTGATGTGAATTTTTTCAAGGGTGTATAGTTTCTTTGGTATTTTTTTTTCTACTCTCAGCCATTCTTTAGGGCTGTTGCAATACTTCTTATATCTCCTAAAGGTTCACCTTCTCTCTATTAAGTGGAATTCTATTAAAGTCTCTGCTTATGAAAAGGTGAAGAATAGAAATTACCTTCCTAAAATTTCTGAGATTATAGAATTTAATTGGAATTCGGTTGCGAATAGATCAGGATAGGTAAGGGATGAAGCAGAGAACTGGCAGCATGTAACTTCTAGAAGAAAAAGAAGGCTGGTACACGAGTCCCCACTGATATAGAGATAAGTAATCGCTTTCAGGCACTCTCCACTGGTTCTGCGGTGGTAAATGCTTTGGAAGGAGCCTACCAGGGAAAAAATCGTAAGGGAACTGCTTCTGCTGCAGGACATGGGATGTGTAGTCCTAGGGGTGGGGGTTCAATGACCACCACCCCCAGAAGAAAAAGACACATGGTGGTAGTAGGGGACTCCCTCCTAAGAGGGACTGAACCATCCATCTGCCGACCAGACCTGGAATCTCATGAGATGTGCTGTTTACCAGGAGCTCAAATTCAGGATGAGACTGAGAGCCTTACAAAACTTCTCACGCCTTCAGAATACTGCCCCTTCCAATTTCTGCATGTGGGAACTAACGATATGGCCAAGAATGACCTTGAGCGGCTTACTGAGGATTATGTGGCGCTGGGAAGAAGGGTCAAAGAATTTGGAGCACGAGTGGTGTTCTCATTCCTGTCAAAGGGAAAGGGCTAGGTAGGGACCATCAAATTGAGGAAGTAAATGCATAGTTATACAAGTGGTGTTGGGAAAGGGCTTTGGATTCTTCAATCATGGGATGGTGTTCCGGGCACAAGAATTATGGGGAAGAGATAGGGTCCACCTAACCAAGAGAGGAATGAGCATTTTCGCAAGTAGGCTTGCAAACTTAGTAAGGAGAGCTTTAAACTAGGTTCGCTGAGGGAAGGTGATTGAAACCCTGTGGGTAGAAAGGAACTTGGAGGCCGGGAAGAAATGCAAAGAGGAATGTACAAGAAAAGTGGACCGTTGGTTCAAGTAGTGAGGACAGGGAGATCAACTGGCTATCTAAGGTGTTTGTACACCAATGCCAGAAGTCTGGGTAACAAGCAGGAGGAATTAGAAGCCCTGGCTCAGTCCAAAAACTATGACTTGATTGGAATAACAGAGACTTGGCAGGATGACTTGCATGACTGGAGCACTGCCATGAAAGGGTATAAACTGTTCAGGAAGAACAGGCAAGGGAGAAAAGGAGGAAGAGTTGAACTGTATGTAAGAGAGCACTAGGATTGCTTGGAACTCCACTACTTAGAGGGAGAAAAGCCTGTTGAGAATCTATGGGTCAAGCTTAGTGGTGTAGGCAGCACTGCAGTTGTGGTGGTTGATATCTGCTACAGGCTGCCAAATCAGGCTGGTGAGGTAGATGAGGATTTTTTTGGACAACTGAGAAAAGTTTCAGGATCACGGGCTCTTTTTATTGGGGGGGACTTCAGTTACCCTGACATCTGTTGGGAGACCAATACAGCAGTACACAAGCAGTCCAGGAAATTTCCGGAGAATGTTGGGGATCACTTCTTGGTACAAGTGCTGAAGGATCCAATCAGACATTGTGCGCGGCTCGACCTGCTGCTTACAAACAGGGAGGAACTAATAGGGAAGATAGAGGTGGGGGACAACCTTGGAAACAGTGATCATGAGATGGTAGACTTCAGGATCCTGACCAAAGGAAGAAAGAAAGCAGAAAATTACACACCTTGGACTCCAGAAAAGTAGGCTTTGACTCCTTCAGGAACCTCATGGGCAGAATCGCCTGGGATGCTACCATGAAGGGAAAAGGAGTCCAGGAAAACTGGCAGTATTTTAAAGAAGCCCTATTGAAGGTGCAGAAAGAAACTGTCCCAATGCACAGCACAATAAGTAAATATGGTAGGAGACCAGACTGGCTTAATAGGGAAATCCTTGGAAAACTTAGGCACAAAAAGGAAGCTTACAAAAAGTGGAAACTTGGACAGATGTTTAGGGAGGGGTATAAATGTATAGCTCACGAATGTAGGGCAGTTATCTGGAAGGAGAAAGAGCAACTGGAATTGCGACTTACGAGGAATGCGAAGGATAACAAGCAAAGTTTCAACAGGCATGTTACCAAGAAGAAGGTGATCAGAGAGGGTGTGGGGCACCTACTGGAAGAGGGAGGTAACCCAGTGACAGATGATGTAGGGAAAGATGAAGTACTTAATGCATTCTTTGCTTCTGTCTTCACGGACAAAGACAGCTCCCGGACTAGTGCAATAAGTGATGCATTGTGGGATGAAGGTGGACAGCCTTTGGTGGGGAAAGAACAGATTAGGAACTATCTGAAAAAACTAAATATATATAAATCGATGGGCCCACACTTAATTCATCCCCGGGTTCTGAGGGAGATGGCGTATGTTGTTGACGAGCCCTTCGCCGTTATCTTTGAAAAGTTGTGGAGATTGAGAGAGATCCCAGATGATTGGAAAACGGCATATGTAGTGCCCATCTTTAAAAAAGGGAAGAAAGATGATCAAGGGAACTATAGGCCGGTCAGTCTTACATCAGTCCCTGGAAAAATCATAGAGGGGCTCCTCAAGGAAGTCATTTTGAGGCACTTGGAGGAGGGGAGAGTGATCAGGAATAGTCAGAGTGGATTCATGAAGGGCAAGTCATGCCTGACCAATCTGATTAGTTTCTACGATGAGATAACTGGCTTTGTGGATAGGGGAAAATCAATGGATGTGATTTATCTTGACTTTAGCAAAGTTTTTGATACAGTCTTCCACAATATTCTTGTCAGCAAGTTAAAGGAATGTGGATTGAGTAAACGGATGGTAAGATGGATAGAAAGCTGGCTAGAAGGTCAGGCCCAGTGGGTATTGATAAACAGCTCAATGTTGGGATGGCGGTCAGTTTCTAGTGGAGAGCCCCAAGGTTCAGTTCTGGGTCCTGTTCTGTTCAACATATGTATCAATGACCTGGATGAGGGGTTGGATTGCACCCTCAGCAAGTTTGCAGATGACACTAAACTAGGGGAAGAAGTAGATATGCTGGCGCGTAGGGACGGGGTCCAGACTGACTTAGACAAATTGGAAGACTGGGCTGCAAGAAATCTGATGAGGTTCAATAAGGACAAGTGCAGAGTCCTGCACTTGGGCCAGAAGAATCCCAAGCATTGTTACAGGCTGGGGTCCAACTGGCTTAGTAGTAGTTTTGCAGAAAAGGACCTGGGAGTCATAGTGGACGAGAAGCTGGACATGAGTCAACAGTGTGCCGTTGTAGACAAGAAAGCTAATGGCATATTAGGTTGCATCAAGAGGAGTATTGCTAGTAGATCCACAGAAGTGATTATGCCTCTTTATTCGGCTTTGGTGAGGCCACATCTGGAGTACTGTGTCCAGTTCTGGGCCCCCAGTTATAGGAAGGATGTGGTTACACTGGAGAGGGTCCAGTGGAGGGCAACCAAAATAATTAGGAGGCTGGAGCATATGACTTATGAAGAAAGGTTGAGGGAATTGGGACTGTTTAGTCTGCAGAAGAGAAGACTGAAGGGGGGACTTGATAACAGATTCAACATACTGAAGGGAGGTTGCAAAGAGGTTGGAGAGAGGTTGTTCACAGTGGTCACAAATGGCAGAACACGGAACAATGGTCTCAAGTCGTGGTTGGAAAGGTCCAGGTTGAACATTAGGAAAAACTTTCTCACTAGGAAGGTGGTAAAGCATTGGAATGGTGTACCCAGGGAAGTAGTGGAGTCTCCATCCCTGGAGGTGTTTAAGTCTAGCCTCGACAAAGCCCTGGTGGGGCTGATATGATGGGTTTGGTCCTGCTTAGAGCAGGGGGCTGGACTCGATGGCTTTTTTAGGTCTCTTCTGGCTCTGTTGTTCTGTTATTCTATGATTCTATTATCTCTGACACATAGAAAAGTAAAGTCTTGTGAATCAGAGAGGTATTGGGAAGAAATAAACTTAGCATACAGAGTTTTTATACAATATTTTTAGACATAATATTTAATATGAAATAATCTGATCTCCTGGGGTAGATCACTTTCTAAAGTAATGTTCATATACCTATAACTTTACCCCAAGTGCCAATTTATGGTTAGATTTTAGCTGTCAAAAGTAGAGAAGCATTGCTTTTCTTCATTTGATTAGTAAAATCTAACTCTAAATTTGCCTCTCTTGTTTTCAGCCTAAATATTCTTTTTAATTTCCTTGATGGGATTATCTTTATTGCCCTTTTTGTAAGTTGGATAAAGTATTTCCACGTAACTACTTGGTACATTAATTTGCTACTGCAAACAGTATCTAATCCATCACTAAAAGTTCCACAACATTACTCTACTTTAAATGGGCCATCTACATTGCCCTAAAGGAATTCTAAGAATTAACTTATCCCCTCCAACTTTTCTACTGATGCCATATGCTTTGCAACGTGACAATTAAAATTTCATTTATCTATACAGTGTAAAATATTCACATAATTGACTTTATAATGGAATTGTTCTTCTCTCATTTATCAAAAATACCCTTCTTAAGAAGAGGGGTTTGGAACACAATCCTTGTCAAACACCTACTGTACAAAATATTTTAAATATAATCAGTAAAATATGTGACAAATTAGGAATAGATGAACTGATTAGAACCAGAGACAGTTCATCAATGAACCACTCAAGATATTTGCCAGCATTTATATTAAACACAACTTCAGTATGTGTGAGGTTCTGAAATTTTTATTTAAGAGCACCATCCCTTCCAGAGAACAAGTATGTAGGTTTGCCATTTGCCAAAGCCCTACTATTGTTTTGTGATTATTAGTTCTTGTGAATGAGCCCAGCATGTCTGGGATGGGGGGAAAAACTATCTACACTGGTTTTCTTCTTTTGTAAGAAGCTCTTTCGAAATAAAAAATATACAAATGAGGTGCCAGATATGCAAATATGCATCTCATTTGCATTTTCAAATTACTTCATTTGCATGCATCTTTCAAAAGAGGAATGCAAGTGTAGACGCACCCACTATGTTAACATATAGAAACAGAGAGGTAGCCATGCTAATATGTACTCTAACAAAACAAAGCAGAAGAAATGTAGCACGTTAAAGACTAACAAACTGATTTATTCAGTGATGAGCTTTCATGGGACAGGCCCACTTCTTCAGATTAATTTCATTTCCAATACAGACTCACATGTATAAGTACAGAGGATGAAAAAGAAAAACAAATGCAATAAATACTGACAAAACAAATAGGATTGAATGGAAGGAGGGCGGGGGGGAAGTTAATTGTCCTGTCTGAGATAGCTTTGAAGCTTGTAATTATCTCAGACAGGACAGGTTATCACTATGCAATATAATTCCATTCTTGTGAATGGGGGTCTTGAGCTTTTTTTAATATGTTTGGAAAAAGCCATAAACAGGTGATATGCTTTCAGAAGTGGTACATGACTGAGTGGGCCCAATTCAGAATGGTGGTGTACTCAGTGATTAGATTTCACCAAGCCAGTAACAAATAGACTCCAGGATCACTATGCACAGAGTCACAGACTGTCCCCTTACACTCTCCAAGCTATTTTGTCAGCAATAGTCAATGGACTTTGCGATGTAAGGTCAAGTAAACCAAAAACCAGCACACATGAGGTTGCTCCCAATCCAATGTATTCTGAGTCTTTGACTTCTGATCAACTCACACAATTATCACCTGTTTTGAAATTAACACTTTTCTGTGAAAGTTAATTTGCATTTCAGGAGGCTTCTTTCTTGTTTTAGGGATTTAGTTACTTGGGTATGCAAAATATAACTGTTTGCTTTTCCATTATAACAGGACAATGATAAATTAAAATAATGCATGTAGCATTCTATTGGCTTTCATGAAGTTTAAACATGAAACACACTCATATATTTAACAATTAGTTTGGTTTTATACTAATAAAAAAGTGAATACAACTTGGGCATCAGCATGAGCAGCCACCTGGCCTGCCATCATCACAATGGGATTCTATTCATTGAATATGGTGGTTTAGGGAATTAACCAATCCTGGATTGAAGTACATTATGTTTAGGCTCCAAAATGTTTTAATTAGCACATATATGTAAAACCTTTAAAAGTTTGTTTTCCATTTCTGGGAAATGAGCTACAATATGAGTCAGGTCATTAGTTTTCTTTCTTCATTTGTCCTCTAAAGTCATTCAGAGAGATTTGTGGATATCTAACTCTAATGATCACTGTGAAAAAGACAAATTTAAGTAAGAGTTCTTGTTCACCAAAGCAAATATCTGGCATAGTTGGACAATTTTTCAGGAAACTAATGTTGCAGCTACACTCTATTAGTTCCCTTGTTCCACAGGGCCCTTTGAGTCTGAGCATTAGCATCAATGGGACTGAAAAAACAGGAGCATCTGTTTGAGCCATCAAATACTTCTGGATAGAGACAAACTACACAATAGCCTTGATAGCTTGCTTTCAAAATTATTTTGATCAGTGAGTTTACTACTGAAGAGATTTTAGTAGGAGTTAGAAATTAAATAATATGTGTTGGTATTATTTACTTTGTATGTTTCCACTTTGAAAATTACAGGAATATCCATTTTTTTTTTGTTCAGAGATCAAGTGAACTCTGCATCACCTGCAGCCACTTCCTTTAGACCTTTGTCCTTCTTGGTAGTGACATAGTTTCTTCAATTTGTCCCCTAGATATTTTCTCATCCATTCCCCATCCCAGTGTGCTGCCATTTCCCCCTTTTTCAAATCTTCCCTTGAAGCCTATTTCTAGCATGCAATCTACCACTGTAAGTCCTCCACTCTAAAAAGTGATACTCATTAATAAATCTCTAAATACAAGTGATGAGTTAATTCACTCCAACTGTACTTCACTCACTCCCACATGGGTTCAGCACCTCGGAACCATATGTGGAGGTGGTGGTGCAAAGGGTGCAAATATCCCCCTCCCGCATGGCTAGTTTCTCTTCTTGTTGCTCCTATGCAGGGTGAGCCTGCAGGGCATGATGGAGGACACAAGGCACCCTGGGAACTATAGTTCCTTGGCCAGCTCCCTGCCTAGAGGGCTGACCATAGAGAAGGGAAGGGACTTCGTTTTCCAACATGTCCTTGGCAGCTAGCAACAAGAAAGGGAGAGGAAGGGGGGAAAGTCTCCTTAAAGATGCAAACCAGCTATGAACATGTCGTAGACACCGCTGTGAACATACTGTCATGTTTAGAGATTCACCCTAGCTTCAATGGCCATATCCTATTTTGTCCATAAAGACTCATTTAAGCTTTTTATGAAATCAGGGAAAAGACTCCTGTTGAACTCATGTTCACACTGTTTCTTGCAGCACAAAATGGATGAAGGAAACTAATGAAAAATGTAATTCTTACTCTCCACTCAACATCATTTTTCATCAATATTTTATTTCAGATTTTCGTTTCAAGCTCCCTGAGCAAAGCTAATGTTTCAGATGTCCAAGCAGTTAACTATTATGTGATCTTTCCTAATGTTTCTCTGTGCTTCCATGTTTCAGTTTAGAAGAATTCCTCTCCTTCAAGGTGAATGATACAGCCCAGAATTACTCAGATTGCCAGTGGAAGTCGGTGAATGTAGATTCTCTCTTTATTTCTCTCTCTGCACTGTTGGGGATAGAATTGAGGATTGTTTTCACATGCAGTGATTTTCATTATTAATCTAAGGAAGTTCTAGCTGATATTTTTAGCAAATGTTTGAAGCAGCCTGTCCGACTTGACTCATTGCAAATATGTATGTGCCTTGGGATGGTAAAACATGTTCAAATGTTTGTGTCTGCTGTAAAGTCAGATCTTTGAACAGCAATTTTGTCTGCAACATGCAAACAAGTTCAGATTGACATCTTAGGCACTCTAAACTGTTTTACTTAATTTCTAGTTTAACAGATCTCCCAGGTCCTACCTCATTCTTACTTCTGTTCAGTTTAGGATGGTGCAGGAAAATGTTACTGAATTTACATTGATCTGAAGGAAATGTGCTTTGCTTCTCTGATGTTCTTTAATGATAGAGTCGTTAAAGAATAAAATATTTATCAGCTTTCATCTTTCAAAATTTGTTGAAAGGGTTTATTGAAGCCCATTTTTAAAATCTGTAGGGGTGGAGGGAAGACTTTGACTTGGCAGAGAGCTGGGTGAGATTAGGGTATTATCTTATTTCTATAGAATTTATGATTGATGCATGAGCTGCATCAGCTCTTTTGGGGGGTGATGCATGTCCTTGACTTTCACTGACTATAGTGAGTGTTGAGGCCTGTCAGCACTTCACAAAAGATGCCCGGTATCATGAAACATCAGCTCTCTTTTAACATTGAAGCTGGAAAGCCACAATAGGGTGGGGGCAGAGCTGATGTGACCGGCTAGTTGGCCATTCAATCTTATTTTTGGAGGTGGCAGGAGGAGAAATGATGAGGGGCATTGGTGACATGGACCAACATGAAACTTTCCTTATAAATGTGTGATTTGCAGATACTTTCTGAGAAGAAAAATAAGTGGAATGTTTATATGAAACTACATTTCTGAACATTTGAGTTGTAGTTGTTGATGCTGGTACTACTATTTATTATTTGGGAAACAGTAATAGCTAGTGCTAGAAGAGAAAACTGTTGACAAAACTTTTATTATATCACATCTTTCCAATGAAATTTTCATCTGAAAGCGTTCTCAGGTGAAGAATGGAATTTCTGGCCAAAGTGAGACAGCGACTCAGGCTGATGAAAGACTTGTTTGGCTTGGGGAGCAGGGAAGCCGGCTGCAGCCCCTCCCCCAGAAGAGTTGGGGCCTCAGGTGGAAAGGATGGCACTGCCCTCCACCATACAGCCCTTCAGTGCCTCTGGGGCTACAGAGCACATGCTGCTAGGGATTACAGCAATGATTTAAAGAGACCTGGTTTCTTGCTGCTGCTGTAACCAAGGTATTCAGGGTGGTAGTCTGGAACTCCAGGCCCTTTTAAATCATCAGGCCCCAAGACAGCTATCCTCTTTACCTTCCCTATCAGTGGGTCTGGAGAGACTTAAACTTTCATCCCAGAAAGGGGTCAGTATAATCACCTCGGATACCAGTGACCCAAATCTCCATGTTTCCTGGTTCAGTACAGGACTTGAACATGTGTCTGTATATGCTAGATGAATGGCCTAAGCACTTTCTAGACTGGAGTATGGATTTGGCTTCTCAGGTGAGACAGAGGAGGAGAAAGTTCTTGGATTTTTCTTTACAGTGAAATGAGTAAAAAAAATATTTCAAGTGTTGACATGTTAACGGGGCAGGAAAACCCATCCAGTTCATCTCTAGTAGTATAGTTTACATAGGGCATTCCAGAGTTATTCCTTTGTGGCCTTATTTGCAGTGATTTAATTGTAGTATTTAGATTTTTTCTGATGATTTCTGGCCTGATTTGAAGACTTGATAAGCACTCATAAATCTTGTTCCAGACCATTAATACAAACTTAGACCTGCTGCTGCAACTTCAAAAGGTGGCATGTATGTTAAGAAGGACAACATTCATGAGTAGTCTCTTAGAACTCACTAAACAAACTAAACCAAGTAATACTTCTAAATACAGAACTGACTAAATACAGATCCTCCCTCACCCATATATGAAGGGATTCATCTGACATTCTCAGAGCAAGATGGGGAAACGTCAGCAAGTCACAGGCTCTTAAAAATCGATATAATTTACGAAATAGTATATATAATTTAGAATATATAATATAATATATAATTTACATGATTTGTGTTATGTGCTCTTCCGCAGCAAATCCAGAGGAGATTCATAAATTAGATCTATAAAGGGATCCATAAAACCCTATATTGAGAAATCAATTAATTGCATTCAATCTCAACTAAAGGAATGTGTAGATGTAACATTCCTTTGACAACTTTATTGATTTCAAGTGTGTTTCAGTTTGATTGTAAAAGTATTTTAAGAGTTCCAGTCTTAGACTACTAAAGTTCTCCAGAATGAAAACCACATGCAAACCACCTAAATTTTTGTATACTTTTGAGGTGGATCTGAACTCTGCAATTGAGACGTATTGTTAGATTTAACTTCTATGTTGTCTGGCTATGCCAAAACAAGGACAGGAGACATTTGTCATGGGTTTAATCCAGCCAAAGCTTTATTACATTCCTGGGACTACCTGGCAGAAAACATGTATAGTGCAGGTAGATCTCTGTTCATTCTGTACACCTTAGTGGGCTTTAATCATCTCCCCTTTTTTTCCACCCCTGTTTCTGTGGCAAATCCATTGCTGGAACATTACCATACCCAAGGGGAGTATCTACACTTTCGCTCCTCTTTTGACAGAAGAATGCAAACGCGGGAAATAAAAATGCAAATGAGACACTGATATACATAACTAATTTGCATTTTTGATTTCCCTCATATGCATCCCTTTTTTTAAAGAGGAGTGCAAGTGTAGACACAGGGAAGTTAAGGACCTTCATCTCCTTCCTTCTCTTTTGTCTAAACAACTAACAAAGTCATGCAAGGCCCTGGATTTGGTGGTGATGGGGGAATTCAACTATTCAGATATGTGTCGGGAAACGAATACTGCAGGGCACAGACTATCCAGTAAGTTCTTGGATTGTATTGGAGACAATTTTTTTATTCCAGAAGCTTGAAAAAGCTACCGGGGGGAAGCTGTTCTAGATTTGATTTTAACAAATAGGGAGGAATTGGTAGAGAACTTGAAAGTGGAAGGCAGCTTGGGTGAAAGTGATCATGAAATCATAGAGTTCACAATTCTAAGGACAGAAAGAAGGGAAAACAGCAAAATAGAGATAATGGATTTCAGGAGGGCAGATTTTGGTAAACTCAGAGAGCTGGTAGGTAAGGTCCCATGGGAGGCAAAACTGAGGGGAAAAACAGATGAGGAGAGTTGGAAGTTTTTTCACAGGGACATTATTAAGTGCCCAAAAGCAAGCTATCCCACTGCAGAGGAAAGATAGAAACTATGTCAAAAAACTGCCTTGGCTTAACCAGGAGATCTTGCATGATCTCAAAATAAAAAAGGAATCGTATAAAAATGGAAACAAGGAAAAATTACAAAGGATGAATATAGGCTAACAACACGAGATTGCAGGAGCAACATTAGAAGAGCTAAGGCACAAAATAAGCTCAAACTAGGTACAGGCATCAAGGGAAGCAAGAAGGCTTTTTATAAATATATTAGAAACAAGAGGAAGACCAGGGACAGGGTAGGGCCATTGCTCAGAGAGGAGGGAGAAACAGTAACAGGGAACTTGGAAATGGCAGAGATGCTTAATGACTTTGTTTCGGTCTTCAGTGAGAAGTCTGATGAAGGAATGTCCAACACAGTGAATGCTAGTGGGAAAGGGGTTGGGTTAGAAGTTGAAATAAAAAAAGAACAAGTTAAAAATCACTTAGGAAAATTAGATGTCTGCAAGTCACCAGGGCCTGATGAAATGCACCAGAGAATACTCAAGGAGCTGATGGAGGAGGTATCTAAGCTTTTCTCTATCAACTTTGGAAAATCATGGGAGACAGGAAAGAGTCCAGAAGACTGGAAAAAGGCAAATATAGTGCCCATCTATAAAAAGGGGAATAAGAATAACCCAGGAAACTACAGGCCAGTGAGCTTAACTTCTGTGCCAGGAAAGATAATGGAGCAGGTAATTAAAGAAATCATCTGCAAGCACTTGGAAGGTGGTAAGGTGATAGGAAACAGCCAGCATGGATTTGTAAAGAACAAATCATGTCAAACTAATCCAATAGCGCTTTTTGATAGGATAATGAGCTTTGTGGATAAGGGAGAAGTGGTGGATGTGGTATACCTAGACTTTAGTAAAGCATTTGATACAGTCTCACATGATATTCTTATAAAAAAACTAGGCAAATACAATTTAGATGAGGCTACTATAAGGTGGGTGCATAACTGGCTGGATAACCATACCCAGAGAGTAGTTCTTAATGGTTCTCAATCCTGCTGGAAAAGTAAAACAAGTGGGGTTCCGCAGGGGTCTGTGTTAGGACCGGTTCTGTTCAATATCTTCATCAATGATTTAGATATTGGCATAGAAAATACGCTTATTAAGTTTGCAGATGATACCAAGCTGGGAGGGGTTGCAACTGCTTGGAGGATAAGGTCATAATTCAAAATGATCTGGATAAATTGGAGAAATTGTGTGAGGTAAACAGGATGAAGTTTAATAAGGACAAATGCAAAGTGCTCCACTTGGGAAGGAACAATCAGTTTCACACATACAGAATGGGGAGAGACTGTCTAGGAATGACTAAAGCAGCAAGAAACCTAGGGGTTATAGTTGAGCACAGCTAAATATGAGTCAACAGTGTGATGCTGTTGCAAAGAAAGCAAACATGATTCTGGGATGCATTAACAGGTATGTTGTGAACAAGACACGAGAAGTCATTCTTCCGCTCTGCTCTGCACTGGTCAGGCCGCAGCTGGACTATTGTGTCCAGTTCTGGGCACCGCAGTTCAAGAAAGATGTGGAGAAATTAGAGAGGGTCCAGAAAAGAGCAACAAAAATGATTAGAGAATGTGACCTATGAAGAAAGGCTGAAAGAATTGGGCTTGTTTAGTTTGGAAAAGAGAAGATTGAGGGGAGACATGATGGCAGTTTTCAGGTATCTAAAACGGTGTCATAAGGAGGAGGGAGAAAACTTGTTCTTCTTGGCCTCTGAGGATAGAACAAGAGGCAATGGACTTAAACTGCAGCAAGGGAGGTTTAGGCTGGACATTAGGAAAAAGTTCCTAACTGTCAGGGTGGTCAAATAGTGGAATAAATTGCCAAGGGAGGTTGTGGAATCTCCATATCTGGAGATATTTAAGATAACTGTCAGGGACAGTTTAGACAGTACTTGGTCCTGCTTGGGGCAGGGGCCCGGACTTGATGGCCTCTCGACGTACCTTCTAGTCCTATTGTTCTATGATTCTGTCCCAGTCCCTCAGGCAAATCTATTGCCAACACCTTGCCATCTGTACCCTTCCATAAGAGGTGTAAGATGGACTATAAAATGGGGAATTGGCTCCCAGCCACACTGATCATAGTAATCCCAAACTGCAACTCCATTCATTGTTTTTTATGAACATCTCTCTTGAAGTCCTTATCCAAAACATTTATATGGTCACTGTATACCTTTCTTACGGGAACGCCTGCACTTTGCATCTGTCCTTCACTTATATGATCAGATCAAAACAAAAAGCAGTCAAGTAGCACTTTAAAGACTAGCAAAATAGTTTATTAGGTGAGCTTTCGTGGGACAGACCCACTTCTTCAGACCATAGCCAGACCAGAACAGACTCAATATTTAAGACACAGAGAACCAAAAACAGTAAGCAAGGAGGACAAATCAGAAAAAGATAATCTAGGTGAGCAAATCAGAAACAGAATACTTAACTCAATCTAATTCTTGATCTCCCCCCCCACCCCTCCACTCTCTCTGATTTGCTCACCTTGATTATCTTTTTCTGATTTGTCCTCCTTGCTTACTGTTTTTGGTTCTCTGTGTCTTAAATATTGAGTCTGTTCTGGTCTGGCTATGGTCTGAAGAAGTGGGTCTGTCCCACGAAAGCTCACCTAATAAACTATTTTGCTAGTCTTTAATGTGCTACTAGACTGTTTTTTGTTTTGATAGTATCTAGACTAGCACGGCTTACTCTCTGTTACTATTATATGATGAGATGTGACATCTAGCTTTCTGTACATCATGAAGAAAGTCCTTCTTGAAACTCACTGTGGAGAAGGAAAACAAAACAAAACAAAAACAAACAAACATAACACAAAACTACTTCTGCCCAAATCAATATGATAAGTGAAAAATTTCTTCTCAGTTTCCCTAAAAAAGGGGTGGCTAGCTTAAAGACCACAGCAAGTGTTCACCAAAACTAAAAGGGAGAGATGGTGGGTCCTGCCTCAGCTTTGGTCTTTATAAAGATGAAAATTCCCAGCCCTGCTGCTTCTTTTCATACTGTGCATTCCCAGGTGATGAGTCAATGATACTCTGCACCTTTCGCAGCAGTTTTCATCTCTTCCCTCCCTTGCACGGTCTCCCACCAACCCCAGCCATAAAGCACTGTTCCCCTCACTCAGCCAAATGAACTAAATGGTGCATTCTAAAATGCTAACAATAGACTTTGGACTGGACTAATTCCTGTGCACCAACTCACCCAATCAGATTGTTCCCCTGCCCCTACACACCCACTCTAAGTGGCAGGCAAAACATATAATATTTCATACCTATGTATTATGTATCTGTGTACAGTTGAAGTATGGAAAGACAATATACATATAAGCTGGATCTACACTACAAAGTTCTGTCTACACAAGCCACTGTCAACAGAGTTTTGCCAAAAGAACCTCTGTCTACAGAACACATCCACACCTAATACAGGTTCTCTCTGTCAACACTCTCTGTCGACAGAGAGCAGCCAGAAGGTCCAGCCCTCTGTCGACAGAACAACCAACCAGAAGCTCTGCAAAGAAGCCTGCCTGGTGAGCTGGAAGCCCTCTGCACTGACAGAGGGCTCCCTGGAGCATCTACACTATTTTTCTGTTGACAGAATCTGTCGAAGGAGGTGCTATGTCTCAAACTTTCAAGACATAACTCTGCCGGGAAAAAGGCTGTGTTCTGTCCATGGATTCCAGCCAGAATTCATTTGTAGTGTGGACCTTCCCTAGATTTGTTGACAGAAGACCTTTGACACAACATTGTAGTGTAGATACAGCTATAGTCTCCTAATAAAGTGTTTTATGTTGCACCTGTCATTTGCTGTAAAACATTACTGTGGTTTAGGGGGAAAGAGGTAGATTCATTGGAGGATAGAGTTAGGATCCAGAGTGACCTGGATAAATTGGAGGATTGGGCCAAAAGAAATCTGATGCAGTGCAACAGAAGTGTAGAGCCCTGCACTTGGGATGGAATAATCCCAAGCATTGTTATAGGCTGGGGACCTACTGGTTACACAGCAGTACAGCAGAAAGGGACCTAGGGGTTATGGTAGATGAAAGGCTAGATATGAATAAACAGTGTGCCCTTGTAGCCAAGAAGGCTAATGGCATGCGTTAAGAGGATCATGTGAGCAGATCTGGAGAAGTGGTGTTTCCCCTCTATTCATCACTAGTGAGGCCAAAGGATGTGGGTGTGCTGGAGCAGATTCAGAGGAGGGCAACAGAAATTATTAAGGGGCTAGAGCACATGACCTATGACGAGAAGCTCAGGGATTTGGGCTTATTTAGTTTGCAGAAGAGAAGACTGAGGGCTGATTTAATAGCAGGCTTCAGTTTCCTGAAGGGGTACTCTAAAGAGGATGGAGAGAAACTGTTCTCAGTGGTGACAGATGGTAGAAGAAGGAGGAATGGTCTGAAGCCACAGAAGGAGAGGAGTAGGTTGGATACTATGAAAAACTACTTCACCAGGTGGATGGTGAAGCACTGGAATGCGTTGCCTGGAGAGGTGATGGATTCTCCATCCTTAGAGGTTTTTAAGTCTCGACTTGACAAGGTCCAAACTGGGATGACTTAGTTGGGGTTGATGCTGCTTGAAGCAGGGGGCTGGACTAGATGACCTAGTCCCTGGGATCCCTTCTAGCCCTAGGATTCTATGATTCTATCATTTATTAAAATAAAACAATGCACATATTTGCCTGCTGTAATTAGAACTTGATTTTTGAAATATTGTAAGGAAGCTAATTTTAAATTATAATTTTAAATCTATGTAGAGAACATGCCACATTTACATTACAGGGGGGATAGATACCAAAGCTTAAATTTACAATTCATACACTGTCACAGGGAGTTTAATTAAAATATAATAAAAAGCTATCATTTATTGACAGTTTTAGCATTCATTAATGGCTTTGACCTTAGGCTAGCCTAAGGCATATCTGCTGCTTCTTAGTTTAGTAGAATATGAATGCACAGAATCAGTTTAATATTATATGTGGCTCATGTCAGTATACTTACCATAATGCTAAAAATTTCAACAAACAGTTATGTTTGTGTGCTGATGAAGTCTAGCATTAATGACAATGGTGAAAACAAAGTCAATTTTCTTATGATGAAGCAGGTCTTTGCCCATGAAAACTTATGCTCCAAAATATCTGTTAGTCTATAGGGTGTCACAGGACTTCGTGCTAATTTTCTTATGATAGCTACGGTACTTAGTGCATATCGTGATTTTGAAAAGATATCTGGGACTAATGTTTCATCAATAATATGTTTCTTATGGCTCTGAAACCTCTTTTGGGAAGCCTGGGTGGGTTCCACTTTTAAATATAGTTCAGCACATTTGTTCTCTTTTACTTTGCCATTTTTTTAACAGTTTATAACTAAAATGTGTTTGTTCCAGACACATTGATATACTGCACAAAATTTATTCTGTGATTAGTAAGAACAGTCTAGTGGTTCAAGTATTCAATTTGACGAATTGTATTGGGAGTGAAGAGAGAAGTCAGATGAGCCTAGAATGTTATCAAACCTTTTATTTTGCTCGTAGTTAATGCAAATGAAACTTGTTCAGTATTTCTTAATAAACCTGACTGAGAATATTAAATTATTGGCAAAAAACCCTCAGCTCAAGAGATGTGCCACTGTTGAGCCAGAGGTTGGCAATAGTAATGTGTGTGTCTGCTGTGTGAATGCACACACATACCTGCACTCACCAAAACCCACATTAAAATTCCATTTATTGCAGTAAAAGCAGCATAAATCCAGTATCCACATCTCCTGGCAGATTCTAAGAATGTAAGGTTTCCCAGAACAGTTTTTCAGTTACATTTTACTTTTGTAGTTTTTCTTATTTCTTTGTAGTTTCTTTAGGTCCTTATCTTTTAAGATGCTGGGAGTACTTCAGTGAGGTTTAATACTGCTTATCATGAAGTCCGTAACTGAGATATGCTTTAAGTGAGATGGTTCATGTAAGGTATTATTGGAAAGGTTATGGTTTACTGAACATGATTATCTTGGTAATATGCATGTGCCATTTATGTATCTTAAGTTAGGAATATTAACTTGTGTAACCATGTTTCATATTTGCTGTTTTGGGACACTCCCATTGCTGGCATTTCAAGTACTACTGTGGAAGAGCCAGACAAGGTTGATGGCCCATCATCTAGAACAATGGATTGTGAGTAGACTTGGCCTTCTTGTAGACCTTCTAGAATGTTACTTACTCAGGTGTCAGGTGTCATGGTCACCTAACTGTAACCTGCATATGGGACAGCTGAACTGTTCCACGGGGTGAACAGTTTGGTGGGGGAACCAAACAAAATTTTCCTGCCTCATGGAAATTCTCTATAAGATGGTAGAAGAATGCAATCCTTATCTTCAGCTTGTTTTACCTGGTCCTTCCCACCACAAGGGCATACTTGACAACATCTGCAAACATAAGGATTGCGACTGAAATTGGGTAGTGGGGAATGAACTTCTAGATCCAGACTAAGAGTTACTTGACCTGTTAAGGGCTCTACTTTAAATAACAACTTCGGTGTGAAATTATTATTTGTAATCTCGTGGGTTTTTAAGTGAATCTAGCTTAGATTGTGTGCTTGGTATTATTTTCTTAAGTTGTGTCTACACTGTAGAGTTCTGTTGACTGAAGGGGTCTTCTGTCAACAGAACTCAGGGAGCGTCTATACACATAACGCTTTCTATTTACAGTCTCTATAGAACTCTGCTTTTGCCGCGACAGAATTATCCCTCAGAAATTTGAGGCATAACACTATTGACAGAGCCATTGTCTGTGGGGTCCTCCTCAGAGTCGTCCTCCCAGATCTGGTGGAAGACCAAGGACAGTGGGAGCAGCAACTGCCCCTTGTCACTGCGCTGCCAAGCTGCTGGGTGTCGCAGTCAGGCTCTGTGAGATCCAGCTGTGGTCCCTGTAGGAGCTTAGCTGCATCCAGCAGGGCTCTGACACTTTTGCCTTGCACAGGGACTTCTGCAGGGCTGGGGGCCCTTTAAGGACATGTGAAGCCTGCTTTCCTGGACAGGCATGCCATCCATGCATGCCACGCTTCCAAGGTTAATGGGATCCCTTTGTTGATATTTCTGGCTGCCATGTAGACACTTTCTGTCCACAGAGTGGGACCCTCTTTAAAGTGTGGTTGTTCTCTGTCCACAGATGTTTTGCTGAGGTAATAATGCCAACAGTGCAATCTGTTGGCAGAGGGTGCTCATGTAAACATAGCCACAGAGTGGATCTCAGGGTAGATCCATGCAGCAAAATTAATTTGAAATAAAAGCTGTTTTCACCTGCCTCTGGATCTCTTTTATTGCTGCTTAAAATTCTTTGAGGTAAGTGTCCCACAAATGAACTCCATTCCATGTCAGGGCATACCTTTCACTTATATGATGTCATAACAACATTGTCCCTATTATTTTTTATCTTATTCTGATATTTTAAAATTTATTTTGCAGGCACACTGTGCATGGTGCAGATGTTTCAAATGAGCTGCTCATATAGAAATTCATCTTCTTCCTCGGTGGTTACAGACAATTTAGAAACCAGCCACGTATATGTATAAGATCAAATAATTCTTTCTATTGTGCATTTTAATGCCTTTCATTTATCAGCAGCATATTTCAAGCTGCTTGAAAATGTTTTCAACAAGAAAAAGGGTCACGTCTAATGAAAAAAAGAAAGAGGTTGTTTTTGTTGTTGTTTTTTTTTTTTTTTTACATTTTAACTATATTTTGCACATCATGATGAAATGTTATAAAAATATGGGTAGTGGGCAGGGGGAAAGAAGAGGATATAATTCTGTCCACTACTTTCCACTACTTTCACCTGGGGCACTGTAGCTTCTACTCCACTTTCAGTGAGGACTTATGTGGATATAAATATATCTTGGTCACATACCTTGTAATTAACTTTCCTTTCTACAATACTAACATTTAGCTAGTCTTCGTTACTGTGTGTTTTGTACACACCCATTTTAATGCTTATGTTCATTAATTTTGTTTGTTTGTAGAGTGTCAGAATGTTATAGTCAAATGCTACATTCTGCTGCATGAATTCCATTGATTTGAGGTGGAAATGAACCCATTTTACAGGAAGAACTATAATTAGGGCCTTCCCAAAGAGATTCTTTTGGTCTATTTTGGTCAATTTCACAGTCATTAGATTTTTTAAAATTTGAGTTTCCCTGTTTCTGATATTTATATATGAAATGTCATTGTGTTATAGCCTGGGGCAAGCACAGAGTGGAGCCAGCAGGGAAGCTAATAACTGTGATGCACTCTATTCTGAGAAATGCAGCCCCTGATGACACGGCTCCATAATCATGGGAGGTTTGCACTGAGGGAGAAACAAAGCTGCCCTCTGCCTCCCCACCCTTCTCCGCATGATACACTTGTTAAAAAGAAAGATTTGACATCCTAACCCTCTCATATCGTGCACTGTTGGCTGGGGGTGCCTGAATTGGTAACCCTACTGTGCACCAGATTCCAGCTGCTAGTCCCACCCAGGCTGTCTTCTTCTTTGCAGGGGCTGCTCCCAGACCTGGGTCAAACCCACCCCCAGAAACTTTCCATGGCTTCATATATGTCATCCCTCCTATCAGGGAAGGGGAGCAACTGGGATGGGGTGTGCCCTTTTCCTCATGCAAGAGGTTACTACAGATGTTTGTGACCTATCCCCAGAAGCAGCCATTGCAGGAGATGTAGTCCTGTCCCTCTCCATCCCCACCAGGACTATCAGTTGGAGGCTGGTGCATGGTAGGAACCTCAGGAATGGTGTCCCAGACCTGCCCCTTCCCTTGCATGTTTCATGGCAGAGACCAGATTTTATAGTGTGTGACATGTTCTTTGGTAAGGGCTAGCTATTGTCCTTTGGATTTTGCTTTCCTTTAAAGGAATTTACTCTTTTGAAGGTGACTTACAAAACTGCTTCTAATTGAGGAAGATACGTTAGTTCTTATTAGCTGGGACAAACAGGAGAATAATTATTATCATGGTGAATTAATCATAACTCTAAAAGAAAAAATAGAACTTAAAACACTAGAAAAATATTAATGCCTTTGTAATTCAACTTGTTTTTACAATTTCATGTTTCTTGTTGTCTCCTGTTGGGCAAGTGCTCTCCAGAGTGGGAATGAAATTTGTGACAGGGAACATATTTTTTTCTTTTTGGCTCCATGTCTTTTACCCATCCAAGTCTCCCCAATTTCAGTCGCATGTCTGGTCAGAACTAGTTGCTCAGTAGGACACAACAAGAAACATGTAATGACAAAAGAGTATTGCTCTATAAAGATGTAATTGTTCACTATTTTAAATAGTTTCTTGCTTTTCATCCTCCCCTCAGGGTGTGTGTGTGTGTGTGTGTGTGTGTTGTTTTGCATTTCACCTTCAGGGCATATGAAATACAGTTAGAAAAGTACAAAAAAACATTTTTTCTTTTCTCAAAAAAAGTTGAATTTAAAAAGTGTTCTTTTACCTTGCTGCAAACATTTCAAAATTCATTTTTTCAACCAACTCTATTGTTGCAAATCAGTAGAGACACTGAGGAATTAATTGACATACCTCCACTGTAAAAGAAATAAGTACATTAATACGGTATTTTTGTTCAGGCCTCATAGTTCTTTTCTGTCCTTGACAGATACTGTGTTGAGAATAGACTGAATATATAAACATTGGCAGAAGTGAGCCTTGCATTTTATTTTAAGATTAGCAGGAAAATGTAATTAATCTTTCAGGGGTTTTCAAAGGAGCCTAAAGGGAATGGTCCATCTGAAATTGAACTCCTAGCAAACAAACTCCTGAAGCTCTGGTAACAAAGTTTTAGTTGAATCAGTAAGTCTGAGTTTTTTTCAAATTGAGATGAGTGACTGCCTGACATTATAGTGCAAACATGATTTACAGCATGTGATAATTAAGACTTAACTTATGCTAGGTTTATGGAAACTTCATGAGTAAATTCAAAACGAGATAACACTCTTGGCTGTGTCCTGATGGACCAAGATGTTGAAGTACATATATGTTTCTACCACAAAAACAAGGCAGCTGTCTAGATGTTATAACTATGACTAAATTTTAAGAAATCTACGATCTGCCCCCTGAGTACTATGAGAGATTAAGGATGTCAACCTGAACACCCTGGACCTCAGTTTACCCTGAAGGTTTTGCAGAAGCACTAGGCATAATTAACAACATGAACCAAGGTCTGTCATCAAAAGAAAGCTTGGGATTGGCAGAACAGTAACACCCCAGGTATTAGTTAATCAAGTTAGCAGATCTCTCCAGGATCTGTGCAAACAAATTCCTAAGAGATGGTTCAGAGATAAGATAAGGATGGAATGACAAGATAATGGATGAGGATGTACCGTTTGAAGTAGCAGGTACAAGGGAGAAGGGTGGTAACTAGAAATGTCTGCAGTGCAATATGTGCCTTGTTTGTATCAATATATAAAAGGAGAAGTCATAGCAGGGGCATGTTTGAACTGGTCTTGGAGACAGCATCCTGGTAAATCAGTTGAAATGATACTTTGTTGCAGCCATACATGCGTTTAGTGTACTTGTAGCTCCTATGGTAGTACCAGACTTTGTCAACAAATAACCTGGCCTGAGAGCCTTTCCCACTGAAATGAGCTGTGGTCTCTCTTCATGAGCAACTTTGAGGTCTGATGAGTCTTCAGGCTGCAGTCAATGCTTGTTCAGCTAATTCCTGAGTTTCAAAACCAATAGCACTAGCAACAATTTGGAGCTCTAGCAACGTATCTACCCATAAAATTTATGTAAAAGCCTTTGTAAGTTGCTTTGAGATCCTTGATTTGAAAGGGTTTGTAAAAGCAGAGTATTTGTGAGAATGCAAGAGTGGTGGAACAGAAGTTCCCAGAGGCAAGCTGATGGATTTGGCACATTTGAAAGTGGCACATTCCTTATTGAGAGTGGATTGTTGGCAGCGGTGACAAAATGGAGTTGGGTGGTCCTGGATATCCCTCCTCCCCTTCTGCTCCCCCTCACCCAGGGATGGCAGCCTCCTCATTGCAGGCCCAGTGACTTACCCTTGTCTATGGAGCACCTGATTTGAGACAGCAGACCTTTTTTTTACTTCACTCTTTTTGAGGGCTGGGGCATCCTGAACACTAACTTGCTGTCAACCCCAGTCAGAATTCAATGAGCTAACATCTTGTTTCTTTCTCTGTTCTGTCCACAGCCCCAGACTCTGAATCTGCGGGCTGCCTTAGCTCACGTGCTTATGCTAAACCCTGTTTCCTGCTTTACCCACAAGGCAAGAGCCTATTGCTGTGAACCTAGCCAAGTGGCTGTGGTCTGAAGATTGTACAGGGCTCTGCTCAGCTGAGGGTATGTCAACACTAAGGGAAAGGTGGTTCTGTGCTCATGTTCAATGCTGAATGAATGGTAGTGTGAAGCATTATCCTATTTATTGTAATTATTGGAAAAGGCAGCAATGTTTGGCATGGTCCGCATGCACTATTACACATGAACTTGTTTGTGAAGCATAAGCCTAGAGAAAGTGCTTTATTTAGCATATATGTTGCTATATTTCTTTTACTCTATTACTGAATTGAAACTACACACCTAATTAGTGCGCTCATTCACCTTTGAAGCAACTAATTAATGGATGTTCTACAAAATGACAGAAATTTTTGTGTGTCAATGCCAATCACAAATTAACAAGTCTTTCTGTATTCCTCTCAGAAAGCTTTCAAAAACTAACTCATGATGTGCCTAAAAGAAAAACATAGCCTTGAATCTTTGAGCAGCTGCCTGCAATAAGAAACTTCCTATAAGAGTTTGAATTAATGGCCAGGATGCAGAAGCCACCCCATCATAAAATTATTCATGTGAAAATTTTAAATAGTGATTTCTGGGTACTTTCCTGTGAGTCACATTAACCTCTCAAAATCTAGTCACAGATAAGGAGGATTTAAGCAAAGTTATACATAGCTATCATTTTAAGGAGGCATCTGAAGAATTAGTGGCACTGAAGAAGTTCCAATATTTTATTGGTAGTGGACAGAGCTCTTTCACCTTTCAGGACAAAAAGGTGAAGAAAAGCTCATAGTGTATTTGTATGTTCAATGGAACAAGTATAGGGTTTTGAGGGCCTATGTGAAAAAAAATATTTCAGGAACATATATCTGTCCCATATTTCTAAGTATATAGGTCACTTCAGAAGTGAATGTCATTTTTTCACTACCTGGATGAAGTATGAATGGTCAAAAAGAAAAACAATCATTAAAGCTCCTTGTTTGTATCGTTATTAACAGCAAAACTAGAGAAGGGGTCATAATTCAAAGTTCAGATCTTGAGCAATGTTGCTATGCCCTTTGGCTTGAAGTAGTAATAACAAACACAAAATACGTGGTTTCCATGTTGAACATCCCCCTACCCCCCGCAAAAAAAAAATTGTTCCAGGACCACTAGTCCCAATCCAGATGTTAGACTAATCATTGGGCCAGATCCAAGTGATTTATAAAAGACAGTTTCTCTCTTTAAATACATAATGAAATGGTTGTCATACTGGAAATATTTGAAATGGACCAAAAGTTTAAAAACTAGTGTGTGGTAAATATTTAAACTTGTCTGAAATAGTACACATGAAATATATTTTATAGGGAACAATTTTTAACTGAAGGTGTGGAGGATCATGTGATATAATAGGTCTGTTTTATCTCCAAATCTACAAGAGATGTATTCATAGATTGGAGTGCTTTTTTGTTTTCTTTTTTTTTTTTCTTGCTAGAAGAACAGAGTATTCTATGCTTTGTGAATGAATTCAACATTTGACAGAATATAGAATATTTATTTCTCTTCTGAAATCCTATTTTTTATTTGGATGATTCCTTTTTTTCCCCTCATTTTTCTGTGACACCAAATATTTGTAGCTAATTTACACATAGTATGTCTACACTGCAATTAAATACCCATGACTGGCCTGTATCAGACGATGCAGGCTCATGGGACTTGGTGACAAGGTCTATAAAACTGAAATTTAGAGTTTATGTATGGGCTGGAGCTGGGACTTTAAACTCTGCAAATAACTACACCACTATTTTACAGTCTGATCAGGGTGTCTAAAGTAGTTCAAAATTTGTGGGAGAAATCATCAGTTCATCATAACACCAAAGATATAAGGAAAGGGATCATAATGTGGTTCTTTATTCAACAAATTATGATCCTAATGTACCTGAAAGCAGAACATTTTATATATATATATATATATACACACACACACACACACACAATAAAAATAAACTGACATCATTCATAAACTTCCACAGTGTATAGGGAGGAGACCTGCTTTTCTTCAAGATGGCAAAGAAAGATTATAATGGAGCAGCAACAAGACAGAGGAGAACTCCAGAGTGACACTCCAACCTACATAAGCAGTGAGGCAAAGGTAAAAAATTGAAAAGGCATCCTTTGTAAATGTAATGGCTTGTTTGCTGGTCCTCTATGACGTGGCAGTTGTGTTTGTGCATGTCTCTTATGAACACCACCTTTCCTGGAATTTTGAGCTTCCAATCACTAAATACTTTTACCATAATTTCATTACACAATGGAAAATAATATAGTAAGTAATTATATTTTGGTAAAATGAGGTCTTGATACTTTATTTGAATTAATTCAATAGGACGTGACATAGTATCCTCTAAGATCTTGTATAGGATCAGTTCCATCTGTAGAAATACATTGATTCTTAACAGAGTTGCTTATATTGTTTGATTTCTTTTGATGCATAATGAAAACAACACTAAATACAAACATACTTGACAAAAAAGTTTCACATTCATATTAAGTAGGGAAACAGACTCCAGTGCCTTTTTAATTTCAGTCTGCTGAGTAAGTTCATCATACGAAGTAAAAAATGTAGTAAGGAACTATCATCATATCATCTATATCAAATTAAAATTATCAATAATTTTAAAATAATCTATTTATAAAAGAGTTAAGGCCTTTGGAGAGTCATTTGTAACTGGGGTTCAGGAAGAAGTTGATGTAAGTGTCCAATTAGAAAATTAGATATGATATTTGGTCAGAGACGGGAGGGGGGTTATTTTAAAATAAAAAAAAAATTGCCAAATTTTTACAAGTTGCAGGGACCTCTGCCCAAAATGCCTTGCTTTGTGTATACTATGGCTACGTAGTAACAGAAAGTTTGTGGCCAAGGAACTTGATGTGTTTTGAGTTGTATTGACTAACATAGAATGCTAAGTGAAGGAAAAAGAAAAGGGAAATGAAAATAGCTGATGTATGATAGAATGAGTATGTCTGAGATTTATCCAGAAAAACACTTGGATGAGAGACATGCTGCTGTTGCTCTTACAATTAGTTTATGTTCAATACCTCTCTGAAAGAATCACACATTTCTGAAGTAATGGAATATTATGATTATTTAAAAACACTGTTAGCCCCTTCCTTTCGGAGAGGGCATGGTAAAGAGGCACTTTAGCAGATGCTAATGAGGTGGTGCTATGAATATGCAGCACCTCATTAGCATAATGGCATCTGCGTGCGCTCTGAAAGTGTCGGTTTCAAAATGCATGCTGCCAATGTAGCCTGGGGCCTTCTGAAACAATCCCCTGATTTCGAAAACCCCTTCTTCCCATTTGGTTTTGGGAAGAAGGGGCTTTCAAAATCAGGGGTTATTTCAAAAGGCCCCCTGCTACACAGACAGTATGCATTTCGAAACCAGCATTTTTGAAGCACGTGGCTGCTATTACGCTAATGAAGCACCGCATATTCATAGCAGCACCACATTAGCATCTGTTGAAGTGGCTTATTACCATGTCCTCCCTGAAAGGAGCGGGTAGTATGGTCACAGCCTATGTGTGGAACTTACCTGATTTATCTCTTAATATAAATAGATGTCAAATGGGGTAAATCCTCTGTATTGTATTAATGGTTAAACAGCTGGGGTATGTACTTTGTAGAACTAGCTACTCAGGTAAATGGAAAAATTCTACTTATATGTAAGTCTTGAAATATTTTACATATTTAGATGCCCCCAGTTACTGTAACTGATCATCAAACAGTCCTTAATGTGTTTTCCAGAAAATGCCCAAAAGAGAAAGGAAAAGTGTTAGTCACACTTCAGGGCACCTGTACTTTTTCTTCATGGTCTAACAAGGTGCAGTGGGGAGGGATGGCCACCCCACTACTTGGAAGGGGTGGACCCCTTCCAGCAGCCAATTTGTATAGATCCTGACCCCTCCCAGTCACCTGACTGGAAGTCAGGAGGTGGGGCCAGGCCTATAAAAGCCTGGACTAAGGACTCAGTAGGTGCTGAGCCTCCAGAGGACAGCTCTGTTCTCTCTGCCAGGGGGGCCAGGGGCCAGCTCTGGGTTCCCAGCCTGGGAGCTGGGGGACTGACTGAGGGAGGCTGAGGCCTGGATTGGGCTGGCTAGGCCCTTGCCAAGCCTGACTCCCTGGGGAACTCAGCAGAACCTGCAGCCTGGCAAAGACCAGCCAGATCCTGAGGACTGACCAGAGAGCCCGTCTCAGCCTACACCCTGAGCCAGCCTGAAGCAGTGGAACTAAGAGGCTGTGCAGGCCTGGACTAGACAACTAGCACCCCAGCTAGACAGGGAACCCTTGAACCCTGAAAGCCCCAATGAACACCTAAGTATGCTTGGAGCAGGAGGATGGAGATGGCCCAGGGGATAGAGAGGACTGTTTAAGTTCTGTGGCTCAGCGTGTTGTGGTGCGGATTCCTCACTGACCCATGCAGCAGGCGGTACTGCTGCAATGACTGTCCCTGGGCTGTGACACGGTGGAACAGGTGGGCCTGCATCCCCCCTGCCAAGTGGGTGGCAGGCTCTACTCCAAAACTCTTGAACTGTTGGGTTTGTTTGCCACCCCACCCTGAGCTAGGGCCTGGGCTGCTGGGAACTGTTTGCTGCCCTGCCCTGAGCTAGGGCCTGGGCTGTCTGAGACTGTTGTTTGTTGCCCCACCCTGTACCAGGGCTTGAGCCAGCCCTGCCTTGCTCCAGGGCTGGGGCTTCTTTTGTTGTGTGCCACCCCACCCTGAAAGAGAGCCAGGGGCCACCTAAGGACTGTGGTTTTGCCTCCCTGCCTTGCACCAGGGCATGGGCTCCTTCTGGTTGTTTACCGCCCCTCCCTGAGCTAGGGCTGGGGGGCCGCCAAAGACCGGGAGCCTGCTATTGCCCTGACTTAGGGCTAGGCCTGGACTTATGAGCTAATTTCCCCCAGCCCTGCCTGAGGTAAGTCAGGGTGTGTGTGCACTTTTGCCTCTCACCCACCTGAGGGAAGGTGGGAACCCTTTCAAACAAGTGACTTGAGAGTTGTTTTGGATACATAGCAGTGGGGCAGGACAACTGCCCACTGACCTGGAAGGGGAGGACTCCTTCTGGGAGCCCAGACCCTGTCAAACAAGGGCACCTGCTGTAAGCTCCCAAAAATTCAGGTGTCAGATCTCTTGTGTTGAGACTTCATAACTGTTCTTTTTTTTTCTCTAGGACGCACATGTATAGTTACCTTGAAAGCGTGGGGAAAAAAAAAAAACTTATTAAAACGATCCTATGCACATGACAATATGCTTATCAGAGCTCATGCCCCAACTCCAACATCAATCTGTCAGGACTCATTCCTTCATACCTCAGAGAGAAGTTTATTTTCAGTTACATGTTCATACCAGCCTCAGCACGAAATCAGAACAACCATGAACATCTGTCTTTCCTTCAAGTACATTCGATCTTCACCTTTTGTAACAGACGGTCATCAGACAAATTTACTCTTCCCGGGTGCCTTCAAAAGGTATGTTTGGGTGGGGCTTTGTTTTGTTTGTTTCTAGCATAACAGAGGGATGGGGGATTTTCATTTACATCTCCCTCACTATGTTTATGAGGAAATTCACTGCAGACTTACTGCACGAAAAGACCATTTTTGTCTGCCATTTTGTTCAATATTGTTCTTTGATTTCCCAACCCACAGTAATTACATGAATTTTTTATTTAATGAAATGGACTCCAAAAGGTACTTAAACTCTCTTTGGTTAGAGTGTTTCAAAGGTATTGAAGGATATTGCCACATGCATTGCAATGCTATTATCTCAATTTTACATCTAGAAACTGAGACATGGCATGATTAAGTGACTATGGCTCAAGTTCTCACAGAAAGTTTGTGACAGAGCAGAGAATTATATCTGTCCCAGGGTAGCATTGCATCCATTAGGGTCTCCTTTCTCCCAAGATGACCTGGGAAATGATTCTCTGCAAACAGTTTTCCACATTAAAACTGTGTATTGATTCATATTTACACTTCCTTAACACAAGACAGGACACTAGAAAAGATTAAAGTTCATGAGTAGGGTAGAAATAAAGTAATACAGGTTTAGTATTGTTGTACAGACTATGTCTACAGTTCCTTTTGTAAAGTGCCAAATGTGAAGATAATCGAGTGATAGTATTTATGGAAAACGTAATGCTAATTGAATGAGGCGTTCAGTGAAATCATTACCATAATTAGAATTTTTTTCAGTTGCAACATTAAAAAGTGATTTTAAAGCAAGTATTGTGTGGACAAACATATTCCAATATTTAACTAATAATTATAATTTAAAAATACATGTGTCCATACTAATGCAACAAGCTGCCTTATGTTTTAAATACTACTAAATTTTAATTTTATTGAGGATGTGAGTGACGTAAGAATAAATTTGAATATTGATTAGGCTAAGTCAGTCACACCAGAGCAATGGACTGGACTAAAACTGAGTCCTTACCAATGTTCCCAGGATTTTACCCCGCGACCCTGCTCGCCGTCTATGGTGGATCTAATCACAATGGGGTTTCAGGGTGTGTGAGCTGCGCTGCTACGGTGTGTTTACCCAAGGAAGAAATACGGACAAGGTGTTAGGTTCAAACAGGGAGAAAGGGTTTATTTAACAAAGTAAAAGTGTGGATTATGGTAAGCTAGGTGACACAAAATATACGGACCCTTGTTTTTCTGAAATAAGCACAGGATTTGAATACTAATTGGCTTATAGCCTTAAACAATAGGTAACTGCTATAACAGCACTGCTATCTAACCCCTTAGCTACTTACTGCGCTTCTGGGATGGGCCGTGCAGCCTTCGATGCGTGCTGTAAAATGGAAAGGATAACTTCAGAGCTGAATATTGTATTTATTTATTCCTGGATCTTCCTGAGGTTCACCAGGTCGCTCTACCCTTGGCCGACTACCGCAGGGAGCAGATCTTACTTAGAATAAGAATTTGCCTGCGCTAAGCTAGGTCAGTTCTCTAGTTAAGTGGGCTGCCCTGCTGGCCAAGCAGGGGAGAGCCCAGTATATGCAGGGTTTCCTTCTGACAGGTTATCCCCTTAGTTAAATGGTGGGGTTTTCCTTGTTAAAGTTTATCCCCTCAAAAATGGTACTGCCTATTTCGACCACCTTGTTATGGTAGCCCTTTATTGCAGACCTTCATTACCCTTAAAGGGTTACTAAGAACACCAGGGTTTTCCCTATATAGGGTTATCCCTGACCGCTCTACCCTCCTAAATAGGGGGGAGCTTATAGCTCTGGATTTTAATTATAAAGCAGTTTGCCTAACTATTCTTCTGTGTGCATGTAATAGTTTTAGGCTAGACCAATAGCATTGGCCTCCTGTGCCTTTACAAAGAGACAAGGGGTACAAAATATAAGACGCAGATCATGGACTTGGGGGAGTCCCAATCCACTCTCTGTTACAAAACTATATAAAAACATTAACTGCTCACCTAATTACTTATATTAGCCTTAAACCCAGACCACAAATACCTCCTTATTCCTGCTCTGTAATCCAGGCGCTGGGCCTGTAGTTCTCTTCGAGCTAGGAAGTTATGACCCTCACGGCGCGCTTGTACGGCAGCCGCGTCAGGTCAGATAGTAAAGGAGGAAGGAAGAAAAAGAGAGAGCCAGGAGGAAAAAACGGCTTGGTTAACAAAACCTCCTGTGTCTTTTCAGGAACGACCATGATATTTCAGACACCGGCCCGAGCTAAGGTCGGTGACTGGAAGGGCAGGGTCGCTGCTGCGGTGTCCCCGTGCAGGGCACCGTTGTTTAGGCGGTGTGGTCTGCTGGGCAAACCCTCCGGATAAAAGAACCGGAGCCTTACTAGTGATTTTTGCTCTTTGTAGACTGGAGCTCTTCTGGTCTTCTGGCTGGAACTCTTCTGTTCTTCGTCGGCCCACGGCGGCTAGCGAGCGATGACTGACACGCAGGTCAGCTTCGGCTCTTCTGCCAGCAATGTTCGGCTACAGGCTCAGTCCAGCTCTTAGCTCAGTCCTTCTCTGTAGTCTTCTTTCTTCTTTGTCTGCTCTCCTCCGAGGTCTGGTCCGGAATGCCCCAAGCAGGGCTGCTCTCCTGAATATATGCTGCCTGGGTGGACCTGTTTGACAACTTCTGCCTGCTAGGTCCTCCTCAGTGCCACAATGTATCAAAGGGGCATTTGACTACTACATATGTATAAGGATTCTAAATTGACCAATCAGTTTGAAACATTTCAAACCATAACTTCATACATATTCATAGCCCGCCGAATATTAATTGTAACTGTCATTCTCTAACTGTCATTTTCCAGTGGCCATTTTGTGTATCTAAACACCATTTTAACAGTAAATACATTTTACAATTTATCTAATTTTGATGTGGTTTGTGAGGGAAATATGTCACCACTGCTGGTAAAGCAGATTATAAATTTTAAATGCTTAGCTTAAAGGCTGTTTGGTCAGGATGCAGGGCAACCACACAGACTCCACGGCTCATGGACAGGGACGTATAAATCACCTCAGAAGAGGATTTTTCTACAAATTTATGTATCAGTATTTGAAACAATTACTTGCTTATTAAAATGTAAGCAGTCGTGTAGCAACTTAAAGTCTAACACATTGATTGGTTGATTAATTAACTAATTGATTAATTAAAACATAGTTTCTTCAAAAGGCCCATTGTTTTTCCCATTGTCAAAGCATTTAAACAGCAGTGATCTTTCTGGCTCATGAAGTGATATGTCTTATGATGTGGTGCATCAATTCTACTGTTGCGCTCTCACTTTAAAGACAAAGTAATCTTGGAGAAGGAATACAGAATGACTGTCAGGGAGATAAAAAGATTCAATGTATGGGTTGTTAGATGATATGGACAACAGAAGCAAAACTGGAAAGCTATAGCAATCCCATGAGGAACTATATTCATTCCTGATATAATTTCAGTGGAGTGATACCAGTCATGAATTTTAACGAGAGCATTACAAGAACCAAAATGGAAGAATTGTGGCCTATTGCTGGGAAACCACCTCTTAGCCAGGTGTTTAGAATCCTGACTCCTTGTGGTAGGGTGACCATCCATCCTGGTTTCAGTGGGAAAGTCCCATATTTGGGTCGCCAGGATGGCATCCTGATTTGTTTTGCCAAAGGGGCTAATTGCCCCCTATTTTCAGGCAGATGCCACCTACTTCCTCCAGATGGGGGGGCTGGACCCAGCCATGGCTGCCCCCACCCCGCCCAGTTTCCCCCAGCTGGGGGAGGTGGTGCGGGACCCGCGCAGTGGCATGGCTGCCACCTCCCAGCTTCACTTGGCTGGGGGAGCTGGGAGCCAGAGTGGCAGCACAGTGACCCCCCCCGCAGCTGGTGGAAGCCAGGTGTTTCACTGTCAGGATGACAGTCCCCACAGGGCAACTACCTCCTCACTCCTAAATAGGGTGACCATCTGTCCTATTTTGTCTGGACAGCATAATTCCCCTTGTCCCATATTTGGGCAGGGAAGATACGGTCACCTTACCTTGTGGATAATATTGTTGTTCTGTGAGTCATTATGTAAATGAGAGGGAAAAAGGGCACCATGTTTCCCTCTATATTGTGAGATCAAAAAAACCCTTACTCTTAACATGCACAAAACATACACAGCAAAAGAGGTATCATTAACAACCAGCCAGGAACTGGAGGACCACATTACACTGGTGTTGAATAGAACAGATCACAGCCACCTGTAGCTTTTATATGGAAATACGTTCCATAGGGATTTGGTCTCCAAATGCAACATTATTTGAAAACTAAATTACTTTGCTAAATAGTACCTATTAGGCCTAAATTAAGATGCTACTAGCTTAGGAGTAAGGCAAAATCTTCATTAGAAGAGCTCAATTATTTAAAATAACTCTGTCACTGTTAACTTTGGGGAACTTCTTTGTGGGTGACACTGACAGCACTCAAAGAGGGTTGTTCTATCAAGTAACAATGTGTATGAATTAGTCTTCTAAGATCTTGCATACAATATCATATTTTAATTCATGAAACTCCCACACCAAAGGTTGTATGTATCATCCATTTCCTTTGGTATCCATAGATTTCTTTAATACTTTTTTGTTTGTTTGTTTCTACAGTTTCCAGCTCTTTCCCACTTACCTCATATCTCTTTCTCCTTTTGCAATGTTTTGCTAACCTTTCTTAACCTTCAAGAATCCGTTGATGCCACTCACCAAATTCCAACAATAAAAAGCCTAGTCTCATGACTGTGGCATATGAATATGAAGTGTGAATGAAAATAACTGTTGTTTATGCAAATAATTATTAAAAGCTTTTTTATAGTATGATAAATTGTACACAGAAAAAATATTAATATTTGGTCGTTTCTGTGCTCATACTCATTTTCTAAAATAATGTTTGATTATGTTCATGTTGTCACACAGACACACACACAAAAGAAGAATGAGAATTGCTTGTGTTTGGTCCTTGTCCTGAGAAAATTTTTATGGGCTTTGAATGGTATGTTCAGGGGTCTGCAGCCAAAATAGAGAAGAGACTTTTTTTAAAAAAAATTTGGCTACAAAATTAATACTTCAAGAGACACAATGCATGTGAATGCAAGACAGTCCTTAATAAATAAGATCAAACCATATTTTGTGTAACCCCTATTTTAAGAATAGTGCATGCTCAATGATTGGTACCAGTTAAAAAGTTTAAGTTACTTTGACACCTGGGTTGGAAAGCAAATGAAGACAAGGAAAATGCTGTGTCTGGGAATAGGCTCTTAAGCAGAAAGAACAATGTTTGCATCAACTCTCCATGCTGAGGAGGAGCAACTGCACAGCAAGTTTCCCGGCGGGTGGCGCTCAAGTCACACCCACTTTCCTGGCAAGAGCCAAAACGCCAGTCCTGCTTGGCATCCCAGGAACTGACACTGCTGTTGGTTCGAGGAAGTCCAAGTGTCTCTGCCCCCAGGAGCACCAGCACACAGATGCAGCAGTTGCTCGGCATGTGACCTACTGCTGCCAGCTTCCTGACCACCTGTCAGGCTACAGCAACACACCCTGCCTCCTCCTTGCCCCAGGTGCTGCTGGCAGATCAGGGATCTCCCCTGAGGCCAACCCTGGGGCCAGGCCTTGCCTGGGGGCTGCTTGTTGCCCATGACAGAGGCCGACAGAGGGGCTATTTCCCCTTTCATCCCCCCCCACAGCTCTTCCACCTTCCCCTCCCCTCTCAGTCACAGGATCCACTGACCTGCACCTGGTGGAGGGAGCAGGGAAGGGAGCTGGCCAGAGCCAGCCAACATGAAAGACACAGGGGGCAGGGAAAGGAGGATGGAGAACCACCCCCTCTAGTTCCTCCCTCTGGGACCAGACCGCTCTCTCAGGACTGGGATAGAGTCATTGCAACTCTGGATGCTGCCACCTCTGACTTGCCTGTGGCTCGCTGTCCTGCCATGTGCCCTGTTCTGGGTGGGACCCAGCCATTAAATAAACTGAATTTAGTTCTACAGCTTCAGTGGCATCAGGGCAGGGAGCCTCAGAGGAGTCAGTGGTGGCAGCATCCGGAACCGCAAATGACCCCTTAAATAGCTGATTGTGCTCTGAAGCTGCAGGTTTCTTACCCCTGAGTATGTTAATCCTGGAACCAAAGGGTTAACTGTCTCATGTTGAGTGTGTAAAAATGCCAGTGGCTCAAGAGCATGAATACCAACCTCAGGGCAAACTGTTAATTAGCAAGGAAGAAATCCCAAATTGGTTGTGAGTTTCACATTTCTATTTTAATTATCAATTATCAAGTGTAAACACCTCAAGGAGAATATCAGCCTAAATATGGAGTCACAGACTGTCCCCTTGGATGCTGTGCTCTGTCTGACACTTAAGTGAGCATACCATTGTGAATGATGCTCCGTTACAGCAATATTCAGTTTACTTTCGGTCACTTACCTCAGGTCACTTGCACCTTGCAACTTACACCAAAGCTTGTATCCAGACTTAACAATGAACTCTATAAAGATGTATAATGTAGGAAACTCTAATGAGAGCTACTTATAGTTAAAGCAGGTAAATTCCACAAACACAAATAAGTTACTACCTTAAGTTTCAAAAAAGTAATATATGCTTCTATAATAAATAAACTCAGTGCCACCCTTTAGGGCTTACCCAGGCTAAGCACTGAAGACCTCTTGCTTATGCCTAATAATTCTCATGCACCTCCCTTCCCCCTAAGTCCAAGCAGCACAGACATAGTGTTCCTTCTTGTTGGGGTTTATTTTTCTCTTCCTCCCTTGTGCCCTGAGCTGCAAATTCAAATATTACTGTATGGGATGCAGATGTTATAAATGAGATTAATGAATACAGCAACTCAGAAGTATTCTACAACATCGAAAGACTAAACCCACTCTTACAATTCTCACACCTGTTTTAGCAATACTAACATGCAGGTGAGCTATGCTTATTCCAGCTCTGTATTTGTGAGTATTCAGCTGAGACAGAAACTTTGGCATGAGGTAGAATCTGGTTTGCCAGCATAATTGAATACATATTGAATAGGCTACAAACTGCTGTGTTCCTACCTCACAATAATTGTTTGATGGTAGGATTAAAGGAGATTCACAGATGCATCCTGTATTCAGGTTCCACTGGTGTTTAACTAGTCTGGCTTTGTGTGGAAGCAGAGCTATGTGAAAAGGGAGCTTGAGAGCTGAGGGTGCAGTATTGGCTACTCTGTTGTATTGAGCTGTAGGTTCTTTTAATCTTCTATATACAAACCTAGATAAAGGTTACTTTTATAACATACTCAGTGCAGGAGCTCCGTGATTCTTCAGATTGTCCTCCTGTCTAATTTCATTGTAGTGATTATCACATCACAAACAATGGTGTGGCTGGGTATTATGGATATCAGGTTCTGTTATACTAGAAATATTACTTTTCAGATTAGTTTCATTGTGGGTTTGCTTTGTCAGAATGCTGCTTGGAAAGCTGATTGAACAAGATAATGCAGAATGGAATATTTATTGTCCCCTTCTACTCTTATCAGTGAAGCCCATGAGTGAATAATTGCCATCCCAGGATTGGACTACTCCCCTGGAATGAACTGTTGTTTATAAATATTTATTTAAGTCAACAGAAAGATACCTGGATATATGCTAATTGCTTTTCCTATGAAAGGAAATACATCCAATCATTACATCTGCTTACATTTTCAAACCACTTGGGCATCTTTGGAGCCTCCATCCCATTGACTTTCAATGGGACTTAACCTTATTGGTCACTTATGTCCATTTTAAAATTGTGTCTAGTGTGATTAAACTAAATCAGCGGCAAACAGTGTACTGAGCATATCCAGCCACATGGAACTTTTGCTTCTCCACAGCAGAAGAGAAAGGCAATTGGTGTAAATATGGAATACTTATATGCAACTTTATAATTCATTCAAAGCCTGGCACTCCTCTTGCAAAGGTATTTAGAGAAGAGGTATGCCCTAGAGAGAGGTTGAGTGAAATTAGGAATTTCCATCATGTGGGAAATACCAAATACCAAAACTGGATGGAAAGATAATTTTAAATATTTTTATGCAATGGAATTCCCAAGATATTTTCATTTGGAAATGGCAAGTCATTTCATTTTAGTACTTTCAATTGCATCAAAATGTATTGACTTTTCTTAACAATTGAAATATTTCATTTTATTATGTTGAATTGACCTGAAAGTCTTAATTCTAGAGTAAAATCAGCATTAAATTGTTTTATCATGCTTTATAGCAGTTGTAGTTTGGGTAGCCATTGTTTCAAAAAGCCCAACCCAAAGGAGGATATGACTACCCACAATACAATATGGATTCATATGAGCGACTTGTATGATACATGGAAGAGTATGGCTCTAGGTCATGTGTCATAGAAGATTTAATCCAGACTGAGAACCTAGTTTATAGGTGAAAATGGGGACAACAGGCTCCCAGACTGAACTATATTTCCAGCGATATACCTGGAATCATGTAATTCCTGCAAGTACCGTATGGCTTGGTCAGCAGTATCCACGCTGCCTTGTAGGAAATGTAGAACTCCAGGAAACAACCTAATAGAAAACAATGGGTATCCAAACTACTGCTCTCATAAGGCCATGTTAGGAAAATGCGGTTTAATGGTTTTTGGGGGATTGGGATTTTTTTGTTGTTTTTTATTTTCTTTAATGTTCTTCAGCTACATATTTGTTCAGTTTAGTAAGGCAAAATATTCTGATTTAGATTGATGCAACCTATTTTTAAGTAACATTTCTTAAGGAAAATCAAAACATTTGGCCAAAATTGAAATTTTTCCAGACAGACAAAAAACTTGATTTTTGTGTAATCTTACTTTTCCATCGGACTGATTTTCTGTCAGATCATCCTCAGCCAATTCTCGTCTGACCATTTTTTATACCCTTGGTCTCTCTGAGAAAGAAATCAATGAATCAAATGAATGTTGAAGGTGAAAGGTATTGCCTCTGAAGTCAGTAAAAACTGGAGCTTTGCTACGGTCATAGATGAGAAAGGGACCATTTGGCAAACATTAAAGATGCTGCTTTTTGGACAAACATTCTTTTAGAAATATATAAAAGTTTTAAGCACTTAGATTAAAAATAAGCATTGAACCAAACTTTGGCTTAAATGTGAGCTAAACATTATGAAGATAAAATCGTTTAAATTAGAATTATGTTTTGTTTTTTATGTGTCTAAGCTGGCTTCTCCTGCCCAGCCCATTCTATGCTTTTAGGGGACAAAGAATTAGAATTATAAAATCTGGCCTATTTACATAAATTCTTGATAGCTAGATTAATATATCAAGATTATTTGAGGGGGCTATCTACCTATTCCTGCTGCTTCCTTCTCTGCAAAGGTGGATCCATCCAAACTACCAGTAGTGACTTTCCTATTGAAGTGGGAGGGAACATTCCCCGGCACTAACATGACCTACTTTCCAAGATTTCTATCTAAAATCTGTGCTAGTGGCAGAGGGAGAACATTTAGCATGCAATTAAAGCATTGCCAGTCATGGGCACTGATCTTTGAAACAGGCTACTGGAGGAGATTATACTAAGTGAAAGACATCTAGCAGACATGCCAGAAGGCTAACCTACTTGAGTAAAGCATTTTTGACCATAAGCAGAACAAACAATTCTGCCTGAGATGTGTGTAGGTAGCAAGATTCGGTGAGTACTGCTACCAACGCTAGTGCAACCTTTTATTATTGTTACTCTGTCCTCTCTTCTCCTTTTCTTCATTTGAATTATTTCCTTTATCTATCTGTTTCATTTTTTTAAAAATAATTTAATCTCTGCCGCAGGGCCTATCTATTTGCAAGTTGTCTATCACAATAACATTCTTCAACTTTTATTTGTTTTGACAAATCTCATATAGTATGGAAACAACATCATTCTGTCTCTGTCTATGGAGTTATCAAATCACAATGCAAAATATTGACACAACTTGTTCTAGGAACTGATCCTAGATGCCTCCTGCAAGCTCATCAATGAATATTGGATAAATTATTGACATAAGGATGGTTTTCAGTCTCATGGATGCTTGTTCCCCTCTCATAATTCTACATGTCTAGTCCTTGCTGAACCTTAAAGAGTCTGACCAATACTGTGTGTTTTTTTGCATTTTGTAATGCACAAGGCTTTCTAAGGCTTTCTAATGACAATTGCTTCTTTCAACACGATCTCTTTAAAAAATGTTAATTGTTCTGATTTCCAAAGGGGTGAAATAGTCACACTTTTTGGCTATGGTTACACTAGCAAATTTTGCCAGCCAACCCTCAGTTTTGTCAACGAAACTTGTGGAGCATACGCATATCAAATGGGATTTGTCCACAGTATCTCAACAAGACACAACACTTTTACCAGCAACATGCTGCCTCAGAGCCTTGGGGCAGAATGCTGCTGTTGATAGAGTCTATCAACAGAAAAGCTGTATGGATGCTCTGTGAGGTGCCTTCTCTCAACAGACAGGGTATCCACAGCAACGGGCAGCCCTGTTTGCTATTCTGCCGGGTGCCTGTTTTATCCAGATGCTCTGTTGACAGAGTAGAGCATTCCACCAATTTGCTTCTGTGTGTGGCTTCATTCTGTCAACAGAAGTTTTGTTGGGAAATGTCTTCCAACAGTGACTTCTGTCAGCAGAGCTCTATAGTGTAGCTGTAGCCCTGACAAATCATTAGGATTTGGTTTGAAATAGTGGTGTTTGCTGTAGCTTGTTATATTTGTTGACTGATAACGAAACACTGTGGCTGGAACTTTCCAAATTAACATCAAAGCATGAAATCACAAATACCATAACTATTATCGTAATCACTCCATTATTTTCTTTTGTGTTTAACTTCATTAAAAGCATTAACTTCTTCAGATGAATGCTTTCCTATATATGCCTAACAGAAAATTACATTCTACTAGAAGATTTACTCCATATTGCTCGGGTCCTTAACTCAATTATTTTTTGTTAGTTTGGAAAAAGAAATGAAAATGTACGTGCTTCATTTTAATCATCGCTGTGGGGTGGGACTGTGGACGTGTGGTTCAATGTGCAGGCTGTCCCAGGTAGAAAGGACGAACCCAAACCTTTCTGACACATCAGCTAGTGCCAGGTGAGAAGCACCCGTCTCTAGCTGCTGCAGCTCCAGTGGCTTCAGATGAAGGAAGGAGGAAGCTGCACATCCTTCAGCTGGAGAAGGCTGAATTCTGTCTGCCTCCTGCAATCCCCAGACGGAGTGAGAAATGCAGCAAATAGTGCACTTTCCTCTGACTCCTTGAAGAACGGGAACTGCCAGCAATACCCCGTATGAGCTTTTCCCCTCGGCTGCGTCTACACGTGCACGCTACTTCGAAGTAGCGGCAGTAACTTCGAAATAGCGCCCGTCACGTCTACACGTGTTGGGCGCTATTTCGAAGTTGAAATCGACGTTAGGCGGCGAGACGTCAAAGTCGCTAACCCCATGAGCGGATGGGAATAGCGCCCTACTTCGACGTTCAACATCGAAGTAGGGACGTGTAGACGATCCGCGTCCCGCAACATCGAAATAGCGGGGTCCTCCATGGCGGCCATCAGCTGGGGGGTTGAGAGATACTCTCTCTCCAGCCCTTGCGGGGCTCTGTGGTCACCATGGGCAGCAGCCCTTAGCCCAGGGCTTCTGGCTGCTGCTGCTGCAGCTGGGGGTCCGTGCTGCATATACAGGGTCTGCAACTAGTTGTTGGCTCTGTGTATCTTGCACTGTTTAATGAAAGTGTGTCTGGGAGGGGCCCTTTAAGGGAGCGACTTGCTGTTGAGTCCGCCCCGTGACCCTGTCTGCAGCTGTGCCTGGCTCCCTTATTTCCATGTGTGCTACTTTGGCGTGTAGACGTTCCCTCGCTGTGCCTATTTCGATGTTGGGCTGAGCAACGTCGAAGTTGAACATCGACGTTGCCAGCCCTGGAGGACGTGTAGACGTTATTCATCGAAATAGCCTATTTCGATGTCTCAACAGCGAAATAAGCTATTTTGAAGTTGGGTGCACGTGTAGACGTAGCCCTCCTGTCCTGCCTCAAGGGCTTTTGGGGCAGGGGGGTGAGGCTCGTGGCTGAGGAAGTCACAGACGGGGGTGGGGTGTGCCCAGAGCCATCCCCTTTCACCTTCCTCATGATTCTTTCTCAATTCTGTATGGTTTTATGAGAAGCAATCCAGTTCCAGGCACATCCAATTTTTCTGTTTCAACAAAACCTTTACCTTGCATTAAATTATAAGAGGAAGCTGTACATCAAACTTGGTGGTCCTTCCTCTTATGAGTTCTTGAACAGACAGACAGACAGACAAACTCTCAAATATATAGTAGATTATGCAGACAAAACACACCTGTCTTTACCTCACCCCACTGCACCTCTCTGCTAATTCTTCTCCCATAATACAATCTCTTTATGGTAGGTCCTTTTTGGAAATGGTGAACACAAGAAGGCTCCCAGATTCAGCAGCAGTAACACAGAGAAAAGATTGAGGTGATTGTAAAGCGCACTTTAATAATAGTTTTCAAAACAAAAAAACAACAAACAAAAAAAAAAGCAAATCAATTATTTTCCACAAACATTCATTGTCTCCCTTGTCAGATCTTTGTGTGTCCCCAAAGGATACATGATGCTCAGTTTCAGAAACACAAAACTAAGATTTGTAAGTTTGGAAGGTTTAGCTTTTATTGATAGGTGTGGGTAAATATCAATTTGACTAGACATGTACAAACTATATAGATTTTAGATGTATAATTCCCACTTGCACATAGGCAAAGTAAGAAAAATAAGAACTCAGAGTTTGATTTAAGGATGTTTTTGTCATATATTTTGAAATATAATATTAACAATATGTTTTTAACCACTGTAAAATTATTTTTAATCTCAACATCTTCTATCATTGAATAAACATTTCTGACACACACCTAATTGGTAGCAGCAGTGATGATTCAAAATAAACCTTGATATCTGACAAAATTATTAAAACATAAAAATGAGATATGCCAAGCCTAGTTAGCCATTAAAAATGAGCTTCAGGAGAATTCAGAATATCTGTAGGATTTAATAACCCAGCTGGTTCCACAAATCAGATTGCTAGGTGTTTAAAATACTACAAAATGGGGGTAACAACTGTTTACAAAATGTGAAGGTGTGAAGATAAATCTTTCTAAATATTGGGCCATCAAGTATAAAATGTTCAGCACGCAGCTGTAGATGGCATGGTAGTGTGTTTTTCTTCAATGCAGCATTCACCAGGCATGCAAAGGACACACAGTTTATTGGGGACTTAATTCAACTCCCCTGTTGACATCAGTATTACATAATTTAGTGGTGCATGTTACAGGAACCACAAGATGTACCAAACAGAAAAAAATATTAGAAGGAATACATAATCTAAAGGGCTACGGTTATACTTCAGCTAACTGTCGACAGAAGTAGCTGTTGGGAGAGTTTTCCTGACAAAAACCTCTGTCAACAAATCGCATGCACAGACACAAAAGCAAATTGGGAGAGTGCTCTACTTTGTCAAAAAAGAAGCTGGGCTGCCTGGCTGCTCCCTAGAAAAAACAGACACCTGGAAGCACAGAACAGAGGGCTGCCCATTGTTGTGGATGCCCTGTCTGTGGGTTGCCTAGCAGCATTTATACAGCTGTTTTGTAAACAGAAATCTGTCCACTACAGCATTATGCTTCAAAGTTTTTGCCAGTGAAAGTGCTGCATTTTGTCAACACACTGTGCGTTGACAAAACCCATTTTGCATATAAACACTTTATTAATTTTGTCAACAAAATCCCTGTTTGGTCAATAAAACTCTCTATGTAACTGTAGCCAAGATGTTAATCCTCTGTCATGCTTTAACTACACATACACGATTTCGTTCTCTTCAACAGTAACATTCAATTCTGCCATAAGTGATATCAACTTTCATTGCCTTCAGAAAGAGCTGACCTGAGGAAGAACTCTTTGTAATCTCAAAAGTTTGTCTCTCTCACTGACAAATGCTGGTCCAATAAAGGATATTGCATTAGGCATTTTATGTCTCTAATAACCGGTCTCCAACATGGCTATGATATTGCATATATCAAATTAGTGAGTTACGTTCTGCAACCAATTTTCTTTTTTATGAAAATCTTTCATCCAATATAGATTTCAAATATGTGTATGTGGGCCAGATTATACCCTAACTCACACTAAAACAATGCCACATATATATTTCCTCAGTGTAACTGAGGGCACAGCATGAGTCCATGTGTCAGAACTCTTACGGAAAATTCAATAGTTTTGACTTGGAAAATTTGTTTTTGTTCTAAATCACATTAATGATGTCCGGCGTCATCTTCACTAGTGTGTGAGGGGAAGGAGCCTAAGTGTCTGTCCAACACACTATATTTAGAAAACATGTCAATATTGTGTGTCAAATTGCCCTTATCTGAAGTTCACATAACAAGCTAAAGGTTATTTTTTAAAAAGAAGATTATTTTCAGTACAATATGAAAAGACTTGGAGGAAATGATGCAGAATACAATACCAGTTTTCTGAAAAAAATCATGATCAATGTGTTTTCTTTATTTTCTATGTGCATCAAATATTTATTATAATACAATCATTCACACAGCTGAGATAATGGATTTTTCACCTATCAAATGAAGAGTTTCTCTGAGGCTGAATGCATTGTGTCTCAGCATCTTGCAAAAGAGTTCGTAACACATTATCCTGTTTGTAAGGTTACACATTTCTAAAATTTGATATAATGTAGAGCTTAATGGAGTTAGCAGGGTTATCTGATTTATTAATAATAAATAAGATGTAACACTTACTTTGTCTTTTGAAACTACATTAGCTAATGAGCTCATGTAAGAATGCAGGAAATGGCAATAAAAATCAGTGTTTGAGAATCAGAAGCCCTGTAATATCAGCACAGCACTTAGGTAACAAGACTTTCTCCCTGCTTTTGCAACCATCCTTGGGAACTCCCACCCTCTCCTAGAAAGGTTTATTTAAAAGCCCACCTAACCTTCTCCTTTTCATGAAGTTACCTTATGTGTGAAGATGTGTGGCAGCCATCAAGGGTCATGAAGGTAAAGGTGTTAAATTCAGATAGCCATCAGACGATATGAGAGGTTATGTGAAGAGAGCATTTTTCATGGAATATCAGGGGAAAGAGAAAGATAGGGCTCAAGAGAATTGCTGGGAAGAGTAGTGTAAATGAAGGAGGAGAGGACAGTCACCAGGCCTGGCAAAAAAAAAAAAGAAATAAAAGATGAAATAATACAAGTGCTGGGGTGTTATGTATGATTGGGAGTGGCTCAAAGACAAGGATTACAGTAAAGGGACACTCTAACATTGTATAGAGAATACCATGTTACTGGGGGCTCATTCAATCTGTTACTGAAATGCATGAGCAGGAAAGAGGTTGGTATTAGGTGTCCCTTCCTGAATTGTTTTACACCTCTCCTCGACAGAACTGCTTTTCAAAGTTGCAGGATACGATTTTCAAATGTATTGAGTCTTGTTCTTAATGAAGAAGACCTTAATGGAGTGCAAAGAACTTTTAAACAATAACTTCAGCATTAACAGACTTAGGTCAACATTGAAAAAATCCCACTTGCCATATTTAACATAAGCTAGGTAGATAGATAGATATAGATATAACTTATATACTGAATGTGATAGGGGTTCACTCAGTAATAGAGCTGCTTGAAGATTTTCCATCAATGTTTTCCAACAACAATGCAGTTTCTGCAAAATCAAACTTGCGTTGAAAAATTAGTTTTTGACAAATATTTTAGGCTTTCAATTAGGAAAATGAAAAAAAAGCCTTATAATTTCACATTTGTTTGACACAAGTCTGAAAATGTGGATTGCCAACCCCAGTTGAAATGTTTCATTTTAGGTCAGTTCCACATTAACCTCTCTGATTGAGCTGCCATGCTTCCTCATGTAAACTGTAGTTTGGATGACTCTTATCCTTGGCTCACCTGAAGGTCCCAGGACCTCTGCCTGACCTATAGCATATCTTTTGTAGTACAGTATTACTTTTGGTTGAATGGCCACAATGCATTGTGGGAGTCATTTAACTTTGACCTATTATGTGAGCTAGAGTCTAGGTAGGAAATTCATCCCATAGAGAAGAAAGGGGCCATAAATGTACAGAATGGAAGCTATTCCTTTGAAACCATTACTATTTCTTCGAAACCATTGCTCCTCATGAAAACATACACACAGTGAAAGGGAACAGTTCTATTTGTGCATGACAATGAAAGAGAGAAGAAAACCAAAAGTGTTTTTTTTTTTAATCAGAATATTCCAGGATCTTTCCAAAGCATATACTTTGGTCTTGGTTCTACTAATAGATTCATGGTTTAATACCGACTTTGCTTGTGCTCCTACCCTGACCTCATGCTGGTACTAGAACATCTGAAATATACTGTATAGCAGAGGTTGGCAACCCCCAGCACGCATGCCAAGAGTGGCACACAAGATGATTTACCTTGACACGCAAGGGAGCTCAGCTCTGTCTCTCTTCTGCTGGTTCAGAGAGTGCTGGGGATGGGGCCAGTTCCTGAGTGCTATGAGAGTGGTTGGGGAGGGAAGAAGACTTGCCCCCTGACCCAGAAGCACTCTCTGGTTCTCCTAGCACTGATGCTGGAGAAGATGCAACCTCTGCTCAACTCGGCCTGAGAAGTCAAGGGCAGCCACTACATCTGCTATTCCACCAGGGGCCTATGGAGGGGCCTGAGTCTGACCTGTAGGGAGGGCGTGTGCTAAGCCTGACTCGGAGGTAAGCCAAGCCCACAGGTAATGAGGGGGGCAAGCCTGATCTCCAGGGGAGGGCAAACCCTAATCCACAGGACAGAGGCAGGGGCCAGAACTTGAGCCCCCACCTGACCCATCTACAGCATGGAAAGTGCCAGAGCTCCACCAGAGCTTGGAGCTCCCACTACAGTGGGGCCAGAGCCCCCATCATAGCCCTCACCACAGCATGGGTCTGGAGACAGAATTGCCACCTGCCAGAGCCTGTGGAAGCCGGGAAGCCTGATGCTGGAGCCCAATGGCAGCCCAAGGAGCCTTGAGTCCCAGAGGAGTGGGAAGCTGGGGGTCACCGGGGGCAGAAGACCTGAGCCTTCTTTGGTCCAGCAAATTCTGTCCTTCGGGACCTTTTCACCTGAGTCCCTGCCCCTTCGAGGGGGCTCAGAGCTGGCTTCTCATAGGGTCTGGCCAAGTCTCTCAACAGTCTGGCTGGGGAGTATTCTGATGTAGGACACTCTCTTTCCTTGCTGTTGATATGGTTTCAATTGTATCAATAAATAAATAGTCACTGGAGCAGGGGTACTCCCACCTCTATGGGCGCCCTAACCACTGGACTAATGAGTCACTCTGTCTTTCTGGTCCAATGTCTGTTTATCCAAAATGAACTGCTTCAACAGCAGAGATTTGGAGCCTCATATCAGAATATTCTGCAGCCCAGTGATGTGAGCCCACTCTGGAGAGGTGTAACACCTCTGTTCTAATCCTCTCAATTCACTCGGTACAAAGAGACAGGATCATACTGACAGGTATGTACTATTGATGACTTTAAATAGTATCACTGGCATTTGGAAGTTACATAGAGGTTACAAAGTCAAATTTTGGCACAACACCTCAGCAAAGTTGCTGACCCCTGCAGTATAAGAAGATCCGTAGGAAGCTTTTGCAACTAAAAGGTCTGTAGATATTGGGAGCTCATAAATAATTGTGAAATGGAATATATAGGTTTATAGATACCATTCAAATATATGTTAAAATGTGCATTTATGTATAAATATGGCATTTTAAAATTGTTCTGGTTTCCAGATGTGTAACTAGATGCCTGCTGTTATCTGTTTACTAATTTCATCAGTGAGATGTCACACAGAGATTCACTGTGGGAAATTTTAACAATATCTTTAAAGGACTCTATGAGACTAAGTTTCTTATTTTCTGCTCCATGGTGTGTGGGTGAGAACTACAATAACAGTAATATGAAGGTAATTACCATCTTTAAATTACTTCAGTTGAGTTTCCTCTGTAACTTTATACTTATATTACTCAAAAGGCACAGCAGAATCTGGTCTGGAAAAAGATCTTAAATTTGAATCTATCAGCGAGAGTTGTAAACAATTCAGGCATGCAACAACTGTGTGTACAAACTGGGCATGCAATTGCCATGAGTAAGGACAAAAAGAAAGTAGTTATGTGAAAATGATTATAATCATCCATTTGGTCCTGTCTGCACACAACCACCATTGTGTTAAAGTACACATATAGGTGCTGAAACTAGAGGTGCTGGGGTGCTGCCACATCCCCTGTTTTGAGGTAGTAATTACACCCCAAATATGTAGGTAGTCCATCGTGTCCGAAGATGATGTCTTGAGCTTGCACAGGCTCATCGGTTGTGGACTTGCATGTGTCTGGGAAGTCCAAGCTTTGAACAGCATTGGCGTTCACAGTGGGGGCAAAGGAATTGTCCTGGCTTTGTTGGTGTGGCTGCTGCTATTGCTTTCTTCCTCTCACGAGTATCAAGGAGACGTACGTGTTGCTGCTCTTCAAAGTTGTCATATGAGTGTCGTACAAGAGCACACCAGCCTGTTCGATCTTTTGTATGCTGCTCTAGCTGATCTGGTTTTAAACCAGCATGAGCAACGTTGGGCTTCATGCAGTCTTTATACCTCTTGCAAGGACTACCTTGATTGCTTTTGCCCTGGGAGAGTTCACCGTAGAGGAGTTGCTTAGGGATTCTTGACTCCTCCATTCGAATGACATGCCCTGTCCAGCGAAGCTGGGCTTTCAGAATCATGGCTTTGAACCTCATCGTTCCTGCTCTGTCCAGGTCTTTCAGGTTTGTAACTCTGTCCTGCTATCGAATGTGCAGTATTGACCTCAGGCTGCATGTGTGGAAGTGCTCCAGGAGTTTTATATGTATTCTGTACAAGGTCCAGGTTTCACAGCCATACAGGAGACTGGTCAGGACTACAGCCTTGTACACTTTCAGCTTAGTGGACTGTGGGATATTGTGCTGATTCAACACTTGCGCTCTCAGATGTCCTAGTGTCCAGCTGGCCTGGCAGATCCTGTCATTGGTTTATTTGTTAAGGGAGACATCATTGGCTATAACACTGCCAAGGTACTTGAACTCCTCTACTATTTTTAACTCTGTTCCTTCAAGAAAGATTGAAATGAGGAGAGCAGTAGATTCTGGAGCAGGTTGAAACAGTACCTCAGTCTTTCCTAAGCTGATGGTCAAACCAAAGAGGCAAGTGGCATCAGCAAACTTGTTGATGAAGAGCTGGAGATCAGATTCCTTGCTCGCCATAAGTGCAAGGTCGTTAGCAAAAAGGACTTCAAGGATGAGCCTGTCAAGTGTCTATGCTGATCCTTACCCCCCCATTTAAATAGTTCTCCCCTTCCTTGTCTTCCCCTTTAATGTTATCCCTTTTTTTATAATGTATATATATTTATCAGTTAGATTTCCCCTGTACATAGTTAGTTTGTCTTGTTCATAATAATAATAATAATAATAATAATAATAAGAGTTCTACTAAAGATGTTTGAATTGACAAACAACTGTCTGCTTTTATTTTTGCAAGAAAAGTGGGGGGATGTGCTCTTGGGTGCTCTGTGGTGTGGGCGTAGGAGCAGGGAGTGTTGTGGAGAATGGGGCGGGCAGTGGGGAGCCTGCTAGCGTTCACCCCACGGCGTCATCGAACTGAGCCCGCAGGGCCTCCCAGACCCAGGTCCCTTCGGGGTCCACCTGGCGACTGGGGGCAATGGGTGGCTGCACAGCGGCCCTGCCAGCCTCCACAGCACAGCCGTGAAAGAAGGCCTTCCCCTTGCTCTCCACCACGTTGTGGAAGGCACTGCACGTGCCCACAATCTGGGAGATGTTGGTGAGGCCCGCATCAAGGCGGGTGAGGAGACACCTCCAGCACCCTTTGAGGCGGCCAAATGAGCGCTCCACCACGTGGCGCGTGTTGTTCAGGCACTGGTTGAAGTGCTCCTGGCTGGTAGACAGATGGCCCGTGTATGGGTGCATGAGCCAGGGCCGGAGAGGGTATGCCGCATCTGCGATGACGCAGAGGGGCATGGCGGTGTCCCCCACAGGGATCTCCCGCTGGGGGATGTAGGTCCCCGCCTCCAGCCGGCGGCACAGGCCCAAGTTCCGGAATACCTGGGCGTCGTGGGTGCTGCCAGGCCAGCCCACATAAATGTCCAGGAAACGGCCCCGGCTGTCCACCAAGGCCTGGAGGACCACTGAGTGGTAGCCCTTCCTATTTAGGTAGCATCCTCCACTGTGTTCCGGGGCGCGGATAGGGATGTGAGTCCCATCCAAAGCCCCGAAGCAATTGGGGAAGCCTAGGGTGGCAAAGCCCGCTATGGCGGCATCCGGGTCCCCAAGCCTCACGAGCCTGTGGAAGAGCAGGGCATTGATGGTGCGGATGACCTGCAGGGGAAGCACATGGGAGAGCACCAATGAGGGGTGTGCAGGGTGTGTGTGGCCCTCCTCTGCCAGGACCCCACTCCCCCCTTCACCAGGGCTGCCTCCCCCCCTCTGCCAGGGTTGCCTCCCCCTCCCCCGGTGGGTCCTCTTACCTCCATGAGGACAGCCCCGACGGTGGCCTTGCCAACGCCAAACTGCTGGCCCATGGATTGGTAGCTGACTAGAGTGGCCAGCTTCCAGACAGCAATGCCAACCCATTTCTCGATGCTGAGGGCACACCGCATGGCGGTGTCCTGGTGCCTCAGTGCGGGGGTGAGCCACTGGCATAGCTCCAGAAATGTCTGCCAGCTCATCCGAAAGTTCTGGAGCCAGCAGTCATTGTCCCACTCTCCGAGCACCAGCCGCTCCCACCAGTCGGTGCTGGTGGGGTAGCTCCACAGCCAGCGGCGTGTGAGGCGGGGGGCGCGGCAGGGTGCTGCAGGGTTGGAGGTTGAGTCCTCCTCCCCTGCGGGCAGCTCCTCCTCTGTGGCAAGGAGGTGCTCAGCTGCCTCCTGCATGGCATCGAGCAGGGCGAGCACTGCTCCTGCAGGGGCGGCTGTGTGGACGCCTGGCTGCTGCTGCTGCTGGGGGTCCATGACTGCATCGCTCGAGGTGTGCATGCCTATGGCTCTGCAGACCGCGTGCTGTGCAGGCTGCATGTGTCTGGGAGGGGCCCTTTAAGTGAGCGACTAGCTGTTGCCCCGGAAGCGCTAGTCTGCCCTGTGACCCTGTCTGCAGCTGTTCCTGGCACCCTTATTTCGATGTGTGCTACTTTGGCATGTAGACGTTCCCTCGCAGTGCCTACTTCGATGTGGTGCTGCGCAACGTCGACTTTGAACGTCGACGTTGCCAGCCCTGGAGGACGTGTAGACGTTATTCATCGAAATAGCCTATTTCGATGTCGCTACATCAAAATAAGCTACTTCGATGTAGCGTTCACGTGTAGACATAGCTTCAGCGTGTAAAGTCAATTTCAATGTTGAAATAGTGCACGGCACGTGTAGATGTGACGCGTACTATTTCGACGTTTTGCTGGCTACTTGAAGTATCAGCTATTGTAGATGCACCATGGTGTCTGATTAAAGGATTGATTCAAAGTTTAGCGAAGTCAGTTGAAAAACTATTAGCAACTTTAGTGGGCTTTTATATGAGGCCTTTATAAATCATGTTTTAGTAGAATTTCTGTAAATGATTTATCCCAAAGCTGAATTCTTACACAATGGAAAAAAATATTTAGATGCAAATCTTGAAAATTTATATAAAGCTACCAATAACTAAAAATATAAAATAAGTAGAACTGTTTGTAAAATGGAATTCCCACTCTGGAGGAATCATTCTTAATTATAATAAAAGCTCAAAATTTAGATTTTTATTTCTCTGTGGAACCCAAAGGGCGAATCAGAGGGAGATCCAGGGAACCATTTGTATCCAGTCTCAAAGGGGGCCTCAAATTTATACAAGTGCTAATTTTTTGGGATTTGATGAGTTTTACAACTTGGCTACAACGACACTACATTTCCCTTCCGGAAGAGGAATGCAAATGAGGGAGATAAAAAATGCAGACGAAGCACTGATTTACAAATTTCATGCTTCATTGACATTATCTCATGCGATTGTGTTTCCTGAAGAAACATTTCCTACAGCAAGAACAGTCAGGGAGACAGGGTTCCTTCAGAAAAAAAAAAAATTTTTTTGAAAGAACCCTTCTTCCTGAAACAAAACAGGAAGAAGGGTTCTTTCAAAAACAGTTTGTTTTCCAAAGAAACCACATTGTCACGTCTGCTTTTACTTTCAGAAAAGTCTCTTCCAGAAATGAGATCGCATGAGATCATGCACATGAAGTATGAGACTTGTAAATCAGTGCTTCATTTGTACTTTTAATCTCCCTCGTTTGCATTCCTCCTCTGCAAGGGGAATGTAGTGTAGCCACAGCCCCTTTGTTTACATGCACCTCAGTGCATCGCACAGAAAAAGTCTAGAAAATCATTTGTTAAATTTAAAAAAAATACTCAAATGATGTCTCAATCTTTTCTGGTGCCTTATATTGTTTTCACATGCCATCTTTTTATTTTATTTTATTTTATTTTATTTTATTTTATTTTATGGATAAGAGCTTGAAAAGTTGGAGTTGGCCTGGGCTTCTGTGTACCTTTGACAGGAACTGGGAACATGCGTTTTGAAAATAATTGATTGGTGTGATTTTGATAAGTTAGAGACATTTTGTTGTAATAATGTTTAAACATAGGACACCAGAGAAGAAGGGGCTTTCGTAATCAGGGGGTCATTTCGAAAAGCCCTCAGCTACATGGGTGGCATGCGTTTGGAAACTGGCAGTTTTGAAGCGTGCACAATCGCCATTATGCTGATGAGGTGCTGGATATTCATCACTGTACCTCTTTAGAATATTCCAAAGTGGCATATTACCATAGCCCCTCCAATAGGAGGGGTAATGTGGCCACAGCCAAAATTTAATAGATATGTGTGTGTTTATTTGTATACACATACATATCAATATATATGATAATTTGATATGTAAAATTGAAATTGGGCAAAGATGGGGCATTCTGTGAACTGCACCAGGCCAGCTTGAATAGGACCTCATGCTGCAGGCTCAGCATGTAGAACCACGTTCAAGGAAGTGTGGCCCACTGGGACCCACAAAGCAGCCCCTGGCCACATGTGCCAGCCTGTTGACAGCCTCAAGGGAGGTCAGATGAACCCTAGGCCCAGGGGGGGGGAACCAGGCCCTGCCACAGCTGGAACCCAGCTAGCCACACAGTCTGACCCCAGACACACTGAAGTGTGTGGCTCCCAGCACACAGGCATGCCTGTAGGTGTGAGTCACCACCCTCTCCTGTGGATAGCAGTGAGAGCCACTCATGTGTTGGGAGGCCCTTGGGAGGGCGAGGGTGCACCCAACTCACCCACACCTATGTGGGGACCCCTCTGTGGCCAGACAAACCTTGGGCTGGAAGTCTATCCAACCGGGAGAGGGAGACCTGCAATGGTCAGCTCTGTCCCAAGGCACCACACACTTGTGGCACAGCCCACCAAGGAGGTCACGCATGCCAGGTCTCCCAGGATATCCCCATCCTGTGACCAGGGGGTGTTGGTTGCTTCTCATGATGGGGGGCAGGGTCTTGGGGTCTATATTGTATAAATGACTCACGGTCTCTCCTCCTTGTCTTCTTTACAGCTTGACACACTCCAAGTGAGGGGCAAGCCATCATGAGCCAGCCCACCCTGGCACCAGAACCAGCAGCAGAACAACCTGGTACCCTCCCACCCCATGAAGAGGACAGGCCTGTGGCTTGAGGGAATGTCGCCAGCTGGACAGGGAGCTCTAGAGGGCCCATACTGCTGCCATCTGGAGCCTAACCAATCCTCTCAAGTGGTGGCTGCAGGATGACTGGGAGTGTCTGGCATATAAACAGGAATGGTAGATGCGGGCCTGGCATCCTGATGTCCTGCTTTGGTGCTGCCAATGGTGACTTGCAGAGCCCGTTGGCCCATCTACCTATGGTTGCTGCCCTCCTATTTTCTCCACCACCACTGCTCCCTCTATTCCTGCCCCTCTTTCACTGACCCTGCTGCTTTGCCCCCACCAACCATCCCTCACGGCATGCTGGAACTGCTGCAGTGGGTGATGGTCATGGCCTCCTCCCCCTGCTCCCTGTGCTGAGCCTGACCCCACTGCAGACACACCACCTCTGTACCTTCCTGTGCTGCTGGCCCCAACTAGCCCCAGCAGGGACCCCAAGCCCATGGCAGGAGGGGATCCCAAGACTGACACTGCTTGGGGTCCTGCTACCCATGGAGTTATGGCCCCCTACCCTTTCCACAGCTTGATGTCCCCCGCCATCTGCCCCAAGCCCCCCATCCAAGTTCAGATGCCCCCTTCCCCATCCCAAGCTCCCTCGCTGTATATTCCACTGTTATTGCACTTTGTACATATTTTTTCATGTCATGTATTTTTAAAAAAAAAGCCTTTTATATTTGGTTAAGTAAAAAGTTCTATGTTCACCATGCCTGCACCTGCATACCTCTTTATTGGGGATGGGTCAGAGAGGGGTGAGGTGGTGAAAGGATGGGTCATGGCGCAAATGAGATAGGGCTGTGTGGGCCCTGGGTAGGGTCATTGGGGGCCACAGGAGAAGCTCTTCCTTAGGGCCTCCTGGATTTGCAACCTATCCCTATAGGCTTGGCATAGTGGAGCTGCACCCAACTGCTTATGTCTGCTGCCAGCATATGCCACCCACCCCACAAGGAAGGCTTCCCCTTCTCCACAAGGTTGTGCAGGGCATAACATGCTGCCACTACTTGGGGGATGTTGTTTCTTCCGCACATCCAGATAGGTGAGCAGGCACCTAAAGCATGCTTTCAGGTGGCCAAAGGCACACATGGCCTGCATCCATGCCCAGTTGAGTTGGGCATTAAACAGTTCCTGGCTTGGATACGGCTGCCCAGTGTAGGGCTTCATGAGCCAGGACGTGAGGGGGTATGAAGCATCACCAACGATGCAGAGTGGCATATCCATGTTCCCAATTGCCAGCTCCCAGAGGCCGTGTCTACAAGTGCCCCAAACTTCGAAATGGCCACGCAAATGGCCATTTCGAAGTTTACTAATGAAGCACTGAAATGCATATTCTGCGCTTCATTAGCATGCGGGCTGCCGCGGCGCTTCAAAATTGACGCACCTAGCCACCGCACGGCGCATCCAGACGGGGCTCCTTTTCGAAAGGACGCCGCCTACTTCGAAGTCCCCTTATTCCCATGAGCTGGCATGGACGCCGCCTACTTCGAAGTCCCCTTATTCCCATGAGCTCCCATGAGTGGCAGGACAAATTATTATCTACGCCCATTGTCAACAACTAAATAGAGCTGGATCTACTAGTAGATCCTCAAGCTTTGGACAGGTGATCCTGAATGTTTTCGTTGGGATGCTGTCAAGTGCCTGCACTTCAGATATCTCTCCTATTTTCTGAGGCTCTGTCTCCTGAGGCTCTTTCAGCCGACTTGGCAGTATGGCTGTGAACAGTCTGGCAGTGCAGTGGGGCTCAAGCAGACTCCTGACCTAGCCCTGCAGCATAAGAACATAAGAATGACCATACTGGGTCAGACCAAAGGTCCATCTAGCTCATTATTCTGTCTTCCAGCTGTGGGCAATGCCAGATGCCCCAGAGGGAATGAATAGACCAAGTAATCACTGAGTGGTCTCACTCCTGTCTCCCTTTTCCAGCCTCTGACAGAACCTAGGGATATCATTTCTACCCATCCTGGCTAATAGCCATTGATGGACCTAGCCTGAATTAATTTATCCAGTTCTTTTTTGAACCCTGTTAAAGTCCTGGTCTTCACACCATTCTCTGGCAAGGAGTTCCACTGGAATACCGTTTACTGCATGAAGAAAACATTATTTTTTTAGTTTTAAACCTTCTACCCATTAATTTCATTTGGTGACCCTTAGTTCTTATGTTATGAGAACAAGTAAATACACTTTCCTTAGTGTTTATGTATGCAAACATTCCTGGAAGCGTCCAGCATATCTCTGCAGAGGGGAGGTATCCCACAGGGGCCACATACCCTGTCCTTCCCTGGGAATGGAGTACCATGGCTAATGGGGGGTTGGGGTGGCACCTGTGGATGGGGCCAGTCAGTGGAACCACCTCCTCCCTCCCCCTAAAAACTGCTGCTAGACGTGCCAGCCACTTTTGGGAATAGAGCAGGGACCGGGAAGGAGAGGCGTGTACAAAGATAACTTTAGCTCAACTGTGCCACCAGCTGTGGAGCTATGTTAAGTAAGCAGTATCCAGCCAGAGCCTGCATCCTCAACCCCTGTACCAGCCCAGAAACTGCTCAAATACTCCAAACCTCTGCCCAGAGTCTGCGCTCTGAACTTCCTCCTGCTCTCCAACCCTTGCCCCAGGCTCAGCTGGATGCCCCACCCACACTCCAAATCCCTTTGCCCAAGATCAGAGCTTGCACCTTCTGCACCCCAAACCTATGCCTCAGATGGGTGAAAGTGAGAGAGAAGAGGAGAGAGAGACAGGGTGGAGTGAGCAGGGCAGGGCCTCAGAGAAGGCGTGGGAAATGAAGCAGGAGAAGGGGGTTTGGGTTTGAGGTGGATCCTGGATTGCGCTTAACATAAAATCACTTATTGAATTTAAAAAAAGTTGGAGACCAGGGATGTACACAAGAGGTGGGAACTTCCGTTCTATGTGACACACTATTGGCAGGCAGCCAGATGGGTTGTTTACCTGAGCATCCACAGGCACGGCCACTTGCAGCTCCCATTGGCCGTGGTTCATTGCTCCTGATCAATGAGAACTGTGGGGAGTAGCGCGGGCCAGGCCACTGCTTTCCTCAGAGTTCATTGTCCAGGAACAGCAAATCACAGCGCCTGGGAGTTGCGGGTCTCTGTGCCTGCAGCCACTCAGGTAAAGAAACGGCTGGCCACTTGCCAGTGACTAACCCTGATGAACCATGTGCAGCCAACAGGCTGGAGGATCCCCAGCCCTGACATACAATATCCCTGACAGGTGTTAGTCTAACTTGCTCTTAAAAATTGCCTATGCTGGCGATTCCACACTGCCCTAGGGAAATTTATTCCCGTGTGATTGAACATTTGGACTTCAGATTTTAAGAAATGTGAACGTTAAAATAGAACACACTTTTTCTATTGTGTGTGTATAGAATACATGCGCATCCACACAGCACTTACATGTATTCACACATGATCTGTCATTAATATGGACGGTAGTTATAATAGACAAGGAGAGGCTGAACCTACCCTAGCACAGCCATCCCTGTCGTGTGACACCTGGGCTACTGTGTTCCCACCCCCACCTCTTCCCCTCCCTGCTCTGGTGATTCCTGAATGCTTCCACAGTGGCTGCTGCTACCTTGTGAGTCTTTTCTCCTTTTGTATACTCTACCCCGACATCCTTCCCCTTTGGAGTTCACACAGCTCCCAGCTATGTCCCTCCTCCTCTCTCTCTCTCCTAGTGGGGTAAATTGGTGTGTGCACGTAAGGACGGAAGTGGTAAATAGGAGTGAAGAGGACTGGAGAGGGGAATCTCTGAGTAACTTCACACAAGTGAAAGAGCCTGTGAGACACCTAATAGCAAATAACTAAAATTGTGCAAGGGCCATTAAGGTGGCAATGAAGCTATTTAATGGGCATTCACCAGTATGTAAGACTGGCAAACAACAGCCACTGGGAGCTGCAGAGTTTGGTGTCTATGGACCCTCAGATAAAACAAGCATCTGTCAGCCTACCAGAAGTTAACCCAAATGAACTGTGTTGGCCTATAAGCCAAAGGTTCCCCACCCCAGTCTAAAGTGAACCATTCTTCAACGAAGTCTTAAATTCTACCACTAAAGCCACAAACATCTTATGAAAGTTGTTGTAAACCACAGACGTAATGAAGAAACAGATTCCAGCTGGCCCATGTATTGTCTGTTAGAACTACAGTGTGAGAGTTGTAGTGCAGCTTATAATCCATAGCCTCAAATAATAGATAATGACAAACTACACCCAAAGAGTAGTCTTTGGTCATGCAAGTATTTCCACTCTATTCAAGGACAAAATATATGTGAATCCAATGAAGTTCTTCTTAAGGAAAGTTTGAGGAGGAACTATTGTTTTGAGGAACTGTTCCTCTTAAAAATAAATTAGACTAAGCCAGGGTTGATTGTGCCTTTATCCAAGTCTACCAACATTCTTGCTAGTTGCAATAGAAGTAGAACTGGATCTTGGAGTTCTCTTTTCCCACCAAGTTGTTGAGTTGCCTTGTTGTTACATCAACTTAATCCTAATGCAATTATATAAAACTGGTATAAAACTGTGGAGAATAAGGTCCTCTAAAGCTTGTTACCACTTTTTAAATGATTTTTTTCATCTAAAGATTAATTCAAAATATACCTCAAGATAGTATTTCCAAGGACTATGATGGAAAGAAATGACAACTATCTCTATTTCTTATGATTTACCAGCAATGACTCTGAAGTCTTCTTCAGCTGCCATTTGTGTTTGTGTCACTTATTCTCTCAATGAGAAGGTCTACTGCTATTGATAAAGCTGTAAAATGTAACCTCAGAAACATTTTTAAATTCCTTTTGCAAGTTATGATTACACCAGCTTCATGAAAATAAGGCAAATCCATCTTTAAGACAAATTTCTCTTTCAAAATGTACCCTTTTGTAAGTAAAAAAAATAGATTTCTTGTAAAGAAATATGTCTTTAAATTACTTCTGTTCTTTCTCTTGCACTATAATTACCAAAGGATTGCCATGAAAAGAACTAACGGCTATAATTAATATCTCTCTCTTTTTCTTGGATGAAACATTTAAAAACACTGTATTATTTCATTGATCTCCCTGCAGACAAAGTAATCCCAATGCTTCTTTTTTAATAGAAACAAGTGTTCTATCCAATTTCCCTGTCTTATAACTTTGAACACCATGTTCTTCTACATTTGCCAAATGTTCAGAAATACATGCTGCATTGTAATGAAATAGACTGGAAGAAGGCAGTCATTTTAGTGTTTAGTTACTGCTACTTATGTTTTTCACCCTTATGCCACATCTACACTATCCGGCTGCTTCGAAGTAGCAGCGCAACTTCGAAATAGTGCACATCACGTCTACACACGCTACGTGCTACTTCAAAGTTGAAATCAAAGTTAGGCAGCAAGACATCAAAATCGCTAGTTCTATCAGAAGATGGTAATAGCGCCCTACTTTGAAGTTAAACGTCAAAGTAGGGCGTACATAGATGATCTGCATCCCACTACTTCAAAATAGCAGGGTCCTCTAGAGTGGGAATCAGCTGAGAGGTTAAGAAGTGCTGTCCAGCTCCTGTGGGGCTCTATGATTACCGCATGCAGCAGCCCTTGAAGCACCACAGACCCAGATTTCCTGTGGCAGGAAGCTGAGAGCATATAGCTAGCAACACCCACACATGTGTGCCCTGCACGCCTTCAAAAGGTCCCACCTGCTAGTCATGCCAGCCAGCCAGCCCACAGAGTTTCCCCAGGGCTCCCCCCCGAGGGGACCCAGGGCCCCCAGGTGTCCAGACAGGGGGTCAAGAAGCAGCAGGGCACCCCCTGGATGGATGCTGAGCTTTGAGACCTGCTAGGGCTCTGGGCTGAGGAGGAGATCCTCCAAGTAATGGGAAGCAAGTGGCAGACCACAGAAGTGTTTGCCTAGCTGGCTGAGGGCCTAGCTGCCTGGGGTCATTCTGCCCAGACTCCAGATCAAGTCCAGAGCAAAGTAAAGAAGTTGTGGCAGGGCTATATCCAGGACTGGGACTCAGCCAGCCAGTCTGGGGCTTCCCCTGCTGCTTGCTTCTATTACAGGGAGCTCAGGAGCATCCTGGGCCACTGGGACACCTCCTCCCCTTGGCTGTCCTTGACACTGCGGCCAAGGAACCCCTTCAGGTCTTGGAGCTGGAGTCTGGCCTGGAGGCCAGACCCACACTCTGGTGGCCAGCAGAGGAGCCGGGCCTTGGGGCCATCAAGGAGGGCTTGACCAGTGAGGTGGGGGAGCTCCTCATCGACCTCCCATGCTGGAGCTCCAGCTGGGCATCCAACCATCAGGCATCCCCTGACCATTGCAGTGGAAGTTCAGGTACATACCCCATGGGCCACACACCCATGGTCCACGGGGCAGGGGCACAAGACATGACCGAGGCCCCCCACACTCCCAGCAGACCCCAGCCCACCCCAGCCCAGCCACAGCCCAGCCATGGCCCCAGCATGGTGGCACAGCCACCAGTGCCCGTCAGCACCCACTCCCACTGACAGTGCAATGTCCTAATCCTGGAGGTTGGGGTGACCATGCAATGGTGCCACCCACAGGGACACCACACCCATGGATGGGGACAGGTGATGGGGACTCAGTGCCCATGGGGGGCAGGGGGCTTGGTCCACGGGCCAGGGCACAGCACTAGTGGCCTTCCTCTCCCTCCATCCCTGTTTCTGCAGCTGCACCATCCAAGGCTCCAGACAGCCAGGCATCATCCATGGTCCCGGACATCCCCCCACAGACCCAGGAGACAGCCCCTGTGGACCTCCAGCTCCTGTCAACTTTCCAGTGGCAGGTGGAGTTAGCTGAGGAGAGGTTCCACCATGACTGGGAGGAGGCAGCCTGCCGCCGGGCAGATTGGCAGGACTTAATGGGGATCTTCAGCGACATTGCTGGGTCACTCTGGGAGGCTGTGGCTTGTCTCCCGCCCCCTGCTGCTCTGCCTGCCGCCACACCTGTCAGCATCCCAGGACTGGAGCCTGAGTGGCTGAAGTCTGGGTGGGGGAAGCAGCCTGACCCTGCCTGCTGGTCTTCCTGGCTCCCAGCCTACTGCACCAGGGACAATGGACAAAAAGGGGTCCTGCGACCCAAACCCACTCCCATCAATCCCCACCCCGGAGTGCTGGGCTGAAAACCGGCCCATCCACTGCCCCCCCATGTGTATTTGTTATCCCCCCCGTATATAGTTCCAGTTTGTTGTGTACAAACCATAGTAGACAGGCCTGAGTTCCTAAATACACGGGCATCGTGAGTACAGCCGGTCCAGCCCACATAGACATCTTGGAAGTGTCCCAGCCTGTCCACCATGGCCTGCAGGACCACCAGGTGGTACCCCCTCCAGTTTGTATATCATCCCCCTCTGTGGTCTGGGGAGCAGATAGGGATATGCATTCTGTCCAGGGCCCTGAAGCACTTCAGGGACTCCATGGCGGTGAAGCCCGTGATGACCGCTTCCCGGCCCTGACTCAGATGGCCCTCTGGAGCAGCAAGGCATTGAGCGCACTGACCACCTTTGGGGAGTGGACACGAGTGCACATGAGGATGTGCAGGCTGCTCCCAGCCCCTCCCTCCCGGGCATCCCCCTCCCAGGCACCTCCCAGCCCAGTACCTCCCTCCCTGGCACCTCCCTACCAACCCCCCAACCTCGCTGGCCTCCATGTCTGGTGCCCCGACTCCCCAGTGTGTGCATTCTGAGGCCTCCTTACATCCATGACAATGGCCCCGACTGTGGCCTTTCCCACTCCAAACTGGTGCCTCATGGAGTGGTAGCTGTCTGGATTGGCCAGCTTCCAGACAGCAATCACGACTCTCTTCTTGACAGGGAGGGGGCACCACATCCAGGTGTCCTGGTGCCTCAGTGCAGGGGTGAGCCACTGGCAGAACTTTAGAAAAGTCTGCAGGTGCAAGCGAAAGTTCCAGAGCCAGATGTCATTGTCCCACTCCCGCATTGCAAGATGCTCCCACTACTCTGAGTTGGTGGGGTAGCCCAGAGGTGGCAGAGCACCCGGAAGTGGAAGGAACAGGGGAGCCTGATGGTCAGGGGTGTCCCCATCTGCCCCAAAGGCGGGCTCCCCTGCCAGGAGCTTCTTGGTGGCCTCCTGTGCAGCACCTAGAAGGGTGCTTGTTCCCCAGGTGACAGCCTGGGAGGCTTCCAGCTGCTTCTACTGCTGCTGCTGTTGCTGCTGCTGCTGGTGGGGGTCCATGGCTGCTGGGACTTGGTCTGCAAGAGCATGGCTAGCACTCTGCAGACTTTGTGCTGTGCAGGCCGAGTGTGTCTGGGAGGGGCCCTTTAAAGGAATTGCTTGCTGTTGCCCCAGAAGGGCTAGTCTGCCCTGTGACCCCCTCCTCTGGCTTTCCTGGCCCCTTATTTTGAAAAGGGCACTTGTGTGTGTAGACGCTCTGATTTTCTGTCCAGGGTAGCCCCTTTCAACATTCCTCATTGCTATTTTGACGTTGAATATTGATGGCACCAGACCCAGAGGATGGCCGTGTCTACATGTGCCCCAAACTTCGAAATGGCCACGCAAATGGCCATTTTGAAGTTTACTAATGAAGCGCTGAAATGCATATTCAGCGCTTCATTAGCATGCGGGCGGCAGCGGCGCTTCGAAATTGCCGCAGATTGCCGCGGCGCGGCGCATCCAGACGGGGCTCCTTTTCGAAAGGACGCCACCTACTTCGAAGTCCCCTTATTCCCATGAGCTGATGGGAATAAGGGGACTTTGAAGTAGGCGGGGTCCTTTCGAAAAGGAGCCCTGTTGGGACGAGCCACGCGGCTGCAATCCGCATCAATTTCGAAGTGCCGCTGCCGCCCGCATGCTAATGAAGCGCTGAATATGCATTTCAGCGCTTCATTAGTAAACTTTGAAATGGCCATTTGTGTGGCCATTTCGAAGTTTGGGGCATGTGTAGACACGGCCGATGTGTGGAAGATGCAGGTGGAAGTAGCTTATTTTGATGTTGTTACTTTGAAATAGGCTACATCGACGTAGTGTTCTAGTGTAGACATAGCCTTAATGATTAACAATTAATGTCAAATTCTTCTTGCACTGGTTTAAAGCAGTACAATTTATCTCCTGAAAGTTTCCCAGAGATTTCCTCTATAACAGTTTCTAGAGAGCCAGAGTCAAATTAACTAATCAGTCAGCATGTAGAAACATGTCTCTTTGTAAAGCACAGAAAGTTAAAAAAATTACCATGCTGAGTCAGAACAAGTATCTAATCCAGTATCTTTTCTTTCAACAGTGGCCAATGTCAGGTGCTTCAGAGGGAAAGAACAGAATGGCTGTGGCCACACTACCCCTCCCTTTCAGAAGGGACTGTAAATTGTGGCCATTTGAAAATGCAAATGAGGCACTGATATGGATATTCAATACGTAATTTGCATAATGGTGGCCACCCAGCCCATTGAAAGTGCTGGTTTTCAAATAAAAATATCCATGTAGCCAGTATTCCTTCAAAATGGTGTTCCAATTTCAAAAGGACCCTTCTTCTCTCACCCCACCCCTTGCCAAAAAGGGAAGAAGGGTGCTTTGAAATCAGGGCACACTTTGGAAAGAATCCTGGCACATGGCATTTTAGATTGAAATCAGCACTTTCGATAGGCTGGGTGGCTTCATTATGCAAATGAGGTACTGAATATTCATATCAGTGTCTCATTTGCATTTTGAATTGTCGTTATTTACATGCCCCTTCCAAAAGGGAGGGGTAGTGTAGCCACAGCCAACAGGTAATCGTCAGGCGATGCATCCTCCATCACCGTTTCAAGGCATACAGAGGCTAGACATGCCATTCCTAACTGATCATGTAAGAAGTCCTCTGCAATGAATCTATTCTCACTAAGACTACTCATATGAGTGAGAATTACAGATTAGGCCCAAAGTTCTTCATCTAAAAGACATTATTTTCTCCACAAGCAATTTCTCTAGCCCAATGCATGTCCTTTTTCATAAAAGGAATCAAAAAAGGACTAGATTTCACCACTTAAGAATCCCCATGAGCATGAAAATTCTGAATGATTAATTGACCTAGTTCCCATAGGAACAACTGGCTTTTTTTGTGCGCCTTTGTAACCCACACACCTACAGGGTGTGGTTTATTGTCCCATGTAGTGGCACTTTCAAACAGAAAGAAAGAGTCTCCTTTACAGCCTTAGCTGAGTGCTCCTTGGCTTTTACCTTGAACTCTGGGTAAAATAGTGTCATGATCTATGTCTCTTTAAATTTTGTGGTAAATGATTTAGAAAATGCTTAACAGATAATTATTTGATATTGACCCAAATAGTTAATTATTGGTGATCTTTAGAAATCAGAAGTTTACCTCTAAAGCCTATTATTCATCCAAGGACTCTCTACTGCCTGGAAACTGTAGAAAGGACTCTTGGGATTTGATCCTTTCATCTCAGATTTGCTTGTGCTTTATTTGAGAAAGCACTGAGCTATAAGACTGAGGTTTCCAAATTTATTTATTTATTTCATAATTTGACTCAACCTAGTGTTGGATATTGGGTGCTAACCAATGGACTAAATCTGAAAGAATTCTGTGTAACTATGAAGCCTTCCTTATCTGCTAGGAAACTGGCCTAAGAATTATATTAAAGTTTCTGTGTATAATGAATCTTTAACTAGTACACCCAGATCACTTTTTAAAATAGATTTAATTTAGTTAATAAGTATTGACTGTAAGCATGCATTTGGGTAAGATCAGAAATATTCATTAACCTGGGAGGTAGCCTTTGGAATTGGTAGAAATTTTCACGTGATGAATAAGATTTTCAATAATCTCCATCATATTTGATGTGGATATCTGTGAGAAAGCTCATAAACTGGGTTGCTTTATGGAAGCTGTATATTTTGGCTTCTGTGTAACTAATAAGGTACAATCAGAGCTCTTTGTGGCTAATTTGGTGGATCCAAGTATTGGAATAACTATGAGCTTTGTGGATTATCTTCCCCATTCTTTACAGCTTACTCTAAACGAGCACCCTCAAAGGTATCCTTGTGATGCTTTTCATGGTGTCACAGCACACTATTCCTGAAAATTTTGTTACTGTCCCATTTTTACCTCATAATCACAGAATACATCAATTGGAATATAAATATTATCCTTACATTTCATTGTATGGTATACAAAGCAGTATAAACCAGTCATTGCCTGTACGAAATGTTAATTTGTACTTTTTATGTTTCCAGTTGTAAAAGTAGGCCAATATCTAAATGAGTTGATGTACCCTAGGAAAACCTCTGTGTATGAAAAGAGGGTACATGCATCCCTGGTTGAGAACCACTGATCAAGACCATCCCTGGCAGGTATTTGTCTACTCTGTTCTTACAAGAGATTCCCTAATCTCCTCTGGTAATTTCTTCTAGTGCTTAACTACCTTAAAGTTAAAAAGTATTTTCCTTCTGTCTAGCCTAAACCTTCCTTCATGGAATGTAAGCCAATTACTACTTTCATATCCTCAGTCTTGCCAGAGAACTAGTTATCCACTTCCTCTTTGTAACAGCCTTTTAGTACTTGAGGAGTGCTATCAGGACCCTCTCAGTCTTCTAGTCTTTAGACTAAACAAACTGATTTAAAAATAACTTCCCTCAGAGGTTTTGTTTTCTAGATGTTTAATCATTTTACCCTCTTTTGGACTTTCTCCAATGTCCATTTTCCCCATCATAGGCTGCTCAGAACAAGACATAAAACTTTAGATAAAGCCTTACTGCTGATCAGTGTGGTGAAAGAATTACTTCTGTACCCTGCTTATAACACCACTGCTAATTCATCCCAGAATGATGGTCACTTCTATCGCAACAGTGTTGCACTGGTGAATTATATTTGGTTTCTGATTCCTTATAAACACCAGGTACTTTTCTGCAATACTACATTCTACAAAGTCATGTTCCATTTTGCATTTCCGTTACTGCTTATTGTTTCCTACAAGCAAATAACGGGCTGAGTTTCGTCCAACTTCAGATCATTTCTTCAGTTTTTCAAGATTATTTTGAATTCTAGTCCTCTCCTCCAATCTGCTTGCAATAACATCCTCACGAGGTATCATACACAAGGTTTAAAAGTGTATTTTCCATGTTCCTATCCCTATGGCCCCTTTTTGTCCAGTATTTGTGTCTGCAGCTTTTCTCATGGCTTATCTGTCCAATACTGTATTTGCACAGTCAATTGCAATAACCATGTCAGTCTATTACCAAATTCTGGAGTCTGAGAGTTTTTCCTTCTAAGACAAAGTTCTTTTGTGAGGCTTCCACATATACTATCAAATAAGTACATGCCCTGTCGTAGCAATCGTCTCCAGATATTTTGATCTGATGATATAGATTTCCAGAATTTTGGACTGATGTTGGATTTTTTCATGGCACTTTTGTATATACCCTTGAATCTTAGCTTTGGTTTTCCTCTAGTTCTCGACCCATGTGACAGTTCATTTAAGAGGATTTCTTTGTGAAGACATTCATCACCTGTTCTTCTCACATGACCAAGCCATTGTAGTCTTCTGCTATTGAGGATCACTATGAAGCTGGGTATGCCAGATCATGACAGGACATCGGCTTTTGAAACTTTATCTTGCCAGTTGATATTCATAATTCTGCAGAGGCAGCAAAGATGCAAGTTTTTCAATTTTTTCTCCTGGTTTAAGTACATGATCCATGTCTCAGAACCATATGGAAGGATACTCAATACACATGCCAGGTCGATTAGTTTCTTGTTTTTCACAGTCAGCTTAGGATTGTTCCATGATTGTTTCGTAAGTCTGCCAAAAATAGTAGCTGCATTGCTGATTCTGATGTTCAGTTCTTTGTCCATGGATAGGTTTGTGGTGACAGTAGATCCAAGGTAACAGAATTGTTGAACCACGTCTAATGGGCTGTTATCCAGAATGACATTGGGTCAGTGAGGTGTACCTTAAGTGGGCATATTGATAGATTTAATCAGATTGTTCCTAAAAGCAAATCCATCTCCATAGAGGCCGTGTTCCTCTGAACTCAAGACGTTCCAGAAGAAGATGTAGTTGGTTTCTTTTACTGACCCAGCATCTGCCTGGGTTTCCTGGAAAGCAGCTATGTTGACATTCATTTTGTGTAGCTGTTGATCTATGACTGCTGTTTTGCATATTGAGTCAGTGTTCGTAAGGTCATGGGAAGATTCAAATCTCAGACACATGGTCTGTACATTCCAGCTACCGAGCCAGAGGCAAGTTGCTCTATTATTTCATTTTATGGAGGGTATACCATTTACATCTACTTTTCGATTTTTGGTCTATCCCCATGCACCCAATGAGGAAGGCAGATGTGGTGGGTCAGCACCTTATGGACCAGGGGCTGCACAGCTTGAGGCAGGCAATAGCTGACCAGTGGAGCGTGATGACTTCCCACCAATGAAAGTGACCCTTGGCATCCTCATCTTTGCCAGTTGAGGAGGGCTTATAACCCATAACTGCCATGTCCCATATTGTTTCCATGCTATTAGCAAGGATGGAGAATCCTTCCGTCTGGCACCCTCTTACAGGCTGCATTGCCTGGGCTAGTGTTTGGAGAAAGTACATTGCCCAAGTGCCACTACCTCTCTCTCAGTCACCCCAGTTGTATCCAAAGGAAAGACAGAATTCAGTAAGTTTGAAACTGAGGTGACTGTAAGGAGATACAGGAAAGCAGGTTTGATGAAACCTCCCTGCTAACCACCCTGGAGTCTCCACTCCACATTTTCTGTCAGGGTTTACTCCCGTAACCTTTGGCACTCCCAAACCTACCCACAAGGCAGTGAGGAATTTTATGATAGGGTTGTCTTTTCTGGCGTGATGTAAGGGTCACGATCCCTTGGATGCCAGTGATGATACGTTGGTTCATACGCCATTTGGATTATCCAAATAATACAGGGACCGAAACATCTCAGACCCTAATCTCTTGCAGAATGAGGAGACAGTAGCCTTATTTGATGGTGGGCTACATACACGATGCTACAACATTGTCATCGGGCACTTGTGATTTTTTAGTTGAGACAACAGACGCCAAATAGTTCCCCTTCACACCCTTGTAAAGTTGCCTCTGCTCATCCATGGCTGCATATTTGCATGACAAAGTGCACTTGTTTTGCATCAAACCCCTCAGGAGAGGCTTTCTCCTATCCACCCCCTGGAGATATGCTGGACAGAATGCAGCTCTGCTCCCCTGTGCCCACCAAACAACACAGGGAAGTGGAAAAATAGGCAAGCTGTGCTCTCCGGGACAGAGATGCTTGCCTTTCACAAATTGGGGTTCCTAAAGGCAACAACTGGGTGACTATCACAAACTGCAGCCTCCAGAGCCCCTGAATAGAGAAAACTGAAGTTTTCTTGTATCAAGAGGGAAGCTATGATCTCTGTTAAGGCAAAAATCATGAAGGAGTGAGTCCAGGGCCATCTACCACGCAAGTCACCCCACATTGCTTCAGTGACTCCCGTGACTCCTCAGAGCCCTGTCGGAGCCTAGGAGCTAGGAAGCACCAGAGAAATGTGAGACTGCTCTGACCTCAACTGCTAAGCACCCAGAGTTCAAAGTCAAGGTAGTGGCTCCGGTGGCGGATGTGACAGCTCTTCTGGGCTGCACTAGTGGTACCTGGGGGGCAGGGAAGTGGCAGGCCATGGGGATTTGGGGACTGGGCCAGGTGGGTATTGGAAGTGGAATGAGCCAGAGGGTGCAAGGTGAGCTGTTTTGCTGTGAGCAGCTTGAGGAGCCACTGCATGGTCTGGAGGAGCTGCTGCCGGATCCCCCATGTGCACTTGGAGGAGGTGGTGGCTCCTCTGGGCTGCACCAGTGGTAAGTCCTTCAACTTACCTTGGTGGGGAGCGTGGGGAGCAGCGGGCTGGGGGCAGTTCAGGGATCGGGCCAGGGTGGGTGTTGGGAGCGGGCCAGAATTCCATGATATTAGCTCAATAATCTATGAAGATATTGAACAGAACTAGACAAACCCCTGAAGGACCCCACTTAATAGTTCCTTCCAGACTGATTCTTAGACATTGATCACTACTCTTAGGACTTGTCTACACTACCTCCCAAGTTCGAAGGGAGGATGGCAAGTAGGGTGGTTTGGGAGATTATTAATGAAGTGCTGTGGTGCGATGCAGCACTTCATTAAGCTAATTATCCCCCATGGCAATTTCAAAGTGTTAAACTTTGAAGTGCCAGCTCATTTGTAGCCGCAGCTAACCCACCGGTACTTCAAAGTGCCTGGGTAACTTCAAAGTCCCCTTACTACTCAAAATTTGGAGGAGTAAGTGACTTTGAAGTTGCCCAGGCACTTCAAAGTACCGGTGGGTTATGCACAACTACACACAAGCTGGCTCTTTGAAGTTTAACACTTCAATATTGCTGCAGGGGAGAATTAGCTTAATGAAGTGCTGCATATGTACCACAGCACTTCATTAATAATCTCCCAACACCCTACTTACCATCCTCCCTTTGAAGTAGGGAGGTAGTGTAGACACAGCCTTTCAGTATGGTTTTCCAATCAGTTTTTCAGCCCAGATTATGTTGGTACGTCTAGGCCAGAGAGGGGAAACTTCTATTGGGGCAGCTTTATGAGACACAGCGTTAGCCATTGGTGAGCTGCAAGACAGTTTGTCCACCTGAGCTTCCAGATGCATGGCTGTTTGCAGCGCCAATGAATGCAGTTCACCATTTCCAACCAATAAGAAATTCAGGAAATGGCACGTGGTGGGCAAACTGTATCCCCAGAGAGCTGCTAGCAGCCATGCCCACAGTGGTAAACAAATCATCTAGCAACTCACCAGCAGCTCAACCTGACGAGCTGACATTCCCTCTCCTGATCTACGCTGAAGTTTTCTAGTTATTTTATGATGAGGTCATATGAGACCATATCAAGCATGTTAAAAGTGAATTTTGTTCCTAGAAGATAGAAACCCCAAGTCACAAAGGAATCATTAGACTCAGAGATAGTAGGACTTAGACTTTAATTTCTTTATTTAAAGAGAAGGATTTCTAAATTTATTTTAAAGCTTAAACATAAGTATTTCTAGTTATTTTGTGTTCATTTTACACCAGATCAAGCACCCTACCCTAAACAGCCCAGCACATTTTGATTATGGGTGTAAAGGGTTTAAGTGATCCTGTACAGTCCAGTACACAAAATCAGTTTTGCTAGATATATTTACTCCCAGCCACTGCTGGTGGAAAACACAGAAACAAATTGAAAGAACACAGCTTTGAAAAAAAGGGAAGAAAAATATGCCCTACGGTTTTAACCCTGATCTCAAATAGACAAGCAGGAATTGCAGAGCATCTTTTTAAATCATCTGCTGTACTGGCATAGAAGTGGAAAATCTAAGATCAGGACTTAGCCCTAAGTGCATTATCTCAATTTTCTGATATTCAGGGTGAAAATTATATTTACAGTATCTTAGGTAGAAAAGTAAAACACTACATGAAACAATCAGGATGCTTTAGAAGTCTTGTGTGTGTTTCTTTGCCAGTTTGCTATGTGCACTCTTTCATTCTTAACTTTGCAAATGGATGTATCACACTAGGATCCTGAAGAACCTTAACAAGTTTTGTGTGCCCATAAATTCGTTTGAGGATTAGTTGAGCATGAGTTGCATTTAGTTTCTCACCCCTCCCCAACATCCTTAAGGAAATAAACAATATGCTGCTGTGTTTTACTAATGCTTTATCAATGTCCTTGGAAAGTTATTTAAAGTAACATAATCACTGCACAATGTCTGATATTTTAAAGGTGCAAGCTGTACGCATGGACAAACTTAAGTCTCATTGTGAGTAATTTACTATGTTTTCTTAGACAATCATAACTGACTTCATTAAAATTCAATTTATTTTCCACTGATTTGTTGCACATTTTTAGATTAATATTCTCGGAGTGTTGGCTGAATACTCCTCATTGATATGCTTGGGCACTCTGACCTTGGGATGTTAATCTGAACACAAACATTTATCTTTGCCTTGTCACCATTTTAGCTTGTGTCTTATGATCAAATCCTTTCAATAGTTGGATCTCCATCATTTTGCAGCCATTGGCCTGGCTTGATTTATTGATGACATCTAGAAGCCATAGTTACTATGAACAGTTTAATGCTTTACAAAACAGAGCAGGAAATTTCATAGTACTCTGATGCTCTGGTAACTACAACCTATTCAATATTTTCATGAAATTTATCATACTGTGGAATAATACTCATAGGCTAGGTCTACATGAGAAGCCTCTGTCGACAGAAGTCACTGTCAAAAGGGATTTCCAGGCAAAACTTCTGTTGACAGATTGCATCTACACATAAAAGCAGATCAAAAGAGCAATCTGCTCTGTCAACAGAGAGAAGCCAGACTGTCTGGCCCTCTCAACAGAATGGCCGACCAGAAGTTCTGCAAACAGGGCTGCCTGGTGAACTGTAATCCCTGTCTGTCAACAAAAGAGCCCTGGAGTATCTATGTGGCTCTTCTGTCAACTAAACAATGTCAAGAGACACATTATACCTGAACAGGGAGAGGTATAATGCTGCTGGCGGATATGCCAGGTTTTGTACACAGAGCGCATTTTGCGTGTAGATGCCCCACAGTTTTTCCCAACAACAATCAATTTTGCTGGGAAAAGTCTCTTGTGTAGAAGTAGCCATAGTGTTTAGTGCAAAGTCTCAAATAAAGTGCTACCTGGTGGCTATAAATTGTACTAGTTATAAATAAGTAACCTAACAACCCCTCACCCCTCAAATATAGTCATATTTCATTTAGTATTGAATTTTTAACAGTACTGCAAGCAGAACATATTTCTGATTTTTTACCCATGGTTTGGTTAACAGCCAGTTTTGGAACATTAATGTACTAAATTTGGAAGTCTCTATAAACTCCTGTGACAAAGCACAACACTGAATCCTGAGCACTCAGGGTGGTCTAAATATTTTGGGTCATTTCAATACTAAACTGTGTCATCCTAATCCAGAGCTGTAGCTCAGGGGAGCTGTCCTTGTTCCCTCAAGTCCCCAGCATCACTAGTCAGACTTCACGTCCCATGATACTTCATCACAACAGTTACAGGTTGACATCAAACTGATCCCAAATTAGACATTTTGATTCAATTTGATTAAAGGTTTTAATTTGGTAGAATCCCAGTAGAAGCTGAATGTTTTCATTTATATTTTTCAGGTATAAAATAGAAAGATTTGACATAACTGGCATATTCCTGTGGAAATTTTGTTTTTATGGAAACTACATTTCTCACTGAAAAGAGCATTTCACACAAAAATTCAAAACCATGCCCATTCCTGGCTGAAAATCATATTTAATGCAGTGGCTGATGCCTAGCCATGGGGAAAGTATAATTGGTTGAAGAGTTTATCGTTGTGACAATAGGGGGATAATGTGCTTTAGAATTGACAGTATTTTCTTCTGTTATGTAATAATTTAATTCATTAACCTAGCTAAGCATTCTGAGCATTATTCCAGTGCTATAAACTTGAGTTGTGTCTGCTGTAGCAATTGAACAGATCCCTGTATCTACCTAAATGTTAAGCACAACAATGCATACTGGCGAAGTCTCTAGAGAAAACAACAGCTTCGATAATTTCTCTCTTCTGAGCCTTTACATTATTTTGTATAACTTATTGTTAACTTTTGGCAGCGTTATATTTTGATCAAGTAAATCTGGTGGTTTACACTTTGAATAGATTGCTGATAATTGGGATAGAAGAGAGAAACAAGGAATTCTTTTCTTTATCTACGTATGCGCATGATCACACCTTATCCCATCAGTACCAGTTATTAAGCGAGCGCTATAATTAGGCACATCCATTTAGACTTGATTGGGAAATGAGAAAAGATTTTCTTTGTGGTTACATTTTTGCTACTGTTTATAGATACCTTTTGATCTTATTGCCACTATAATATCTTGTACAACGAAAAGTAAAGATTCAAAGAAGAGGCTTCAGTGTTTCTAATAGTAGTTAAAGATCAATTTAAAGAGAGTCAGGGAAGATCATACACGTGAATGTTCTTGTTTTGTAACTTGTTTGCTTTTTCTGTAGAGAGAAGTTGACATACTAAAGTGATTGCTCTACACTGTGTTCTAGCCTTCCCAAAGGCCAAGTATTTCCAAGGTTTATCCTTATTGATGTGTTTCCTTAATAAGGAAACAAAAAAGGAAGATAAAGAAGGAAAAACAGCTCTTGAAGAACACTGTTTTGAAACTACCAATGAAAAATAAAAGGAAATCCATAATCCTAGCACATGAATGGGCATATTGTAAACCACCATTTATTTTGTTCTTACTCATAATTTTATATGGACAAGTATTCCCCCTTCAGCAGTTTCCTTTGGTATAAATGGGGGACAAAAGGAGTAAGAATTCTGTTATCCTTTCATACCTTTAATCAAAATGTATGAATCAAATTATTACATAACTGAAGAAAATACTGCCAGTTCTAAAGCACAGTATTCCCCTTTTTCCACAAAGATAAACTCTTCAACCAGTTATACTTTCCCCACAGCCAGGAATCAGCCACGGCATTGAATATAACTTTGAGCCAAATGTGACAGATATTCTGTGCCTTCTGATTTACTGCCATTTTGCCTGTTTCTTTGCCTTCATGTATTTGGGTCAGAAAGAAAAATATTAGATTGGGGTGGCCGCAAGCTGTATATTTATGGTAATATATTAAAAATATGGATGTTTTTCAGGGGAGAGACACCCAGGCTAGACATAGTAAATTTCCACACTTTTTTATTATTGCTGGAAGTTTCTGTACTATTTCTCTGGAAACTATAGCTGAGATGTATACTGACTATATTATTGTTACAGTGAATCATACTGGACTGAAATGAAGGGACATAGGAATATTGTAAAATGGCAAGTTTCAAAGAGATAGCCATGTTAGTCTTCTTCAAACAAACAAACAAACAAAAGGAGTCCAGTGGCACCTTAAAGATTAGCAAATTTATTAAGCTGTAAGATTTTATGGGCCAAAATTCAATATTTTTTCTTATTTGTTTTACAATTTCTTGTAGTTTGCCCATGAGTGTGTGATTTGAATAATCTCTGTTTGTTTCTTACAAGTATTAGGCTACATCTATACCAGAGTGCTACTTTGAAGTAGCAGCAAAGAAGCGTCCTGTGGCACCTTATAGACTAACAGAAAAGTTTTGAGCATGAGCTTTCGTGAGCAAAGACTCACTTCATCAGATGCTGGTCATGGAAATCTGCAGGGCCAGGAAAAAATAAGCCACAGCAAGGCTGGGGATAACAAGGTTAGCTCAGTCAGGAAGGATGAGGCTTACTACCAGCAGTTGATCTGGAGGCATGAACACCAAGGGAGGGGAAGCTGCTTTTGTATTTAGCCAGTCATTCACAGTCTTTGTTTAAGCCTGAGCTGAGGGTGACGAATTTGCAGATGAATTGTAGCTCAGTAATTTCTCTTTGGAGTCTGGTCTTGAATTTTTTTGCTGTAGGATAGCTACTTTTAAGTCTGCTACTGTGTGGCTCGGGATATTGAAGTGCTCTCCTACGGGTTTTTGTATATTGCCATTTCTGATATCTGATTTGTGTGCGCTTATTGTTTTACGTAGAGACTGTCCAGTTTGTCCGATGTATATAGCATAGGGGCATTGCTGGCACATGATGGCATAAAGTATATTGGTAGATGTGCAGCTGAATGAACCCACAATGGCGTAGCTGATCTGGTTAGGTCCTGTAATGGTGTTGCTGGTGCAGATATGTGGGCAGAGCTGGCAATGACGTTTGTTGCATGGATGGGTCCCTGAGTTAGAGTGACTGTGGTGCGGTGTATAGTTGCTGGTTAGGATTTGCTTCAGGTTGGCAGGTTGTCTGTAGGCAAGGACTGGTCTGCCTCCCAAGGCCTGTGAAAGTGGGGGATCATTGTCCAGGATGGGTTGCAAATCCCTGATGATGCACTGTAGAGGTTTTAGCTGAGGACTGTAGGTGATAGCTAGTGGTGTTCTGTTGGTTTCTGTCTTGGGCTTGTCCTGTAGTAAGAGGCTTTGTGGCACACGTCTGGTTCTCTTGATCTGTTTTTTCACTTCCTCAGGTGGGTATTGCAGTTTCCAGACTCAAATGAGAAATTGCTGAGCTGCAATTCACCTGCAAATTCGACGCCCTCAGCTCAGGCTGAAACAAAGACTGCGAATGGCTGGCTAAATACAAAAGCAGCTTCCCCTCCCTTGGTGTTCACACCTCCAGGTCAACTGCTCGTAGTACGCCCACCCTTGCTGACTGAACTAACCTTGTTATCCCCAGCCTTGCTGTGGCTTATTTATACCTGGCCCTGCAGATTTCCATGACCAGCATCTGATGAAGTGAGTCTTTGCTCACGAAAGCTCATGCTCAAAACTTTTCTGTTAGTCTATAAGATGCCACAGGACCCTTCATTGCTGTTACAGGTACAGACTAACACTGCTGCCCCTCTGATACTTGAAATAGCATGTTGCAAGAAGACTTCAAAAGATGCTACTCCGACGCACAGCGTCTACAAGCATGCTGGTGCTGGTGCTGTAGACATCCAACGCTGAAGAACCAATATGGCAATTTGAAAGGGGCCACTCTGGATGCAGAAAAATAGTATCCACACATACAGAAGGCCCCTTTCGAAATAAGGAGCCAGGAAAGGCTGAGGACAGGGTTGTAGGGCAGACAAGCCCCTCTGGGACTGAAGCAAGCCTCTCCCTTAAAGGACCTCTCCCAAACACACATGACCTGCACAGCACAAGGCCTGTGGATTTGTCCCAAGGCCCACAGACAGAGTGCCTGCAGGAAAGAGCGTGGAGCAGCAGCATCAGCAGCTAACATCCTTCTGGCCATCGCCGACAGAGAGGGCACCCTGCTAGCCACAGCATGGGTGGCGTCCCAGCAGCTCCTGGCAGGAAAGCCCTTCCCAGTGGCAGAAGGGCACACCCCAGACCATCAGACCCTCCTGGACTCCCTCACCCCCCTCAGTGCCCTGCCAGAGCTGGATGGATGGCTCCAGCTCTGAGTGGTGGGAGCGACTCATCATGGGGGAGTGAAACGATGACCAGTGGATCTGGAATTATTGGATGAAGCAGCAGACATTCCTCAAGCTCTGCCATTGGCTGACTTCTGCCCTTGAGACACCAGTACACCCGGATGCAGTGCGCCTTCCCTGTCAAGCAGAGGGTCATGATACCTGTCTGGAAGCTGGCCACTCCAGACAGCTACTGCTCCATGTGCCAAGAATTTGGTGTGGTCAAGGCCACAGTTGGGGCCATCTTCATGGATGTAAAGAGGCCAAGGCACATACTCACCAGGGGTTGGGGGCCTGGGGAGGGTGCCCAGAGAGGAGGGCTGGGGAAGGGTGTCTGCGAAGGGGGGGGCAGAAAAGGGGGTCTGGACTAGGGGGGTTAGGGTTGGGGGTCAGGTTGGGCCAGGCACACCCCACACACCCTCATGGGTGCCTTTGTCCCCTCCCTGCAGGTGGTCATGCCCTGAATGCCCTGCTCCTGAAGAAGGTCATCCACACCAGGAACATGGATGCAGCCATCATGGGCTTCACCGCATTGTGGTTCCCAAATTGCTTCAGGGCTGTCGATGGGACCCACATCCCCATCCACACCCTAGAGCATAGTGGGGGACAATGCATAAACCAGAAGGTTTACTATTCTGTGGTCCTGCAGGTGATGGTGGGCAGACAGGGCTGGTTCCAGGACATATGTAAGGGCTGGCCAGCTGCACCCATGAGGAACAGGTCTTCCACAGCTCGTGTTTGTGCCACCTGCTGGAGGTGGGGACCTACATCTCCCAGATGGAGATCCCACAGGGGGACACGACCGTGCCCCTCTGCTTGATGGCTGATGTGGCATACCCACTCCAGACCTGGCTCAGCAGGTTGTGGAGCTTGGCGTCAGTCCATGAGGGGCCTTACTTCTTCCCCCTCATGGCTGCACCATTGTGAGCCCTGGACATGCTTGGAGGGGGAGCCCTGGGGCTCCTGAACTGCCCAGGTGTTACCCATGCTGCTCTATGCTATGCTGGGGGTTACACCGAGGCATGCAGGGACAGCGCATGGGGCTGCTGCCTGCATGCTCTCAGCTTCCTGCCATGGGGCTTCCTTGTCCATGTAGCTTTAAGAGCCTTTGCGCGCAGTGATCATAGAGATCTGTGGGGGCTGGACAGCATGTCTCTGTGCCCCAGCTGATTGCTACCATGGCTGACCCTGCTCTATCAAAGTATCAGGATACAGAGTGTCTACACATGTCCTTTTTCGATGTTAGCTATCAAAGTAGTGCGCTATTCCCATTTTCCCACTGGAGTAACGATTTCAACGTCTCCATGCCTACTGTTGATTTCAAGTTCAAAGTAGAGCATGGTGTGTGTCAATGTGATATGCACTACTTTGAAGTTGTGCCTGCTACTCTGACATAGCAGGCTAGTGTAGACCCACCTTTACAGCTATGAAGATCTTTCTACTGGGACTAGTTACTGCAAATATTCTCCTCACAAGATCCTGATAGTCAAACTTTTATTGTTTTATTGCCACATCAACCTCCCAATTCCCTCATTTCACATCATTAGGTTAGGACCAACTTAAAGACCTGGCTTTATAGTCTATGGTGATATCCTTTTCTTCCTTCATTGTCTTCATTCATTTCAGGAGCAATAACTTTGTTGAAAGACAAGGTCAGTTAGGTGTTTGATTGTGGCAAATGGAATTAGGATTGCAATGCGGGTGTTTTTTCTCATCAAACATGCTGGTATTCTCCAAGCTAATACCACAAGTTTGCGAGGCAGCTGCAGAACAATATAAGTTAACTCTGTTTATGGAATTGCTTTAGCCAGGCATTTAGGACGTTTGTACATGGCATTGAAGGTCAGATGTTGAAGCAGCAAGGTATGGCCTATGGCAGTATTAAATCTTTCATCTAGATGGTGGGCATCTCCTCTACATGGATTAAAAATTTGTTGCAAGTAAAATAGCTCTCTATCACTATGATTTATGTGGAGTGAGAAATCTGGAGTTTCTTCTATAAAATATGGACTATTGTCATAACAGCAAAAAGTTTAAATAGCTGATACGCATAGTAGGCACAGTTTATCTAATAGCAATCTACGAGCCCCAGTTAGTGGTTTGAGCATTGGCTTGTGTGTTCAATCCTTGAGGGAGTTATTTAGGGATCTGGGTCAAACAGATTTAAAAAAAAAAAGGTATGGTGCTTAGTCCTGCCCAGAGGGCAGGGGACTGGACTTGATGACCTCCTAAGGTCCCTTCCAGTTCTATGAGATGTGTATCTCCATATAATATTATTTATATTATGATCCAACTGTGTTAGATAGTATACAAACACTAAACAAAAAGTATACAATGTAAATATATCTCTGACCAAGGAATTTACAATAAAAGTATAAATCAGGAAACATAGATAGATACAGACAAATTAAACAAGTTTTTATTCTCCACATATGTCTATGTTTATGTGGAAAAAGTACCATGACACACACAGCTGGTGTGTTATACAAGGTCCTTGGTGGTATACAGCAACTAAAGGATCCTGGCATCTCTTTTACTTTGTCCAAGCAGTAGGACTTGAATTTCTCAGCACTGGGATTGTGAGTGGGAGGTTGGAGGCTGGTTTTCCTGCTCCATGTAAACTAACCATGGGAGTGTCCAGCCTTGGGTGGGTGATGAGCAGTTTGCGGCAGGCAAATCCAGAGGCTCTGCTCTGTAAACAGCACAAAGAGCCCACTTCTTAGCTCTCTTTCCTGAGCCTTCTCTATTCATCCCAGGTCTCAGACAGGCAGCTCCCTGGTGCTCCTTGCCAAGTGCTCCAGTCCTGCATGTTCAGATTTAATAAACTTTCAGCATTACCAAACACCTGTTTACCTATATTACTCCATTAAATCAAGGGTTTACTGTATATATTTTTGCTTTATATTTTTTCTAGTTTGAAATTGACCAGTGCAGCTTATAAAATCTTGGTTTTATAAAATAAACATTTTGAAGTGTAAGTTAACAATGTTGTAATAAGAAAGCATATTGTAAATAAAAAGAAAAATACTATCAACAGCAAACTTGAACAATTGTGTTCTATAAATATGCTCTATCTTACTTAAATTTGAGTTGCGATTGTTTGGTGTTTGGAAAAGCCATACCAAACACATTTATCTCAGTAAAACAAACAAAGAAGCAAATAAAAAACCCTCTGGTTGTCGAAAATGTCATCACATTGGAATCCGTATAATGAGTCTGTATGGATTTGTTTATGTTTTTTCATCCCAAGATGTTGCATTTCATTTCCAAGGCAGTCCTGGAATATCACAGATAGCAGCAGCATACATTAAAACTTTAGCTGAATGCCAGAGACATGGCTCAGTGCACTGGGGAAGCCTTCTGGTTTTAAGCAATGTTAGTTCAGTCTCTAGCATTGCTCACTCTTATGAATTCCTGGTACATAGTAAAGTAAGAACAGCTGCCAGCTGAGACAGGTAGAATAGTGTCCCTCCTTGGCAAAATAACAGCCTCCAGATTTTGAATACTTATGTGCTTTTATATATTTGTGCTCTAGCATTTTATTTATCCAGTAGCTGAATTTGTGAGTATTGTGATAGTCTTCTTTTTCCTATGTGAGAACTAAAGCTAGGTAACAAGTCTTAAGATGAGACCTACTTTGAATGTTGCATGCAGTGTTGTGGTAGCCAAGTTGGTCCCAGGATATTTGAGAAACAAGGTGCCCACCTTTTTCCACTCTGAAGCTGCGTCTACACGTGCACGCTACTTCGAAGTAGCGGCAGTAACTTCGAAATAGCGCCCGTCACGTCTACACGTGTTGGGCGCTATTTCGAAGTTGAAATCGACGTTAGGTGGCGAGACGTCGAAGTCGCTAACCCCATGAGGGGATGGGAATAGAGCCCTACTTCGATGTTCAACATCGAAGTAGGGACGTGTAGACGATCCGCGTCCCGCAACATCGAAATAGAGGGGTCCTCCATGGCGGCCATCAGCTGTGGGGTTGAGAGATACTCTCTCTCCAGCCCTTGCGGGGCTCTGTGGTCATCGTGGGCAGCAGCCCTTAGCCCAGGGCTTCTGGCTGCTGCTGCTGCAGCTGGGGGTCCGTGCTGCATATACAGGGTTTGCAACTAGTTGTTGGCTCTGTGTATCTTGCACTGTTTAATGAAAGTGTGTCTGGGAGGGGCCCTTTAAGGGAGCGACTTGCTGTTGAGTCCGCCCCGTGACCCTGTCTGCAGCTGTGCCTGGCTCCCTTATTTCGATGTGTGCTACTTTGGCGTGTAGATGTTCCCTCGCTGTGCCTATTTCGATGTTGGGCTGAGCAACGTCGAAGTTGAACATCGACGTTGCCAGCCCTGGAGGACGTGTAGACGTTATTCATCGAAATAGCCTATTTCGATGTCGCAACATCGAAATAAGCTATTTCGAAGTTGGGTGCACGTGTAGACGTAGCCTGACTGTGTCATTTTGCTGCTGCTGATACATTCTTTGAGATTGGCCTATTGGCTTTAATTCTTCTTTCCTTTTTCTTATATGGGAATTGGATAGAGACAAGAGTCTATACCACTGATTTTCAAGCAGTGAGCTGTGAGAACTGTCCAAGTGTGCCATGAAATTTTGTCAATTTCCCCTTTCTGTGGCTTTTCACAGCCACCATGAGGGGAAATGCTCGCAAGACCACATTCACTCAGGGAGGCAGCTGAAATGCTGCTTCCCAGCCCTAAAAAGCTGGTGAGGAGCTCACCCCCAGTCCCTGCTGTGCCAAATGGGAAGGAGGGAGGGGAGGTGACTGTTGCAGCTGGGACATGATTTAAATGCCATATCTTGGCTCCAATGGTCTGGCTGAGAGGGAAGCCAGCTTTCAGTGGTTACTCATTAACTCAACATCTCTAGCCTGTGTTGAGCAGATTTTGCAAATAAGTCTGTGCTCGCAGTCTAAGACGGTGTATTCTGTGGTGAATTTGAAATATTAATGCATTTGATCCTTTTTTAGATTGCTGTATGCATTGCTATGTTCCACACCTCTCCAGCAAAACTGTCACAACAATAAACGTAAGTACTTGTGTTGTTTATGAGCAATTGATTCAGCTGAAAAAAGTGGGTATGCCATGGAACTGTTTGTCACAATGTGGTGCGCCATGTTACTGAAAAGGTTGGGAACCTCTGGTCTATACAAAAGTATAAAACAATTAAGACTACTTAGTAACTGCTAAATCTGTTTAAGGTCAATGGGTCAGGATCATTCTGTAGTTTGTGCATCCTCTTGTCAATTTGTCCACAATGTGTCAACAGAAGTTTTGTTGGAAGATATCTTCTGACAAAAACTTCTGTCAACAAAACACTGTAATCTAAACATAACCTATGAGTCTGTGAGATAGTGGAGTATTAGGGGATGCCAAATTGATCTCCTTTGAAATCACTTGCTTTGTGATTCTTTGCCCTCACCTACCCTGTCCAGAGTCAGGAAAATGCTTTTTAAAACTAAATATTGGTAAAATTTACGTGCATGCAATTGAGGTTCGACTATAGTCAAATTATTAAATTGTCGTACAATTGATTAAACAATTGATGATAAAGGAGATGACAAGAGGCAATATTTCTTTTCTTCAGGGTACTAAGTTGCAGCTGTTCAGACATGTTCCAGGAACAAGATAAAATGAGTATTTTGAATTTGTACTTCTTTCTGTGAAAGTCTCTTATTTGAAAAAAATATATTAAGTACTTTCTCTCTCTTTCTCTTTACTTCTATCTTTCAGGGCTGTTTGCTGGCTGCAGAAGAATGCTGAGGCTCAGGAATCTTTTCCATCTCTTCCATTTCATGTTCCAGAGAACAGTGAAAGAAAATGAGCACTTTTCATTTCACTTGAATATTTGCAGATTTTTTTTTTTTAGTTTTGATGTGAACAGTGACACAACATTTTAAAATGAAGATTTTACTGAAAAAAATTCTCATTTATAAAATTGAATTTTGAGTGCATGTTCTTTTTTGCCCTTTCTTTTTCCTGGGAAAAATTATTTTGTCTGTTCATAGTTTGTTTATTCATTTGTTTGTCCAGTGAGAAAATGTGCAGTGAGAAACTCATTTTCTTTTTTCAATTTAACCTCCTTTTAAATGGATGAAAATATGAATACTTATTAAACAGCTGTATGTAATAACTTTGTTTGAGGAAGGGTGAAGGAAATTTTGAGGTTTGATTCTGAGAACCAAGCATAAGTCAATAAGACCTGTCTTTTGGCTTGCTCTTGGACTCCTGAGCCCAGCTGCAACTTATACCTCTGAGTACTGATCTTGGACTGCCATGGCCCTGACAGCTAGGCATGACTCTCAAGCTATGAATCTAAGAGGGTTTTGTTTTGAGAAGTGGTGCTGTTAAGCCAACAGAAAAAAAATAAAACTTTTTTTTTTTGCTTGTTGTCTACATCTAAACAAAGGGGCGCTACTGGAAGAGCTATGTCAACCTGGAATCTGGAAGACAGATGCAAACACAGGTTTCATGTAAGAAGTGGCTTACTCAGGTTTGCAGAGAAAAGGCTAAAAGCATGACCTAAATGTGTCCTCAAGATTCAGAAAACAAAGAAAAATAGAAAGACCCAAACCAAATTATTTGTTCATTTCTCTTTAGCGTAATAGTTTTAAGTCAGTCTCATAATATTTTATTTGGCTCCTGTTGTTGGTCCACCTGAGGTTGGCCAGGCTCACAGGACAAATAATTTTGCATTGACATAGCATCTCTTGCAGGATAAATTTCATTTTTGCTATTCCAGAAAATTAAGGAGGAGGCAGCAGGAAACTATAGAGTTAGTGGAAGGTTGCATTAATTATGGCTAATACAAGTGGCATATACACACAATATTTTTGTTCATGGATAAGTTATAGTTTTCTTTGTGAAAAAAGTATATAACCACTTACTGTATGGAATGCTGATGAAGAAGAAATGTTTTTTTTTTAATCTCTACACAAAGTAAATCCAATAGAAATATAGTTAGTGACTATAAACGTGGCCACAGTGACAGTTTTAAGGAGTCAGTTTTAGGGACTGGATCCACATGATAATTACAATAAAATAACTAGAGGTCTTAGGTAAATATGAGTATGAAGTATGTATCTAATTAATTATCATATTAAATATCTTATATTACTATTATTTATTATGTTGTGTGTCCCATAAATCTGCACAAATATTGTGCTCATTTAATTACTAACCTTTTTCGTACACCTATGTTTTTTTCTCATGTCTTTTGGGTTTTGTCTGTTTTTCTGTTTCTGACTGTTTATCCAACTCTCCATTTTCTCCTCAAATGCTTTTTCTCTTTTACTGTCCACCAATCTTCTGTGTATTTTATCCTTGCCATTTTTTTAAAAAAATTAGTATTCCCATTGTCCTTTAATTTCTGGCTTCTATTTTCTTGCCACTGAAAGTGTTTCATTAAAAGTAAATGGCTATACTCTGGACTCCAGATAATTTCTATCCATTTGCATTAGATCCAATGCTTTTCCCCATTTGAGCAAAATTGTTCTAAGTTTTGAAGATGTAAATATGTGTTGGTGTTACGTATTTATTTGGGGTTTCATCTCTTCCTCATTTTAAGAAAATATGGCCCTACATGTTGAGATGCAAATTCTATCTATCTATATATCTGTCTATCTATCTATCTATCTATCTACATACTCAGCATGCTGAGATGCAAATCCTATATATATAATTTTTGGACTAGAAATACCTGATTTAGATTTCATACTTTTCTGACTCTTCATTATCACTGCTCAACTGAATTTTTCAATTCTGTAATGATTTTGATAATTTGATCCCCGCCAGCTTGGTAATATTGCTATAACAGAGAAAAGAAGACTCAGTATTCCGGATGTGTGTCCTGCTACAGCTCATCAATTTGTAATATCCACCTCCACATTTCAGTTTCTCATTTAAACTTTGTTTGTCTGCAGTCCAGGAATGGAGCTTTTAAATTATGTTGTTTTGAAAGGGGGCTACTCTCACAGCCATGGTTGCTCCTGCTGGATGTCCTGGGAATTAACTTATTCCAGCATCGTAACAGCCTCTTCTGTCCATGTCTTGCCCATGATTGCCTACTTCTTCTGGTCCACCATGCCAGGACCCATATCCCTTCAAACTACACCACACCTTCCCCTGGGTTTCAGCCTTCTACCAGTACCCACTCCAGGTTTCCTGCCTGCCATGGAATAGGTGATGCCTAATCCAACCACTTGCCTCAGTGACACTCTGCAGTCCCTAGTCTAATGCCTTCCCTCAGGGACAAACATAGCCTGAACTGGCCTCTCTCACCACTGGCAAGGGGAGTGGATTTGTTGCCTACTTCTACCCTGGCTGCCCATATTCATCCCTAATAACCCCTCCATGACCCCTTGTCAGGGCCTGATCCCAGCCTTTCCTCAGGCTGTAGCCCTGCTGGCTCTCTAGCCATTCCCAGCTTTGCCCTGTCCATGGTACTAGTCCCTTTTAGGCAACCGGTACCTCTTCCCCAAGCCTGGAGGAGAGCCTAAGCTCCCTTTGCCCAGCTACCTAGCCTGACCCTGATTGACTGTCCTCAGCCTTCTTCTGACTGGCTCCTCCCACATCCCTCTGCAAGGGCTGTTTTAACTCTATTTCCAGTGTGGGGCAACAACCCCATCACATGTCCTGTCAATGGACATAACATAGTCTACTGACTGAAGGCTGTTACAGCTCCTGTAGAAGGAGGGCTGAGCTCAGAACTTCTGGATTCCCTTCCTTTGTCATGATTCACCTGAGTAACCCTGGTAAGTTTCAGTCTTTGTAGCCTTTATATGCAATATGCACAAAATATTCATGACTTCAGAGGGGCATTGTGAGATTTTATTTACTTACTTTTTGTAAAGCCCTTGCAATACTCCTGCCACAAGTAAATCAGCTGAAAAGTGATTGTGTTACTATTTAAATTACCAGTATAGTTAGTTCTACCTTTTCATGTACAAATGACTGCAGGAGGCTTCACGTTGAAAATGTTATTGCCAAAGGTGGTTTTGTTTTCTTTTGTTTTTAGTGATTGCTTAAGATCACTCTTTTATTCTCTTTGGAGCTCATTCACCAAAGCAAAGATCAAAGATTTTTCTCTTTCCACTTCTATATTGTTTTATTTTGTTATTTTTTTCTATGACCTAATTTTCCCACTGTTTTCTTTGCTGATTTGAATTTGCTTGACTGCACATAATTTCAAGGTAGTTTTGTTGTTGTTGGTTTTTAGTTCCACACCAAGTAGGCCTTTTAAAATTTTCACAAACTGGTTTCCAAATAAGTACAATTTTTGATATACAATAACTGCTTTTTGTAAAGTGTCCTGTGGAGGAAAACAGACCTTTAAAGTGAACTGAGAAGTCTAATGAAATGTGTTTTTAATGTCTCAGCTTTTGCCAGGAGATTCTTCATGTAATCAGGCAAAATTACATTCTACATGTAGCCACTGTACCGCATACTTTCCTTCTTGGTTAATGTGTTTTCTTCTACTTCAAAGAAACTTAAAATAATTCTACTTGTGCTTTCTGTGGGAAGTAGGGGTAGGGTTAATTGCAATAGGTGTTTAATTGCATTCTCTTAATTGGTGCAAATATGGGCCAGCACTGACTTCACATAGCTATTAATAGCTCTGTAAATCCTAATACAGTTTCAGATTTACTTCAAGTATGAAGTTGTCAGGGAAATGAAAGGATAGTCTCTTGTCTGGTGCATGTCATGTGAGAGAGGCACACTCAGAGTATGTCTACACAGCAATTAAATTCCTGTGCTGACCCAAGTCAGCTCATTCAGGCTTACTGGACTCAGGCTATTCGCATGCAAAATTCCTCTGTAAACATTAAACTCAGACTGGTGTCTGAGCTCTGGAATCCCACACTGGGGGATGCTCCCAAATTCAAGGCTCCAGCCCAAGCTGTGTGTGTACACAGAAATGCTGAGTCTCAAAGTGGATGCTACACACGAGCCATGGTTTATTTGTGTCTCACTTAAGTCCTTGAAGTGGAAATGGAACTTCAGTGACAAGTAGGTTTTGACAGGGGAAGGACTTAAACATCAATTAATTTAATGTTTTTGTCCTGAATTTGTTACCTCTCTGAATAGGCCCTTTGTACCCCTATTGCTGTGTAAAATGGCAGGTGGACCAGATCCCATAAGAATTCTCTCAGCCCAGAGGGATTTCTCCAGCAGCACAGCATTATCATAAGTCAGTGTTTCTCAGCCATCAATCCTAGATGTTTTTCAGGGGTACATCAATTCATCCAGGCATTGGCCTACTTTTACAAGAAGCTACAGAAAGAGAACTAGTACAAACTGAAATGTTATACAGGCAATGACTTGCTTATACTGCTTTATATGCTATATGCTGGACTGTAAGTATGACATTTATATTGTAAATAATTAAATTTTATAATTCTGTGATAGAAATGAAATAGTAATTTTTAGTAACAAAGTGTTGATTTTTTAAGAAAATAGATTTTTAAGGAAGGTGAATCTTGAGAGTATGCAAGATAAATCAGACTCCTGCATAGGGGTGCAGTTATCTGTAACGGTTGGGAGCCACTGGCATAGTTGACCATAGAAAGCCCAATTTAGAGGCAAATTGGAGGCATGGCTTGGAGCAGATTAGGAGACAGCATGTCTATTTTCTTGGCTCATTCAAGTCCACCTTACAGAAAGTACATCCCAAGCATTATAGCTGAGTCTTGGGCTGTGACCTTACCTCTGCGGCAGACATCTCTACAAGATGGTGAAGCAGAAGCAGTAAGGAGTGTATTTTACTGTGGCAGCAGCAGCAGCAGCTGCAGCAGCAGCTCCTTTGAAGCGCCATGACAGTGCTGCTCTGCTGCTCTGTGTCTCAGTCGGGGGCAGCACCATGGTCTGGGCAGTGCCCTTCTGCCTTTGGTCCCCTCTTCCACTTTTCCCCAGAGCCTGTAAGCACTATTGGACCTGCTGGTCATGATGTAACTGTATTGTTCCCAGTACTGAAGTGCATCAGATTAACAATGAGGTCAACATGACTTTAAGGCTGTTTATTTAGCTTCATCTTTTCACTAACCCGGTATGAGGTTATTGAACATAACGGAAGCCTGCCTTGTGACTTTTTCAACAGAACCTTGGGAGATTTCTCCTGAGGCTTCTCAGTATGCTCTGCATTGTGTCACAACGTGTGTTCGCCTCAGACCAGACTCCCCCTCTAACAAGCCGCCAGGAATAGGCTCTATACTAGAAAGAACGTGATTACAGTTTAGCAGCATCCTCTCTGCTTTCAGCTGACCTGCTCCTGGCTCAGTCACTGCTGAGACCCTATGTGGGGGTAGGGGAAAGAGGGTACATACTGGCGGGAACCAGGAAGTTCTCCCAACATGACACAGTTTGTAGTCCACAACTAGTACCCAGGGCTGCTCTCGAAGCACACTGGACTGTGATCGACATTTGTAAACCTAGAAACTAGATGCTTAATTCTCCTTAAAGCTAAAGCTCATGTTCTCAAACACAGGTGTTTTTTCCTCTCTGGTATGGTTGGTTTCTCAGATATTGTGGCTGTGGAAAATAGAAAGCTCTGGCCATAAAGTCATGACTTATTGTTCATGGATCTATGCCCAACTGTGCTCTTCCATGATATAAACATTTTCAGGGGTGCTGTTTTATATTATTTTATAAAAAAGATGGTTGGTTTTCCTGTTTCATCCAGTGTCTTCATAGAAAACAGTAACTTTGTCTACTTGATATAGTTTGGGGGCATTCTTAAAATAGTTAATACATTTACTGAACCTTTCTTGTTTTCATATTCCTCCCATGATGCTGATTAAGGAAAATTTCATTGTGGTTTGGACTAGCATCAATCTACAGTACTGCAAGCAGCAGTCCTGTCTCTCACAGTGCACATTTTATTTCTTTTGTTTATGTTTTATACTGATGTCTACTGTCAATTAAAGATATGGGGTGGAGGAAGACTAGGACAAAAAATTTCACAATCACGAAGAGGACAGAAAAAAATGGATAAAAGAATAACTGTATGACAGACAGTGAATCCCTCTAGGGAGCTGCCATGACCTAACATAGCCCCATTTATACAAGTACTTTTATGTGCAAGCTTTGTGGAATAAGGTATTAAAGAGAAGAAGGAATGTATTTCTTTTTTTCTATGCAGCTTTTTGAGATACAAAGTGATCACATGACACTGTTACTTCATACAGCATTTGATCTAAGGCAATATCACCAAATTCTTGTATCTTACATGAGATAAAAAATTGCTCTCCCAGCTTATTCAATGCTGTGATCCTACTAACGGGGCAGAGGTTACATCCTGCCAGGAATTGGTATTGGGCAAGTAGTTGAAACCATAGTCAAGAATAAAATTATCAGACATATAGGCCATGTTTACACTAGCCCCAGAACTTCAAAAGAGGCATAATAATGAACTTAATCAAAAGATTCTAATGAGGATCTCTTTAGCATAATGGTGGCCATGGCATTTTGAAAGTGCTGCTTTTGATCGTACGTGGATCATCTACACGGGGTCCTCTGGTTATAGGAATAAGGTATTTGGTTATAGGAATAAGAGAATTTCAAAGAGTGCAGGGTCCTTTCGAAAAGGACCCCCTGTAGACAAGCCACTTGTGATCAAAAGTGGTACTTTCAAAGTGCCATGCCTGCCATTATGCTAATGAGGTGCTGCATATGCATGACAGCACCTTCTTAGCTTCTTTTGATTTGGTTCATTATCATGCCCCTTTCAAAGATGTGGGGCTAGTGTAGACATAGACATAGAAGAACATAATTTGTTGTGCAAAAGTCAGCATGATTTCTGAAAGGGAAATCATGTCTTACTAATCTATTAGAGTTCTTTGAAGGGGTCAATAAACATGTGGATAAATGGGATCCAGTAGATATAGTGTTCTTGGATTTCCAGAAAGCCTTTGACAAGGTTCCTCACCAAAGTCTCTTACATAAATTAAGTTGTCATGGGATAAGGAAGAAGATCCTTTCATGGATTGAGAACTGGTTAAAAGGCAGAAAACAGAGGGTAGGAATAAATGTTGGGTAGGAATAAATGATACATTTTCTGACTGGAAAAGGGTAACTAGAGTGTTCCTCTAGTCAGTTGCAGGACCAGTCCTATAAATGATCTGGAGAAAGGGGTAAACTGTGAGGTGACAAAGTTTTCAGGTGACACTAACCTGCTCAAGATAGCTAAAACCAAAGCATACTGTGAAGAACTTCAAAATGATCTCACCATACTGAATGATTGGCCAACAAAATGGCAAATGACTTTTAATGTGGATAAATATAAAGTAATGTGCATTGGAAAAAAATAAACCGAACTATACATGAAGTATAATGGGGACTAATTTAGCTATAACTCATCAGGAAAGAGATCTTGGAGTCATCGTTGCTAGTTCTCCGCAAACATCCGTGCAGTGTGCAGCAGCAGTCAAAAAAGCAAGCAGGATGTTACGAATCATTAAAAAAGGGATTGGGTATAAGCTGGAGAGTATTTTATTGCCCTTATATAAAACCACGGTACACCCACATCTTGAATACTGTATGCAGATGTGCTCTCCTCTCAAAAAAAGATACATGGTCATTAGAAAAGGTTAAAAAAAAGCAAATAAAATGATTAGAGGTTTGGAATGGGTCCCATATGAAGAAAGATGAAAGAGATTAGGACTCTTCAGCTTAGAAAAGAAGAAACTAAAGAGTGTATATGGTAAAGATATATAAAATTATTAGCGTTGTGGAGAAATTGAACAAGGAAAAATATTTACTTGTTCTTGTAATAGTGACATGAGAGGACACCAAATGAAATTAATGGGCAGCAGGTTTAAAACAAATGAAAGGGAGTTCTTCACACAGTGCACAGTCAACCTGTGGAACTCTTTGCCAGAGGAGGCTGTGAAGGCTAAGACTGTAACAAGGTTTAAAAAAGAGATAGATAAATTCATGGAGGTTAGGTTTATTAATGGCTATTAGTCAGTACGGGTAAGGAATGGTGACTCTAGCCTCTGTTTGTCAGAAGCTGGAGAAGGATGGCAGGAGAGAGAGTGGTTAATCGATACATATTCGGTCCACTCCCTCTGGTGCACTTGGTTTTGTCCAATATCAGCAGAGAGAACACGGGGCTGAATGGACCTTTGGTCTCAGACAGTATGACCGTTCTTATGTTCTTAGGAACCAGGAAATTCTCCCAACATGACACAGTTTGTCTGTCCTATAAAAGCACATGCAACTCCACTGGCTGTCAGGCAGAATCATGTGGACATATCTGAGAGCAGAATTTGTCCTTCTGAATAAAAAAGAGAAAGGAAATGCAAACTATTTGAGTCTCGGCATTGAATAGATCTTTCTGACTGTTACTCACATTGAAGATTTACCAGTTAGGAGTCATTTTAAATTGAAGCAAAATGCAAATGGAAAGTCAAACTTGGGTTTAATTTCCTTAAAAGGTTTAATTACAGTCACTGCACTATAGTTAGGACAAACATTTTGTTAATGAGCCAGAATTCAGAGCTGATGAATTGTGATTAGTGTATGGCTATGTTTTAACATTTTAATACTCTTTTGTCTTCCATCTATGAATTTTAGGAGGCATGTTACATTGCTGTATGGAAGGTCAAGCTTATCAGACTCTCACCCTCAGTAGCCAACACATCATTATAAGGTATTTATAGTTACTTTTAAAGGTAGCATATTACACCCAGCCTCTGCCTCATTGGCACCAGTAAGGCTCAATATGAATTTAACATCTTATAGGACACACATACCCTTTACCATATAAACAAGCAGTATCCCAGGGAGCTAGACCGTCCATGGGCAGCTCTGGAAAATATTCTAACATCAGACAACGATTAAAGATATTGGGTTAAATTGTGGTTTTGGTGATGTAAATCTAATTGTTCTGAAGCCATTTACACTGGTATTGTTGAGAGAAGAGTTTGGTTCACTGAGAGGAGCAATAGTTGAAGAATCAAGCTGCAAACTGTAGTTCTTCAAGCTTTGGCTGATACATTTAAAATCTCTGCATTTTTTACCTACCTATGTAACTTTTTCAGCAGTTGTTTAAGAGCATACATAACATGTTTAATTACAGCTATGAATCTTTTTGAAAGTGCTGAAATATGTGCATGTATGTAGTACACTAGACTAAAACAAAGTTTTATGGGCCAGTAAACTACATAGGGGCTGCATCTACACTAGCAAGCTCTTTAGAAAGATCCCATGGAACTTCCATACACGAACAACATTCTTTCGAAAGTAAATCAGAAGTACGCAGTGCTCCTTTTGAAATCACTCTTCTTTTTTTGTTTCAGGAAGAACTGCTTTTTTCAAAAGTAAATGTGTGTAGCCGCTCCACAGGGTCCTTCTTTCAAACGAGCAGTCTTCGTGGATTTGATTTTTCAAATTCTTTCAAATTCTCATTCTTTCAAAAGAGCGAGGGCTGTGTGGAAGCTCCCTTTTGAAACAGCAGCTCATTCTTTTGATGCACTTTTTTGTGTGTGGACGTTCTCTTTCAAAAGAAGTTCTTTCAGAAGGGATCTTCTGTAAGGGCTTCTTTTGAAAGATCTCTGTAGTGTAGACATAGCCAGGGGCTTAAGATCTAAGTAATATAAAGTAAAAGTCATTCACCTTAAGGATCACAGGAAGCCTCACCCCACATTAGCTTTACTTTACAAATTATGGGCTGAGCTCTTAATTCGGAACAAATTCATACAGTTAACTAAGTCTAACATTCATTAATTTTATTAGAAGGAAGAAAGTTAGGTGATGCTCTGTTTCTTAAAAATCCTTGGTAAACTTGAGTACTTACTTGTATATTGAAGATCAATCTCAGAGCTACATCTCTCAGTTTGCCTGTCCATGTGTTTTGTTAGCCTATTTGTTTCATGCAATAAAACCGCTTACTGTTTTGAAGAATGTGTGTTTTAATAGTTCAGAAAATTCTGAAGTGATTTTCCTGACCAGAAAAGTGGAAAATATCCCTACTTTTAAAACGACAGCTTGATATGACCAGGGTACAAGTGTTGAGTCTCACTTCTAGGGGGATTCTAAACTGCAACTATGTCTACACCAGCCCCTTCTTTTTGAAAAAGGCCTGGTAATGAGCAAGGTCAAAAGATGCTAACAAGGATCTGCCATGAATATGCAGTGCCTTATTAACATAATGGTGGCCACAGCAATTTGAAAGTGCTGCTTTTAAATTGCATGCTACCCATGCAGATGGGGCCCTTTCAAAAGGACCCCCAGTCTTCAGAAGTCCCTTATTCCTAAAACCAGATAGGAATAAGGGGCTTTCAAAGACTGGGGGGGGTCCTTTTGAAAGGAACCTGCCTACATGGGCAGCATGCGATTCAAACGTGGCACTTTAGAATTGCCGCTGCTGCTATTATGCTAATGAGGGACTGCATATTCCTGGAAGCACATCATTAGCATATTCCCACCTTACTCATTACCATGCCCCTTTCAAAAAGAAGGGGCTAGTGTAGATGAAGGCTGCTTGAGCCATCCCACAGATAGTCAAACTGTTTCAGTAAACAAAAGGGCTTTAGCGCACATAAGCTGGTGGAAGTGGCAGGCAAATTTTTATAGTTCCTGACAAAAAAAATAAATAAATCCTTGATCCTTCCATTTGGTTGTGGAACAGAAAATTAATCAACAATAGTTTATTTGATATTTCAGAGGAACAACACATTAAATTTCTGCTTCAGGCTGAACAAAAAATATATGTTTCATTTTGCATTTTTATTTTATTTTTAAATACTATTAAGAAAAAAATCTAAAATGATATTTCTTTCCAAAAAGCTGTCAAAAATATTTTATGCTAAAAATGCTGAAATGAAACATTTTTATATTCTCATTTTTTTCTGACCAGAACAATCTGTAAAGTAATCTTGAGTTTGCAAAAATTGTTGGTGTCTAAGAGGTGTCCCAAAAGACCTTCATAAACTGACAGAAGTTTGTCGATCAGTGACTATGAGCCAGGATGGGCAAGGAATGGGTGATAGGAGATGGACCACTTGATGATTCCTTGTTCTGTTCATTCTGAACATTCATGTCTGAAGCATATGATATTTATTGGCACTATCAAGACAGGATACTGTCAGGATATTGTCATTCTTAAGCTCCACTAGTCTTTTGTATTTGAGATATTTAGTAAGCTAACTGTGTTTTACATTTTTATTTTAATCTTAGGGGTCAGTCATCTTGCAGGCTTTTTGCAATCAGCACTCTACTGGAGGGAGTTCCAAAGTCTTGCTCATCTCTTATAAGAGTAAGCTGCTGGCCTGTCGTGGGATGCCTTGTTTACCTGAGCATCTATAGGCGTGGCCATTTGCAGCTCCCAGTGACCACAGTTCACCTTTTCTGGCCAATGAGAGGTGTGGGAAGTATAGACTCAGTTTATGCTGCTGCTTCCTGCAGCACCCATTGGGCAGGAACAGTGAATAGTGGTCAATGAGAGCTGTGACCATGAACATCTGCACTTCTCATAATTCACCATCTAACTCGGACTGTTCAGCAATACTCATAAATGAAAATTACATGTGGTTTTGAAATCACACAGTTTTCTTCCACTTTAACTGAAGCATGACAAGGTGCATTTCAAAGATTGCATTAAAATGATCCTTTATACATTGTTTCCTCATGCACAGGTAACGTGGGTCACTGAAGCACTGCATAAAAGACAAGTATGGTCATAATATTGACAATTTAACACATTTCTTCATAATGTGCAATGACAATAATTTAATTTTCCCACTATTCTTTTAGAGTTTTGGATCATAACCAAAACTAAATTTCAAAATGTTCTTTATAATATAATTTGCTCTTTACTGTTGTTCTGCAAAGGAAATGTAAACATCATATGCTCTAAAAAGCTGCAGAACCGCAGACTTTATGTTGATGTGTCACAACAAGGACCAGGTTGCTACAAAAGGATTGTGAAACTATACTAATGGAAAACTGGAAAGTACTACAGTGCCAACTCATCACTTTACATCTGAGTGGCATCTGGATGACATTAAACCCTGATGGTGTCTTAAAGACTTAATATAATCATCTGAGCACTCAGCCATAAGTAAACTCTGGGGAAAGCTGTTTGAGGCAACAACACTGTGTCTTCTTGAATGAATAAATCATCCAAACCGTGCTAACAGCATCAGGTTCATTTTCACTGAAGAATGTAATTCACTTGTGGAAGCATTGTGGGATGTCTCCATTAGTGGAATTCCAACATGTTGATTAAACTGAGTTTCTACTTTTGTCCTGCCAGAATGTCAGAAAGCAGTTGAAATAATCTGGCCAACTGATTTTGTTCCATAACTGGATAGCTATAGTTCATTTTAGAAGTGAAAAATAAATAGCTGGCAAATATTTTTCAGAGTTTGTTTATGTACATGTGTGTGTATGTGTGTGTGTCACTCTGAAAGTGTGTGTGTAACTAATCATTTGTACTAGAATTTGTGAGACTTCCTACAGGTTGGACCTGTCCAGCCCAGCACTTTCAGGACCTGACTGGTGCCTAATGAGAGAATTTGCTGGACCATCGGAGGTCATTTATTGTCTAACAGCATTACCAACACTTCCACTTGGTTCTTAGAAGGCACTGCTTAGTGGGTTCTTACATGACATTTAGGGGTAAATTACAGGCAAATAACAGCACAGAACACTGAGAGCCAGGACTGGCTGCTGTAAACAAATTTGGTGGGACCAGAGGGAACTTGGTCACATCCATGATAAGTCATTGTCTGGCTAACTAAAAACATCCCAGATTATGGATGATGACAGATGTGGCAGTGACGGATTAAAGACGGTCAACGGGTATTCTCAAATGTTAATCATGCACACCATGAATCATAATCAGTATAAACAAAAGTATCAACAAAGTGATGTCAGTCCACTTGTGAATCCCTTCAATAAGCGCCCCCCCCGCCACATGACCTCCCTGTTAATTAGACCAAATCTGTCTGGTAATAGCCTTTTGGCAAACTGCTGCCTGTAGTCTGCAGGGACCTGATCCCCTTGGGGATCAGGGACGTGGGCAGGTGTAAGCCCGCCCACTGCTTCAAGATGCCCCTTGAAAAGGGGGGATCCAATGAAAACACAATCACCAGATAAATCTGGGGGGACAACTAAAAAGAAAGCAGGTATGGGTGTGGTGGTCATAGGGCTAAAATAAGGGATATGTAGGGGGATACTGAGCAGAGAGCTCCAGACATTGCCCACTGCTCCTTGAAGGAGACAAGGGAGTCATTGGATGTTGCCCAAAGGAACTCTGCCCAGATTCATGATTGGCTTTAGAAATGGAAATAAGTCCCGCTGTTGCAGTCCCCCCCAGTCTCCTCTCCCTGGCCAGCTTGGCTTTGGCCAGGAGGAAGCAGATGAGGATGTCCCATGACTTTGTGGGGCCACAGATAGGGTGTGACAAGACCAGGAGGTGTGGGGAAAAGTGCAGCCAGAACCTAAGCAGGAGGGTCTGGAGGAGCCAGAAGAGGGACTGTAGCCTGGCATACTCGAGATAGATGTGTGCCAGGGTCTACCACACACCGCAGAAGGAGCAGCTGTCAGGGATGAGGGTGAACTGCACGAAGTACTCACCAGTGCTCACTGACCCATGGAGGATCCTCCAACTTATGTCCCTGGTGGGCCGTGAGACTAAGATAGAATACAAGCTAGCCCATCGGGGCTCCTCTTTCTGTGCTGGTGACAAGAGATCCTGCACTTACGATGTGGGTGGGACACGAGGTTGGGGAAGTGGAATGTGAGAAGCATGAGAGTGTATAGGTGACATCTTGGTGTGGTTTGAAAGGGGAAAGGCTGCAAAATGTGCAGCCAGCTTGAATGATGAGGGGGAGGAGATCTAAAGGGCAAGCAAGGCTGAGGGACTACAGAGATATCTGGAGGGCCGGAGGTGAGAAGGAGGTGAGGTGTACCATTCGCAGGGCCCAGCTAAGGTAGACTTGAGCAGTGGGGAGTAAAGCAGCCCTCACTTCCTGCAACACATGTGGGGGAGTTCAAAGGGTGAGGAGACCCAGGCGCCGGGTGAGTGTCGGGGTCTCCTCCAATATCCCCAGTCGTAGTCCAGGAGGTCTTTGATCCTGGAGATTCTTCCCAGGACCAACCTCCAGTGAACTGCAGGAGGACTCAGCCACCTGTACACAAAAGTACAGGTTGTGTAGCAGGGGCTAAGCGATGAGGTCTTCCCCCACAGTGGCCCCCAAGGACCAGGTGGCTGAAAGCAGCCGCCAGGTGCAGAGGAGGTCCTGGTGGAAGGCCAGCAGGTCTGAGAGGTCTCATGGTTGATCTCTCAAAGCAAGATAAAGGAGCTGCCATTCATATCAGAGCCTTTGGAAGTGGCAGAAGAAAGCATGTGTCAGCATGCTCCATGCTGGACTATCTGCACTGTTAAGAAGTCATTGCAGGGCCCGGAGGTGGAAGATATGGACCTGCGTGCACAGGCACATCAGGCCCTGCACCCCTTCCTCCAGGGGAAGATGGAGAATCCCTACAGGGACCCAGTGCAGTCCTGGCCAAAAGAAGTCCAGAATCTGCTTCTGGAGGTAGGCCAGGAACTCCAAGGGTGGGACCAGGGTGTTGAGATAGTGCCAGAGCATGGACAGGATCAGCTGATTAAGAACCAGGGCCCTCCCTTGCAGGGAGAGGCACTGGAGTAGTCCTGTCCACCTCCTCAACTGCTCATCCACCCTGCCCTCTAAACTCTGCCAGTTCTCCATCAGGGATAGATGCATGGCAGAGAGAAAATGGTGAGATAGGGCAGCAGATCCAAGCTCCACTGGACAGCCTGAAGGGCGAGTGAGAGCCCCCCCCCCAGCAAACAGCCCCAACCACAAGGCCAGAGCACTTGATCCAGTTGACCCAGATGGAGGAGGCTGCTGAGTAGATGGCGTGGCAGGCCTCCACCCACATCAGGTTGGCTGGGTCCTGGACCATGAGGAGCACGTCATCATCTTAGGCTGACAAAACCAGCCACATCTCCAGCTCTGGAGCTCCAATGTCATCAGAATGCAGCAAAGGAGATGGAGGAAGGCCTTGATGGCCAGAATATACAGCTGGCCTGACAGCAGGCAACCCTGACATAGTCCTTGCCTGAAGCTGACTGATGAGGTCAAGGTCCTGTTGAGCTTGACCAGACACTCTGAGGCAATGTACAGGACCCAGAGAAAACACACAAACCGGGGTCTGAAGCTGAAGGCCTGCAGAGTGCCCAGGAGATACCCACGGTCCATCCTGTCAAATGCCTTCTCCTCATCCAGGGACAGGAGGATGGACAACAGACCATCCCTGAACCCTAGCTCTAAGAGACACCAGGCCAGATAGAGGTTGTTAAAGGTGATGCAGCCCAGGATGGTGTAGGTCTGGTCTGGGTGGACCATTTCTGCCAGCACAGACCACAAGCAAAGGGAGATGGCCGTGGTGATGATCTTGTAGTCCGTGCTGAGCACCGAGATGGGACGCCAGTTTCTGAGGTTGCGGAGGTCCCCCTTCTTAGGCAGCAAGGTGAGCACTGCTCTCCTGCACCATAAAGGGAGGACCCCGCTTTACAAGGACTTGGCCCAGAAGCTGACTAGGTCTGGGCTAAGGACGTCCCAAAACACACGGCAGAACTCCATGTTCAGCCCGTCCATGTCCAGGGATTTGTTGGTGGGCATGAGATGGAGGGCTTCTGAGAACTTGGCCAGAGTGAAAGGTAGCTCGAGTGGGTCCCAGTCACCAGCTCTGACCATTGGGAGTTGGTGCCAGAGCACTCTTCAGACATCGGTCCAATCCAGGGAGAAAAGAGTGCCATAGAAAGTCCAGGCCCTCTTGTGCATCTCCACCAGATCCATGAGGGGGGTGATATCCTCTGCAAGCAGGCAGAACATGGGCTTCTTCGCCCCCCTCTTTTTCTCCAGGGAGTAGAAGAAGCGGGAGCCTCAAGCCATCTCCCAAAGGAAGTGGATGCGCGACCTCACAAAGGTAGCCTGGGCCTGGAGGTTGTCAAGGGCTTGGAGCTCCCCTCACTTCTTCTGGTATGTGCCAAAGAGGGATGGATGCCCAGTGCTGGTGGCTGGACACCTCTGTAGCTCCGAGACCTCCCATTCCAGCTGCCCTATCACCCCATCTCACCGCTGGCTGGCCTCTTGGGTATAGTTGCAGCAGAAGAGCCACGTGCGCACCTTTTCTAGATGCCAACACCGCTGTGCTGAGGGAAAGGCATGCTGTTGCTAGCGCCAGGCCAGCCAGAACTCCCTGAAGGATGTCATGAAGCCTATGTCCTCCAGTAGGTTGTTATTAAAGTGCCAGTAGGCCAGCCCCGGCTTCCTGAATGAGAGGGAAGCCTTCACAGCCACCAGACAGTGGTCCAAGAAAGGGACCAGTTGCACAATGGTGGAGTGGAACCATGAGAGGTGTTGATGAGAGATGTAGACGTGGTCCAACCAGGAGTGCAATGATCTTTGGCCCACGATCCGGACAAAAGTGAACATGGTGTCCTCGTCTGAGTGGTGGCTAAGGCAGATGACCACCGGTGAGGGACGGTCTATTAGTTCCCAGAGGATGCCCGCAGCAGCTGGGCACTGCTCAGTCCCCGTATGGTCCTGTTGCTCGAGGGTGTAGGTGAAGTCCCCACCCAGGACCAGGACCAGGACCAGGACCAGGACCAGGACCAGGCACTCACGAGGCTCTACAGGGCTGAGAAAGTCCGATACCTGCTGGAAGAAGCAAGTCCTCTCTGGGACAGATGTCAGGGCATAGATGTTAACCAAATGTAGCAGAACCCCTCCACCTGGACCCAGAGGTACAGCAGGTGACTCAGAACAACCTCAACACTTCCCAGTACCTTGGGCTGCAGGTTTGGGGAGAACAGGGTCCCCACATCAGCCTGATGGGCAAAAATGTGGCTGAAATAGACCCTGTCTCCCAACTCCAGCTGCCAGCTGGCTTCAGCAGATGGAGCAGTGTGGGTCTCCTGTAGGAAGGTGATCAAATACCTCCCCCACCCCGTGAAGGAAGGAGAGCACCCAGAACCTGTGGAGACCTGACCTGCAGCCTCTGGTGTTCAAGGTGACAAAGACAATTGTTGGCAGCAATGTGAGGGCTGGGCGAGATCCTCACAGGAGGGAAGCCAAAGGTCCCCATAAGGCCATGTAGCAATCCGTGACCCACCTCGAAGGTAAGCAGAGCATCATGGAAGCCACAGGCCCTCTGTGGCATCCCTCCTCCTGGTCCCTTTAGCCTTTTCCAGGATGGCCCTCACTGTCTCCAGGATAAGATGATAGCCTCCCCAGTACTGAAGGGCAAGAGTTACCTTATTCTTGGAACCATGAATTTCCTCCAAGAAATGGAACATCTTGTCCCTCAGCACATTGGGTGTCAGAGCCTCAGGGCACCTACCACCCTCAAGCCAGACCCTTCTGCAGGCCCCGTGGGCAACAGGGACAGGCAGGCAGGGGCTAAGTCCCTGCCAAGAGATGGGTGCAGGTGGCAGAGGGAGAACAGCCTCGGATGTGCTAGGAAAGACCAAAACAAAGGATGCCTCCTTGGGGCATGGCATCAGGGCCTTTGATGTTATGTGTTTCTGGGTGTAGAGGGGGTCCTGGCTCCCCAGGGACACCCAGGGTCTCAATGGCCATGTCTGGAGTGTCATTTCCAGCTGGGCAGGTGGTTGCACCCTGTGATAAGCCAGAGTCAAAGGAAGGAATGGTCAAGTGGTCAATGGATGTGGAAGCAACGGTTGACAGAGGAGGTGACTCAGGGCAGGCATCATGCCAGCAAACTTCTAACAACAGGGCATCCACAAATGAGGTGACTGGGGTCAGACCCAGGGCCTCAACCTCCTGAGAAAGGAGGATGAGGCCAACGACCTCCTTTCCAGGGCTACCCCTGATGGTGGCTGGGGCAACAACCACCTCTGAATGTAATACAGACACAGGGTCAGAAGAATTAAGCACCACAGACTCACTGGGCTGAGTCTCCGGGGCACAGGGAAAGGCATCCTGCATGACTGCTGCAGCAGCCTTGGCCACCCCTGGCTGATGTTCAATGGCCAGGGGTCAGGACTGTTAGTTCTTCTTGGCGCCTTGTGCGGCACATCCACCTCATAATCAGACCGGGTGGAGTGCCAAGCTCATTCACCCTGTTTTTTGCTCTTCCCCTGCACCAGCACCTAGCCTTCTGATGTGGTAGGTTGGGTAGCAGAGGAGGGGCCAGGGGATGAGGGCAGCAGTGAGAGAGGGAAGGAAAAAGAGGGCAAGATAGCAAGGGAAGGGAGTGACCCACGCTGGGGTGGGCCCCGTATGAGTTCTGTCACTGCCCCTGTCACTCTCTCCTCTGCAAGCCTAGTCCAGTGCAAGGGCATTTTCTGATGCCTGAATGGTTGTGGTATCCCCCACAAGGGGAGGAGGAGGGGTAGTCACAGGGCCAGAGGTGATAGGATCACAAGTGCTGGTATGGTGTCAGGAGTTCTGGGCTTCTGCCCATGCCAGTCCAGGAGGCAGGCCCTTCAGACGTGCACCATTGCCCAGCAAACAAAGCACCAGGCCTCTCCCAAGGAGTAGTAAACACGATACTGGGCCTCTTGATGGGGCACCAGAAAATCCCTTCTGGGATGACCCCACCACGCGCCGCTGGCAGCGGCTGCACCGGTGCTTGCTGACAGAAGGAGAGAATGTGGTGAAGGGCACGGTCTTTACAACCCAGAGGGAGGGGACTCAGGACCTGACAGAAGCCTCCCCAAGGTTGTGAGGAATGGTAGAAAGGGCAGACTTGGGGAGGAAGGGAGGAATAGAGGAGAACACCACCTGCATGCCCAGCTCTTTCAGTGGCTCAAGGGGCACATGGATGCCCTCCCTGTCCACCAAGGTGGCAGCCTCCGATGCAAAGAAGATTATCTTCCCAAACATGCAAGAAGCTGCCACTACGACCACCGGCCCCACCACTTGTGCCATCGGCTACATGTAGGTCTCCACATGGGGCTAGGCCAACACCAGGAGGCTGTGCACCCCATGACCCTTGTGAGGGTGAGGAAGTGGCCACACCCATTAGGGATGGTATTCTTGGAGGTGGACAGAGTAGAGTGTGAGGCAGCAATTGCTTGGGCATCTGACCTGGGAGCTGGGGAGTTAGGGCCCCTAGGGCTGGTGAAAGGAGCAGGGGGGCGGGAAAGAGAGGGACCTACAACAGGTGTGGCTGCAGTGGGGGTGGTGACTCCTGCTGTAGGAGGTTCAGCCTTCTTGTTAGGGCTTTTACCCTTTTGGTTCCCTGGCCCTTCCTGACCCTCAGGGGAGCTGGTTTCAGGGCAGTCAGCAGAGGACACCATGGCAAGTGCAGCAGGGGCCTCAGAGCCTGTGCCTGTGCCCTTGGCTTCCATGGCGACAGATGGTCCAGCAGCCTCAGATGGATCCACTGCAGTGGAGATGGAAGTGGGAATAAGTGAGGGAAGAAGGAGGGGGGCATCGTGAGACAAGCCCCTGGTGAGGACTTTCACCACGGTAAGGGTAGACCGGAGGGAATAGTGTGGTATAGAAAAGGGACTAACAAAACTAAGGGAGCAAGGAGTGGAGAGGGGAAAGAAAAGAGTAGCTACCCTTCTTACCCAGCCGGGCTGAGGTCCTGGGCAGGTGGGGGTGGGGCAGTAAAAGGAGGAAAGGAGGGTGAGAAAACACAGGAAAACGCCACAACTCCCAGCACAGGATGGTAAACTGGCTCCTGCTGCTGCACTGGGGTGAGAAAGGGACACAAAAAATGTGTGTGGGGAGTTGAGTGAAAATGGGAAAGGGGGTCAGACAAAGCAAAAAAGGGGGGTGGGGCATGGGCGTGTGGAAAGGGAAGGATAAGCAATAGGAATGGGTAGGCAGCAAAGGCTGACCTCTGGCAAGGGGATGAGTGATAGTTATAGGGGGATGGGTGTTCCCATGGGCACCTGAGAACAGGCCCACTGTAGCTGCTGTGGAGCCTTGTAAGCAGAGGAGGATGGGGAGAGAATGGTGGTGGTGGGGCCTCGATGGAAAAGCTTCAGCAGTGGCTGGGGGTGGGGCAGGGACCACACCCCAACACCTCACCCCAACGGCACAGCCACTATCTGGGAGCCCTCATGAAAAAGGGCTCCACACAAACCCGCCCCCCCTCAAACACATCATTCCATGGTAAGCTGTGGAGTGAAGCTCAGCCACTGCCTGAAGACAGCACCCTAGCTCCTCTGCAGTGATGAGGAAGCAGCAGCCATGAGATGGAAACTCTGGGCCTAAAACAAGGGGCCAGCAGACCCCTCAGGAAGATGTAAAGGGGGGCTACCCCTCCCCTTCCCAAGGGCAGGGCAGAAGAAGTCCCCCCTCCAAACTACTCAGCAGCTCCAAGAGCTACCTGTGGGGGAGGGTGCTGGGGGAAGGAAGCCACCTGCAAAATGGCAGGAAGGAAAGAAAGAAGAAAAGCTGGCCCAGAGGCTGTTTGCCACCCCAAAAGCCCACCTCTTGCACCACAGAAGCCTGGCCAAGCAGGTCCTATGGCAGACCCCAGCCTGTATTTCAGGTTGCAGGGACAAGAGCCTAATTGAGGCTGAGGGAGTGGGTGGGCACAGCCTGCCCACAACTAAAAAGTCCCCCTTGAGGGGGAGGGATCTGTTAAAATGACAAGGTCCCCAATTGAGTTTGGGGGACAACTCAAAAGAAAATAGGAATGGGTGTGGGGGGTCAAAGGGATAAATTAAAGGAGCCGAAGGGGGATACTGAGCAAACCAGAGCAGAAGCACAAAAAGGTACCACAGGCAAGTGGTAGCCGAAGTGGCCCAGGATGAGGTTGCTACATTGAGGAAGGGGCAAGGGTCCTACCATCTGCCTCTTGTCCTCTTAGGAACCATGGACTGGAGTCCAGGGTAGAGGGTGGGTCTGGACTCCCCCACACCCTTTCTCAGAGGGCCATCTCGCTGGAGCTGGAAAGACCAGCAAGGGGGCCTGTTTTACCCCCATTCTGGACTTGCCTGTGATGGGAATGGCTCACTAAGTGAAGACCCCTGCCTTTGGAAAGACCTGTGAAGGGGCCACTGTGAGTCTCTGAGGCACAACAGGGAACCACCAGGAAGCACAGGGACCCCCAGGGGGCTGACAGGGGAGTCTGTCACACCTTCCAAAAAAGTATTGTGAAAATATACCACCTTTGATCCAGCATGAGGGGTGGATTTGAAAGGTGCAGTGTGTTCTGCAGAAAGATGAATTTAACCTAGAACAAGTTGAGGGAAGGGCTACTAAGATGATCCAAGGAACGTCAACCCTACTTTATGAGGGGAGACTCAAGGAGCTTTGCTTGCTTAGCATAACCAAAAGGAGGCTGAGGGAAGATATGAATGAATTATGTAAATACATCACAGAGATAAAAATTAGGGAGGGAAAAAGGTTATTTAAGTTAAAGGACACAATATGCCATCAGCAGTCATCAACAGGTTCAGGTTCAAAATGAGGCAAAGATTTCTAACCACTAGAGGAGTGATGTTCTGGGAGTTGTGGGGACGAAACACTAACTAGATTCAAGACTCAGCTTGACATATTTATATAGGTGAGAGTAGAGTGAGGCTGCCTGCAATGGCATGTAGCCCATCCTCAACTGCCAGTAGCAAAAATACTCAGTGGCCAGATGCAGGGCACTAGATGGGAAGGGCTCTGAGTTTACTACAGATAATTCTTTCCCGTGTATCTTCCTGATGTGTCTTGCCCACATACTCAAGATCTAACAGATTGTCATATTTGAAGTTGGAAAGGAAATTTCCCTGGGTCAGGTTGGCAGAGACCCTGGGGGTTTTTTGATGTCCTCTGCAGCTTTGGGGGATGATCACTTTCATATTTAACCTAGGATAAATGTTGAATGTTCTGTAACTGGTTAAAAGACTATTGTCCTTGAATGCAGTTAAATACACTTCTTTGTAAAACTTTCCAGAATTGAGTCCCCTTATATATTGTGATCTCTTTTGTCACTGGGAGCAGAGATTGGTCCACAGTAAAATCCACAAATCTTTGTAAAGGTACAAAATAATAATCATACAACCTGCCCTGAGTGCAGGAGAAGGCTTTACATTCTAGCAGAGAAGACACCCAATTAATGGCAAATGCTGCGTGAACTGTGACAGCAGGGAGAGACCTATAATAGAAAAATTGAAAAAGAGTCTCCCACTACCCTCCTACTCAGACTTCAAAGGTACTTTTCCAATTTTATTAGAAAATGCAATAATTCAAAGGTGGGATTTAAACTTGGCAGGTCACCTACCAGAAGAAATAGAAGCTAAAGGCTGCGTCTACACGTGCACGCTACTTCGAAGTAGCGGCACCAACTTCGAAATAACGCCCGTCACGTCTACACGCGTCGGGCGCTATTTCGAAGTTAACTTCGAAGTTAGGCGGCGAGAGGTCGAAGTCGCTAACCTCATGAGGAAATAGGAATAACGGCCTACTTCGACGTTCAACGTCGAAGTACGGACAGTGTAGACGAGCCGCGTCACGCAATGTCGAAATTGCCGGGTCCTCCATGGCGGCCATCAGCTGGGGGGTTGAAAGACGATCTCTCCAGCCCCTCAGCTCACTGGTGGCCGTGTGGAGCAGCCCCTTAAAGGACCCCTCCCCCGCCCTGACTGCAGGAGGCTGAGGCAACGTGCAGGCTCCTGCCTGCACCCGCGGCGAGCCTGCACAGCCCTCAGCCCCTGACACCGGCCATGGCTGCCCAGCAGCCCCCCCAGCGCCCCCAGGGAACCCCCCCCAAGGGCAGCCAGAGCAGCCAGAGGACCAGCCAGTCTGGGAAGCGGCAGCGGGGCCCCTCTTGGACGGAGGCCGAGCTGTGGGACCTGCTGGGGCTCTGGAGCGAGGAGGAGGTGCTCCAGGTAATGGGGAGCAAGAGGCGGAACGCTGATGCTTTTGCTCGGCTGGCTGACGGCCTGGCTGCCCGGGGTCACCCTGCCCGCACTCCTGACCATGTGCGCAGTAAGGTCAAGGAGCTGCGGCAGGGTTATGCCCGGGCCCGGGATGCGGCCAGCTGATCTGGGGCCACCCCCGTCACTTGCCCCTTTTACAGGGAGCTCAGGGACATCCTGGGCTCCCGGCACACCTCCTCCCCTCCGGCCACCCTTGACACCTTGGCTGACGAGCCCCAGCAGGCCCTGCAGCCGGAGTCCGACCCGGAGGCAAGCCCCGCACCCCGGGCCCCCCCCCCGGAGGCCATCCCCGGGACATCGCGGCAGGAGGAGGAGGAGGAGGAGGAGGGGGGCTCCTTCTCCGCAAAATCCAGCCTGCAGATCCTCCTCCTGCCATCCCGGAGCAGCAGCAGGGCCTCCGACCCCCGGGGATCTCCGGACCGTGGGAGCGGACCCACAGGTAGGTACCCCTCTCTGGTGGACACCACGGGGCTTGGGGGGCAGGGGTAACAGAGATGTGTCCAGGGCCCCCCACACGCTCACATGGCCATGGCCCCAAGGACACCAGGGCCATGGCCCTCACAGCACTGCAGCCATCAGCCCGTGCCCCCCTCCACCCTGCATGACAGTGCCATGCCCCATCCCCGGGCCAGGGGGGAGCGGAACCTCGAGGGGCCCCCGGGCGGAGGGGGTGGGACACCCCGCAGCAGCAGCATGTGATGGAGTGGGGGGAGTGCCAAAGGGAGACTCAGGCTACATATGAGCCACCAGAGCCGAGGAGCTCCCAGGGCCAAAGGAGGATCCTGGCGCTACAGCTGGCAGGTGACACCTCTGCCCTGAGCAAACAGGAGGGAGGAGCCGAGCTGGCTTGGAATTGGGGGGCGAGGGCGGGGGCCACAGGTAGAGGCTAGGGGAAGGGAGAGCTGCTAGGCAGCCAGCCAGAGGAGGGGGAAAGCTGCATCCCAGAGGGGCCCCCCTTGGGGTCTTCTCCCCACGACGGGTTGGAAGGACTGTCTCTTCCGACAGCTGGTGCTGTCACTCCTGCCAGAAACTGGCCATCTGTGGCCTAAGAAAGCTCTCCTGCTCTCAGACCCTGCGGGGTGAAGTGAGAGTCGCTCCCACCAGGGGACGGGGTGCAGGGCAGGGGGACCCCTGAACCCCATCCATCACAGCAGCATCTCCTGGGGACGGGGATGGGGAACCTGCAGCACAGGGCGGGGGGGACAAAGGCCACGGCTCGGGGCCCACACTAACGCCTGTCTCCATTCTTCTTTCCCCCCTCCTCTCCTGTGTCCTGCACCTGCACCTGCACCATCCGAAGGACCGGAAGAGAGCACCGGCGAGGCCTCAGTTGTCCCGGAAAGCCCTCCGGGACCCTCGCTCCAGGGCAGCCCCTCGGCCGAGGAACGACCGGCCCCGCGGAGGGCCAGACGGTGGACCCCGCGCCTGCTACCGGCGACGGCCACGGACCCCCAGCTGCTGGCCATCCTCCGCCGGCAGCTGGAGGTGTCGGAGCAGCACCTCCGGCTGCAGGAGCAGGCGCTGGCCTGGCGCAGGGAGGCATGGGGGGCCTATATGGAGACCATCAACCGGCTGGTCGACTCCCTGGCCCCCCATGCCGCGCCGGCCGAGCCACCGCCCGCCATGCCCGCTCCTGCAGCCCCACCACCAGCTGCTCCAGCTGTCGCCGGGCTGTCCGCCGTCGCCCCACCACCTCCCCGCGAGGGCCACCGCGCCGAGGGACCCCTGGAGCCACCCGAGACTCGCCGGCGCCGCTACCTTCCGGTGGAGCCCGCTCCCACCCAGCCGCGGACCAGACTGCAGGCCCGGCGGAGCTCCCGGCCGGGCACGCCCACTGCTGGGCTGTAGGGGCGAGGGGCCCGGGACGTGGCCCCCCCACTTGTTGGACAGACTTTGGGGGCTGCTTTATGTGGGTGCCCCTGTTTGCCCCGTCCCCCCCTGTAAATAGTTCTCCCCGTTCTCCTCCCTGCTTTTCTTTTTTGTTGATGGCGCACAGTTCTTTGCTTTGTTGTTGTATATTGTTTTATTTGTGCACATCTTGCTTTTGTTGAACGTTTGTCCCTCCTTTTTGGTTTCTGTTTCACATATTTATTTATTTACAAAAAAAAAAAATTCGTTAAGACAAAAAAAACATTTACGTTCACCCACAAGTTCGTGCTGTCATTTCTCCTGGACAAGTGGGTGGGGGGGGGCGGTGGGGTGCTCCATGGTGTGGGCGTTGGGGCAGGAGTGTGAGGGAGGAAGGGGCGGGCAGTAGGGGGCCTGGGCAGAGTTCACCCCGCGGCCTGTTGGTCAAAGTGGGCCCGCAGGGCCTCCCGGACCCGGGTCCCCTCTGGGTCCACCTGCCGACTGGGGGCAGGAGGTGGCTGCACGTGTGCCCTGCCGGCCTCGGCGGCCCAGCCCTGAAGAAAGCTCTCCCCCTTGCTCTCCACGAGGTTGTGCAGGGCGCAGCAGGCACCCACAATCTGGGGGATGTTGTTGGGGCTGGCATCCAGGCAGGTCAGGAGACTTCGCCAGCGTCCCTTGAGGCGACCTAATGAGCACTCCACCACCTGGCGCGCACGGTTCAGGCTCTCGTTGAAGCGCTCCTGGATGGCGGAGAGGTGGCCCGTGTAGGGGTGCATGAGCCACGGCCGGAGGGGGTAGGCCGCATCTGCGATGATGCAGAAGGGCATGGTGGTGTCCCCCAGAGGGATCTCCCGCTGGGGGATGTAGGTCCCCACCTCCAGCCGGCGGCACAGGCCCGAGTTCTGGAAAACCCGGGCGTCGTGGGTGCTGCCAGGCCAGCCCACGTAAATGTCCTGGAACCGTCCCCAGCTGTCCACCAAGGCCTGCAGGATGACAGAATGGTAGCCCTTCCGATTGAGGTATCGGCCTTCACTGTGGTGCGGGGCGCGGATGGGGATGTGAGTCCCATCCAGAGCCCCGAAGCAGTTGGGGAAGCCCAGGGTGGCAAAGGCGGCGACAGTGGCATGTGGGTTCCCCAGCCTCACGAGCCTGTGGAGGCGCATGGCGTTGATGGCACGCACGACCTGCAGAGAAAGCACATGGGACAGCCCCAATGAGGGGTGAGCAGGGTGTGCGTGGCCCTGCCCTGCCCTGGCCCCCCTGCCCTGCCCTGCCCTGGCCTGCCCTGCTCTGCCCTGCCCTGCCCTGCCCTGCCCTGCCCTGGCCTGCCCTGCTCTGCCCTGCCCTGCCCTGGCCCCCCTGCCCTGCCCTGCCCTGCCCTGCCCTGGCCTGCTCTGCTCTGCTCTGCCCTGCCCTGGCCTGGCCCCCCTGCCCTGCCCTGCCCTACCCTGGCCTGCCCTGGCCCCCCTGCCCTGGCCTGGCCTCCCCCTGTGGGTTCTCTTACCTCCATGAAGACAGCCCCGATGGTGGCCTGTCCGACACCAAACTGCTGGCCCACGGATCGGTAGCTGTCCGGAGTGGCCAGCTTCCAGACAGCTATGCCGACCCGTTTCTCCACAGGGAGGGCACGCCGCATGGCAGTGTCCCGGTGCCTGAGTGTGGGGGTGAGCCACTGGCACAGCTCCAGGAATGTCTGGCGGGTCATCCTGAAGTTCCTGAGCCACTGGTCGTCATCCCACTCCCCAAGCACCAGCCGCTCCCACCAGTCGGTGCTGGTGGGGTAGCTCCACAGCCACCAGCGTGTGAGGCGGGGGGTGGAGCGGGGTGCTGCAGGGGTAGGGGCTGAGCCCCGCTGCCCTGGGGGCATCTCCTCCCCTGGGGAAAGAAGGTGCTCAGCTGCCCCCAACATGGCATGAGCCAGGGCAAGCCCTGCTCCTGCCGGGAGGGCTGGGTGGACCTCTAGCTGCTGCTGCTGCTGCTGCTGGGGGTCCATGACTGCGGCGCTCAGGGTCTGTGTGCCTATATGGCTTCTCAGACTGCGTTCTGTGCAGGCTGAGTGTATGTGGGAGGGGCCCTTTAAGGGAGCGTCTAGCTGTTGCCCCGGAAGCGCTAGTCCGCCCGTTGACCCTGTCTGCAGCTGTGCCTGGCATCCCTATTTCGATGTGTGCTACTTTGACGTGTAGACGTTCCCTCGCTGCGCCTATTTTGATGTTGGGCTGAGCAACGTCGAAGTTGAACATCGACGTTGCCGGCCCTGGAGGACGTGTAGACGTTATTCATCGAAATAGTCTATTTCGATGTCGCAACATTGAAATAAGCTATTTTGATGTGGGCTGCACGTGTAGACGTAGCCAAAGTTGGCCACTGTTAAAAACAGAGGCTTTTGTCTCTTCTTAAGAATAGTGATAATGTTCATAACAGGTTTTTTCCACAGGCTTTTCAGTCTCCAGAAGGCTAGTCAGGGAGAGACAGGGTAAACTGTCTGAAGACACAAGACAAAAATATTTCTTGAAGATACTGAATCTAATGCGAAGTAATAATGAATGGGCTAGCACCAGTCTAGTGAAGAAAAAAACAGGCAAAATTGATTCACAAAAATAATGTGCTCATTTTCTCTTTTTTGTTGTTGTTTTGTTTTTGTTTTTGTTTTCCTGTTAGATGGAATGAGAATTGCTTGCAAAAGATCAGTCACCAAGTATAGAAGTCCTGTGGCACCTAATAGACTAACTGATCATTTGGAGTGTTAGCTTTCGTGGGCAAAAGACCCACTTTGTCAGATGCCTGTCCATGAAACCTTATGCTCCAAATGATCAGTTAGTCTATAATGTGCCATAGGACTTCGCCTTTTTGTGGCTACAGACTAACACGGCTACCCCTTTGATACATGTGGCCTAGCATAGAGTTAGTGTTTTTAAAGACAGTAAAGATAAGGTATTAGATAATTATAAGGCTGTGTCTATACTAGCTTGCTTCTTCGAAGGGGGTATGGTAATGAGCCCGAGCAGGGAATAGCAATGAGGTGCTGTGATTAATATGCAATATCTCATTAGGCTAATTCTCACCATGGCAACTTCAAAGTTGCAAACTTTGAAGCACCAACATGCCGCTTAGCCATGGGCGCTTTGAAGTACCCACACAACTTCACATTTCTGGGGACTAAGAGCACTTCAATGTTGCAAGAGACTTCAAAGTTGCTGCGGCTACAAGGCATAATGGTGCTTTGAAGTTTGCATCTTTGAAGTTGCCTTGCAGACAATTAGCCCAATGAGATGTTGCATATTCATTGCAGCACTTCATTGCTATTCCCTGTTTGCGCTCATTAGCATGCCCCCTCGGAAGAAGGGGCTAGTGTAGACACAGACTAAGTGTATAGTGCAGGAAATATAACTTCTGGATTTTTTTTTGTTTTGTTTTCCCTGTTTGTAGGTTGGAAGACGTGATGTCCTGCTCAGAACACCCAGAACTGTCCAATGATTGTAATCTGCCTTGGCAACAGTGAGAGCTTTGGTGTTGCTAAGCTACATGTCATCTTCCTAACACATCAGCATGTCAGTCTTGCCAGAAAATTCTGCAAGATTTTGCCAGTTTAAACCTAGCATTTCATGTATAATCATTAAACTCGAGTTCCCAAGTTCTCCTGAGATGTCTCCTTGTACTGTCCACTTCCTCTCACCAGATACATTCTACAATTTTTAAGTTTGCTGCCTCCAAAGACACACAGCACACTTCAGCTGTTGGGTTTAGATGAAGATTCAAACATCTTTTAGACAGAGAATACTGAGATGATTTGTATTAAGAATAAATTTATTAACAAGGAGCAGAGAGAGGAAAATGTCACTAAAGGAGAGAAAAAGATAGCTGTGCTTACAAACAGAACAAAATAAAACACTCTTTCTTGAGACTAAAACTATTTTTGTTTTTATTTTGTCAGCATGTCCCGGCCAGGGGACACAATTGCTCACAGAATCAAAGATTGCTGTTCACTTTGTTTCCCCAATAACTAACATTTCTTTTTGAGCACCTTTATATTTTCCAAAGAGCATTTTCTTTGTTTCCAAACCCAGGAGGACTTTCTGGGGATGAATACTCTGTCCTCCTTTGGTGTGTGTTAAACCGCAGCTTGTAAGCTTTATTCCTTTGTTTACCTTATATGTAAATATACTTTCAGGGTGTGTCTACACGTGCGCAGTATTTCAAAAAGACGGTCTCTCTTTTGAAAGAATGAAGGGAGCAGCTACACATGCCATATTCTTTTTCCATTTGAAATCAAAGGAACACAGCCCAGACATCGAAAGCTAGACCTCGATCCCGTATGGGAAAAGCACCACCCATTGAAAAACAACGTCGAAATAAGGCATGTGTAGACTTGCTATGGACTCCTCTTTCAAAAGAGGAGTCGTACATGACGGCCCCCAGCCTGTGCATGGAGACACCCTGCCCTGCCAAGCAGAGCTCTACGACCCATGTGTCTGGCCACTCTTAAAGCCGCATGGACCCAGAAACTCAGTGGCAGGAAGCTGAGAGCAAGCAAGCTGCAAAAGCACAAGCCCCAGGCAGCACGCCCTCTCAGCTGCCCCACAATGATAGTGACAGGCACATGGCCAGTGCCTGGCAGTCCCCTGAGCCTCAGCCCAACCCCCCACCCCAGAGGCCCCACAGGGCTCCCAGTGGTCTGTCTCTGCAAAAAAGAAGAGGGGCCCCTCCTGGATGGACTGTGAACTCAGAGACCTCCTGGGCCTCTGGAGAGAAGAGGAGGTCCTCCAGGAGATGGGGGTAAAGCGAATGCCGCTGCCTTTGCCTGCCTAGCCCAGGGACTGACCAGCCAAGGCCACCTGGAGTGGACCCCAGAGAATGTCTGGAGCAAAGTGAAGGAGCTCCGGCAGGGTTATGCCCGGGTCTGGGATGAATGGTGTGGAGAAAGTGAATATAGAAAAATTATTTACCTTTTCCCATAATACAAGAACTAGGGGACACCAAATGAAATTGATGGGTAGTAGGTTCAAAACTAATAAAAGGAAATTTTTCTTCACACAGCGCACAGTCAACCTGTGGAACTCCTTGCCGGAGGAGGCTGTGAAGGCCAGGACTCTATTAGGGTTTAAAAAAAAAGAGCTCGATAAATTTTTGCAGGTTAGGTCCATAAATGGCTATTAGCCGGGGTAAAGTATGGTGCCCTAGCCTTCAGTACAAGGGCAGGAGATGGATGGCAGGAGATAAATCACTTGATCATTGTCTTCTGTTCTCCTTCTCTGGGGCACCTGGCATTGGCCACTGTTGGCAGACGGGATACTGGGCTGGATGGACCTTTGGTCTGACCCAGTATGGCCATTCTTATGTTCTTATGAGGCCGGCTACTCAGGGGAGGCCCCTCTACCTGCCCCTACTATAGGGAGCTCCACAGCATCCTGGGGCCCCGGGACAGCTCCCCACCCAAAGTGGTCCTGGACAGCTCAGTAGACCAGCCGGAGATGGAGGAGTTGCAGGAGCCAGAACCAGCCATCCCAAGCCAGGGGGCAAACACCACCTGGGACTGGTCCAAAGAGGAGGGCGACCTTGTCATCGCCATCCACTCGCGGTCATCCAGCTGGACCATGGGGAGCCAGGAGTCCCCGGAGATCCTCCAGGCCCCCCCCAGTAAGTGCATAGAGGGGCCAGCATGCTGGCGGGCAAGGTGGGGGTGGCACCCCTGCCAGTGGACTGGGCACAGGCCCGGAGGCCCAGATCCAGACACCATGGCTGGCCATAGCCCCGAACATGCCATCTACACCTGCCAGCGCCACCCAGCGCCCGAACCCATTGACAGTTCCAGGCACCCAGTTGCCCAATGGGATGCCCGCGGGCCAGCCCACACCCAGAGATGGTCCCACCCAGGGGGGAAGCCCATGTGCACTTGATGCCACAGGGCTGCCATGCCCACAATGGCCAGTCCCTGGGGAGGTCATGGGAGGCAGGTCCTTGGGGGGAGAAGGTCCTGGGGAGGAATGGGGGACGAGGTCCTGCTTGGAGACTGACATGCTATCCATCACCCCTTCCAGGTGCAACAAGTGAGGACTCACACAGCCCATCAGCATCAGTGGTCCCTGAGAGCCCACCCCGGAGGTGTCGGACAGGGTCCAGGCATCTTCAGCAGCAGCATCACACTGGGTGCGCAGCCAGAGGTTACAGAAGCGCATGGGGGATAACCCTGCCAACCTCTGCCAAGCAGAGCTTATGGAGTGCCACCTCCAGCTGGAGGAGTCCAACCTGGCATGGCAGAGGGAGGCCTGGTACTGACTCATGTCCTGCCTGGACACCATCCACGGGACTTTGCAAGAGCACATGGGCAATATGGCCCAACTCCTGGCCCTCCATACCCCCCTCAGCTGCCCAAACCCCTGAGACCACTGCAGGACCCCCAGAAGGTCCCACCCAGGGTCCCCTGCACACCCCACACCCCCCACAGAGTCCTCCACCCCCCCACACTGATGACCCCTCTGCCGTTCCACCACGCCCCTACCTTCCAGTGCTCCCTGCCCCGTCCCAGCCCCGTCATTGCACCCACTCCTGCTGGGGAAGGGGTCTCGGAACCAGCATGTCCCTCAGCCCACTAACCCCTTCCCCAAGTGACCCTCCCAATTCTGGCCATCCCACCCCCCCACGATCAGGCCTCCCACCCCACTGTCCCAGTTCTGGCCCCCTCCCCACCCCCCTCCCAGTTCAGGCCCCCTTCCCCCTCTCCCAGTTCTAGCTCCCTCCCCACCCTCCTCCAAGTTCAGGCCCCACTCCCTGCAACATACAGGGGTGTCCCCCCATGCACATTGCAAATAATTGGACTTTTATACCACAGTTTTTTACAGTTTATTGTTGGTAAAGGTTTATATTGTGCACAAATGCCCATGTCCTGTGTCCTGTGGGAGGGAGGACTGGGCACGATGGTGATGACAGTGCATGTGGTGGGGGGGTGGAAGTATGGGGGAGGGGGAGGGGTGGTTATGGGGGTGCTCACTGTGGCCCTGGGGTGAGACTTACACAAAGGCCTCTGAGATCCGGACACTGTTGCAGTTCACCTGGAGGCTGGCGACAGTGGCTGGCTGCTTGAACCCCATGGTGGCCTCAGCTGCCCACCCCTGGACACAGGCATCCCCCTTAGCCTCCACAATGTTGTGGAGGACACAGCAGGCACCCACCACTTGTGGGATATTGCACATCTCCACCTTGAGGCAGGCAAGAAGGCACCGCCACTGCCCCTTGAGGTGCCAAAGGCCCGCTTAACCACATGCCAGGCTTGGTTGAGGTGGGTGTTAAAGGCCTCCCTGCTGGGGTCGAGGTGGCCAGTATAAGTCTGCATCAGCCATGGCATCCGCAACTATGTATAGCACCATGTTGGTGTCCCCAGCTGGCATTTCCCGCTAAGGGATGAAGGTGTTGTCCTTCATACACCAGCACAAGCCAAAATTGTGGAAGACCCTTGTGTCATGTGTTTGCCCCCACCAGCCCATGTAGATGTCCATGAATCGGTCTTTGTGGTGCACCAGGGCCTGGAGGACCCCCAAGTGGTAGCCCATCTTGTTGATATAGCGGCTGACGCTGTGTGGTAGGGCGCAGATGGGGATGTGCATCCCATCCAGGCCACCAAAACAGTTCAAGAACCCCAACGAGGAGAAACCCTCTACAATGGCATCCAGGTCCCCGACACAGACGACCCGATACAGGAGCATTGTGTTCAGGGCACGGACAATGTGCAGGGAGGGAGGCCGTGTGCTCTTGAGAGGGTGTGGCAGGGTGTTCCCAGCCAGTGACCCCTCTCCTGGCCCCCCTGGCTGGTGACCCCCGAGGGGTCCCTGACCTATGGGCCCCCTTCTCCCTTCCGGTGGTGGGAGTATGCCCCGGGCCCGGCTTACTTCCATGAGCACCAGTCTGACAGTGTCCTTGCCCACCCTGAACTTGTGGCCCACTGAGCGGTAGGAGTCCGGTGTGGCCAGTTTCCATACCACAGTTACGACTTGCTTCTTGAGGGGGAGTATGGGCTGCATGGTGGTGCCCTGATGTCTCAATGCAGGTGCCAGCCAGTGACACAGCTCCTGGAAGGTGTCCCAGATCATGCAAAAGTTCCGGAGACAGGTGGCATCATCCCATTGCCCCAGAACCAGTTGCTCCCACCAGTCCATGCTGCTGGAGTGGCTCCAAAGGTGTCAGGGTGCAAGGGTGCAGGGTGCAGGCTGGGTGTGCTCCATGTCCTCAGGGGGGCTGTTCTGTCTGCCAAGGAGGAGGGGGGTGGATGCCGCAACCGTGCAGACAACGTAGGCAACAGTGCCCATGATGTCTGCATCCAGTGTGAGGAGCAGGGTGTCATCAGCCATAGTGTTGCTGTGTTGGGTTGCTGCATTGCTTCGGGCAGCTTGCCAAGCCTCAGCTAGTGCAAGGCCAGGGAACTGAAGGGGGTCCCTTTAAGGCAGCGGCTTCTTTCGAAGGAGCACTCATGCGCATGTGGATGCTCTCTTTCGAAATAATGGGATGGGGTTTTCGAAAGAGTTGGTTGGAACTGTGCTCTGTCTTTGCCGTGTGGTCATGTTCTTTTGAAAGATGGTATATCAATTTCTGAATTTTGATTTTGCTCTTTCGATGGTGGTCTCCCCTGTAGACACAGCCTCAGCATCCTCAGATTGATTCGGATTGGTAAATCCTTACCCCATGTCTAAATCAGGCTGGTTAATAAACTCTTTGTGTGGCATATTTTCTCAATGTAGTCTAGTAAATATGCATATCTTTTTATACATATGCCACACAATGATATTCATTACCAGTGTGTCTTTCATAAATCACATTACTCAATGAACTTTTATAATACAATAAAATGGCATACAGTCCAGGGATTCCATTATTTATTTCTGGAGATTCAAACTCTTGGTTTGTCTCCTGGGGTCTCCCTAGAGTATGTAATAAGCATGTTCTGAGAGACATGTTTTGAAAAATGTTAAAATGAGAAGCTGAAATCTGGGTCTTTATGCAAAATAGGCAGCATACAGTGACGTGGGATAGTGTGTTCTTCTATGTTTTAGCAAGCAGCATTCTTTATCTCTTTGTTTTGGGTCCTGTGTGGGAAAGTTTTCAATTGTTGAAAGTAAAATCGTTTTACATTTCCGTTCTCCAGAAAAAAAAATAGCTTCTGTTTGTTTGCTGAGAACATAACACTGAGTTTAATAGAAGTCCAGGAATACTATATGGACAGTAGAAGCTGTGAGTGCTCAGTATCTCTCAAAAAGAGGTCCTGAGTTACACAGAGCGTGATCTTTTTGCGAAATCTGTGGTTTGCTTTTACACACAAAAATTCAGTGTCCCATCCATAGATGACCTCAATGTATAAGCAGCGGTTCCTTCTGACATCTTTGTGCTCTTGCTTTCCTTTGTTACACTAAGGCTATGTCTACACTAGTCCCAAACTTCAAAATGGCCATGTAAATGGCCATTTTGAAGTTTACTAATGAAGCGCTGAAATGCATATTCAGTGCCTCATTAGCATGAGGGCGGCCGTGGTACTTCGAAATTGCCGCCGCTTGCCGCCGTGCAGCTCGTCCCGATGGGGCTCCTTTTTGAAAGGACCCCGCCTACTTTGATGTCCCCTTATTCCCATCTGCTCACAGGAATAAGGGGACTTCGAAGTAGGAGGGATCCTTTCGAAAAGGAGCCCCGTTGGGATGAATGGCACGGCGGCGAGCCGCGTCAATTTCGAAGCGCCACGGCCACCTGCATGCTAATGAGGCACTGAATATGTATTTCAGAGCTTCATTAGTAAACTTTGAAATGGCCATTTACATGGCCATTTCAAAGTTTGAGCTAGTGTAGACACGGACTAAGAAAAGTTAATTACAGCACTGGCCACCATAACACCTTTATTTCTGTTTCCTTGTTTACAACAGCCACGTCTACATGGGCAGCTTCTGTCAACCGAGCAATCCTTTTGTCGACAAAACGTGCCAAGTGGCTATATGGCTAGAGTGCTCTGTCAAGAGCTTGTCAACAAAACTCAGCTGTTCAGTCAGCAGCGTTATCCCTGTTCCCAATCAGGAATAGCACCTCTGTCTAGAATGTTTTGTAGATAGAGTGCTCATGCAGACAGTTCTGAGCTACGTCTACATGTGAATGCTACATCGAAATAGCTTATTTCGATGTAGCAACATCGAAATAAGCTATTTCGAAGAATAACATCTACACGTCCTCCAGGGCTGGTGCCGTCAACGTTCAACGTCGACGTTGGGCAGTATTACATCGAAGTAGGCACTGCAGGGGAGCGTCTACACACCAAAGCGGCCCACATCGAAATAAGGGTGCCAGGAACAGCTGCAGACAGGGTCACAGGGCGGACTCAACAGTAAGCCGCTCCCTTAAAGGGCTGCTCCCAGACACACTTGCACTAAACAGCACAAGATCCACAGAGCCGACAACTGTTTGCAGACCCTGTGCATGCAGCATGGATCCCCAGCTGCCGCAGCAGCAGCCAGAAGCCCTGGGCTAAGGGCTGCTGCACACGGTGACCATAGCACCCTGCAGGGGCTGGAGAGAGCGTCTCTCAACCCCTCAGCTGATGGCCACCATGGCGGACCCCGCTATTTCGATCTTGGAAGACGTGGATCAGCTACATGTGCCCTACTTCGACATTCAATGTCGAAGTAGGGTGCTATTCCCATCTCCTCATGAGGATAGCAACTTCGACATCTCGCCACCTTGTGTCGATTTCAACTTCGAAATAGCGCTCGCAACGTGTAGACATGGCGGGCGCTATTTCGAAGTTGGCGCGGCTACTTCGAAGTAGCTGGCATGTGTAGACGCGGCTCTGGAGACAGAAGGTACGTCTACACTAGCCCCTGCCTTTTGGAAGGGGCATAATAATGAGGGAGTTCAGAAGACGCTAATGAAGCACTGTCATGAATATGCAGCACCTCATTAGCATAAAGGAAGCTGCGCATGATCCAAAAGTGCCGCTTTTGGAATGCATGCGTCCCATGTAGACAGCCCTTTCAAAAGGACCCCCCCGGACTTCTAAAGTCCCTTCTTCTTAAAATCAAATAAAAGGAAGGGGCTTTTGAAGTCCAAAGGTCTTTTGAAAGCCCTGGTCTACAAGGACAGTGTGCATTCTGAAAGCAGCACTTTTAGATCTTGTGTGGCCACCATTTTTCTAATGAGGTGCTGCAGACCCATGGCAGTGCCTCATTAGCATCTTCTGAACTCCCTCATTACCATGTCCCTTCGGAAAGGAAGGGGCTAATGTAGACGTAGCTAGAGAGAGCTTCCAGTTTCCTGAGCAGCCCTGTTTGCAGAGTTTCCGGTTAGCCATTCTGTTGAGAGAGGGCAGGGAAGTGTGGTTGCTCTCTGTCGACAGAGTCGATTGCTTGTTCAATCTGTTCTTATGTGTAGACTCAATCTTGCAACACAGGTACTGTTGAGGTTTCTCTGTTGACAATGACTTCTGTCAACAGAGGCTGTCCATGTAGGTGTAGTTGCAATATTCAATCTTACTGCAAATTGTTAGATAACATATACTCTTACTCTTAGTTTTAAACATTTCTCAACAATCCTATTGTAGTTGGAACATTTTTTTGCCCATTGTAACTCACAGTATCAACATTATAGACACATTAAATAGTTTATAGAGTTGAAAAAAGATTTTAAGAAATCTGTGAAGCATCATTGAACATAGTTTACTGTGCAATCAGAAGTATCTGAAGGTATCATTATGGCCAATTAGAGAGAACAATTAATGAGCGAGAGCAACAAGATTAAAATAAACTAATAACATTTTCTATAACTTTTAACAAAGATTAGTAAGAAGTGCATTTCAACCTTGTTTCATTCAAAAAAAAAAAAAGCAAGCTTTGAGATCAAGTTGCTATTTTCAGTGCCTCACTGTCAATAAAACCAGGGGTCACAAATGGATTTTTTGAGGAAAAAAGAGAACAGATGTCAAGAAACATTGAATCATGCAGAGACCCATAAAAATGTGGAATGGCTTATGAAGCAAGGTTGTTGAGGCAAAAAGAGTGGAGCCCATTCTTGCAGTAATTAGATAGCATCCTTGGAGACATGAAGTGCTAAAGGAGAAGGATTTTGTTGACTTGAGTGGTCTTTAGTCATTCCATCAATATTTCTGATCTTTTATGTTCTTTTTTTTCTTCCTTTGGCTGTACAAGGCATTGTATTTCCTTCCATCAGTTATATATTGGTTTTGCTGTTGCACAATGAATTAGGGGGCTTCAGAATTTATTTGAATGGTTTGTTATAACTCAAAATTGACAGTGGAATGGGATTATTTAGTGGTAAGGTTGGCTTGTTTTTATTTTCTTGTATTTGTAAATAGTTATTCTTCTTCATAGTGTTCGGGAGGGAACAAAAGAAATGCTCTTACTTTTTTCTCCTATCTACTAACTTCTGTAGTTATGGAGATCTGCCAATGGAAACAAATTCAGGCCCAACCTTACTCAAGCAAGATGCTATCACTGAAAATAGTGATATGACTCAGATAAAAGCCATATAGAATTTAGCATTAGAGTGAGAAAACAGAATGTAAATGGCATTTGAAACATTAATTTGCATTCAGTTGTAAACATCTCATTTATTAGTTTATTTCCTTCATGCCTTGCTAAAGATGTGGATGTCTTGATTTTTTCTGAATTTATAAGCTTTAATAAAGAAAAGTGAAACAAATTTAAGAGAAGATACAGTTTTTTTGAAAAGTAGTGTATTAATAAGTTTATTTATTACTTTTAAATTGCATGTTTTATGATAATATATGTCTTCACTAACTCTAATCAATGCCATGAACAATAATAAAACCAGAGTAATAAAAATGCAATGCTGTCAGGGACCTAAATGAGATCATGTAGTCCATCCCCCTGAACTGAAGCAAAATTAAGTCGATCCCACACAGCAGTGTTATTATGAACTGTTCATTTGATGTGATTTCATATTCTGTTTCCTGTTCTGAGTATATACATCATTTATTGCCATTGAAACCAAGAACACATCAACAAAGAAGACCTTTGAATGCTAAAAAAAGATGTAAAGAACAATTCATCCAAAATAATTCTAAAATTTCATAATTAAGAAAATGTTGAGAAATTTTGAAAAAAAATGAAGTTTCTTCTAAGTGGATATTAATTAAATAGCAAACTGTTTTTGTTATTTCCTTTAATATTGCATTAATTCTTTCTCACTCATAGGCTACATCTACACTAGTCCCAAACTTCGAAATGTCCACGCAAATGGCCATTTCGAAGTATACTAATGAAGCGCTGAAATGCATATTCAGCGCTTCATTAGCATGCAGGCGACTGCAGCACTTCGAAATTGACGCGAAATTGACGCGCGAAATTGAGCTGATGGGAATAAGGGGACTTCGAAGTAGGCAGGGTCCTTTCAAAAAGGAGCCCCGTCGGGACGAGACACGCGCTAATGCAAATTCCATGCACCTCATTAGTATAATGTCACATGATTTGGAGTCCGGAAGACTGTTCTTCTGGACTCCAAAACACCATGTGGAAGCACGGCCCCTTCTTCCCATCTGGATGTGTGACTTCCAAAAATTTTTAGGAAGAAGGAGCCTCAGGAGCCTTAGGAAGAAGGAGGCCTTCCTCCTGCAAGCCCCCCCACGGCCTCCCTTCTACATGGCATTTTGGAGTCTGGAAGAATGGTCTTCCAGACTCCAAATCACGAGACATTATGCTAATGAGGTGCATGGAATTTGCATCCATACCTCATTAGCATATTTCGCTCCATGTCTCAGCATGCCACTTCCAAAAGAAGTGGCCTGTGTACAAACGACCAAGCAGTTTATGGCCTGATAAGTATTAACTAGACCCTTATTTAAAAGATATGGAAAGAAAGTGGTATCCCTTCAGCAGCAGGGAACTCCAGACAATTGTGGAGGGCAGGAGTTCTCAAATTTCCAAGGCACCGGTACCAAGGTCCATCAGTGAAGTCAAAATTGCATTGATATCTGTGTGGCTTATATATGGCTCTTTTCTTCCTGGCTAGGCAGTTGATATGGTTACTCATTATCATTTATGGTATTTGTTTTAATTGTCCATTACTGGTTCTGCCTTTTTTTTTTTTGTTCCCTATTTTTCTTACATGAGACCATTACATCTGGTTACACAAGATCATCACATATCTGTTCTTTCCTTATCTACATATGTTTTGCTGCAGTGACATCATTGCTTATCCCAAGTGGGGAATTCCCTCATATATGATCCTGGCTTATCTGACATGTGCTCCACCAACCTTAAGCTGTTGTGTGCAAAGTTCTTCTGCAATTAACCCCTACACAAACTCAGCCTGCTAAGTTGCACCAGGAAATAACTTAGCCTAACTATGTGATTTGATTAGAAGATTTTAGATGGAAAAATAAAATATTTTAAGAACTCGATGGGACTATCTAAACTATTTCCCCTCCATCTTTTGAATGAGTTATTTTGAGGTTGAGACCCAGTATACTCTTTTCTATCCTACACCACATCCTCTTTAAAGCAGTTTCTTTTCCCCGATGCCATGACAATGAATGGTCTCAAAAAAATTTTTGTTACAGCCACAAATATGAAGTTGAGGATTTTGGTCTAGTGTTAAGAGAACTACATTGGGCCTTAAAGACATAAGTTAATTCCCCGCCTCTGTGATGTAAGGCAAATCATTCAACCTAACCTTTGTCTTAGTTCCTCACCTGTAAAGAGAAGCTACTTCCTCACTTCATGGGAATTTTCTGATGATAAGCTAAGTGTTCTAAGACACTCAGTTACAACAGAAGAGGCATAAAAGTGCATGGACGGTCAGGCTGTGTCTACACGTGCACGCTACTTCAAAGTAGCGGTGCCAACTTCGAAATAGCGCCTGTCACGGCTACACATGTTGGGCGCTATTTCGAAGTTGAAATCAATGTTAGGCGGTGAGATGTTGAAGTCGCCAACACCATGAGGGGATGGGAATAGAGCCCTACTTCGAAGTTGAATGTCGAAATAGGGCACATGTAGACAATTCGCATCCCGCAACATCGAAATAGCGGGGTCCGCCATGGTGGCCATCAGCTGAGGGGTTGAGAGACGCTCTCTCTCCAGCCCCTGCGGGGCTCTATGGTCACTGTGTGCAGCAGCCCTTAGCCCAGGGCTTCTGGCTGCTGCTGCGGCAGCTGGGGATCCATGCTGCAGGCACAGCGTCTGCAACCAGTTGTCGGCTCTGTGGATCTTGTGTTGTTTAGTGCAAGTGTGTCTGGGAGGGGTCCTTTAAGGGAGCGGCTTGCTGTTGAGTCCACCCTGTGACCCTGTCTGCAGCTGTGCCTGGCACCCTTATTTCGATGTGTGCTACTTTGGCGTGTAGACGTTCCCTCACAGTGCCTATTTTGATGTGGTGCTGCCCAACGTCGACGTTGAACATCGACGTTGCCAGCCCTGGAGGACGTGTAGACATTATTCATTGAAATAGACTATTTCGATGTCGCTATATCGAAATAAGCTATTTTGATGTAGCGTGCACGTGTAGACGTAGCCTCAGAGTATCACCCCTCTTCCCTTTTGTTCTTCTATTATAACAATCAACAGAAGAATCCCATTTGACGAATCCCATAAGAATCCCATTTGAAGAATCCCATAAGAATCCCATCTTATTGCAACTATAAGCTAGTAATGGCTTGATATTTTCCCTGCAACAACATCCTAAACCCTTTCCTTGATCAGTGTAGGATGACTGTCCCAGTTAGCACATATTTCCTGACATAATAACTTGTCGAATTTCATATTTCTACACTGAAATATTTTGCTATGTTATCCCAGTTACATACACAGCCCAAATCCTTTTGAAGATAGTCATATTCTTAATCATGATGTTTGCTGCTTATGTTAGTACACATTATTCCATAGTTAGTTAGTTTCATGAAGTACGGTATTAAGCAAATCAAGCAATTACCCGCTTGGTCACCAAAAATCTAGATCTTTGGCATTTCATGATTTTGCCATATCTTTGAGGTGCTACTGGACTGCAGGTGGTTTGTTTGTTTGTTTGCCTTTGTTGTGAAGCTACAGACTAACACAGCTACCCCTCTGAGACAATTTCAAGCATTGCAGTTTTGGCACCTTTTATTCAACCAATTTTATTTAATCTTTGTTCTTTCAAATTCAAATGAGTGGTCATAAAATCAGTGCTGTTCCATATTATAGAATATTGCATCTGTCCAGTGTTAATCTATCTCTTCTATCTGTCTAATAACCTGGATTTAGATAGAAAAATTCCCTTTAATCATAACTTACTATTTTTGTTGTTTCTTGTCACTGCAATTTTAAAATACGTTTGTTATGACTATGGTTACATTGGTGCACAAGCCTACAGTCAATTCAAAATAAGCATTTCCACTTTGAAAAATATAAGTATGGGACTTTCAGAATGCTTGCCCCCTGGAAGCACTCTCTTCAAAGAATTCAATCAAGTTATTATGCAAGACTTCCCTCCCATCATTCTATACATCTTGTCTGCAGTCAAATTATAGGGTTCCCTTCACTGAGTACTTCAAGTTGGTTCTAATCTTAAACTACTATTGAATGAACAGCTCTGGACTATAATTGCTTATTGCTTTTAACTAATGATATAGTAGACTTACACGTTATGGTTCTGAGTACATTTTAACAAATTATAGCTACAAATTATATTTATTACTTTACATATTTCCATGTTTGTTTCTCACTTAAGCTCAAATAGGTTTATGTTCTGGATTTCAGCATTTTAAGCCTTATGAATGTTAAACCTTTCCATAACCGTTGTAATTGCTAGCTACTATCTGTATCCTGTCACTTACTACCAAACAAGAAATATTGGAGCTGTCTTCTAGCTATCATCCTACACTTTTGATCTGTATTTACCATATCTGTTTTTCTCTGCTTTCCTGCTTTTAATTAATCTGCACTATCCTTGTTAGTTAGACTCTCTTGCTTTCTTTCTTCCTTGAATACAGTATCCTTAAATAGCCCCTTTATTTGTGTGTTAAAATGTTCTCTAAAATATGAAATGTAATGCTAATTATTCTTAACGTGGTCTGCTTCTGATATTTTTATAACTGCCTCAATCTTCCTCCTCACTGAACATCCTATTTTTTATAAAATTCTTTTACTAGTTGCTCCTAGTAAGTTTTACAACCAAACCTGCATACTGGCTTTCCATGACTTATGTACTACTTGGGTTTAACCCAAATGATTTTCAGTTGCCACCAACATTAGACTCTGTTTACCACCTGCAGAAGTTTTTCTCTTTTGTTTTTTCTTAAATCTCTCTATCATTTTTACCCATAATAAAGAGAATAGATTTTTTTTTAATATTCAGAATCAGTAGTTTAGCTCTTAAATGGTCACACAGAAACTCATCCATCTCTTCAATGATATTCTACTTTCCCTGCAAAGGTGCCTCAGTTCTTTAGATAAAATATAAAATTTTCTAAATAGTGATTAAAAACATCAAAAGATTTGAAAGCTAGTTTTGATTTGGATAGCAGAAATGCTCTATAATTTGATCCTTTGTTGATTTATATTTAATTTCTGCACCTCCATTCCTTTTCTTGCTGCCTCTCCATATTAAAAAAAAAGTCACTTCTCAATGGGCTTGGCTACACTAGCTTCCTACTTCAAAGGGAGAATGGTAGGGGTTTGGGAGTAGGGGTTTGGGAGTTTATTAATGAAGTCCTGAGGTGCATATGCAGCAATTCATCAAGCAAATCCCCCCATCAACTTCGAAGAGTTAAACTTTGAAGTGCCCTCTCACATCTAGCCGCGGCTCACCTGCTGGTACTTCGAAGTGCCCAGGGTACTTTAAAGTCCCTTTAACCCTTTGAGAAAGACAGAAAAAGAGAAAAGCCTCCTATATTACAGGACCCCATGTGACTTAGGTGGAAGAATACCTGTCTTCAGCCATTTTTTGAATCATGCTCATGTGAATCATGGAGCTCAGGCATATGCTCAACAGACATAGGGACACAATGTGCCAACTCAGAGGCAGAAACGTAGGTGCAGGCATCTTTTACTGTAAAAAATTAAGTGCCAAGTAAATTTAGGTGTCCACAATGTTTGAGAGAAACTGAGTAGAGGAATTCCACTGAGACTGACTGTGGAATTTAGGTGTCTAGAAATTAAATTAGTTCCTAAGTCCCTTTTTTGTGAATTTAGTCATAAATATTAATTGAATATAAGAATCACTTCCTATATGAACAGTGGCTGCCTCTGTCCTTAGTAATACTGGCCTTGAGGGGTGATCATAACTCTACAATCTTAGATGGAGGTCATGTGTTCCTTTATGGACAATTTATCAAGTTTATACTTAGAGGGATTTGATAGGTCCAACAAATGAAGAGCTGAGTCCTTTGGATGCAATATTCTTAAATGCCTAAGGGGCAGGAACTGCCTTTTAAATAAGCTAAAACTTAGGTCTCAATGATTTAGGTTAACTGACTTTTGAAATGAATATTACCTTCTCTTTGTGTGTTAATGGTTTATTAGTTATGTATTCATTTTGATTCATCACTGCTTTTTATTTTACTTTCCAATTAGCTGTAAGTAGAGTGAGCCTCTGTATTTCTGTCTTTATATTTTCACTTCTTTTTTCTTTAAAATTTGACTATGCTTGTATCTCTTTTCAACTTTATTGACCAATATGCAGAAAGATCTTATATTAGTATTCAAATAATTTGGAGACATAATACAGCATACAGTACAGTTAAATTTTATATTTAATTTGATTTATGTTGAAGACCAGTGTATAATCTAAAATTGTATCTTTATCTCCCTGGGAACTTAAAATTGCAAAACAAAATTCTGTTTTGTATTATACAGGAAGACACATAGATTTTTTGTCACTGACGTCTGTCATTAAGACATCTTAAAAAGGGGAATTTTATTGAATGTGCTGTCTAAATCAGCTTTCTCATCAATTCTGCAGCCATTTGTAGTCAAAAGTAATGAGTACTTCAGCTGCTGCTTCCTAGATTTCAAAGTAATATATTAGAAAATCAAAATAAGAGTGAAATGAATGGAAACTGCATTGAACTCCAGATAGCAATATTGATACTTTTTTTTTCCTGGTGAGGCAATTATGGCGAACAGCAAATACCATGTTTGATGTTATTAGCTGTTGACAATATAATTATTTGAAGGGTTGTCACAAAATGTTCACAGAAAGCAGTAATACATAGCACAACATAGAGCATTTTAACAAAGAATTTTAAATTGCTATTAGCTTTGAATTTTTAAAGAGCAAGAAATTTAAAAATAGAAATAAAATGCTTTTTTCTATCTTACTGAAATATTAGTTCAATCATAGACAACCCAAAGAAATCATTCCCATTTCAGAAAAATGGGATAAATTCTACCTTTACCAACACTTATTCACACATGTTATCTGTGGGGCTGAATGAGTGCAGTTGAGGGCCACATTTTGTATTTTCTCTGATCTGGGAACTTGCCAGGTGGCAGAATGAAGTACCAAAGATAAATAGGAAAATGGAAAAGAAAGCAGTTGGTGTAGAGATACGAAAGATACGCAGAGCAGAGAAGGGATATCCAACAAAGGATGTATAGAATGATGAAGACAATAAAGAATGGAAGAAAGAAAAATCGGAGATTGCAAATTGCTGCACAGACCTTTGTCTTGGCTGTATCCTATACATAAATGCTATCCTTATTTTCCTTGTGACAAGTTGCTTGAGTCTTAAACTATAATTATTTTTGATTTTCTTCATTTAAATCATAGGGGTAGGGATAGGATTAAGGGGTTCAGAATGTAGCTGCCATGGGGAGAAAGGCCAACCACAGGCCTCTCTCATCCTGGGGCCAGGTGAAAAGTACCTGTCCATGGCTGCTGCAGCTGCAGTGAGAACAACTGGGGAAGGGGTGTAGTAGCCAGCTAGGGGACAGACAGATGCATATCCCATTTTATGAGAAACAACCACATTCTAGGCACATCTCATTGTCATTTCACATCCAATACCTGAACTTAAGTTATGATAAAAGTAAGCTGCATATTAAATTTGGTGGTCCAGGGGCTTACAATTTAGGAGGAGTTCTTGAATAAACAAACAGATAGACACATAGTCAGACAGACTCACAAACTCTCTCAAATATATAGTAGATTATTTCCCATTCCCCCAAACCGTAAGCTGAGCTGACAAAGTTTTAGTTTTCTGTTAGAAAAACATTGTTATGGATTAGTGACTTTTTTCTGAAGCTAGAAGGCATTTTACACCATTGATCATGCCTGGACAATGTAAGCTAAATAAACTACTGCAGAGGATGTAAATGCTTCATTTAAAATTTTTGACTAAGACAGGCAAATGGTCGAATGGATGGACACTGGTAAAGCTAACCTGCTCTCAATTGCATTAGCACATTTCTAACCAGAACTGCATGTTCTTGAGCAGGTTGTCTTTGAGCAAGCTGATCTTCATCCAGATAAGCCTCTCCTAAGCCAATACTAGTGGTAACATTTGTGTATGCAAAAATGTGATACAAAACTGGGTGTCATCTACCTAGTGTTGTCATCGGAGCCTATAATGTTCTTCATTTTTCTAAGTAGTCTCACCTAGCTATTCAATAAAAAGAGTCTTTTGGAGAAGAAGAGCAATTACTCATTACTACGTTCTCGATCCTGTGAGGAAAAAATGACTCCAGCTATTGCAGGGTGCAGTCATCAGCTTCAGCTACTGTGTACAGAAAACATTGCATTTAGTGTTCAAACTCCATCATTATTATTTTTTATCTTTTCCATAGTCACCTCTTAATTTCATCTGATTGATAGGAGGTATGGACAAATCACTGACCCCATTCTCTTAAATATCAATTTGCCTTAAAATGTATATGGCTTAATAATGAATTAGGAATGGTAAATTCTGGAAGTCTGGAAGTCTCATGAGATCTATCAGCCTGATTTTCACACAGGAGATTCAAAAATGTTTGGAGAAATTCCAGTCAGATGTTTGGATGCAAATATAAGCATATTGACCCTCACCAAGGTTATGGCTACACTAGCACCCCCCTTTCTAAAGGGGGATGCTAATAAGCCATTTTGGCAGATGCTAATGAGGCGCTGCCATGCATATACAGTGCCTCATTAGCATAACGGATGCTGCACACATTTTGAAAGTGAAGCTTTCAAAACTCTTGCTGTCAGTGTAGATGGGGGACTTTTGAAAGGACATCCGGACTTTGAAATCCCCTTCTTCCCATTTGGTTTTGGGAAGCATCTGCCAAAGTCGCTCATTAGCATTCCCCTTTTGTGGTTACAATGGTCGTGGGCTCTCAAGTCTGAGGTTAAACGTAGTAGCTATTACCTTGAGTTTTACTAATCTCAGTCTCTTACTGCCACGTAGGCATATTGACAAGTGATTTGCTCACAGATTGGTGCCCTACACTCTGGTTGTCTAGTTAGACTAGCAGCCTGAATGGTTCCAGTCAAATGAGTTACTGGGGAAGTCTTTACTCTCTTGTGCAGCCAAATAGAGACTGTGTCAGCTCAGTGCAGCAGGATCACACCTGGGAAGGTAGACAAAAAATATGGTCACTGCTTTGGAAACTAGAAATTTGTGTTTAAAGCTGGGCCTGGTGAAACAGGTTTGAGCATAAAAAGGCTAATGGAACATAAAGAGCATGGCAATAAATGGTATTCAGCTAGGTGCTTTAACTAAGTTAAAATCTGCTACCTTAGTGAGCTAACCAGCTGTCGTAAAAGAAATATGTGAAATTTGAGTCAACTGTTGTCTGAATTCCTCTAACAAGATCCTTTCCTTTTCTAAGCATCTGTGGTTTGTCCCTGGCTGACAAATACCTACAGAAAATATATATTTCCTAATTACCCTGAACTCTGGAGAAAGAGTGATGATTCTCAGGAGCTAACATTTATACAGGTAAGTGCTCTCTTGACAAATTTTTGAGCCAACAAAACACATTTTTAGAATTCTAATTTTACCTGTCTCTTAAGTATTGTCCTATGTATGCAATTCACATTTAAATAAACAGAAATTTGCATTTGCGGCACTTGCGGTAAGATGGTATACATAATTTCCTACCAGTTTTAGTACATATAGGTAACTATTAATTTATGTGTGTCCCTTAAGCTGTACATTTTACTGAATTTAATCTTAAACTCTTTTAGTAATTTGGATTACACATCTTGTTTCATTTAACATATAGGCTATATCTACAACAGAGCATTTTGTAGGCAGAAGTGGTGTGTTTTAGACAAAACTCATGGAGAATCTACACACAAAATGTGTTTTGTCAGCAGTAACTGTAGACAAAAAAAGCCATGTAGATGATCTAGGGGGCCCTTGAGTTGACACAGCAGATCAAAAGATTGATCCACTTTTATGTGTAGTGTGGCAGGGCTGGCCAGGCTTCTAGGCTCCAAGCCTCTATTTAGTTCACTCTCCTACGACCCGGACACCATTGCCCTTCTTGAGACAGGGGAAGGGGGGAGATGGTTGTCTGGAGGGAACCTGGGCCCCACCCACTCATGCCAGGTTCCAGCCCAGGGACCCTGTGCGGCTGCTGGTGGTGGGGGAGGGCTCCCCTCATCATGAACACCACAGCTCTTCCCTGGGCCACTTCCCCAGACAATTCCCTTCCCCCGTATCTCCTCCAGGTAGTGGCAGTGGTAGCAGCAGCAGCAGCGGTAGCAGCAGGAGCAGCAGCAGCAGCAGCAGCCTGTTCCTCCTCCTGGTTTGGCTCCTCCTGTGTGTTCAGCCTGTTTGGCCTTACCCAACATCTCAGACCTCCTGGGCAGGGGCTTTAGCCCCTTGTGGCTGAGCCCTCCTCTCCTTCTTTTGGTGCCTCTAGAAAACTCGCTTTGCTCCTCCCCTCTCTCTCCCCTGACTACTGGTTCAGGGTTCTTTTAAAAGCAGGTTTAAGTGGGACCAACTGGCCCCAACTGACCCAGGGCGGCTTCCTCCCCAGCTGCTCACACTCTGCTTGTTTTCCTGCCCTGCTTTCACCTCTTGTTCTTACCCCCTCCCGGCCTTACCTTGTCACAGTAGATGGGATCTGTCGACAGAAGTTTTGTCAGAACAAATCTTCCGACTGTAACTTCTCTAGACAGATGCTTCTAGTGTAGAGGTAGTCACAATGAAATAATGAAAATAATCACTACAATTTGTAAGGGGATATATGGGGCCAAAAAACAATGTAGAAATTAACCTTTTTTATGTAAATGCAGAATTAATAAGCCATTGGCTTACACCGTTTTATGTAGAGCCACTAAGAGTGAAAGTATGAAATTTTGAAGGCTAAAATACAACTGTGAACATCAGTTTCAGATAGTGCCTATAACTTGGAATGCAGTAGAAGAGAAACTTGAATTATGCTGGTCACTTGTTTCTTGGTTTTTTTTTTAAATAACAAACTGTGTATTTTTAAAATCAGACAATGTAAGGTTAATGTACCATGAATGACTGTTCTATATGTTCACTCAGCACCACATTTAGGATTTGTTTTTCTCTGTAATTAGCTTAGAAAGGGAAATGAGCTAGTATTAAAATGCCTGACCTGCATGGATCTCAATAAAACTGGTCAGGCTCTTTGGCACATGCAAAAGTATGGGTTGGAGGATAGCTGTGTAAAGTGTGTAGGATCTGGAGAAAATTGTAATTTCGTATGTGAATGTTGAAACTTAAAAGGAAACTCACATCTGAAGACTGGCTGATTTTTCATTTGAAGTATAATCTCCAAAATAATCTACCTACAACTGACCCTTCTATTCACTTACTTCTATCACCCCAACATGCTCCAGGGCCTTGCCAAGAATCATCCAGGCCTGCTGACTGGAGTGGGGTAAGGGGGACAATTGCACAGGGGCATGGCATTGTTATAGCTTTCAAACATTTTTCTGCAACTGCTGGAACTATAAATGTATATACTTTTTTTTTTCTTAATGACAACTAAGTTTTTCTCTTCTCTAACTCCAAGGCCTCAGGTCTGAAAGGGAGGAAATGGATGATCTGTGAAAAAATTATGAAAATTGAGAACACTGGAGGTTCATGGGAGGTGAGGGCCATGTCCATAGAATCATAGAATACTTGAGACCGCGTCTACACTAACACAAATCTTCGAAATGGCCATGCAAATGGCCATTTTGCAGATTACTGATGAGGTGCTGAAATGCATATTCAGCGCCTCATTAGCAAGCTGCTGGCCACAGCTCTTCAAATTTGCTGCATTTCACTGCTATGCGGCTCGTCCAGACAGGGCTCCTTTTCAAAAGGACCCCGCCAACTTTGAAATCCCCTTATTCCTATTTGCTGATAGGAATAAGGGGATTTCAAAGTTCCCGGTGTCCTTTCAAAAAGGAGCCCTGTCTGGACTAGCCAGGAGGCAGTGAAATGCAGCAGTTTTAAAGAGCCGTGGCCAGCGGCCTGTTAACGAGGCACTGAATATGCATTTCAGCACCTCATTAGTCATCTTTGAAATGGCCTTTTTCATGGCCATTTCGAAGATTTGTGCTAGTGTAGACATAGCCGAAGTGAAAGGAACCTTGAAAGATCATCAAGTTCAGTTATGGCTCGGATGATTTAGTTAGGGTTGATCCTGCTTTAGGCAGGGGGCTGGACTAGACGACCTCTTAAGGTCTCTTGCAGCCCTAAGATTCTCTGATTCCATGATTCTACCAACTCCTGAAGCTTGCTAAAACCTGCCTTCTTGGCATACAATTTCTTTATTGTGCTTCTCCCTTGCACTATTCCTTTGAATCACAGACTCTATTATTTCATGAAAACTTTCACCTAGACTGCCTTCTACTTTCAAATTCTCAAACTGTTCCTCCCTAAAATCATATTTAGAACAGTACTCACCCCTTCAACAAAGCTTTCTGCACCTTCTAAAAATAATAAAAAAAATCTTCAATGCATTTCAAGAACTTGTAGGATAATCTGTGCCCTCCTGTGGTACTTTCCCAACAGCTGTCTGGATAGTTGAAGTCCTCCACCACCACCAAGTCCTGTGTTTTGCATGATTTTTGTAACATTAAAAAAAAAAGCCTCATTACCATTCTTCCTGGTTAGGTGGTGTGATGGATGGGAGGGCTACTGTCCTCTTTTAGCCATTCCAGCCATTCAGTTAACTAAATTACCTGTAAAGGTTTAAACCCAGGGACAACGGGTGTCTGAAAATCTCCAGGAAGTGTTAGTAGGGACTCTGGTGAGACAATGCGAAGAGAGTGTGATATTTGAATTGAAGCAGTAATTTGTACGTTACTGTGTGGCCAGAGGAAGTACACCAACGTGAAATGAGCCAGGATAGAAATATAGAATTTTACAGCAATACCCATGGCTAAAACAGCCTGAATCTTGGGACAACAGATATGTGAGTAGAAAGGAGATAGTAATCAGACATGATCAGGTTGTTTTGTTTTGTTTTGTTTTGTAATTTTGGATTTGGTATGTGGCATTTATCAGTCTGAATTAGGCATCCCCACCCCATAGACTCTAACTTTTAAACAGAATCCCATGGAAACAATTTTCTGTGCAGTAATCTACCTTTTTTCAGTTGCTGTGTAACATCTAGCAGCGAGCTATGCTTACCAAGCATGTCTTCTTTGTTCTGTTAATAAAAATCATTTCTTTAATTCTATAATATACTTCCTATGTCCTAGAAGGCAGGATGCTCTGTGTGCACGTGCCGAAGGGTAAAAGGCCATCTATTAAGAAATGTCAGTTGCTTTCAAGCTGTCTCCCAAGTGATAGTTAAAAGCTTGAGGCTATGGGGAAACACCCCAACTGTGTCTTCCTGAGCTCTCAAAGCGGGGTTTGCACTTGAGTGGAGGCAGCGTATCACCTAAGGTCAGGAAACCTGTGACCTTGGGAAGTTATTGTTTTTAAATCAGAAGCCTTTAGTGGCAGGTTACTTTAAAGCTTCTTTGAGCACCCACCTTAGGCACTTGAAGTGCCAAAGTGGGGATCAGCCTTAACAGGTGCTCAGTAGTAGATACCTTTAATTACTTCACCCTTATTTATTACCCCTTTTATGCTTACCCAGAGACTCTCAACAGGTCTTTGTCCTATGTCAATCTCAGCCTCAGCTCAAGTGCATACATTTTAATATATTAGGCAACGCATCCTCCCTTTTGTCCTTTCTGATCTTTCCTGAGCAGTGTGTACCCTTCTGTACCAATACTTCAGTAACGTGTATTGTCCCATCAAGTCACTATGCTACCAGCTATGTCATAGTTGGGTTTATTTCCTAGCATTTCAAGTTATTGCTGCTTATTCCTCATGCTTCTTGAATTAGTATATAGATAACTAGATACTGATTTGAGTCCCCACCCACCAAAGTTCTATCTTGTCACTCTTTGTTCCTTCCACTACAGCCCATGCTTCTCCCCCTCTCTCCAGTTTCTGACATGTCTCCATGGTTATGAATTATCTGTGGGCTTTGGTCACCTGCCTCAATTTATCCAAGTTTAAAGGACTCCTCATTAGGTTAGCCAATATTTGTCCAAGGCTCTGTGTTAATCAAGGCTGTTCCTCCACTTATTCTCTGTGTCCTGTGCCAGCCTAGCTTAATTTCAGAGCTTTTCCAACTAGTGGCTGCCCAAGCCTAGAAGAAAGAACCTGTCCTGTGAAAGCCTAGCACAGTCAGTAGAAAGTTAACACAGCTGGTGATGTGGTGAAGACTTGACTGGCTTGCATCAATCAGCACTGACTTCTGGGCTACTTTTAGGCTGTAGATGCCATTTTGGGATAAAAAGGTATACTGAAAGAGCAAAGCCATGGCTTATTGCACAATGCAAAAAAATGCTGCCATTTTGGGCATGCTATTCCAGTTCCACTACCCCTCATTATGAGAGGGGTAATGGAACCTTCAAAATAGCACCTTATTATGAACTTTGGTGCCATTTGGATGACACCCAGTCCAGAATAAGGCATTTTGAAATAATTTACAGTTTGCATTGTGCAACTGGCATAAATTATTTTGAAACCTGTCTCTGTTGAGTGAGAGTGGAGAGTCTGGGACAGAGGAAGGGTGGTGGGGAGTCATCTTCTGAGGACAATGTAATAGAGAGTAGTCTTGAACTGATGAAGATACAGAAAAATAAGAGTTTCTTCTTCACTTGCAGCTTGAAGAGAGTCTTCTAAGGTTATCATTAAATTATAATTAATTGAAACAAATAAATAGATATTGAAAATCTTCTTAAACATAAAAGGTAAGACTTAAAATTGTTTTATAAAATAGGATCAGATAAATGGTAATCATGAATAAAAAGAAAAAGAGAAGAGGCTAGTGTTAAAGAGATTTATAAAAGACTCAGTTAGGGTTCATTACCAATAAAGGGCACAAATTATAGTGAATAAAAAACAGAACCAATCGATGGAAATACTAAATTAGCATTATGCATAAAATAAATTATTAAAGCCAAAGGCTAAACTATCAGGACAGATTTACTGTCACAGACTGTAATGAGACCATGGCATCTGAGTATGGAGTTAAGCATAAAAGGAATGATAAGCCATGGGTCAAATACATCTTGATCTTCCCATATCTCCAAAATAACTCATATTCTTCCCTGTAAATTGTCTTAATAGAAAGTAAGTTTCCTGGCCCAAGAATTGTGCATACTTATATGACTGTCTCTCACACTTTCGGTTGCTCAGTAAATTACTAGTGAATAATAATTAATGAAAATGAGTACTACAAGAAAATAAGAACCACAGAGGCATGAAATTACTGTATTGCCTTGAAGCTAAATTAAATGTTTTGATGTTGTGCCTTTTTGTTTAAGATTCAGGTGTAGTATCAGTGTAGTATACATTACCTGTAGCAGCTTGGCCCTTTCTAATAGCAGCTGCAAGATTAATGTGATGGCTTAACAGCCTAATTAGGTTTAATTTTGGTTTCTCAGGTGTCTAGAAAGTCCTTGAGGACCCAGAAAAAAATCTTCTGGGAAGCAATACTTAATCTGGGACAGAGCTCTGGATAACGTTTCACATTAAAAATAAAATCTCTCTGCTATGTATGTTTTGCAAAGCATTCAGGATGTCATTTTGGTACATAAATATATACCCCAGTAGACCTTTCTCCTTTCTAGCTAAAAATGTAAACATTGAAAAATAACAGTTCTATTCTTAATATACAATATTAATCAATGGGTGTTTTGCTGAAGCCAGTGAAATCACCTACTATACCTACTTATACCATGATTTATTGCCTAGCATTCCTACCCTATCGTCCCTTTTCGCCTTGAGAGACAGTGGTGGTGAGGATCTATGGGCAGTGTTTGAGTCTGCAGCTCCTCTCTTGGCTTGTTTGTCCAATACTGGATTTGCACAGTTGATTGCAATAATTGCATGTTAGTCTATATCTGAATTCTTGAGTCTGAGAGTTTTTCCTCCTAAGACTAAGTTCTTTTAAATGGCTTGCACATATACTATCAAAGGATGATGTGCCCTGTCATAGCAATCATTGCCAGGTGTTTTGATCTGATGGTGTAGACTGCCAGGATTTTGGATCGATGTTGAATTTTTTCATGGTGTTTTTGCATGTATCCTTGAATCTTAGCTTGAGTCTTCCTCTTGTTCCCAACTGACATGACAGTTCACTGAAGAGGATTTCTTTGGTAAGACATTCATTACCCATTCTTCTCACATGACCAAGCCATTGTAGTCTTCTGCTGTTGAGGATCACTATGAGGTTGAGTATGCCAGATCTTGATGGGACACCTGAAACTTTATTTGAACCTTTACCTAGCATAAGCTTGTGTAAAATAATGATTCTATGAAAAACAGGTAACAAATATATAAAGAAGAGATAGAATTAATGTGAAGAATCTCCCTCTTCCCTAGAGAAAGAGGAAAGTGTTGCTATGAGGCATTAGCTGCCTCATAATTATACATGGGTGATTTCTTCATAGCATGAGCCTTTTTTTCTGCAATCTGTTTACCAAAAGCAGTTTATTACTTATGTATCACATACAGTATGTCTTATGAGCACGTATTTTGGTTACCTATGGCATGCTATAATTTTACCAGGGAATGTATTTGTTTGTTTGTTTGTTTGTTTGTTTGTTTTTCAGAACTGAAGTAAATAAAAGTAATGATTTTTGTTTCTTTCAATTAATTTGTAATGCCAGGTGCACCAATCCTTTATTTCTGGTTTATATCCTGTAGAGTAGGTATAGAGGCAGTTTTCAGAGTTGTCCGTCAAGGCCAGTACTCACATCTTCTGTCCAGTATCTTTCATAACCTTTCCACATCATGTTCCCACCTCTGCAAGTAAATGCTCTTCACCTAGCAAGTCTACCTGCAGACCACACTGCAGCTTGCAAGAGATGCAACTGTAGAATTATTTTAAACCTCTTGTCCATTCTTCTGCTTTCCATACCTCTGTCCTGCACATACCATCTCATTTTACTACCCCAGTTTTACTGTTGTTTGGTTTTATGCTGGGTTTCTTTTCCAGTATCTTTCACATCTATAGAGCATAAAATCACAGAATCATGGATATATAGGGCTGGAATAGAGCTTAAGAGGCCTTCCCACTCATCCCTGTTCAGTCAAATGACCAAGTATGTGTGACTAGATCATCTCTGATAAGTACTTGCCTATGGGATGTGGATTCCACAACCTCCCTTGGAAACCTGTTCTAGTATTAAACGCCTTCATAAGCAGAAAGTTGTATACTCATGTCCAACCTACATCTCCTTTACTGAACATTAAGCCCGTTACTTCTTGTTCTACCATCAGTGAACATAGAGAACAGTTAATCATCTTTTTTGCAAGAGCCCGTAATATAGTTGAAGACTGTTGCTAGATCCTCTCTCTTTCCTTTTCACAGGACATGTGTCCAGTTTTTGACTTTAATTCTAAATCTCTTGCCATTTTTGTTATTCCTCTGGACTTTCTCTAGTTTGCCCATATCGTTTTTGAAGTTTGATGCCAAAACTGGGCACAATATTCCAGTTGAAGCTTCTCCAGTGCCAGGTACAGCTGGATGATTTCCTCCTGTGTCTTACATGCACCAGTTCTATCAACACATGCCAGAATGATATTAGCCTTTTCTGCGACTGTATCAATTTTTTCTCATATTCAATTTATGATCCATTTTACCTTCAGATCCTTTCCTTCACTACTACTGCCCAGACAGTTCTTCATACTTTATATGCATGAATTTGATTTTTCTTCCCTAAGGCTAGGTCTGCACTGACCTGTTCTCCCAGCAGTTTCATTTTTGCAGGAATAAGGAGTTGTCGACACAGAGGCTTTTAGCTGGCAGAGGCAGGTCGACACAGCCTGTTTAGTGTCAGCAGCAGCCTCTGCCAGCAGGGAGATATCTCATGGTTATGTTAAGTAGTCCTGGGATTATGCTAATGAGTAGCCATTTGAAATTGTGAGAGTGCTCATTAGCATGAAGCTGCCAGGAGAACAAGTTGGTGTAGCCCCAGGGTAAGCGTAGTACCTTGCTTTTACATTTGCTGAGTTTAATCTGATTTCAAAACAGTTCATTTTGAATTTTTATCATGTTCTCCCAAGTACTTTATAGACTAACAGATATTTTGGAGCATAAGCTTTCATGGGCAAAGACTCACTTTATCAGATGCATGAGTTGGGGGGGTAGGTTCAGAGAGGTATTTAAATAATTGGGTCCCAGTAAAAGGGAGGGCCAGAGTTGACAAGGTCTAATCAGCAAGGTAGAAATGCCCCATTATCAATAGTATGTATCAAAAGAGGAAAAAAACAAGTCAGATCAGACAGGGGGTATGAGCCATTGTCAGAGTCTAATGGGGAGATCTTAACATCCAGGGCAGAGAAGCTGTTCTTGTAAGCTGCGAGCAACTCCCAGTCTCCGTTTAATCTTTGGTTAATGGAGTCAAATTTGCAAATAAATTGCAGCTCAGAGAATTCTCTCTCCATTTGATTTTTGAAATTTCTTTGTTTCAGGACTGCCACCCTTAAATCCGCTACTGAGTGTCCAGGGAGATTGAAGTGTTCCTCCACAGGCTTCTGTACATTACTGTTCCTGATGTCAGATTTATATCCATTTATTCTTTTATGTAGAGACTGTTCAGTTTGGCCAATGTAAATTGCAGTGGGGCATTGCTGGCACATGACGGCATATATTGTATTGGTAGATGTGCAGGTAAAGGAGCCCCTGATGGCATGGTTGATGTCAGGTCCTGTGACGATGTCGCTGGTGTAGATATGTGAGCAGAGTTGGAAGTAAGGACCATTGCAGGGGCTGGTTCCAGGCCTAGAGCCACTGGCTTGTCATTTGTAGTGGCTGGTGAGGATTTGTTTAAGGTTGGCGGGCTGTCTGTAGGCAAGGACAGGACTGCCTCCCAAGGTCTGTGAGAGTGAAAGATCATTGTTCAGGATGGGTTGCAGATCACTGACGATGCACTGGAGAGCCCTTAAGTGGGGGCTGTATGTGATGGTCAATGGTGTTCTCTTGTTTTCCATGTGAGGCCTGTCTTGTAGCAGGTGGCTTCTGGGTACCCGTCTGGCTCTGTCAAACTGTTTCCTCACTTGCTTAGGTGGGTATTGTAGTTTGAAGAAAACTTGGTAAAGGTCTTGTAGATGTTTGTCTCTGTATGAAGGATCAGAGCAAATACAGTTGTACCTTAGTGCCTGGCTGTAAACAATGGATTGGTAGTATGCCCTGGATGGAAGCTGGAGGCATGTAGATAAGCATATTGGTCTGTGGATTTTTGGTACAGGGTGGTATTTATGTGACCATCTCTTATCTGCACTGTTGTGTCCAGGAAGTGAATCTCTTGTGTGGACTGGTCCAGGCTAAGGTTGATGGTGGGGGGGAATCTGTTGAAATCATGATGGAACTCTTCAAGAGCCTCCTTCGCATATGTCCGGATGATGAAGATGTCATCAATGTAGTGCAGGTAGAGGAGGGGTGCTAGGGATGAGAACTGAGAAAGCTTTGTTCCAGGTCAGACATAAAAATGTTGGTATACCGTGGGGCCATTTGGGTGCCCATAGCAGTGCCACTGATTTGAAGGTATAATTTGTCCTCAAATCTGAAATAGTTGTGGGTGAGGACAAAGTACTAGTAACCCTTACCAGCTTCCTTTCATCTGCAAATTTTATAAGCTGGACCCTCTACTTCATTGTCATGTGTATAATGCAAATACTGAAAAGTACTGAACACAGAATACACCTTACCAGGACCCCACTGCATACATACTCCCAGTTTGATATTAAGTGTTAAACAAAGTGTGATGGGGGGTCATATCTGCCTTTCTGAAAAGAAGTCTAGAGCAAGCCTTATCTAGCTAAAAAATTTGAGCCAAAGTTAGGAAATATCACTGATGCATTAGACCTACATCTAACATTAAAACATGAAAAGACGAAAACACGGCAATGTCTTTACTCTTTTCTCCAGAAAGGGTGCAATCATGATTTTAACTCATGTGGTTGATGGTTATCAGCCAGCAAGCGTTTTGTTTTTTTTCCCCAAAGAGAGGCTTTTGCCTGAACAACAAGTTGAGGAAGATATAGGAGATATGGCATCAACCTACCAAAACTGGAATTCTAACATCTGTCAACATGTCATTCAGCATAACCACAGATGTTAATTGATGAGAGACGTGGGTTAGGAGGCTATTAGATGGAGGTCCAACCAGGGACCAATCACAGGGGAGTCCAGCCTCCCTGAACAAAGGAGCCCAGCAGGACTTGTGTCTCTTGCCAAAGCAGGTCCCCAGGGCCCTGGGGCCACACCAGCAGCCTGGCCAGGGCTGACCCTCATGCCTGCTGGGATGTGGCTTTTTCAACAGTCCAGCCAGGATCATAGCCTGCTCCAGTGACTGTGCAGGGCTGGAGCTGGAGTCCCAGCCAGGGTTAGAGATGGTCTCCACGGCACTGGGGCCAGGGTTGCATAGTCTGCTCCAGTGGGACTGAACCATCTGCAGGGCTAAAACTATGCCCATGTCCAGTGCCATTGGGCCAGGATCACACAAGCAGCACAGCCAGGGTTGGAGAAACCCTCTAGGTCTGAAGCCATTGCCCTTGGGGCCGGGAAGCCCATCAGGGCTTGTGTCCCTGGCTGGAGCCAGGCTCCGCAGGGCAGGGGCCACAGCAGCAGCACAGCTGGGGCTGACCTTGGTGCTTGTTGGGCCAGGGCAGTGCCAGCAGTCTGTCTGGAATCACAGCCAGCTATAGTGTCCAGGCTGGGGCTGGAGCCAGCGCCCCAGGAAAGGCTGGAACTGGCTTCCCCAGGGCTGAGGGCAGACCTGGAGTCCAGCCACATCCAGCACCCATGGGGTCAGCTCCGGAACCACAGCCAGTGCCTGCAGGGCTGAGGCCATGTCCATGGCCAGCACTAGTGGAGCCAGGGCTGGAGCCGGTAGTGGCACCTTCATGGCTGGCAGCCTGAACATGGATGGTCTGTGTCAGCCCGAGGTCTGGGCAGAAGGTGATGAGGCCCTGGAGCTGGAAATGGGAGACAGAGGGCAAAAGTGAAACCAGAAGTAAGGAGAAGCAGCAGACTGGGTGGCAGGAGGCAGGTGTCCTCCCTTTATCTGGCAAATTTCCTCATCAGGGACCAGTCAGATCCCAAGGGAGCTGGATGAGGGAGGTGCAACCTGCATAAAGACAAATAGTTGCATACATGAATGTTAGGGTGGGCTTGGGAATATATTTCTTGGGAAAAGAAACTATCATGATATTAAAAGATCAAATATTTCCTCCAGTGTGTCCAGTTGACAGTCCACACAAGTCCTAGAAAACTGAGGGGAAAAAGACAACACCTTAGAAACCATTCAAATCTCATGACACTGGCCCCACAAAACTTACAATCCAGTGGATGTGTCAATAACAAATCCATAAATTGCTGTTTCATGAGGCAGTAGTATATCCCAACCAACTATCTCTATCCATCACAATTTGGCTTTCGAAAAATCAGCATACAGGGCTACTAAATACTTAGACTGAGTACTGTCCGATAGTTAGCTGTGTTAGTCTGTAGCTTCACAAAACAAAACATCAGTCATGGAGCACTTTGAAGACAAACAAACTAATTTTTAGGTGCTGAGCTTTCATGGAACAGACCCACAAAAACTAATTTCACGTCCAGATCTGAAGAAGTGGGTCTCTCCCACAAAAGCTCATCACCTAATAAATGATTAGTCCTTAAAGTGCTACATGACTGCAGTTAGACTAAGTAGTGTTCCTCTGTCTAATTAACAGGATAAAACACGTCTTACCTACTGTGTAATCAAGATACTGGAAAAAAATATTAAACAAGCACTGATTTTTTGATGACAGTCTGAGGTGGGATTTTCAAAAGATTTTACCAGTTGTCTAACTCTAGGCCTATTGAAGTCAATTGGAAGTTTACTAATGGGACATATAGACAGAATTCAATAGGAGCACAGATAAGGTAATATAGACTGCTCTTGAAAAATCAGCCCAGTGAACTATGATGACTACAACATCCAAAGCATTCAGGAATTTTACAAAATGAGCTGTATCATGAACTCTGTAGAAACTGTCTAAATATTCCATGTTTGGGAAATATACTTCATACAAACAAAATAAGGTAGCTGAAGTTACAAAAGATAAAAAAGTGCCATAGTCGAAAGCTCAGTTCGGTGCTTATTTCTTAAACAAGAAAGTCTTTCCAGCCAGTCTTAGAAACTTCATGCCAGTTCCCTCTCCACTATAGCTATTTTTTCTGTGGCCACTACTTTGGCACAAAAGATTTTTGAATCAAATGCTTTGTCCAATGATATCCAGAGCTGTATTTTCTGTCAAGTGAATGTGTTCCCAGGTTTTCCTGTCAAAGATGAGCACAGTTTCCCTATTCAGACAAAATCATATTATCTTCATACAAAAAAGTCCACACATACAGAAAAGGGTCTGAGAGACACTGATATCAGAAAAGCTACTGAGATTTATTTGAACATGGAAAAACCATTTAAAGCAGCCAATGAATGTTTCTTATTAACATCCAAGATGCAAGAAAAAAACAGGCTTCTAAGTTATCTTCTCCTAGCTTGCTCAGAACTGGCATTTAAGAAGTCCATAATGAAGTGGAATGGCACATCCTGATCTATGCAGTGCTCGTGCTGGAATGACCATGGCAACGACTATGGGGTGCAAGATTGAAAACATCCTCAGAACAAACATTCTGAACTTCACCTATTCAAACATTCACATTTAAAAAAGATTAAAAATTGTAGCTTCTGGCATCCAGGAATTCTGGCAGAGTAAATTAAAGGGAAAAAATTAGTCAAAATATACAAAGTTCATACAACAATTAGAACATAACAACAGCCATACTGGGTCAGACCAGAGATCCATCATCCTTCCCCAACAATGGCCAATGGCAAGAGCTCCAGAAAGAATGAGCAGATCAAGGCAAGAAAAATGACTAGGGCATTTCAAATACTAGCTACATGAGAAGAAATTAAAAAGACAAGGTTTTTCATCTTAGAAAAGAGGACACTAAGGAGACCTATGATAGAGATCTAAAAAATCATGACTGATGTGGAAAAAGTGAATAAATAAATGTTATTTACTTGGTCCCCAAACTTAATAACTGAGGGTCACTAAAAGAAACTAATGGGTAATAGGTTTAAAATAAACAAAAGGAAGTATTTATTCACATAACAAGCAGACAACCTGTGGGACTCCCTTCCAAAGGAAGTTGTGATGACCAGGAATTTAATAGTGTTAATAAAAGAACTAGATGAACTATATCTGCAGGAAGTCCATCAATAGCTATTAGCCAGGCTGGGTAGGAATGGTGCCCCTAAACTCAGTTGTCAGAAGGTGGGAATGGGCAATGGGATGGATCTGTTTATCAACCTTAAAATTTATCTGTGATTTTGTTGCACAATCACTTTTTGTGAAATCCTTTTGAAGCTCCTCACAGTCTGCTTATGACTTAACTGTTTTGAGCAGTTTAGTATCATCTACAAATTTTGCCACCTCACTGTTTACACCATTCTCCTGCTAACTTATGAAAATGTTGAATAGGATTGGTCTCAGTGCAGACACCTGTGGGACATGATTGCTTACCTCTCTCCATTCTGAAAACCTAACATTTACTCATACTCTTTGTTTCCTACTTTTAACTAGTTATCAATCCATGAGAGGGCCTTCCCTCTTATCCCACAATAGCTTACTTTGCTTAAGAGGCTTTGCTGAGGGGTCTTGTCAAAGGCTTTCTAGAAATCTAAATATGCTATAGCCAATGAATCTCCCTTATCCATGTACTTGTTGCCCCCCTTCAAAGAATTCCAGTGGAATTGATACCATGGGATATATATTTGCCTTGTGTAGTGTTTCCTTTTCTGTTTGTTAGTTCTGTCCTACGTATTTTCCCTTAGCTGGAGAATTATGAATATGCATTTTTGAGACTTTATTTCTACATGGGTTCGAGTATTTTTGGTTTTGGGGGACTTCTTTATTCAGTTCTCTGAAATATATAATGAAACAATGAACCTACTTAAGAAATTGATGTAACATTTGCACAGACTTCAGAGGCTTTAACTGATATTGTTCTGGTAGTGCCCGTGGGATATTAGGCGAAAAGCAGCAGTGAATTCTTCTGCGACTTCAATAGGAGACATGATGACATGTAATCATAATTTTTCAGCTTTAATAACTTTTGCTTTTATGGTCTACTTTTAGAAATGTGCACTGTGAGCCTCATTGCCATAAATTAAATGTCTTAAACGCTGCAATCTGCTGCCCTTCTATCATTCCCAACATTATTGATAGTTGCTTCCACTTAAATGAATTATTTGCTTCTCTAGCTACATCGCCTCCACAAAGCCACTATCACTTTCTTGTCAGATGTAACCACCTCATTCAGCATCCATATCATTGTAATTTGTCATTATTCAGGATGATTTTAATATTGCTGTAGAATCCTAAGTTGTATCTTTATCACCAAGCCTGATAAAGGAGTGCACTGACATGCCTTCTGACACATATCAGACATGGCTTCTCTTCACTCTTCAGTGCTGAAATGGATTTTTAGTTAGAACATAGGTCCATTATACTACACAGCCTAGTTGCCAACTTAACAGTAAACAAGGTTCTGAAGAGGAATAGCAAAGGTGAGAACTAAATCATTATATTCACTTGAAAGTATTATGAGGACTGTTTATACATAAAATGTGTGTTGAGAGAAATGTCTGATGCAAGCATATGGGTCTCTTCTGCTAGTATATAAAGTACTGAACAGTGTGGTCATTCCTTTCCATAAGATATTTAAAAATAGTTTCGTCTAAAGAGGAAGAAACTAAAAATAAATAAATATTAAAACACCATATCTGTCACCCCTGCAACACATATATAATAGCCAATATAGGATAATGAAAGCAAAATAAAAAGCCTCACAATTTCATATCAGTTATAGTCTAGTTTGTCACTGAATACAACACAACCAATATAATTGATTTAAGCATAATAACATAACTAAGCCAACCAAACAATTCAGTTTAGTGCTTTTTTCATAAAAAAATTACATGCCTAGTGAGACCATAATGTTTCCAAGAATTGCAATGGTGGAGGAGATTTCAAGAAATCTTTACAAAAAAGGAAATTCAAAGATTTATGGGACAGGGAAGTGAGTGCTTGCTTGCAGCTAGATTTACAGAAAATACAATAGGACCTGGCAGAACAAGCATAGAATGACTATTGTTTGACAGATTATAGAGTAACTTTTAGTGTTAAATTTTGTTATTTTAATTATCAAATTCAAGTTTTGCAAGTCAGTCATAGGCCAAGGCTTACCTAATGGCAGGTCACCTTTCCAATCTGAGATATCCACTCATGCCCTACTAACTGGAGGCATATGTTTCTAACGGGAAAAAAGCCCCTATCACATCATCCAATCTCATCCCATTAAGGCATAATCATCTCTACAGAACAGCCCTTTCTAAAATAGAATTGATTGGCATGAAGTTCCTGAATGAAACTGGATACAGGGTTAAAACTTTTGAGTTATAATATTTCAAATACTGGGGAAAATGACGGGGAAGACATTATTTGTATAATAATTTATAGGTACTTTTCAGTTTGAAGAAATACAATCCCTAGGATTTAACACAGTATTAGCAGGAAATCAGAGTAAGATGATTACACAGGGGAAATTCTGTGTAAAGAAGTAAAGAATATCAAGAATTGTTTCAAATAGTGTCAGAAATGAGACATTATAACAGGCTGATGCAAAGGATTCATACACTGTTGGAGAAATCCTCTCTAGTAACTGAGCTCAGGCACTTCAAGTTGGGTCGAGAGAAGAAATTCTGCCCTCTACAGCCACAATGTGAAATCAATTGTGTTTTAGCAAGTTTACTCCAGAGTAGTTTGGGTCATAAAGCATGTCTACACTAGGCAGAATTTGTTAAAGTTGAGTTGTCACTACACAGTTTTGTAAAGCCAAGGATGTATGCCCACACGGGCACATAAAATTGATAGAGTGCATGCCCATTAGAGTGGGTAGCTTTGAGTTTGTTAGCAATGCACTGTGGGTACCTGTCCTAATGTTCCTGATACCCTCTTGCATTGTGGATTAAGCTCCCGGTGCCTTATGGGACAAAAAAGGGTCACAGATGGTTCTGGGTATGTGTCTTCAGCCTGTCACAGAAAACTTATCTCCTCCTCCTCCTCCTCCCATTGCCTTTGGAAACCAACAGCAAATTGTTTTTGCACCCTTTTTCACTGGGTATCCATGCAGATGACATTTCAAGGCTAGCATGGAACCCATCCAGTTTTAAACTGTTGTGGAAAGTATTGTGAGCAAATCACACATTATGCTGTGGTATGTGCAGAGTCTAACCAGCTGTCAGAGCGATGAACTCTCTGAGGAGGACATGAACATAAATGAATGTGGAGCACTGGAGAGGAGGAATGCACAGCTGCTGGCAGCTGGCTTTGTAATCAGGGAAACACCAGTTCTGGTGCCATGAAACAAGCTCAGACTAGTGGAACTGCAATGTTCTGCAGATAAGAAATGATGAGCAGGGGCTGCAAAATTTATGCATGCATAAGGCCACCTTTATGGAACTTTGTGAATTGCTTTCCCCCATGCTGAGTGCAGCTATAACAAAAGGAGGTCTGCTCTGACAGTTAAGAAGCGTGTGGCAATAGTTTGGTGAAAACTTACAACAGCTCCATGGAAACTTACAACCAGACAGCTACTGGTCAATGGGCAATCAGTTCAGACTGGGCAAATCTACAGTGGGTGTTGCTGCAATACAGGTAGCCAAGGCAAGCAGTACCCTTCTGCTATGAAGCACAGTGACTCTGGGAAATGTACAGGGCATAGTGGATGGTTTTGTCGTGATGGGGTTCCCTAACTGCGGCCAGGAGATAAATAGAATGCACATTCCCATCTTTGCACCAGACCACCTTTCCACAATGTACTTAAACTGTAAGGGGTACTTCTCAATGATGTTGCAGGAATTTGTGGATTGCAAGGCCATTTCACTGACATTAAAGTGAGATGGTCAGGAAAGGTGTGTGACATATATATCTTTAAGAACTCTGGTCTGCTTAGAAAGCTGCAGAATGGAAATTTCTTTCCAGACCAGAAAATCACCACTGGAGACATAAAGATGCCAATAGTGATCCTTGGAGATTTAGCTAACTTCTTGCTCCCTTTGCTCATGAAGCCCTACACAGGCAGCCTGGACTGCAGTAAGGAGCAGTTCAACTATACGCTGAGCAAGTACAGAATGGTAGTAGAATGTGCATTTGGCCACTTACAAGCCAGGTTCAGGAGCATCCTGACTCAGTTAGACCACAGCAAAAGCAACACTCTCCTCATGGTGGTAGCCTGTCGTGTGCCCCATAACTTATGCAATAGTAAGGGGGAGAAATGTCATGCCAGGCTGGAGGCCTGAAGCAGATCACCAAGCCATTTATTATGAATAGCAAGACACCAGGGCTATAAGGAGAGCACAGAGATAGGCACTGCTAATCAGAAAGGATTTGAAATACATCTTTATTAATGACCAGACACTCATCTCTGTTGCTATTAAGGAGGTGTCCCCTGCAAAATGTGTGCTGGCCTTTAAACCTCCTCACAGCCCCCTTCCAACACGAGCAATAAAGACACTATTTATGTGAGAATAACCTTTTTTATTTAGAGGACAAAATGTAGCACACACTAAGTGAATCCATTACAGGGGTTTCAGAGGAGCATAATCAAGGGCAAGAGATATTTTGCCATCACATATTGGGGAATATCAACCTTCAGCTCTGAGAAGCATCTCTGGGAGTTCAAAGAAAGGTTGTCCTTGATTCCTCTGGCCTCCACATTCAGGGGTGCTGAGGGGGAAGGATACAGAATATGATGTGGAGGGTATTTGGTTTATCATGGGCTCAGTGGGACTGTGTGCTCCTCTACCAGGCAACTCAGGTGTCGTTCTCCTCCAGGCACTTAACTGTGCCCTGTCCATGTGGGTGGCTTGCATGTGCTCTAGGAATATATTTTCCACATTTGTTTTCTCAGTCAGTTCTGTGCCTGTCTAAAGGCTGGAGGAAGGTAGGGAATTGGTGGTAAAAGAGCCCTTGGTAGTGCAGGCTGCAACAAAATGTAAGTGACGGCCAGAAATTAGAGAGATACATTTTCTGTAGATGTGATAACTTTTACAACACAAAAGCTACATCTACTTGAGAGTTTTTCTGACAAAACAGGACTTTTATTGTTAAAAAGAAAAGAAACATGGAGAGTTTTCACCAAAAATACTCTTTGTCAAAAGTCAACAAAACCCAGCACATCTGCCAGCAGCATTATGCCTCTCTGCATTGAAGAATAACACCTTTGCAATCAGTTTCCTTTTGACAAAAGTGTTGTGCAGATGCTCCAGGGAGCCCTAAACTGGAAGATCTCTTCCATCCATGACTTCTGTCAACAGATCACAGTAGTGTAGCCATAGCCAAAAAGTTGTTTAATGAATGAGCCTCTGGGGTAAACAACAGGGCTATGTCTACACTAGGACACTACATCAAAGTAGCCTATTTCGAAGAAGCAACATCAAAAGAGGCTACTTTGATGCGTATCGTCCACACATCCTCTGGGGCTGCTGCTGTCAATTTTCAATGTTGAAGTAGCAACGGTGAACATCAAAAGGAGCTGCCCTGGAAGGAAAAGTGGAGTGTCCACACACACAAGTGCTCCCTGTCGAAATAAGGGACCAGGAAAGCCCACGGATGGGGTCAGGGGCTGGACCAGCCCTTCCGGGGCAACAGCAAGCCACTCCTTTAAAGGGCTCCTCCCAGACACACCCAGCCTGCACAGCACGAGGCCTGCAGAGTGCTAGCCACACTCTCACAGACCAATGAACAACAGCTATACACGCCCCTCCCCCGCAGCAGCGGCAGCAGGGGCAGCATCTGGGAGCCTTCCACATAGTCATCCAGGGAGCAAGCACCCTGCTAGGTGCTGGATGGGAGGCCACCCAGCAGCTCCTGGCAGGGAGGCCCTCCCAGGGGGCAGATGGGGATGCCTCTGACCACCAGGATCCCCAGTTCCTCCCCTGATGGGTGCTCTGCCGACTCTGGAACTACCCCACCAGCTCTGAGTGGTGGGAGCAGCTGGTCTTGGGGGAGTGGCACGACGACATGTGGCTGCGAAACTTCTGCATGCACCGGCAGACCTTCTTGGAGCTCTGCTAGTGGCTCACCCCCACAATGAGGCAGCAGGACACCTGGATGTGCCGCACCCTCACCTTTGAGAATAGGGTCACAATAACTGTCTGGAAGCTGGACACTCCAGACAGCTACTGCTCCATGGGACAACAGTTCGGAGTGGGAAAGGCCAAGGTCGGGGCCATCGTCATGGAGGTAAGGAGGCCTGGGCACTCACCCACTGGGGGGTGGTGGACAACAGAGGGGGCCAGGTGTAGGGCTGAGGAGGGAGAGGTGCTGGGGAGGGAGGGGCTGGGCAGGGGTTACCTGGGGAGGTGCCCGGGAGGAAACCTGGGGGGAGGGGCCTGGGGCACCATGCACACCCTCATGGGTGCTTGTGTTCCTTCCCCACAGGTGATCCGTGCACTCAATGTCATGCTGCTCCAGAGGGACATCTGAGTCAGAGGCCTTGATATAGCTGTTGCTGGATTTGCTGCCATGGAGTCCCTGAACTGCTTCAGGGCCCTGGAAGGGACCCACATCCCCATTCACACCCCAGACCACATCGGGGAAGATACATCAATCGTAGGTGCTACCACTGTGTGGTCCTGCAGGCCAGGATGGACAGCTGGGGCCACTTCCAGGATATCTACATGGGCTGGCCCGGCTATATACACGACACCTGCATCTTCCAGAACTTGGTCCTGTGCCACCGGCTGGAGGCAGGGACCTATATCACCCAGAGGGAAATCCCTCTGGGAGACACCACCATTCCCCTCTGCCTCATGGTGGATGCGGCCTACCCCCTCCAGCCTTGGCTCATGTGCCCATACGCTGGCCACCTCAATGCCAGCCAGGAGTGGTTCAACACCCGAATGAACCGTTCCTGCCAGGTAGTGGACAGAACCTTCGGCCGCCTGAAGGGCTGCTGGTGATGCCTCTTTCCCACCTGGATGTCAGCCTTCAGAACATTCCCCAGGTTGTAGGCACGTGCTACATGCTCCACAACATTGTGGGGAGCAAGGAGGAGGCCTTTGTCCAGGGGTGGGCATTTGGTGCCAGCATGGGCTTCCCCCAGCTGACTGCTGCACCAAGTCGCCAGGCCCACTGCAAGAGGCAGGGGTCCACAATGCCCTGCAGGCCAATTTTGACCAGGGAGACCCCTGAGCACCTCTCTGAAATCAATGTATAAAGAAGACAACTACATACAAGGGGAACGACTATACACAAGGGGGACAACTATATACAAATGGGGGAAAAGTGGATGGCTTGGCCATTGGCCCATCAATCTAGGGTGGGTGAAGAGGGGTGCAACCCCTGGTGGGTACGGGTCGTGCTGCCTCCCCTTGTCCGTGGTCCCCGGTGTGGCCAGCCGGGGGCTGGGAGGACCAGCAGGTACAGCCAGGAAGCCTCCACAGGACAGTCTTCAGCCCCAGTGGGCTCCCGTCCTTGGGGGCTGGCAGGCAACGTGGCAGGTGGTGCAGCCAGTGGGGTGGCAGTCAGCAAAGCAGGTGGCACAGAAGGTGGGGCAGCAGTCGGCGAAGCAGGTGGGATGGCAGGGGAGCATTGGGTGGAGTGGCAGGGAGGGCAGCAGTGGGGGAAGGAGCGGGGTGACAACCTCCCGGATGAACACAGGCATGTCCCGGAATACACACATGAACTACTGCCATGCCACCCAGCACCAGGTGGACTCCTCCCAGTCTAAATGGAGTCTCTGCTCTGCCACCTCCACCTGCTGCCAGAGAGCTGCCAGGAGCTGAGGGTACACAGGGGCCATCCCCTGGGTCTGGCAGTGGCATGCCCATCCCACTGGCCTTGGGGGTGTCCCCAGGCACTGGCGCTGGAGGTGTCTGTCTTCTGGCGGGCTCTTGGGGACCACGAGGGTGCCTGGCTGCCTGCAGCCTCGGATGGTGCAGCTGCGGAGATGGAGAGAGGGAGGGGAAAGCAGTTAGTACTGTGCCCTGGCCCATGGCCCATTCCCCCCACCTCCCGTTGGGTGCAGGGTCTCCGTTCCCATCAGGGGGTGCGGTGTCCTTGTTGGGTGTCCCGATTGTGTGGTCCCCCCCACCCCACGACAGCACAGTGCTGTCCATGGGTATGGGTGCTGATGGGTGCTGATGGCTATGCTGCCATCCTGGACCATGCTGTGGCTGGGCAGTTGGGGGTCGGGGTCCACTGGGGGTATGTGTGGCTCCCAGTCATGTCCGGTGCCCCTGCACTGTGGCTCAGCTGTGTGTGCCCTATGGGGTGCATACCTGACAGCCCACTGCCGTGGTCGGGGGAACCCAGTGGGCAGATGCCTGGCTGGTGCTCTGGGAGGAGAGGTCTATTAGGAACCCCCCTCCCCAGCTTCTGGCCCTTCCTCCACCATCCCAAGGAGTGGTTCCTCAGGTGGGCCCTGGGGTGTGGGACTGGCCCAGGATGGCCCTGAGCTCCCTGTAATAGGGGCAAGTGATGGGGTTGGCCCAAGACCAGCTGGCTGAGTCCCACACATGGGCATAACCTTGCTGCAACTCTTCATCTTTCTCCAGACATGATCCGGAGTGAGGGCAGGGTCACACCAGGAGGCCAGGCCCTCAGCCAGTCGGACAAATGCTTCTGCATTCTGCCACTTGCTCCCTATCATGTGGAGCACCTCCTCCTCAACCCAGAGCCTCAGCAGATCTCAGAACTCAGCCTTCGACCAGGAGGGGCCCTGCCTCTTTTTGGCCCCCAGTTTGGCTGCCGCGGGTGCCTGGGTCCCCTCAGGGGGGAACCCTGGGGGTGCTCTGGGGGTTGGCTGGCTGCCATGGGTGGTGGTTTGGAGCCTCTGGAGGGCGTGCAGGCCTAGCATGTGCATGTGCTGCTGCCTGCATGCTCTCAGCTTCCTGCCACAGGAAATCCGGGTCTGTGGTACTTTAAAGGCTGCTGCGTGTGGGGACCATAGAGCCCCACAGGAGCTGAACAGAGCATCTCAACCCCTCAGCTGATTGCCACCCTGGTGGATCCCACTATTTCGAAGTAGCAGGACGTGGATCGTCTGCACATGCCATACTTCTATGTTGAATGTCGAAGTAAGGCACTATTCCCATCTTTGGACAGGAATAGGGATTTCAATGTCTCACTGGTTAACGTCGATTTCAACATCAAAATAGCGCACGACTAGTGTAGATGTGATGTGTGCTATTCCAACGTTGTGCTGGCTACTTCAAAGTAGCCGGCTAATTTAGATGCACCCTACCAGTGTGTTACATACAAGGACAATTTTTTTTTTACTTTTAAGTATCCTCTGTGTAACTGATACTACACAGAGATTTTAAGGGACCTGTTTGGCTTTGTTTTGTAACAGTCATGGTAAGGTGCATGGTAAGGTGCATGCTTTCAAGCCTGGGATTCCAAAAGTATATTCTGCAGCTCTGCATTCTGCGGGGTATGGAATATGGTGGCTTTCAGGGCTGTAGCAGTGGTGGTCACCACATGCTTCCCTTCCCAGTTTTTCTGGAACAGTGAAAGTTTCCATTTCTTCAAGGGCCTGGAGAAGGGAAGGGAGGGGGAGAGCCAGGGCAGTGCAGCAAGTTCTATGAGAGCTTTGTGGCTCTTGCACATTTTGCATATTTCTCCTCACTTCTACACTATGACTGGGAAAGTTTCCCTCCCCCCAGGAGCCTGGAGAGGGAAAGGGCAAGGCATGGCACTGTGGCTTCTGCTTTCCTCCTTGTGGTTGTATGTATCATAGACTCATAGAATCACAGAACACTAGGACTGGAATGGACCTTGAGAGGCCTTCTAGTCCAGCTCCTGCTCCAATGGCAGGACCAAGCACAGTCTAAACCATCCCTGATAGACATCTGTCTAACCTGTTCTTAAATATCTCCAGCGATGGAGATTCCACAACCTCCCTTGGCAATTTATTCCACTGTTCGACCACCCTGACAGCTAGGAACGTTTTTCTAATGTCCAACTTAAACCTCCCTTGCTGCATTTTAAGCCCATTGCATCTTGTTGTATCCTCAGAGGCCAAGGACAACAAGTTTTCTCCCTCCTCCTTACGACACACTTTTAGATACCAGAAAACCGCAACCGCGTGTCCCCTCAATCTCCTCTTTTCCAAACTAAACAAGCCCAATTCTTTCAGCCTTTCTTCATAGGTCACCTTCTCTAGACCTTTAATCATTCTTGTTGCTGTTTTCTGGACCCTCTCTAATTTCTCCACATCTTTCTTCAACTGCAGTGCCCAGAACTGGATGCAATACTCCAGCTGAGGCCTAACCAGCGCAGACTAGGGCAGAAGAATGACTTCTCGTGTCTTGTTCACAACACACCTGTTAATGCATCCCAGAATCATGTTTGCTTTTTTTGCAACAGCATCACACTGTTGACTCATATTTAGCTTGTGGTCCAATATAACCCCTAGATCTCTTTCTGCTGTAGTCATTTCTAGGCTGGATAGTGGAGCTGGACCCCGGTACCAGGAACCAGCCATGGCCCCTGACAGGCAGCTGAACCATGATGGGGTCTGCATCTGGGAGGCGCTCTGGGAGGTGTTCGCCCAGAAGACCTACTACTCCCACTCTCCAACCCATACCCTCCCCCACAATAACCAGGGACTTAAGAGCCGTGTCTACACATGCATGCTACTTTGAAGTAGCAGCACCAACTTCGAAATAGCGCCCGTCACAGCTACACATGTTGGGCGCTATTTCGAAGTTAACATCGACGTTAGGTGGCGAGACGTCGAAGTCGCTAACCCCATGAGGGGATGGGAATAGTGCCCTACTTCGACGTTGAACGTCGAAGTAGGGAACGTGTAGTTGTTGTACGTCCTGCAACATCGAAATTGCGGGGTCCTCCATGGCGGCCATCAGCTGAGGGGTTGAGAGATGCTCTCTCCAGCCCCTGAGCTCGATGGTGGCTGAATGGAGCGGCCACTTAAAGCTCCCCGCCCCCGCCTTCCAGTGCAGGAAGCTGAGAGAACGTACAGGCGGCAGCCCAGACACGCGGCCAGCCTGCACGTCCCTCAGCCAGCACAGACACCCCCTCCAGCTGTGCTGGCCACATGACAGCCCCCCAAGCGCCCCCCGGGCATCCCCCCCCAAGGGGAGCCAGGGCTCCCAGTCCAGCAGCCAGGCGGGAAAGTGGCAGCGGGGCCCCTCCTGGACGGAGGCTGAGCTTCGGGACCTGCTGTGGCTCTGGAGCAAGGAGGAGCCAGGTAATGGGGAGCAGGAGGCGGAATGCGGATATGTTCGCTCGTCTGGCCGAGGGCCTGGGTGCCCGGAGTCACCCTGCCCGCACTCCGGATCATGTCCAGAGTAAAGTGAAGGAGCTGCGGCAGGGTTACGCCCGGGCCCGGGATGCGGCCGGCCGATCTGGGGCCGCCTCCGTCACTTGCCCCTTCTACAGGGAGCTCAGGGACATCCTGGGCCCCCGGCACACCTCCTCCCCTTTGGCCACTCTTGATACCTCGGCTGAGGAGCCCCAGCAGGCCCCGGAGGCGGAGTCCACCCCAGAGGCAAGCCCCGTACTCCAGGGCCCCCCGCAAGAGCCCACCCCCGGGGCACCAGAGGAGGAGGAGAGAGAGTCCTCCTCAAGTGACGCTGGCCTTCAGATCATACTCCCAGCCAGGAGCTCCAGCCAGGCATCCGCCCCCTGGGTGTCCCCCGACCGTGGGAGTGGACCATCAGGTATGTACCCCCCGGTGCACACCCCCGGGGTTGAGGGGCGGGGACAAGAGACATGACCAGGGCCCTCCACATGCCCAGATGACCATGGCCCCAAGGACAGCAGTGGCATGTCCCTCAGAAGAGTGCATCAGCCCCTGCCCCCCCCTCAGCACGACAGTGCCATGCCCCATCCCCGGGGCTGGGGGGAGCGGAACCTCTAGGGTCCCCTGGGGGGAGGGGGTGGGACACCCAGCAGCAGCAGCAGCAGCAGCACGTGATGGAGTGGGGGGAGTGCAAATGCGAGACCCAGGCTACATATGAGAAACAAACTGAATAGCTCCCAGTGGCTAAGGATGATCCTGGGGCTACAACTAGCAGGTTACACCTCTGCCGTGAGCAAAGAGGAGGGAGGAGCCAAGATGGGTTTAAATTGGGAGTGGCAGTTAGAGGCTAGGGGAAGGGAGAGCTAGAAGGCAGCCAGCCTGAGAAGGGGGAAAGCTACAGCCCAGAGGGGCACCCCTCGGGGTCTTCTCCCCAGGAAGGGTTGGAAGGACCGTCTCTGACTGCTGTACTGTAGCTTCTGTGAGAAACTGGGCATTTGTCTCCTAATAAACCTCCTGTTGTACCTGCTGAGTGAGAGTCACTCCTGTCAGCGGACGGTGTGCAGTGCAGGGGGACCCCTGAACCCCATCACAGCAGCATCTCCCGGGGATGGGGATGGGGAACCTGCAGCAGAGGGGTGGGGGGACAAGGGCCATGGCTCGGGGACCACACTAATGGCTGTCTCCACTCTTCTTCCCACCCTCCTGTGTTCCGCAGCTGCACCATCGGAAGGACCGGAGAGCGCCGGCGAGATGTCAGTGGTCCCGGACAGCCCTCTGGGGCCATCACTCCAGGCCAGCCCCTCGGCGGAGGACCGACCAGCCCCACGGCAAGGAAGATGGTGGACCCAGCACCAGCAGCTGATGGCGACAGACTCCCAGGTGCTGGCCCTCTACTGTTGGCAGCTGGAGGTCGCCGAGCAGTGGCTGCAGGGGGAGGAACACCGCCTCCCGCTGCAGGAGCAGGCGCTGGCCTGGCACCAGGAGGCATGGGGGGCCTACATGCGGACCCTCAACCATATCTTGGACTCCCTGGCTCCCCATGCCGCGCCGGACGCTGCAGCGCCCTCCCTGCCTGCTCCACCTGCTGCTCCACCCGCTGCTCCAGCTGCTGCGCCATCCGCCGTCACACCACCACCCACCACCGAGGGCCCTTCTGCCGAGGGGGACCTGGGGCCAGCTGACACTCGCCGGCCATATCTCCCGGTCCGCCTGGCCCCCAGCCAGCCCCGGCCAGGGCTGCGGCTGAGGCGGGGATCCCAGTCGCCCACTCCCAGCACTGGACTTTAGGGGCGTGGGGCCCGGGACGTGGCCCCCCTCCCCCTTTGTATATATTCCCCCCAGTTTTTAAGTTACTTTGCTGTAAATAGTTTGCATATTTGACCCCTGTTCCCATGATCCTTACCCCCCCATGTAAATAGTTCTCCCCTGCCTTGTCTTCCCCATTCATGTTATCCCTATTTTTATAATGTACATATATTATAAGTTAGATTTTCCCTGTACATAGTTAGTCTTCTTGATAATAATAATAATAATAATAAGAGTTCTAAAGATACTTGAGTTGACGAACAACTGTCTGCTTTTATTTTTACAAGAAAAGTGGGGGAGGGGCTCTTGGGTGCTCTGTGGTGTGGGCGTAGGGGCAGGGAGTGTTGTGGAGGATGGGGGGGCAGTGGGGGGCCTGCAGGCGTTCACCCCGTGGCCTCATCGAACTGGGCCCGCAGGGCCTCCCGGACCCGGGTCCCTTCGGGGTCCACCTGGTGACTGGGGGCAGCGGGTGGCTGCACATCGGCCCTGCCGGCCTCCACAGCCCGGCCCTGAAAGAAGGCCTCCCCCTTGCTCTCCACCACGTTGTGGAGGGAGCCGCACGTGCCCACAATCTGGGGGATGTTGGTGGAGCCCGCATCAAGGCAGGTGAGGAGACATCTCCAGAGCCCATTGAAGCGCCCAAATGTGCGCTCCACCACCTCGCGCGCGTGGTTCAGGCGCTGGTTGAAGCGCTCCTGGCTGGCAGACAGATGGCCCATGTACAGGTGCATGAGCCAGGGCCGGAGGGGGTATGCCGCATCTGCGATGGCGCAGAGGGGCATGGTGGTGTCCCCCACAGGGATCTCCCACTGGGGAATGTAGGTCCCCGCCTCCAGCTGGCGGCACAGGCCCGAGTTCCGGAATACCCACGCGTCGTGGGTGCTGCCAGGCCAGCCAACATAAATGTCCAGGAAACAGCCCCGGCTGTCCACCAAGGCCTGGAGGACCACTGAGTGGTAGCCCTTCCTGTATAGGTAGCGTCCTCCACTGTGCTCCGGGGCATGGATGGGGATGTGAGTCCCATCCAGAGCCCCAAAGCAATTGGGGAAGCCCAGGGTGGCAAAGCCCGCGATGGCAGCATCCGGGTCCCCAAGCCTCACGAGCCTGTGGAGGAGCAGGGAGTTGATGGCGCAGACGACCTGCAGGGGAAGCACATGGGAGAGCACCAACGAGGGGTGTGCAGGGTATGTGTGGCCTCCCCTGCCAGGGCCCCCTTCCTCTCCCCTCCCCTCCCCTCCCCTCTCCTCCTCTGCCAGGGCTGCCTCCCCCCCTCTGCCAGGGCTGCCTCCCCCTCCCCCCTGGGTCCTCTTACCTCCATGAGGACAGCCCCGACGGTGGCCTTGGCGATGCCAAACTGCTGGCCCACAGATTGGTAGCTGTCTGGAGTGGCCAGCGATGCCGACCCATTTCTCGACGCTGAGGGCACGTCGCATGGCAGTGTCTTGGCGCCTCAGTGCGGGGGTGAGCCACTGGCATAGCTCCAGAAATGTTTGCTGTTGTCGTCCCACTCTCCGAGCACCAGCCGCTCCCACCAGTCGGTGCTCATGGTGTAGCTCCACAGCCAGCGGCATGTGCGGCGGGGGCGGGGCGGGGTGCTGCAGGGTTGGGGGTTGCGTCCTCCTCCCCTCTGGGCAGCTCCTCCTCTGTGGCAAGGAGGTGCTCAGCTGCCTCCTGCATGGCATGGAGCAGGGCGAGCGCTGCTCCTGCAGGGGCGGCTGTGTGGACCTCTGGCTGCTGCTGCTGCTGCTGCTGCTGGGGGTCCATGACTGCGTCGCTTGAGGTGTGCATGCCTATGGCTTTGCAGACCGCGTGCTGTGCAGGCTGCGTGTGTCTGGGAGGGGCCCTTTAAGGGAGCGGCTAGCTGTTGCCCTGGAAGCGCTAGTCTGCCCTGTGACCCTGTCTGCAGCTGTTCCTGGCACCCTTATTTCAATGTGTGCTACTTTGGCGTGTAGACGTTCCCTCACAGCGCCTATTTCAATGTGGTGCTGCGCAACGTCAACGTTGAACGTCAACGTTGCCAGCCCTGGAGGATGTGTAGACGTTATTCATCAAAATAGGTTATTTCGATGTCACTACATCGAAATAAGCTACTTTGATGTAGCATTCATGTGTAGACATAGCCAAGGAGTGCAAAGTGTAAATATGTATTATGTAATGGTGAATGTAGAATGGTGGAAAACTTTGTGTAAATAGCATGTAGGAAACAAAAAAAAAACCAAACAAACATGTATGAACCCAAAACTCGTAACTATATATGTGACGGTCTGGAAACAGGAGTATTCAAACTTGGATGAGGCCTGGGACAGGGATGGGGGGGACCCTATTTGAGGGATGGGTTGGAGGACCATGAGCCCTGGCACTCAAGGGTGCCTCTCTCATCCCAGGTTCGTGGTCCTCTGTGGGGTGCTGATGGGGCTGGGAGCATTGGTAGGGTTCTGGCCTCAGCAAGGGGGGCAGAGGTGGTGGATCGTGGCTCAGGATACTCTCCACAAGGCCTGCCATGGCCATGAGTAAGGCTGCAAGGTCCCTCAGGGAGACTGCAGGCAGGCCCAGGGGCAGTAGGTTGGCCAGAGTCTTGATTTCATGGGCTGGGGGGCAGGAGCAGAGGAGAGGGCAGCAGGAGCCTCAGGTGGGCCACAGGAGCAGTGGGGGACAGCAGGGGCAGCTGGGGAATCAGCAGGGGTGGTGGCAGGGTTGGCTGAGGGCTGGTCAGCCGGATCCCCACACACAGTATGGCGCATCCCCACCACCTCCCCCCACGTGTCCCGCCTCTAGATGATCTCGGCCTCTTTGAGGGCCAGCTACCTCTCCGTCAGGGCATTCTGGTGGTGGAGGGCAGCTGTGTAGGCCACGGCCTTATCGTCATTGCCCTGGCATCTGATACAAGGCACCTATGGCTTCCATGCCACAGGGGCTGGGGCTGGTCTGGGCCTGGCTGGTGGGCTGCTGGATCCTCTAGCCTTAACTGGTTTGGCAGGCCCCGAGTACCTCATCCGGCTCCCCTGCCCCTTGGATGGTGCCTCTGTAAGACAGAGTGTAGGGCGGGAGGAAGGGGCGTGCCACATTTGGACCCTGGCTTCCATGACCCTGGCCCGCCTGGGTGGTTATCCCCACCCTCAACCCACAGGAGGGCTGTGTCCCAGGGGATATCACCATGTGGATACCCACACACCTGTCATACAGGACCCTGGGTCATGGTGGTGGGGCAGATGACCTTTCCATGTCAGCCCTCCCTGCAAGGGGTTGGCAGGGTGTAGGGGGCTTGGTTGTGCGGGGTCCCTGCCCAAGGAATGGGATGGCTGTGTGCAGCCATGACTCCTGAGAGGCTGTCAGCATGCTCAGGGGGGTCTCCACAGGGGAGGAAGATGGATGTCACCCACAGGCATGGTCTTTGCCTTAGTGCACACTTACTCAAGGTAGCCTAAGAAAGGCTGGGTGATGATTGACTGGAGGGGTCCTGACTGCTGGTGGCAGAGGCAGAGCCATGATGAGTGAGCCATCAGAGGACTCCCAACTGGACGGGACGTCTGTAGTGACAGGGCCCTCCTCCTCCTCCAGTGTAGCAGGGGGCTTGGGTGCAGCAATCTCTACCATGACCTGGGGTGGTGAGGCATCATCATCAGCCAGGAGGTATCACAGCTCCCTGTATTAGGGGTAACTGGCTGGAGCAAGGCCGTTTCTGTAGGCACTGTCTCAGTCCCACATGTGTCTTTGCCAAAGCTCCTTCATCTTGCATCGGATCTGCTCAGGTGTCCAGAAGGGGTAGCCTTGGACAGCCAGGCCCGGTGAAAGGCAGACAAAGGCTGGGATATCTCTCCAGTGGCCACTGGTATCCTGGAGGATCTCCTCTATGCACCAAAGCTCCAGGAGGTTGTAGATCTCTGGCTCTGTCCATGAGGGGGCCCTCCATTTGGGAGCCCGGTTGGGGTCCTGGCTGCCCTCATCTAGGTTCCCAGGTATGCCCGAGGTGGAGCAGGGTGCTGGTCTGCTGCCCATCTCTTGGGCTCAGGACCGGTGGGTGATGCAGGGCCTTGGAAGAGTGTGGCTGCCACATGCTGCCTGTCTTCACACTCTCAGCTTTCTACCACAGGGTCTCCAGGTCCTTGCAGCTTTAAAAGCCGCAGGACCCGGAGACCATTGAGCCCGTCTGGGGTCACCTAAAGCGTCTCTGCTCTCTGGTGGGCCACCGCCACAGTGAGAGTCTACATATGCTTTCTCCCAGAAGATTCTCCTGGAAGAAAGCTGTCTTCCTGTTTCCACAGTGGAATACTGGAAAATGGGGGTGCCTTCTTCTGGATTCCTTCTGGAAAAGCACCTTTCATGCACAGATACTCCACGGATCTTGCAGAAGGTGCTGGTCTTCCAGAAGACTGTGCATCTGTGGAAGTGGCCCTTGATTCTGTTTTTTTTTTTTATTTGTTTTTTTCTTCAGAAATACATGCTTTGGGTTGGAAATGTACTTTCTTCCAATGTCTTCAGAAGAAGCTGGAGAAAGAACATTTTCCTGTCTTGAATTCACCAGAGAGGTGTTGTGTTTCTGACACATTTAAAAAATTCAGGTTACTTAACACCATTAGTTCAATTTAAATATTTAGAAATTACAAGAAAATAAATGATCAGATGAGCCACTTGGCTTTGCAACAAATTTACAAGGAAAAAATGTGATTTTCGGATTGATTTGGTTAATGTGAATGAATTATTAGTCCTTACAGTAGCTGAGAAAATTAATCTTTTGAGCACAATGAAATTAAAAGGTTTTGGCTTGCCTGATCTGAACAAAGTAAGATGAATTTTTAATACAGCAAATTAATTAGGCACATAATGAGGAATAGGATGCATAATAGCTCTAATTCTGATAAATAGCAAAATACTGCAGATCCTAAAGGAAATAAATATCATCCATCACAGACACACCTTACATTTTGTTCACAGGGAAATATTAATAGTAATAAAATCCACATAAAGGACTTAGATAAATTCTATTTGCTGATGTTATTCAGTGCAATTACGTTATGTGTTGACCCTCATCTGTAACTTTTTGTGGAGTTGATCTCAGGACATTATTCATTTCTGAAAGTGTTAATGTACCATAAAGGATTTGTATTTTCATTAGACATACTGTCTGTGCCAGGTGTTACATGTTATTTGCAACTGCCCTGAAGATCATTTAACAGCTTATAAATCTTTATGGCCCCATGATGCTTTGCTACAATAATTTGCATTTTAAATAGGTTTGGAACCATGAGTTTTACAAACAAGTGAAAAGCAACTTTTTGCTAATTAAAGTAGGCATTTCTTCACTCCATAAGTGTCTCAACATGCAAGCTTTACTTTGGTGGGTGTCCTTCATTTTCCTAGGTAAAATCTGACAGTCTCAATGTAAAGCCATAAAATCCACTGATAAATGTTAAGTGCTGAGTTAACACATTATTACAATTTTACTGTTGGCTTCAGGTAAGCAAATTTCTTCATGTAACTGTGACTTTTGCAAGGTGCAAGGGTGATGAAATTAGCAGAAATAATGGTTATAATTGTTTTATAAGCCTAGGCTAGGTAGAACTACAAATAAATCATTCCTCCTTTTACTTTGATGGTGATAGCATCACCATGTTGGTGAAGATCCTGAATAAGCTGTTCTCTAAGGGTGGGTAGGTGGATGGGTGGGTGGGATGACAGAATGGAATGATGGTCTTGCTTTGTGGATGTCCTAAAATCGGTGCTTCTTTATAGATCTCAAAACATTCATTCTGCTAGATGGCCTTGTCAGCCTGAAAGGTGTGGTGACCTAGAAACTCTACCAATGGAAGAGTTTTTAATGACAACATTAGGAGCTGCCGTGGGTCTTATGTATAATTTCCAGTATAAAATTCTCCCTCCTGTAAGATTTTCAAAGAGAAGGAAGGCAGGGGCTATAATATTTTAGAAATAAATAGAAATATCTGCTTAAATGTCATTTTGGTTATGCCTGTTGAGTACTGTGAGTATTGTACATGACAGAATTTACTACAGTTTCATGTCAAATGATGGGGCAGTGGTGTGAGGGGGCAGACATAAGTCAGCAGCCTCAGGTAAGTGTTGTAACCTTATCTGCAATACCATACTATTTCTCTACAGTAACACTCAGAAATGACTGCCACATGTTTGCTGCTATAAAGAAGTAATTGGTAGTAATTTTGAAATTTTAATGGTGGTCATTCTTTCTGAGAATATTGTACATCCTCATGGTTTAAATATTTTTTCATTATTTTGTAATTTAAATGTGTGGACTGTTTACTAATAACTTTAATGATATCTGTCCACCAAATATACATTTTCTTTGTCATTTAATACATGATTTCCTCTGTATCTTTCTCAAATTCTCCTTTGAGGTAAGTCAGCACAAACTGGGTTTTGGATCTTGTTAAATGAAACAGTCGTGAATGGTTACCTTGGATTGAAATTCCATGCTCAAAGTCAACGGGATTTTTGCCTCAGTAAAGACCGGAACAGGATGAAATTTTCCAGACGTACAGTTCATTCACAGAAAAATTGCAATTTTGGATTCTCTGAAACTATTTGCATATTAAACAAATAGTTCTGGTTGGAAAATAAGTTAAAAAATGAAAATAACATTTTCAAAATAAAACATTTTGACATTTTATTTCAAAATAACATTTAATTTCAAAATTAGTCCTCCTTTAATCAGTTAAGTAATCAAGCAAACAAAGAGGTAAAACATACCCAGAAACTAAAAGCAAAATAAAAGAAAATCATTTGAAAAAATTGAAGGTTTTCAGCATCAAAATGCATTTTGTGTATGTGTGTGGTTTCACTTTGGTGAGAAACTGAAAAAATACCAGATTTGTGTACACCTGAAACCTTTTTGATTTTTCTTTTCAGAAACAAAATTAAAAAGCAATCTGTTCAGTTTTAATAATGACTATAAAACAAAACCTTCCTTCTTTATTTACCCAGAGACAGACTGAAAGGAGTTGAAAACCCAGATTTACAGCTCAAGTTGTATCCCAGGGGAGCCCCTGAATGTGATCTCTGCGTATACGAAGACGCTTGGGCCTATAATCAGAAGCCAGGGTCACAACAGAGTCACACTTCATGATTTTTTCTTTGTTGGAGAAAAGGAGATTTATGCAGGGTCACTTTCCTTACTACTTAATTATTTTTAAAGCAGCAGGTGTAGACAGCGGCATGTTTAAGGAAAAAATATGAGCCTGAGGAATCTTTGCTTCTGTGGAGGATAGAACAGCCTAGGAAGTAAAATGAATACACTAGAAAACTGCATGCATGCAGTAGACCCCAGTAAATGTGTTCAGACTTGGGATTTAAAAGAAACATGACCTTCTCCTTGTGAGGAGATTCAGGGATCCTAAGCTACATAACTCGCTAAACTGTACTAATTTTAACACCTAGAATCTTCTGGTCCTCCCCTGGGAATGTGTGATTTATTCCTGAATAAAAAATACAGAATATTTGTCTCTGATGGTTTTTAAAGATATGTTTTGTTTGGGAAACCTCATCTTCATCTGTATTCGAAAATATGCAGACATCTCTGCTGAAAAATCTCGTTCAGATATGACTGAATTTGAGTCTCTACGTTCTTTATGTTTGCCAATAGGTGATTATGTTCAGTAAAACCTTATACTGACTGTATTAAATTATAGTTCATGTACAGTATTCATGCAAAAAGTCCAAAACAAATCTTATACAATTTCTATAAATAAAAGTAAAAAATATTAAGCAAAATCTTAGAATTATAAAGCATTTAAGCTTGCTAGTAATGTATATAAAATACATGCAACTTGAAATAACATCAGATTCTAGAAAGGATTAAGAACCATTCTATAATACTCACAGTTCTCTAATAATAACCTACTAGCAAAACATTCTGTCTTGTAAAAATATAAATGTGTCATCTTTCATTATATATGATCACGTTGTATTAGCCTCTTAGTTAGGGACAATGAGAGTACATTACTAAATCAAAAATGATTCTTGTCTTATTTTCTGCCTTTTATCCCATAGCTGATATTTGCATTCAATGCTAAACACATTTTTAAACTGACTTAAATAAACAAGTTTCATTATTTTCAATGGAAAATTGCCTTTAAAATAATAATTAGAAATAATGAAATATAGGATAGTGAGGAGGCGTTTAAGAAAATTTCACAGCAATTTAAAATTATTTTAAGGTAAATTATTCTTCTTAACTCTTTGCTATCTGTATAATTTTTGCTAGCAAGATTATCCTGTTATATTTAAAATGATATTTACTTTTTTTTTAAATTTCCATTTTTCACACAGTGATGTATTTTTTCTTTCAGGGTTCTGTGATGCACCAGCCAACATGTTATGTATTATGTATTTATTTTTGTCATAAGATGTCTTAATAATTAAAGATTGAAAATTATACGTAAGTACTATTAATTGGAGAGACTAGAGCCACTATCAGGGAAACCCAAAGTTTTCCAAGTAGGTGTCCCTAAAATTTAAAGTAATACATTTTTGTTGAGTACGCTTATACATAGCAATCCTACAGCTGACAATTTGCAGAATCATGTGCAGTCAAAGGCAGGGTCAGGAACTTATCAATTAAGTTTCTAATTAATGTACCTTTAATGAAGTAATTTATAGCCTCTCTGTTAGTGGCGATACTATATGGTTCTTTCTCTATTCAATTTTATTCCAATTTCCCACTTTTTAAATAATAGGTCAGCGGCTATCTTTGTTTATACTGGATTGGATTCACAATCTCTAGTTTCATCTTCTCCTTATCTCTCTCTTTACCTTCATATTTATATGAGACTCCTTCCTTATGCTATGTACTCTATCTCTGCTGTAATTTCTCTTCTTTCTTTTCTTACTTCTCTTCATCTTTCAATGCCATGCCTTTTCTTTTTAAATTCTATCTCATTCTTCTCCTCCTCATCCAGTGACACATCTGCAGCTCGTCATCCAGTAAAACTGAGAACTTGGAAATGTCGCCAAACACATAAGGAGGGAGGGCTACCCCAAGGAGGAAGAGATCCCAGACTGGTTGTGTGATTAGATTTCACCAATCCAATAACAAACATTAGCTTCTCAAGCGTTATAACAGTCTTGGCCATTCCAGGCTATCTTGTAAGCTCAACGTAGTGACAAGTGGTTACTGTCCACCACAGATCACCATTCAGGTTGCTCCCTGTGCCAAGAAATGAACCACTTAACACTACCAGTTTGTAATTTAGACCACACTGCATCACCACCCTTTGCAGCCAACCCTGTATATCACTGGAGTAGAGTTAATTGGGCACTTCATCTTAAATGGTTCCTTGAACCATATGTTAACAACTTATAAGAAACAATGTGCCCCACTTTACATTTAGCTGTGAGAATACATTTTTCACATCGGAAGAAAAGCTCTGTGTAATTTCAAAAGCTTGTTTCTTTCACTAATACAATTTGCTCCAACATAAGGTATCATCTCATCCACTTTGTCTCTCTAATATCCTGGGACCAACACAGCAACCACAATACATACAGCAACGAAGGGTCCTGTGGCACCTTATAGACTAACAGAAAAGTTTAGAGCATGAGCTTTCGTGAGTTAACTCACTTCTTCAGATGCTGGTTCAGAGGGGTAGCCGTGTTAGTCTGGATCTGTAGAGCAACGAAGGGTCCTGTGGCACCTTATAGACTAACAGAAAAGTTTAGAGCATGAGCTTTCATGAGTTAACTCACTTCTTCAGATGCATCTGAAGCATCTGAAGAAGTGAGTTAACTCACGAAAGCTCATGCTCTAAACTTTTCTGTTAGTCTATAAGGTGCCACAGGACCCTTCGTTGCTCTACAGATCCAGACTAACATGGCTACCCCTCTGATACTTGACAATACATACAGAATCAATGTATTGCACTCATTTCTAATTTTAATCAATTCACGGGTTTTGGTTCTCTAGTCAGATTTGGTGCCTGCTCCACACTGTGCTCCCAGGGGTTAATAGGGAGGTTTTGTTGAAGGCAGTCAATTGCTGAAAGTTTTGTAGAAGCAGATAGTCAGAGCCATGCAGGCCCATGTAAAGACAGCTGCAGTACAGAGCAAGCAAAGTCACCCCATGGGCTTGAGGGAGGATAAGGGCTGGAGGGTGGAGGTAGCAAGTACCCCAGGCATAACAGTGCAGCAAGCAAAGACCTAGGTAGCTAAAGACACCTTCTGGAGGGAGAAATCTGTAGATTGAGCCTCTGGGGCAAGGGCAAAGAAGATGTTGGAGAAAAAGAGAAGTGGCTCATGAAGATCTGCAGAGGAGGTAACACAAGTGGCAGCTTACTACAGGTTTTGTGGGCTGGATCCTGGAGTACTGGGTGGGTCCAAGTCCCTGCTGCCCTCATTCATCATTAAAGAAGTTTCTGGACAGAGAGACTGCGACAGAATCCTCCACAGGGGATGAGCATGTAGAGCGGAACTGCCAGACGACTGTGTCCTGAAGAGTACACCACGATTTGGGGAGTGACATGGGTCCCTACAGAAGAAATGATGATGGTGAGATATCTAAAAAAAAAAAAAAAAGAGCTAATTCTCAGGGCAGCCAGTAAGCAGCACCACACTGTTGACTCCCATCTCACCACAGTTATATTAAAAATTACAGTTACTGTTAGCTGATTTCCATTTTAAGCATTAAACCAAAAGTAGTGATGAAGTGCAAATAGCAGTCCTAGCTGTTTGAGAGAGCTGATCGGCCATATACAGAATAATGAGGTTTGATTCTGTAAGAGAGAAGCTAATGAAGGTTTCAATATTGACTTCAATAAACACAGGATCAGGCAGTAAAAGCAAAACCATGTTAACCAGCATTGTCTATTTTAAGAAAAGGAATATCTCTGAAAGTTGTATAATCTTGCAAAACAGAAGAAACTTTTAAAATTTACACGCTATTGTCATTGACTTCTTATCTTGTGCTCCAAAGCTGCCTGATTTCTAACACGAGGTTTGAAATTAAGCACTTGATCCTTGTGTTTTCTTTACAAAAATATTTAATGAAAAGTATTGTCCTTCAAAGACCCTTTTCTTTTAAAGTACAATTTATCTTATGATGTGTATAAAAATGAGACCAACTCCATGTCCATTAAAAATAAAAGTTCATAAATAAATTTAAAATATTTCACCATGCTATAGCTTACCTTCTTTCTTAACCTTCTGGTTGACTATATGGGGGACAGATGATTGTTCAAATCATTAAATACAACCATACTTCTGTCTTCCCTTTATTCTGTTCTGCTCCTTATCCTACCACCCAAGCTAAGATGAAATGACTTTTTTTCCTGTCCTTGCTTTAAATCATTAAATCTTAAAAAAGCGGTAGAACTTTACAATAGATAAATAGAATTGAAGCTAAGAGAGAATATTGGTAATGAGATGACTCGGTATCTTTTAGCAAGGAGACTTTTTAAGGCACAAAAGGTCTAAATCATTATAAATTATCCACAAATATTCTATCCAGCAAATGTTCCAAAAGACTGGAGCTACTGATCAGTTCATTAATCACAATTTTTGTAAAAAGCTTTCCTGATAAGTAAATGCATGTAGAAATCTGACTTAGTCATATCCTGGCAGTATTTATGGTTCTTGATATAGTAACTCTGTAAACATCTGTCTAAAGACCTCAAATCAAACCATGGACTCAATCCTAGAGACTAACTTTCTGAGTTTTGTGTGTATGTGGCCATGACGTGTGTGTGTGTCTGTGTGTGTGTGTGTGTGTGCATGCACACGGACATGGAGACTGGTGGAGATATTCTACTTTCTTTCTGGTGGAGATGTTGTAGGTATGCAGAGATTTTGTAATTTTTTTATTTGTTTTTTGTCTCTGGATTTCCTTAATCTAATTTAAAAATATCTTGAATAAGAGAATATTTTTCTTCTGCTACATCTTATTAAGTCTGTGAGCATATAATCATCATGGCTACGTCTACACGTGAAGCCTACATCGAAGTAGCCTGTTTTGATGAATAACGTCTACACGTCCTCCAGGGCTGGCAACGTCGATGTTCAACATCGACGTTGCGCAGCACCACATCGAAATAGGCGCAGCGAGGGAACGTCTACACGCCACAGTAGCACACATCGAAATAAGGGTGCCAGGCACAGCTGCAGACAGGGTCACACGGCGGCCTCAACAGCCAGCTGCTCCCTTAAAGGGCCCCTCCCAGACACACTTGCACTAAACACCACAAGATCCACAGAGCCGACAACGAGTTGCAGACCCTGTGCATGCAGCATGAATCCCCCGCTGCTGCAGCAGCAGCAGCAGCAGCAGCCAGAAGCCCTGGGCTAAGGGCTGCTGCACACGGTGACCATAGAGCCCCGCACGGGCTGGAGAGACAGCGTCTCTCAACCCCCCAGCTGATGGCTGCCATGGAGGACCCAGCAATTTCGACGTTGCGGGACGCGGATCATCTACACGGTCCCTACTTCGACATTGAACGTCGAAGTAGGGCGCTATTCCGATCCCCTCATGAGGTTAGCGACTTCGACGTCTCACCGCCTAACGTCGAAGTTAACTTCGAAATAGCGCCCGTAGCGTGTAGCCACGACGGGCGCTATTTCGAAGTTAGTGCCGCTACTTCGAAGTAGCATGCATGTGTAGACACAGCGCATATGAGCATATAATGTTACCTTTAGACTCTTTCCAACTGATGGTGGTTCCTCACATAATTTTGGACAATTCTATTTCACACTAGTTGTTCAGGGCCCCTAGGGTCTTCCAGCACTTTGGGTTTGCAAGAGTGTAAGAAAAAAGTACCTACTTTTCCCTCACCATGCCTGCGGAATGAGTGCCCAGAAGGAGGAGCTGGTATAGGAGCTTGTAGGCTGTGTTCCCTGTAAGCTGAGGGCTTGGGGAGCTGCCCAGGAGATGTTTAGGTGCTGCCTATCTGGTTAGCAGAGCACACATAGCACCCGCAGCCAGCATCATATGTTTCTACTTGTGGTGCACATTCTTGTGTGCCTTGGTGCACATAACAAATTTTATTCCACTCATTGCTGGAAAACAGAGAGAGGGAACCTTGCTCCTAGGGTGGGTTTATATTGCCTAAGGCTTTCCTACAAATGGCATCCTGAATGGCTCAAAGAAAATATCTATATTTAAAACAGGGTGTTTGTTTAGCCAATGAATTTTTAATCCCTGTGTCTGTTTGTGGATATTCCTTTGCTTCTTCTAAACTTGCACCTAACAATGAGTACCAACTTATTCTGAAAATTGTCATTATCTTCCATTGAATTGAATTGGACTTACATGTGTATAATGAATGACACAAACTTGTCACTAAAATTAATGAAATGGTTTCAAGTTTTATGAATTCTTTTCTATTGGTTCATCCTGTATTAAAGATGCATTAAAAACATCTCCAGGACTCTGGGGCCGTGGCCACGCTAGCAAGTCATTTCAAAAGCGATTTTGAAATGAGGGGCAACTTCGAAATGAACAGCAGAGTGACTACACACAAATCACTTGTTTTGAAATCAACATTGGGAGAAAAAGGCGGCCATTTTGAAAATGTTGCTCCACTCCCATTTTGGGAACAACACCCTATTTTGATGTTAATTTTGAAAGGAAGCAAGTGTAGCCGCCCCGGCTGCCATTTCCAAATCACAGGTCCTCCATGGAGCCAGCCCCTCCCCATATCACAGAGATGCCCTGGCCAGCAGCTAGGGCTGTATGGCTGTCAGAACCTGCTGCCTTAAAGCTGCAGGGAGACAGAAACCCCTTTCAGGAAGCTGAGAGTATGCCAGCAGCCATAGGAGTATGTGCTCGCAGCTGCACGTTCTTCAGCACCCCTCCCTGAACAGCAGAAAGGAATCCAACTGGATCCAGGGCCAACTGGCAAGACCCCCCAGGAGCCCCAGGGATCCCAAGACACTGGTTGGCAGGGCCCCCAGGACCTTGGGTGGTCCCTGAAGAAAAGAAGTGCCCTGTGGCTGGAGGCTGAGGTCCAGGACTTGCTGGCCACCTGGGGTGGACAAGGACATCCTGCTGAGGATAGAGGGGCAGAAACTGAATGCATCTGCCTCTGAGTGGCCGGCTGAGACCCTGGCCACAAGGGGCTGCCCCCTCCCAGACACCCAACCAGGTGCAGTCGAAAGTCAAGGAGCTGCACCAGGGGTATGTGAAGATGAGGGACTCAGCCAGGTGGTTGGGGGCAGCTCCTGCCATCTGCCCCTACTACAAAGACCTGCACCAACTGCTCGGCCCCAGGAAGGCCAGACAGCCAGAGGAGAACCTCAACACAGCCGAGACGGAGGGGCAGGGTGAGGAGCCAGAGCCGGGACCCTCCGTAGCACCATAGACCCCAGGCCTGGAGCCACCGGCCAGCAATGGAGACAGTGACAGTGAGGACAGGAGTGAGGGGAACCTATACATCACTTTGCTATTGGAGGGCATGAGCTGGGCCAGCTCCACCTGGTCATTTCCTGATGCCCCCAAGGCACCCTCAACTAGGACCAGGCCTGGGGTACCCTGGAAATGTGTGGGGCTGGTCCCCACTGCTCTGCCAGAGAGCTCTGCAGCTGCCAGCAAGGGGGAAGGAGCAATCTCCCCCCGGACAAGGCACCATGCCAGGTGGGCCCACCTCCACAGCCAGGCCAATGACTTAGCGGCAGCCCTCATGCCTGCATGGTGGGAGCAAAGCTGCATGCAGTGGGAATGGATCTCCATGGAACGGGTAGCCTGGGATCAGGTCACAGGGTACCTTGACACCCTAATGAAGTCCGTCACCAACCACCTGGCCCAGCCACCCACTCCATCAATGGCCTTTCCTGTGGCTCCTGCCCCTGCCCCTTAGCCCTCACCTCCACTACCTCTGCCCCTCCCAAACCCCTGCCCACAGTGTCCTGCTCCCACCCAGAATGAATGTGGCTGAGAGGGAGGAGCTTGCATGGTAGCTGTGGGCAGGCACACCTGGCCTACCAATGGCTCCACTTCCCCTCCACCCTCAAGTCTGAGGCCATTGTGACCACAGCATGCCTCTACCTACCTGTGTTCCCGGCACCAACCCTGCCACATGGGGTGCTCCAGATCTTGGGCGGTCATGGCTCCATGGGCTGACATGCCTCCTGTCTGCCAACCCCTACAGATGAGTGAGGTCCCCTGACCCAATTTACAAATAGTCCCCTGATCCCTAGTAAACGGTTGGAGGCTTGTTTAGTTTTGAACAATTTATGGTTAACTTTATTGGACAGTGTTCAAGTTGTGCATTTGGTGAGGTATGTGTGTGCAGGCAGGGGTGCTGGTAGGGCAGATGTCAGGGTGGGTGTGTTCAGTGAGGGGGTTGCGTGGGGTGGGCCAGACACCTGGGATCCCTGAGTGAAGGCCTCCCGGATGTGCATTCCATCCTGATGTGCCTGGCAGAACAGGACCGCACCTGGCTGGTCATACCGTGGCACAGCCTCAGCCACGCAGCGCTCCACAAAGAGCTTATGCGTGCTGTCTATGAGATTGTGGACAGCACATCTGTGCCCACCACCCTGGGCACACGGGGGCAGCCCACATCCAGATGCATCAGCAGGCACCTGAAATGTGCCTTCAGATGCCTGAACACCCACTTCACTGCATTCCTAGCTTGGTTGAGCCGGGCATTGCAGAGGTGCTGACTCTCATTGGTGTGGCCCGTGCTGGGGTGCATTAGCCAGGTCTGGAGGGAGGGGTAGGACTCATTAGTGATAATGAACAGAAGCATGGTCATATCCCCTACTGGGCATCCGAAGGGGGCATGTAGGTGCCTTCAGCCATCCTGCACCCAAGCCATGAAATCTGCAGGTTGCAGGCATCATGCATCCTGCCCAGCCAGCACAAGCAAATGTCTGTAAATCATCCTCGGGCCCAGAGGATGACAGAATTGTATCCCTTCCAATTTAGGTACCATCCACGGCTGTGTGGTGGGCCCAGGTGGCGACATGGGTGCTGTCCAATGTGCCGATACAGTTGGGGAATCCCAGCTGCTGGAACCTGGCCATGGCAGCATCCATATCACTCAAGCAGATGAGCCAGCACAGGACTATCCAGTTGATGGCATCGATGATGTGCACGGGGTGGAGGGAATGGGCACCCATGAGTGTGTGGTGGCAAGTAGGTGGACATCCTCTCTGCGACCCCCTTCCCAGGCCTGGCTGTGGGTAAATCACCCCAGCTGCCTTACCTCTAGAAGGACAACTCTGACAAGGGCCTTCTCCACCCCAAATGGTGGCCAACCAAGAAGTTGCTGTCCAGGTTGGCCAGCTTCCACATAGCGATGGCAGCCCTTTTCTCCAGGTGTAGCTCAGACTGCATGTAGGTGTAGTGGTGGTGAACTGCTGGTGCCAGACACTGGCACAGCTCCATGAAGGTGGCCTGGGTCATCCAAAAATTCCGGATTCACAGCTTGTCATCCCAGTCCTTCAGGACGATGTTGTCCCACCATTCCCTGGTGGGGAAAGGGGTACTCCAGATGCACGGGGGAGGGGCATGCAGGAGGCCAGCCACATGGCTGGCAGCATCGAACCTGAAGGGGCATGGTTATGATGACCAGGACTTCCCTATCTGTGAAGAGCTGCAGGTCCATGCCAGGCTGCAGTGCTGGGGCTGAACAAGGCTCCGCCAGTGCTTGATGGAGGTTGCATGATGCAAGCAGCCTGAGGCCTCAGCACGTGTAAGGGGGGGTTGGGAAGGTCTCCTTACGGATGCAGTTGGCCTGTGCTTCAGGAAGGGTATGTCAGCCATTTGAGCCTTCCCACATTATTTCCTGCACCGCTATTTTGAAAGGAGGCTATGGGCTGTGCAGCCACTCACTTTCGAAAGGATGGGGTGAGGGTGGGGATCTGATGTTGTGTATCACAGCATTGATCTGCGTTTTGTGTGTAGTCACTTTGTTTCACAATGACTCACTTCGAAGTGATGGATCAGGATTACACCTTTCAATGTCACTTGCTAGTGTGGCCACAGCCTGGGCGATTTTGCAACTCTGAATCTATTAAATGGATCACATTTGAAAAATTAGTTGTCTCTGTGGCTAAAGCCTTGTATATTGCATGTACATGAATTTTCCATTTATAAAACCATTTACAGTTCAATTATACATCCTAGAAAACAGAGTTTACAGTAGTAATCTCAACAGTAACCCCATCAGCTGTAGAGCTGCTGAATTACATTGTTGTAATGTGCAGTTTTTAGTCAGTTGCGCCTCGTTTTGGGGAATATTGTTGTTATAGGCAGATTTAGGATGCACTCATCTAATTGGCAAACTACAAATGACATCTAAAATAAATGGGGTCTCTCTGGATATGAATAAATCTCTATAGCCACGTCTACATGTGCTGGCTACTTCGAAGTAGCTGCGCCAAATTCAAAATAGCGCCCGCCACATCTACACATGGCGAGCGCTATTTCTAAGTTGAAATCGACGTCAGGCGGCATGACATCAAAGTCGCTATCCCCATCAGGAGATGGGAATAGCGTCCTACTTCGACGTTGAACGTTGAAGTAGGACACGTGTAGACGATCCACATCCCGCAACAGCGAAATAGCGGAGTCCGCCATGGTGGCCATCAGCTGAGGGGCTCTCTCCAGGCCCTGCGGGGCTCTATGGTCACTGTGTGCAGCAGCCCTTAGCCCAGGGCTTCTGGCTGCTGCTGCTGCAGCTGGGGATCCATGCTGCATGCACAGGGTCTGCAACCAGTTGTCGGCTCTGTGGATCTTGTGCAGTTTAGTGCAAATGTGTCTGGGAGGGGCCCTTTAAGGGACCAGCTAGCTGTTGCCCGAAAAGTGCTAGTCTGCCCTGTGACCCTGTCTGCAGCTGTTCCTGGCACCCTTATTTCAATGTGGGCCGCTTTGGCATGTAGACGCTCCCCTGCAGCGCCTACTTCGATGTGGTGCTGCCCAATGTCGTTGACGGCACCAGCCCTGGAGGACGTGTATACGCTATTCATCAAAATAGCTTATTTTGATTTTGCTACATCGAAATAAGCTATTTTGATGTAGCATACATGTGTAGACATAGCTTATGACTGAATCTATGTTTGCAAGTCCTTTCAAAAGATTTTTCAGAAAAGGGAATCCTTTTGAAAGAACCCATAGAATGTCTATGCACAAAAAGTTTTCTTTTGAAATTAAAAAAAAAATGCAGTGCTCTTTTCAAAATCACTCTTCTTTTTACATTTCAGGAAAAGTGCCCACTTTTGAAAGCTTTTTTCGAAAGAAAAGCTGTGTTGATGCTCCTCAGGTAACATCTTTCAAAAGAACAGTCTTCATTTTTGATCTCTGGCCTGTTCTTTTGAAAAAGCCAGAGCTGTGTGGACTTTCTCTTTCAGAACAGCAGACCACTATTTTGATCTTCTTTTGTGGGTATGTGGACACACTCATTCAAAAGAAATTCTTTTGGAAGAGAGCTTCTGGAAGTTCTTCCTTCAAAAGATCTCTGTAGTATAGATGTAGCCTATGTGAGATGGGTGAGGCACTCAGTTCTTTCTTAAGACGGTGCTGAGTACAACATTTGGATTTTCTGGAAGTTGAACGTATTCAGTATCCTCCAGGAGGTATTCAGCACCAAATAAAATTCATCTCAAATCTGTACCAGGCTTTTCAAAATTATTTCCATTGCTATTTTCTTTATCTTGACAATTAAAAAATAATGAGGAAATGATACAAATTGTGTTCAAAGTCAGTGGGAAAGCAAAATAAAGTGTTACTTTATTAACATAAATATAATGGGATAATTAAAGAAGTTTGTACAGTTATATTTAAAATTTATTCAAAATTATTCAGTAATCAACAGTCTTTTTCATTGTGCATGAATTGTCAGTCACTGACAATGATAAATAATATTCCATTCTTTTATTCACTTGATGATAATGTGCTGTTCATCTCCGAACAGTTTTATCTACCCATGATTTTTTAAAAGTTCTTTATATTGTTCAGTTATTTGGTAACAGACACTTTCTGAATGGCATGCAAGTTACATAATTTTATGTTTTTTCTGATTTCAAAGCAGGTCTCAGATCTTCATATTAGCTGGAACTGCACATGCAAGTACATTCAAAATATCTGATTCGCTTTCAAAAGAATACAAGGAGAATCTACACACAAAATGTGTTCTTTCAAAAGGAAATCGGAGGAACATGGCGCAGATTTTGTAATCCCTACCCCAGTTCCATATTATGAAAGAGCATTTCCTTTCAAAAGACTCTTTTGAAAGAAGAGATGTGTAGATGCTCCACGGCCTGCTGTTTTGAAAGAGGAGTCATCCTTGGTGCTGGCTAGCTAAAGAGCAGAGATGCCTTGGTCCACAACAGTGAGGCTCTATGATTTCTGTGTCCAGTCACCTTTAAAACTATACAGACCAAGAAACCCCATGTCAGGAAGCTGAGAGGATGCTAACAGCACAGCCACAAGCTGCTTTCATCATGCCCTCACACCCACAATGACCAGCAGCCACCCGCCACAGGAGCCCCAGCTTTCTACTTCAGATACCTTACAGGGCTCCCAGGAGCCAGGGCCTGACAAAACAAAAGAAAAAAAGTGCTCCCTCCTGGACCGAGTGAGTTGAGACACCTCCTGGGACTATGGAAAGAGCAGGAGATGCTCTAGGAAATGGAAGCAAAATGGCACAATGCCGCAGTCTTTGGCTGACTGGCCCATGGCTTCCCCACCCAGGTACACCCTGAATGAACTCTGGACCAAGTCTGAAGTAAAGTGAAGGAGCTCCATCAGGGCTACACCTGGGCCCAGGAAGAGGCTGGCTTCTCAGGGGCAGGTCCTACAACCTGCCCCTACTACAGGGAGTTATGAGCCATCCTTGGTCCCTGGGACAGCTCCTCACCACCTGTTGCCCTCAACACCTCTGCCAACCATTTGGAGGCTGAGGCCCAGGAGGAGCTGGAACTAGGGAGCCAGAGACAGAAGCCATACCACCCACACAATGGTCCAGTGATCAGAGAAACCTCGTAATCAATGTGCCCTCCTGGTCATCCAGCCAGGCAACTTAGGAGCTGTGCATCCCTGAACCTCAATGAGGGACTGTTTGCAAAGTAACCAGAGGGCAAGCACCCTGGCTTGCAGGGTGGGGGGGGGTGACATAGCTGCCAGCAGGCCACACATGTGCCCTGTGGTCCTGGCCCAGACGCATCTTGGCTGGCCGTGTCCTCTGGCATGCCATGACAGCCATCAGAAACACTCAGCACCCACCCCATGGACAGCACTATGAGCCAAATGTGCAGTGAGAGGTAAGCAGGGCCAGACTGCACCCAGGGACTGCCCCATGTGAGCAAAGATTCTCTCCATACTTGCATTGTCCCATGGCTGCCATGCCCTTGAATGGGAATATTGCCTCTTGGGAGTTGCTGCCCCAAGGCAGGGGATATGCCTGGTAGAGGGATGTGGCTCCGAGGGGCGTGGCCCCTGTGATAAGGGACTGAAATGCCATACATCTCTTCATGCAGCTGTGCCATCCACGGTGCAGGAGAGTCCTAGGACCTCCGTCATCCTGGATAGCCTCCTGGAGGTGGCAGACAGGACCCAGACACCCTCCCTACCTCCATTAGGACAGCCCCAGTGGTGGCCCTGCCCACCCTGAACTGGTGGTCCACAGAGCAGTAGCTGTCTGGGGTGGTCAGCTTCCAAATGGCAATGGTGACCCTCTTTTCCAGAGAGAGGGTGGGCTTCATGCAGGAGTTCTGGTGTCTGAATGCAGACATGAGCCAGTGACAGAGCTCCTGGACACCATCTGGCATCATCCCACTCGTGCAACACAAGCTGCTCCCACAGTCAGAGCTGCTGGGGTGTCTCCAGAGGCACCAGGGAACCCATGAGGATTGAGGGTAGAGGGACTATTTGGCCTTGGAGGGTGGGGGGCACAGCTCAGTATAGCTAGCACAGTATCTAGGATAGCAGTGTCCAATGCCAGGAGCAGCTGCTGGGGCTCCAGTAGGCTGCACGCTGGCCCTCTGGTTCCTGCACAGGTTCTGCTTGGCCTGGAAGTGCTTGGCAGGCCTCAGCATATTCAGGGTGAAGGTGATGGGAAGGGGCCTTTAAGAAAGTGGCTGGCTACGTCCCCTGGAAGGGCTTGTCCACCTTGCAGAGCTGTCTGTGGTGTGTCTTTCTTCGTTCTTTCTAAAGAGCACCTTGGGATCTGTGGACGCTCCCTTTCAAAAGATTGAGTGTTTGATCCACTTTTTGCATGTAACCATGATCTGTTCAACAGCTAAATGTAGGAACAAAGTCTGGACACCTTGTATGAAGCAAGCAGGAGAGTTTATCACACACAACACTGGTGGAGTGTTACTTTGCTGCTTACAAGTATCAGAGAGGTAGCCGTGTTACCCTGTATCTTTGAGAACAACAAGAAGTCCTGTGGCACCTTATAGACTAACAGATATTTTGGAGGATAAGTGAAGATCCACTTCGTTAGATGCATCTGACATCATCAGACAAAGCAGGTCTTTTCCCATGAAAGCTGATGCTCCAAAATATCTGTTAGTCTATAAGGTGCCACAAGACTTCTTGTTGTTTACTTCGATGTTTAGGCTCAGTTACAATTGATTATATAGGTTGCTGATAGGTGGAGTGGGGGGGAGGGGGACTACGGCATGGTTGTTATCCAAGCCTGGATAGGTTCTAGGAGCAAAACAAAATGGGCACAATAAACCAATAATCTAAACAGGTGCCATATTTTCCCCGCCCATAGTTTACAGAACATCTTATCTCTAGTATAGGTGGTTTTCCTTAACAAGTTACTAAACAAAGCAGACATGCAATAACACCTATGTGTTTAATTGGATGAATGATGCGTCCACAAGAGTAACGATGGTGCCTTCACAGGGTGCATCCAGGGGTGCTTATCTAGAAGATTAAAACAAAGAGACAGTAACAGCATAGAGCAATAACGTATTTGTTTTGACTATCAGCCTGAGATAGCGGAGGAGAGAATATCATATCTATGTTCTTATATGCAGAGCCTCTCCTTGGAATGTGGTTTCTGGGACCACTATCCCTTCCTCCAAACTCCAAGGCCCTGTCCGAGTTGGGTTGACCTTCCCTGGGTCTTGCAAGTGAGATTGGGGGCGGAGCGGTAGGCCCAGAGAGGGTGTCGTTCCACTCGTGCTAACTGGGTTTCTGTGCTATAGGAATATAGGCCTACTGCAGACTTTAGGGATTTAAACTAGGTTCAACGGGGCAGGGGAGCAAAGCCCACAGGTAAGTGGAGAGCATAGCAACCTGGGAGATGGGTCAGAAATAGGAGAACATGGAAACCTGGGAGATGGGTCAGAAATGGAAGGCAGCAAGGGAAAGAATGTCAGCGTAAAAAGAGGGTCAGGGCAAAACAGGGAGGCAAGATCAAATCATTGTCTTAGATGCCTATATACAAATGCAAGAATTATGGGTAATAAGCAGGAAGAACCGGAAGTGCTAATAAGTAAATACAACTATGATATCGTTGGCATCACGCAAACTTGGTGGGATAATACACATGATTGGAATGTTGGTATTGAAGGTTACAGACTGCTTAGGAAGGAAAGACAGGGAAGAAAGTGGGGAGGTGTTGCCTTATATATTAAAAATGTACACACTTGGACTGAGGTGGAGATTGATGTAGGAGATGGATGTGTTGAGAGTCTCTGGGTTAGAGTAAGGGGGTAGAAAACGAGGGTGAGTAGTAAGGAGTCTACTACAGGCTGCCTACCCAGGTGGAAGAGGTGGATGAGGCTTTTTTCAAACAAATAACAAAGTCATTCAGGGCCCCAGATTTGGTGGTGATGGGGGACTTCAACTATCCAGATACATGTTGGGAAACTAATACAGCAGGGCACAGACTATCCAGTAAGTTCTTGGATTGCATTGGAGACAATTTTTTATTCCAAAAGGTAGAAAAAGCTACTGGGGGGAAGCTGTTTTAGATTTGATTTTAACAAATAGGGAGGAATTGGTAGAGAACTTGAAAGCGGAAGGCAGCTTGGGTGAAAGTGATCATGAAATCATAGAGTTCACAATTCTAAGGAAGGAAAGAAGGGAAAACAGCAAAATAGAGATAATGGTTTTCAGAAAGGCAGATTTTGGTAAACTCAGAGAGCTGGTGGGTAAGGTCCCATGGGAAGCAAAACTGAGAGGAAAAACAGCTGAGGAGAGTTGGCAGTTTTTCAAAGGGACATTATTAAGGGCCCAAAAGCAAGCTATCCTGCTGAGTAGGAAAGATAGAAAATATGGCAAAAGACTGCCTTGGCTTAACCAGGAGATCTTGCATGATCTCAAAATAAAAAAGGAATCGTATGAAAAATGGAAACAAGGGCAAATTACAAAGGGTGAATATAGGCTAACAACACAAGAATGCAGGAGCAAGATTAGAAAGGCTAAGGCACAAAATGAGCTCAAACTAGCTACAGGCATAAAGGGAAACAAGAAGGCTTTTTATAAATACATTAGAAATAAGAGGAAGACCAGGGACAGGATAGGGCCATTGCTCAGTGAGGAGGGAGAAACAGTGACAGGGAAATTGGAAGTGGCAGAGATGCTTAATGACTTCTTTGTTTTGATCTTCACTGAGAAGTCTGTTGAAGGAATGCCCAACATAGTGAATGTTAGTGGGGAAGGGGCAGGGTTAGAAATTATAATAAAAAAGAATAAGTTAAAAATCACTTAGAAAAAGTAGATGTCTGCAAGTCACCAGCGCCTAATGAAATGCATCCTAGCATACTCAAGGAGCTGACAGAGGAGATATCTGACCCTTTATCTATCATCTTTGGAAAATCATGGGAGATGGGAGAGATTCCAGAAGACTGGAAAAGGGCAAATATAGTGCCCATCTATACAAAGGGGAATAAGAATAACCCGGGAAACTACAGGCCAGTCAGCTTAATTTCTGTGCCAGGAAAGATAATGGAGCAAGTAATTAAAGAAATCATTTGCAAGCACTCGGAAGGTAGTAAGGTGATAGGGAACAGCCGGCATGGATTTGTAAAGAACAAGTCATGTCAAACCAATCTGATAGCTTTCTTTGACAGGATAACGAGCCTTGTGGATAGGGGAGAAGCGGTAGATGTGTTTTACCTAGACATTAGTAAAGCATTTGATATGGTCTCACATGATATTCTTATAAAAAGAAACTAGCCAAATACAATTTAGATGAGGCTACTGTAAGGTGGGTTCCTGGATAACCATACTCAGAGGGTAGTTCTTAAAGGTTCTCAATCCTGCTGGAAAAGTATAACAAGTGGGGTTCCGCAGGTGTCTGTTTTAGGACTGGTTCTGTTCAATATCTTTATCAACGATTTAGCTATTGGCATAGAAAGTATGCTGCTTATATTTGCAGATGATACGAAGCTGGGAGGGGTTGCAACTGCTTTGGAGGATAGGGTCATAATTCAAAATTATCCAGATAAATTGGAGAAATGGTCTGAGGTAAACAGGATGAAGTTTGATATGGATAAATGCAAAGTGCTCCACTTGGGAAGGAACAGTCGGTTTCACACATACAGAATGGAGAGATACTGTCTAGGAATGACTACAGCTAAATATAAGTCAACAGTGTGATGCTGTTGCAAAAAAAGCAAACGTGATTCTGGGATGCATTAACAGGTGTGTTGTGAACACGACACAAGAAGTCATTCTTCCGCTCTATTCTGTGCTGGTTAGGCCTCAGCTGGACTTTTGTGTCCAGTTCTGGGCACCGCAGTTCAAGAAAGATGTGGAGAAATTAGAGAGGGTCCAGAAAAGAGTGACAAGAATGATTAAAGGTCTAGAGAATGTGACCTATGAAGAAAGTGTGAAAGAACTGCTCTTGTTTAGTTTGGAAAAGAGAAGATTTGAGGGGTGACATGATAGTGGTTTTCAGGTATCTAAAAAGGTGTCATAAGGAGGAGGGAGAAAACCTGTTCTTTTTGGCCTCTGAGGATACAACAAGAGGCAATGGACTTAAACTGCAGCAAGGGAGGTTTAGGTTGGACATTAGGAAAAAGTTCTTAACAGTCAGGATGGTCAAACAGTGGAATAAATTGCCAAGGGAGGTTGTGGAATCTCCATCGCTGGAGATATTTGAGAACAGGTTAGATAGATGTCTATCAGGGATGGTTTAGACAGTACTTGGTCCTGCCATTGGGGTAGGGGTCCGGACTCGATGGCCTCTCGAGGTCCCTTCCAGTCCTGGTATTCTATGATTCTATGAATAGTGGTCTCAGATATTTTCATCCTACACTAAAATGTGAATTTCATCATTTAAAGTTTACCCTTTCACAAGAGCGCTGTTGTGTAGACACGGCTATTCTGTTTAGTCAAAGTACAAAATACAATTTTAAGTTAATGGCCCAGGTATTTCAGTTCAAATCTAGGAATCTTGAAAATATGAAACGAACCAGCGTTCTTTATGCTTTTAAATATCTATATGCATTATCATCTGCCACATATGTAGCATTTATCGCAGGTGGGTTTGGAGTTATTATGACCTAGATCCTTGGCTTCTACATGCTGCTAAAGCTTCACTGATGTCAGCAGAACTATTTGGAAAATTTGGTCCCATAATTTTGCACTAAATAAAGCTTTGCTTTATTGCTTATTTTAACAACTAATATAGTTGATAAAGGTAATATAGTCCTAGGTCTGTGTTAGTCAAAAAGATTGGTTAGTGCAGTTGTTCCCAAACTTTTTGGCATCACCCCCCACTTTTGATTTTTGAGAAACCTTCACCCCCTCACTTCTTTACCATCATCCATCCTGCCTTGTAACAAAATATTCAATTTGTAATTTAAAATAAGCAAAAAAACTTGACATAAAATGTTATTTAAAATTAAAAATAAGCACAAATAGATTTTCTTGGCCCCTTGCGAGTGCCTGGTGCAGCTCCAGCTGACCAGCTGCCTGACCCCTGTGACACCCGCCAGAGCTGCCTATGCCAGCTGCCCACCTGCCTGAGCCCTGCAATGCCTGAGCCGCTCACCCAAGCCAATCAAGCCCCACACTGCCAGTGCCAGTTGCCTGCTTTCTTGCCAGATGCCTGACCTGCCCAAGGCCTGTGCTGCCAGGGTGTGAGTTGCTTGAACCCCGTGCTGCCACAGCCAGCCACCCGCCCACCAACCCACACTCATTCACCTTTGTAGGACACACTTAGTGGGTCTCTGCTTGCTGCCTGCTTTTTAAAGTGGCTGGGCCAGGTCACCCATGTAAAATAGCAGGGGCTGAGAGACAGAAGCAAATCCCAGCTCTTTCTTGTGGTGGGGGGAATGACAGCAGGTTGGGTCATCTTGTGCTCCCCTGGAATTTCTCCATGACCCCCAGTGTGGGAAACCATGGGTTAGTGTAATAATATGTGATGCAGCTACTGATGCCTTTGATTGGAGATGGTTGGAAAACAAATTTTCTCTTACCAAGTAGAAGTCTGAAAAATTAGAATGACCAACAATCCTGCCAAACAACAGAAAGCTAATATTTTGAAATATTTTGCAAAATGAGGTACAATATATATATAGGGACAACTGAAATATTCTTTCAATCCGTCCAAAATATTTTTCTTAGATTGTGAAATTTAATTATATATACATTAAATGCATTCTAAAATAATAATAAAAATAATATTTTGAATTTTTCATTCTGAAAATATAAACTGAGATATTTCAACATTTCCAAAATGTCTTTTTCTAAATTTTGTAGAAATCTATATTTTGGCAAAATGATAATAGGAATGAATCTGTTTAATCAAAAGTATTAATGATTCATTGTGCTGAAACGACATTTCTAGGAGAAAACTCTTTTGATAAAAATATTGAATTGTCTCTACCTCTGACCATTCTTCATCTCACTGAATACTCCCTTACCCAGGTTTCTGGCATCTACTCTACACCATGGCTCCATGTGGAATCATGCAGTTCTTCCATTTTCAACTACAGGCCCTGAGATGCTGTTCCCATGGTTTCCTCAGGATGTCTGATTGGCTCACACTTACACTTCTGTTCCCCTTGAGCCAGTGAGAGAGATAAGTAATGGCCAAACACATCACGCTGCTGGGCACTAACTAAAGGCTATGACTTATGTGAGGTAGAGGTAGCTGCAGCAGTATGACCCTCTCCTGCTGCTGCTACTGCCATTTCATGAGTCCTTTTTGTTCTGTTGTCAAAACTTCCCAAAAGTTAAAATGTTGTTAATACTAACAAAACATTTAATGTAAACGTTACAAAAATATTTTGACATTATGGTTTAGTTGATAATGTTTCATGCACTTAAACTGGATTTGCAGTAGATTTAGTAAAGCTGAAATTGCATTTTATGTTGTAAATTGGCTTTTAGTCCAAAAAAAAATGTATACAACTCTACTACCAACCATTCATCACTATAAAATATAGTCAGACATTCTAGGAAGCCTTCAGTATCTGGAGTTTTATAGAGCAGGGGATGCTTACCTCCAGATTCCCAGATTATAAGTGTCATGTAGCAGACCTCAGAGAGCAATAATGGAAATTTCCATGCTTGGTGTACCCAGCCTGGCCCAGCCTTGAACTCTGCAGGCATATATACAAGATAGTCATAACAGCCCTGACACCTGCATTTTAACTGGGAACCAGTATAAAAGGATAGTCTTATCTTCAGCCTTGTGAGACTGCTAAAAGTGGCATTGAGCCAGTGTGTGCACACCCATTAAACAGCCAAGGGATAAGATCACTGTAGGGTCCCATCCCTGGTGAGTCCAACCAAGTACATCCAGCCTCAGAGGTGCCCCAGCTTTCCCCAGATGGAGCCACGTCTGCTGCAGCCTGGTCTGAGGCATTCCACAATCAGAACTCCTTGTGGCAGAAGGGACCTAGGGATTCCCAAAAGATTCTTATTCCAGTACAAGTATTGTTGTGTTGTGCTTTTTGCTTGCTAATGTGTACCCCATGAAATGTAGTATATCAGTGGAGTAGTAATAAAGTACATTATCCCTAACTGGGTGTATGTTGAAGCAAATCCCATAATGCTGTCGATCCTTGACCCTGTGAGATGACAACAAGAATACACTTGAGCAATTTTGTTTCAAGAGGTTTGTCTTGTTTTGAGCTTGGAAAAGAATAGAATAGAATGGTTAGCACAAACCTACATTTGGCCATCGTGGGTGTGACAAACTGGCTTTTATGCAGTCACAGGAGCTGTGTCTACACGTGCACGCTACTTCGAAGTAGCGGCACTAACTTCGAAATAGCGCCCGTCGTGGCTACATGCGTCAGGCGCTATTTCGAAGTTAACTTCGACGTTAGGCGGTGAGACGTCGAAGTCGCTAACCTCATGAGGGGATCGGAATAGCGCCCTACTTCGACGTTGAACGTCAAAGTAGGGACCGTGTAGACGATCCGCGCCCCGCAACATCGAAATTGCCGGGTCCTCCATGGCGGCCATCAGCTGGGGGGTTGAGAGATGCTCTCTCTCCAGCCCCTGCGGGGCTCTATGGTCACCGTGGGCAGCAGCCCTTAGCCCAGGGCTTCTGGCTGCTGCTGCCGCAGCTGGGGATCCATGCTGCATGCACAGGGTCTGCAACCAGTTGTCGGCTCTGTGGATCTTGTGTTGTTTAGTGCAACTGTGTCTGGGAGGGGCCCTTTAAGGGACCTTCTTGCTGTTGAGTCCGCCCTGTGACCCTGTCTGCAGCTGTGCCTGGCACCCTTATTTCGATGTGTGCTACTTTGGCGTGTAGACGTACCCTCGCAGCGCCTATTTCGATGTGGTGCCGCGCAACGTCGAAGTTGAACATCGACGTTGCCAGCCCTGGAGGACGTGTAGACGTTATTCATCGAAATAGCCTATTTCGATGTTGCTACATCAAAATAAGCTATTTCGATGTTGGCTTCACGTGTAGACGTAGCCAGGGAGATCTTCTCTCCTATCTCTTCTCTTTCTCCTTCTCTGGTTCTCTTTTACTAATCAGACAAAATTAGACAACCTATCTTTTTTTTTTTTTTTGGTTTTGGTTGGCATGTTTGGATTTTTAAGAAATCTTGTTTTGATGTCCCCAGACCAATAACACGAACTCCTGACTGACATAGCATGCCCTTTACAATGCTTTGGTGCTGTAGCCACCTGTTTAGACTGTTCAAAACCAGCTTCCACCTATGTAGATCAGTTCCACCTATGTCTGTCTATGTGCTTCAGCCAGCCAGCAACACCTTTGTCCCCCACAGAATAGGTTACCATGCAGCCCCAGACATAAATCAAAAGAAGGGACCAGAGAGAGAACTGACTTCTCTTGAATGATAATCAACTGCCTTAAACAGAAGATCTCCCTTTCACTGCCTGAAATCCCATTCAGCATTCTCTACACGTTTCAGCTTCTGTATTGAATGAGGCCAGGGATGCACAGCCCTGACCAATTCACTGAGTACTGTCCATTTTTTAGCCCAGTACTTATTTGAAATAACTGGAGAGAGGATTTCATCAGAAATTTACATTATGATTTAACCCCACCCTTCAAGATTATGGTTGGTTCAGATTCATGATTTCCACTTGGTTCCTTAGAGGGAGGACATAAAAAGAATCCCAATCCACATTACATTGTTTTATCCCTTGGAGGTGGTTTGTTTGGCCCTGGAGATTTAGTTTGACTCTGTTTCTAAAATCAGTTTTACCCATTTCTACAATATCTTTAATCTACCATAATCATCCTCCCTGTCTGTTTTTTCCCCTTAAATAAGTCTCCCTGATGTATTTTTTTGCCAGCTGTTAAAATGGAAATGCATTATTATGGCACATCTGTAGAGTAGATGTGTTATTATGATGTATGCCACTGATGCATAATCAGTGACAGCTCTGATCACTGCTGTGATGGGGATGCATTGCAGTAATACATCATCAGGAAAATAACTAGAAGGAACAGAATGCCCAAGGTAGACCTTTTACGGTACTCTCATGAAAAGTATAGTTTTTTGATACTATTACTGTTTGAGTAGCAGCCTTGTGCTTGGGCCTATACAAACACATGAGAAAACAGCCTACAGGAGTTTACAAACAACTGCAAAGAGCTGTGCAAAAAAATTATTTTAAGAGGAAAATCTTGATAGAAGCTAGAAAAAGGTGCGGAAAGAGGGAATTTGGGGTGTGGGGGATTCTACAGCAACCCTAGGTTTTGTAACCAGCTTCCCTGTACCCAGCAGCTGGCCCTGCTGTTGACCACCCACCAGCTTCACAAGCCCTAGGTCACAGCCTCCAGACAGCATCAAGAGGTTCCACCCAGCCCTCCACAGTCCTGCAAGCCGCAATGGCTTTTCCATGCCCTGGCGTTCCACTGAATTTTGGTCTCATGGGTTCTGCTGGCCCTTGGGATTTCTTAGTCAGCCATTCCTGGCCCTGCAGGTTTTGGAGGTGCTGGGTACCAGATCCTGGAGGTTCCATTGCCTTCTGGGGTCCTGCCACAAGCCCAAGGCTCTGCTTTTATCCTTGGCCTACAGTTTTCCAGCTGCCACCAGCTGTGCTCCCCAAACTGGAAAAGTGAGGGGCTAGAGCTGCCAACTCTCCCTGACCAGACGGACTGAATGCCACAAATGGTGTAGTGTTGGTCCAGTCCAGGAGACTTGGCAGCAGTCAGAGTGGCATGAAAAAGTGTAAGGGGGATGTAAATCAGCACCCCCACCATTAAATGGATAAGCTAAGAAGCTCAACAGCTCTCCTATTCCTTTAGGGATCAGATTTTGCCTGCGTTGTTTATACTGATTAGTACCATACTTCAACACATAGTGGCTACATCTACACTAGCACACTAGGTTGAAGTAGCCTATTTCGAAGTAAGAACATCAAAATAGGCTACTTCAACACATATCGTCTACACATCCTCCAGGGCTGGTGCCATCGACGTTCAACATCGAAGTAGAGATGGAGAACGTCAAAAGGAGCCACCCTGGAAAGAAATGTGGAGCATCCACACACACAAGTGCTCCCCATCGAAATAAGGGGCCAGCAAAGCCCCAAGCCACTCCCTTAACGGTCCCTCCCAGACATACACGGCCTGCACAGCACGAGATCCACAGAGCTGACAACCGGTTGCAGACCCTGTGCATGCAGCATGGAACCTCAGTGGCAGCAGCAGCAGCAGCAGCAGCCAGAAGCCCTGAGCTAAGGGCTGCTGCACATGGTGACCATAGAGCCCCGCAGGGTCTGGACACAGCATCTCTCAACCCCTCAGCTGATGGCCGCCTTGCAAGACCCCGCTATTTCGAAGTAGCAGGATGTGGATCGTCTACACATGCCCTACTTCGACGCTGAAAGTCGAAGTAGGGCGCTATTCCCATCCTCGGATGGGAATAGCAATTTTGACATATCGCCGCCTAACATCGATTTCCACATCGAAATAGCACATGGTGCACGTAGATGCCACGCGTGCTATTTCAATGCTGTGCTGTCTACTTCGAAGTAGCTGGCTAGTGTAGACGCACCCAGTCTGAGTGGTATCAGTGGAAGTAAGTACTTTATAAGTGAAGTGCAATGCCAAAGTAATAAAGGTGACAGAATCTGACTCTCAGGTATTGAAGTCAGCATTTTTAATTGAATTCTGACAATGATCCCCTATAACTTTCAGTCAAAGCTCATGATAGTTACATACAAAAACATCACATATAATGTGAATATACAATAGATGTTTTTGTGCATCTTATTTACAGTTGTTATCAGCAGATTTTCAGGAATCCATTTTATTGGCAAATAATTTACAAAACATACTGCACATTCGAAAAACAAAGATTTTAAGAAATGTTTTGGAAACATTAACTTATTGCCAAAGTAATGAAGCAACATATCAAAAAAGAAACTTATCACCCGGAATACTAGTGAGATATATAGTATATTAACTTTAACTAGCACCATAGATTTGAAAGACTCTGTCTGATTTTCCATGCCTTGAGATACTCAGTCCACCAGAAAATGGTGTTAATTTGACATGAGTGCTTCTCTTGGGTTTCTCTGAAAGAAGTCAACATGTGTTAATGTATATGTGAAATGATCATTATGCCATTCTTGGTGAAGGAATCTGTAGCTGTTTGGACTTGGTAACAGACAAAACAGTGGTAGTGGTCTGTTAACTAATACCTCAAGAGGCATGTGGAAATCCATCTCTAAGCTAAGAACTCCCTGCCACTCCCAGCTAACCCTCTGGTTCTGTGATTCTACACATTCTATCTCTTTCCCTTCTTCTCTCTCCCCTCCAGCAGCATAGCTCCTCTAGGAGATCCATTGCCCTTTGTGGCTTTCTCAATTACAGTTTCAGATGCACTTTACATCCCTTTTAGCCCCTCTCAAGTACACCCTTCAGGCAACTGGCCGGAATTTCTTCATTTTTCTCAAAGCTTCAGTCATTCTGGGACTAGATCTCCAAACAGCAGCCCACATCCTGTTTCTCAAATGTGTTAACATGACAGGCTCAATTGGGTTTACTAACCTCTCACTCAGGGCACTTGTGACACTAGCAATTACAAAAATTCTCAAACAGTTTCTTGAAAACAAAGCAAAAACCCAAACCCTGAACCTTAACCCAAAACGTACAAAGTACCCAGAGAAGAGGGGTAAAACAAGCAAGGCCTGTTTGCACTAGTTTTATCTCCACCTCCATCTTTCTTTGTCAGCTTTTCTATTTTTCCTTTACTCAGTTAACCGCCTACCTGGGTAGGGGAGACAGAGTACCTTCTGCAGCATTCTTGCTGTGACTCTCTCCCCCAATGTGTGTGTCAGTCAGCATGCTGATAACCCCTTCACACCTCTTCCCTCGCCTACACCGGAATCTTTGGGTATGTCTATATTTCTTTGTAAACCCTAGCCTGTGGGACCTGGTCTTCTGTACTCTTTGGCTACGTCTACACGTGCAGCCAACATCGAAATAGTCTATTTCGATGAATAACGTCTACACGTCCTCCAGGGCCGGCAACGTCGATGTTCAACTTCGACGTTGCTCAGTCCAACATCGAAATAGGCGCAGCGAGGGAACGTCTACACGTCAAAGTAGCACACATCGAAATAGGGATGCCAGGCACAGCTGCAGACAGGGTCACAGGGCGGACTCAACAGCAAGCCGCTCCCTTAAAGGGCCCCTCCCAGATACAGTTGCACTAAACAACACAAGATACACAGAGCTGACAACTGGTTGCAGACCCTGTGCCTGCAGCATAGACCCCCGGCTGCTGCAGAAGCAGCCAGAAGCGCTGGGCTAAGGGCTGCTGCCCACGGTGACCATAGAGCCCCGCAGGGGCTGGAGAGAGAGCATCTCTCAACCCCCCAGCTGATGGCCGCCATGGAGGACCCAGCAATTTCGACGTTGCGGGACACGGATCGTCTACACTGTCCCTACTTCGACGTTCGTCGAAGTAGGGCGCTATTCCTATCTCCTCGTGAGGTTAGCGGATTCGACGTCTCGCCGCCTAATGTCGAAGTTAACTTCGAAATAGCGCCCGATGCGTGTAGACGTGACGGGCGCTATTTCGAAGTTGGTGCCGCTACTTCGAAGTAGCGTGCACGTGTAGATGCAGCCTTTGGGTCCAAGCTTGTCCAAGCTTGTTCTTGAGCATCCACAATGTTTTGTAAATCTCTATTTACAGTCACACAATCTAGATCTCAAAGGTGAGCTATCACATCCATACTGCATTATGCAGATCTTCTGACTCAAGACTGCAGCTTGATCTGCAACCACACTACAAAATGGCAGGGCTTTGACCTGAGTAACAGAGGGATTTGATCTCTGACACTCTGCCTTCATCAGGAATATTAAGAGGTCCTGAGTGCTTGCTGCCCAAGTCATGCTGATTTGTGTGTGGACAAGAGAAGGATTTGGGATGAGAACTGATATAGATCTTGAGTTTAGAATGCAGAGTAGACATGGCCTTAAGATTGTGATATTACCCTTGATCTTAGTTATATACCTTGATAAAGTAAGCCTTGCAGGCTTGAATGGCTGAATAACAGCTCTACCACATTGTTCCCTCAAGGAACCTTGAAATCCTTATCTTGGCCATTGTTTAATTTCCTGTTTTCTTCTCCAACAGCTTTCTTTGATTTAATTATATGGAGTCAGGCAGAATAATCTCTGACAGTTAACCTGAGATGCACATGATATTTCTAGAAAATAAGGGACATATTTCTCTCATTCTCCACAGGCCACGTCTACACATGCCGGCTACTTAGAAGTAGCCACGCCAACTTCGAAATAGCGCCCGTCACGGCTACACGTGGCGGGCGCTATTTCGAAGTTGACATCAACGTAAGGCAGCGAGACGTCGAAGTCGCTATCCCCATCAGGAGATGGGAATAGCGCCCCACTTCGACGTTCAACGTCGAAGTAGGGAACGTGTAGTTGTTGCGCGTCCCGCAACATCGAAATGGCGGGGTCTGCCATGGCGGCCATCAGCTGAGGGGTTGAGAGACGCTCTGCCCAGCCCCTGAGCTCGATGGTCGCCGTGTGCAGCGGCCCCTTAAAGCTCCCCGCCCCCTGTCTTCCTGTGCAGGAAGCTGAGAGAGCGTGCAGGCAGCAGCCCAGCCACGCGGCCAGCCTGCACGCTCCTCTGCAGACAGAACAGCCGCCCACCGCTGCTATGGCTGCTCCCCAGCCCCCCAAAGCGCCCCCAGGGCACCCCCCCAAGGGGAGTCAGGGCTCCCAGACCAGCAGCCAGGCTGGGAAGCAGCAGTGGGGCCCCTCCTGGACGGAGGCTGAGCTTCGGGATCTGCTGGGGCTCTGGAGTGAGGAGGAGGTGCTCCAGGCATTGGGGAGCAAGAGGCGGAACGTGGATGCATTCGCTCAGCTGGCCGAGGGCCTGTCCGCCCGGGGTCACCCTGCCCGCACTCTGGATCATGTATGCAGTAAAGTGAAGGAGCTGCGGCAGGGTTACGCCCGGGCCCAGGATGTGGCCGGCCGATCTGGGTACGCCCCCGTCACTTGCCCCTTTTACAGGGAGCTCAGGGACATCCTGGGCCCCCGGCACACCTCCTCCCCTCTGGCCACGCTTGATACATCGGCTGACAAGCCCCAGCAGGCCCCGGAGGTGGAGTCTGCCCTGGAGGTAAGCCCTGCACCCCTGGGGCCCCCCCAGGAGCCCACCCCTGGGGCACCGGAGGGGGAGGAGGGGAAGTCTTCCACCAGTGATGGGGGTCTGTGGGTTATCTTGCCCTTGAGGAGCTCCAGCCGGGCGTCCGCCCACCAGGTGTCCCCCAACCATGGGAGCGGACCATCAGGTATGTACCCCCCCGGTGCACACTCCCGGGGTTGAGGGGTGGGGGTAACAGATATGACCAGGGCCCTCCACATGCCCAGATGACCATGGCCCCAAGGACAGCAGTGGCATGTCCCTCAGAAGAGTGCATCAGCCCCTGCCCCCCAATACGACAGTGCCATGCCCCTTCCCCGGCATTGGGGGAGTGGAACTTAGGGTCCCCCGGGGGGAGGGGGTGGGACACCCATCATCATCAGCAGCAGCATCTCCCGAGGATGGGGATGGGGAACCTGCAGCAGAGGGGTGGGGGGACAAGGGCCACGGCTCAGGGCCCATGCTAAAGGCTGTCTCCACTCTTCTTCCCCCCCCTGTGTTCCGCAGCTGCACCATTGGAAGGACCGGAGAGCGCCGGCGAGGTGTCAGTTGTCCCGGAGAGCCCACCGGGGCCATCAGTCCAGGCCAGCCCCTCGGCGGAGCACCGACCAGCCCCACAGCGGGGCCGACGGTGGAGCCAGCCCCACTCCTGGACGGCGATGGACCCCCAGCTGCTGGCTATCTACCATCGGCAGCTGGAGGTCACCGAGCAGCGTCTGCGGGTGGAGGAGCGGCACCTTGAACAGCAAGAGCGGGCGCTGGCCTGGCACCAGAAGTCATGGGGGGACTTCAAGCATACGTTCGAGCGTATTGCAGACTACCTGGCCCCTATGCCGCGCCGGCCGCCGCTCTGCCCACCCTGCCTGCTCCACCCGCTGCTCCATCTGCCGTTGCACCGCCACCTGCTACCGAGGGCCCTTCCACCGAGGGGGACCTGGGGCCAGCTGACACCCGCCGGCCTTATCTCCCGGTCCGCCCGGCCCCCAGCCAGCCCCAGCCAGGGCTGAGGCCGAGGCGTGGATCGTGGCCGCCCACCCCCAGTGCTGGACATTAGGGGGTGTGAGGCCCAGGACGTGCCCTCCCCCGTATATATTCCCCTCAGTTTTATGTTTGTTTGTAAGTAGTTTCTATTAGACCCCTGTTGTTATGTTGTTGTTATGATGCTGATACCTGCCCCCCCATGTACATAGTTCTCCCCTTCCTTGTCTTCCCCTTTTTTTCTTTCATCTTATTGGACTTATAATATATATATATATATATATATATATATATATGTAATATTTATTCGGCCTGTAAATAGTTAATTAAGATATTAATAAGGAGAGTTCAACATAGATCTGGTTTTACAAGCAAATGTCTGTATTTATTTTCAAGAAAGGTGGTGGGGGTGTGCTCTTGGGTGCTCTGTGGTGTGGGCATAGGGGCAGGGAGTGTTGTGGAGGATGGGGGGGCAGTGGGGGGCCTGCCAGCGTTCACCCCGCGGCCTCATCAAAATGGGCCCACAGGGCCTCCTGGACACGGGTCCCTTCGGGGTCCTCCTGGCAACTGGGGGCAGTGGGTGGCTGCACATCAGCCTTGCCAGCCTCCACAGCCCAGCCCTGAAAAAACGCCTCCCCCTTGCTCTCGATGAGGTTATGGAGGGCGCTGCACGCGCCCACAATCTGGGGGATGTTGGTGGGGCCCGCATCCAGGGGGCTGAGGAGGCACCTCCAGCACCCCTTGAGGTGGCCAAATGTGCGCTCCACCACCTGGCGCGCGTGGTTCAGGTGCAGGTTGAAGCTCTCCTGGCTGGCTGACAGGTGGCCCATGTAAGGGTGCATGAGCCAGGGCCGTAGCGGGTATGCCGCGTCTGCGATGACGCAGAGGGGCATGGTGGTGTCCCCCACAAGTATCTCCCACTGGGGGATGTAGGTCCCCACCTCCAGCCGGCGGCACAGGCCTGAGTTCCGGAATACCCGGGCATCGTGGGTGCTGCCAGACCAGCCCACATAAATGTCCAGGAAACAGCCCCGGCTGTCCACCAAGGCCTGGAGGACCACTGAGTGGTAGCCCTTCCTGTTTAAGTGGCATCCTCCACTGTGCTCTGGGGCTTGGATGGGGATGTGGGTCCCATCCAGAGCCCCAAAACAATTGGGGAAGCCCAGGGTGGCAAAGCCCACGATGACAGCATCTGGGTCCCCAAGCCTCACAAGCCTGTGGAGGAGCAGGGCATTGATGGTGTGGACGACCTGCAGGGGAAGGACAAGGGAGAGCACCAATGAGGGGTGTGCAGGGTATGTGTGGCCTTCCCCTTCCAGGGCCCCCCTCCCCTCCCCTGCCAGGGCTCCCTTCCCCTCCCCTCCCCTGCCAGGGCCCCCCTCCCCCCCCCCCTTGCCAGGGCTGTCTCCCCCTCCCCCCGTGGGTCCTCTTACCTCCATGAGGACAGCCCTGACGGTGGCCTTGCTGACTCCAAACTGCTGCCCCATGGATCGGTAGCTGTCTGGAGTGGCCAGCTTCCAGACAGCGATGCCAACTCATTTCTCTACACTGAGGGCACGCCGCATGAAGGTGTCCTGGTGCCTCAGTGCGGGGGTGAGCCACTGGCATAGCTCCAGAAATGTCTGCTGGCTCATCCGACAGTTCTGGAGCCAGCGGTTGTCGTCCCACTCTCCGAGCACCAGCCGCTCCCACCAGTCGGTGCTCGTGGGGTAGCTCCACAGCCGGCGGCGTATGAGGCGGCGGGGGGGTGGGGTGTTGCAGTGTTGGGGGTTGCATCCTCCTTACCTGCAGGCAGCTCCTCCTCTGTGGCAAGGAGGTGCTCAGCTGCCTCCTGCATGGCATGGAGCAGGGCAAGCACTGCTCCTGCAGGGGCGGCTGTGTGGACCTCTGGCTGCTGCTGCTGCTGCTGCTGCTGCTGGGGGTCCATGACTGCGTTGCTCGAGGTGTGCATGCCTATGGCTCTGCAGACCGCGTGCTGTGCAGGCTGCGTGTGTCTGGGAGGGGCCCTTTAAGGGAGCGGCTAGCTGTTGCCCCGGAAGCGCTTGTCTGCCCTGTGACCCTGTCTGCAGCTGTTCCTGGCACCCTTATTTCGATGTGTGCTACTTTGGCGTGTAGACATTCCCTCGCAATGCCTATTTCGATGTGGTGCTGCCCAACGTTGACGTTGAATGTCGACCGCACCAGCCCTGGAGGACATGTAGACGTTATTCATCAAAATAGCTTATTTCGATGTCGCTACATCGAAATAAGCTATTTCGAAGTAATGTTCACGTGTAGACATAGCCACAGTGACACAGACACAAATGTTTTAAAGCAGCTATGGATAGTATTGAATGCATATGCCAAGGAGTTGTAGCAGCTTTTGTGGATTTTTTCCCCAGTTCTGGAGAGATACTTTTAAGTTATGTCTACACCAGAGGCTTTTGTCGACAAAACCAGGGTTTTGTCAACAAAATTCACAGATGTTTTACACACAAGATTCATTTTGTCAAAAGTCTGTTGACAAAACTTAGCACTTCCTCTGACAGCATTCTGCCTTTCCACAACGAGGAATAACAAAAGACATGTAGCTGTTCCAGGGGGCCCTCTGTCGACAGACAGGGCTTCTGGTTCTCTGGACAGCCCTGTTTGATGAGTTGGCTGTTCTATCAAGACAGTGGCTGGGCAGTCTGGTGGCTTTCTGTTGGCAGAGCAGATTGGTCTTTTAATCTGCTTTTCTGTGTGGATATGAACTGTTGACAGAATTTTTGCCAGAAGATCTCTTCTGACAGTAACTTCTGTTGACAGATCACTGTAGAGTAGACCTAGCCCTAAAGAGAGCTGTAGTTTCCTTAGTTCTTTCTCTCAGCAACACATGCCATTCATGTCCAGCTGTCCAGGGTCTGCATGGTCTTGTTTTAATAATATTGAAAGGTCTAGAACCTCTAAATTCTTTCCCCCCTTTTGTCTTTACCAGTGAGTTTTGTCCTAGTTCCATTGTCCTTTATATTTCCTGGCCTCAAAACTAAATTTTATTTAATTAAAATGACTGGTGCTTCACAATTGTGTTCTAGGACTGTATGACTCTGATTTGTAAAAATATAATAATGGAACTTTTGGAGGAAATCATAAATAGGTATGACGAGACATAGGCTACATCTACAATAAAGGCATCTGTTAACAGTAATGTCTGTCAACTGAGTTGTATCGACAAAAACTCTGCTGACAGAGTGCATCTATACACAAAAAGCAGATTGACAGAGCAAATTGACAGACTGCCCTGCCCCCTCTTGACAGAATGGCTGAGTGGAAGCTCTGCAAACAGGGCTGCCTGGGAAACCAGAAGCCTTCTCTGTTGAGAAAAGTATCTTCACTGCACTTCTGTCAACACAACTCGGTTGACAGAAACATTATACCTTAAATTTTCAAGGGATAACACTGTCCAGACAAATGCAGAATTCTGTCAAAATTCTGTTGACAGAATGCTCTATGTGTGTAGATGCTCCCTGAGTTATGTTGGCAGATATGGCCTTCTGTCAACAAAACTATGTAATATAGACATAGCCATAGGCTACAGTTACAATGACTTCAACTGCTGGCAGAAGTATGCAAATGGACATCTCAAAAATGCAAATGGATGCTGATTTGCCATATTCAGTCACCATCAGGTGCTGCTATTGGCACACAAAAAAATGTGTAAACTTGGTTCTACCAGTGAAACCTCCCACTCTTTGTTGGCAGCCTCTTATGCCTGGAAAAAATCAGGGCGGATTTCGCCAGGAGAATCACATTTACATAACCTTTCTTGTGCCAGCGACAGCATCTGCCAGTGAGCTAATATGTAAATGAGCCACCATTTACATTTTCAAGACTGCCCATTTGCATACTGCTGCTGGCAGTTTGGGTCAATGTAACCATAGTCACAATGTATTGTTACATTTTGCAGTGACTGTATTTCTGAAGAATATTTTCTCCAAAATTAGTGATATGCTTGTTGTTTTCAAAATTTGTTTTTAAAAGCAAACATGATTCTAAATTTAAAGGTGCAAATACAACTATGAGGAAAACATCCTACTTTGGTTTTATTTTCTTTGTCTATTTATTTAATAAAAATGTACTATGTGGAGATATACCTATGTCACAGAATTGGAAGGAACCTTGAGAGGTCATCAAGTCCATTCCTCTGCCCTCACGGCAGGACCTGTTACCAGCCCTAACAGATTTTTTTTTAATCTATTTGCCCTGGATTACTAAATGGCCCCCCTCAAGTATTGAGTTTACAACCCTATGGTTAGCAGGCCAATGTGCAAACCACTGAGCTATCACCAAATCAGAAGAAATGAAAACAAAAGAAGGTATTTTAGTCTCTTCTCACATTATTAAATTGTTCAGCTTCAGCCTGTAGTTATATGAGATGAACATCTAAAAGTAGATTTTTGTTAAAAACAAAGTGATTTCACAAATAATGGAGGAACCACAATTAACCTCCATTGTACAATAAATGAGCTTAAAAGGCTGCAGCAAGATGAAGAAGAGATGTATAAAGGATAATCAGACTTCTGTCTCTGCACAAAAGGCGGTATGTGTATATGGAGAGTACAGTTTATGCTCAGTGGCCCATATAGTCATCTTGATGGGTCATGCAGCGGGATTAGATAGAGTCATGGTCTAGCCAACCCCCCACTTTCACATACTTAGATGCTTCTCTTCTTGGGAAACATATGCAATTTGTTTTCTTTCCTGTTTCTGTTTATGAACTATGCTAATCTGCAACACACTTAATCACTATGAGGTAAGTGATAATATTTGCCTATAGATATTGTTTTAGTCTCCATACCATGGATTAAGTTTATAACAAAACCCATGTATCTCATTGTTTTAACCCACTTTCCTTTTCTCTTTATTTTCATGCAACAAGAATACCCTGGCCTCTGAATCAACCAGTCACATGGCCATATACACATCTATAATAAAGTAATCTTTACAGATTCTATCTTCCTATAAGGCATTCTCTGAACAGCAAAAATAACTAACTTAAAATGTTACCATCTTATGCAACAAAGAGTAAATAAATTGATGTTAAAACTTCATACTTAGCTTCCAGCTTGTTTTCACTTGGTACAATATTATATAAAGCTATGTTAAAATGATCTGCTACCCGATCTTGAGTACTATCCTGGCTTTTGGTGATAATAGGAACAACTATATAAACACACACACAGGGTACATACTGCTACCTGTATTAGCAAAATATTAATATAAATACTTCACTAATTTTTAACTCTTTAAAATATTGTAGTGGTTGAAAAATGTTCAAAATGCTATGTTTAATAACTAGTGGTTAATGTGCATAAACCATTGTGAGCACTTACACTAATTTACAGAATTTAATATAAACCACAGATACCCATTGGAGAAAAAAAACACTCAATGCACAAAGAATGTTAATAATTTCAGGTCTAAGTTATAGAAGTGATTGAACTTGTAAAGCTCCTATCCACATTTGTTACATCTAGTTAATAAAATATGAAAGACATCTACTCAGAAACCAGTTAGCTTACTGGCTCAAAAGTAATAAGAAAAATTATATTTGAACTTTCTAATCTACAAAAGTCTAAATTCTAGTAAATCAGAAAGGTGATCAAATACAAGTGATAGTGCACAGCATGAAGATTCTAAAAGAACACAGAATTGTATAAGATGGCATGTTTTAGTTTAGCTTTTTTGTAGTTAACATGCATAACACAGATTTTATTTCAACACTAGTATAATTATGACACGATCACATTTGCAAATCCAGGATACAACTTGCTTCCCATGTGAGAAGCCATCAAACAAATAAACACATAATTCAAATCAACGTTACCTGAGCACTTATCTCTTGGTGTAATGTTAGAATCCAATCAACGAACCTTCAGATCAGATTTTATTTTAGGGTTTTTTTAATAATTCAAAGCACACAAAACAGGAAAAACTGCACTATTGAATGAAGACCTTTTTCTATGAAAGTCTGAAAAAAGCAAGAAAGCATACAAATGACATGGCTATTATATTCACACAGGTTCATCTAAAATTAAAGCTATGAAATATCACAGCTTTGTTACCCTGAGTGGTATGTTCATCAAGAAACAGGAGGAAATTATAATCCAAGGAGATAGAACTGGAAATAATAAGAGGATAGGACCAGCAAGGACTTTCTGGGTCACCCACCCAAGTCCCTCTATATTGCAGGCAATTCCATGAGACAATCTTGTTTATAATTTCTTATCATCCATACTTAAAAAAAAATGTTGCTTCCCTTTTGCACTATTGGAGGTGGTCGCCATAATGTCAGAGAGAATCCCTGGTAGAACTGGGAATGGGAATCCCCATTGAAGTTTGTGCAAGTTTTGCGACTTACTTTGGTAAGGCCAAGATTTTCACTGGGTTTCCTGATTCCTAAGTGGCATCTTGAGCATCAGAAATAAATGGAAATGGTATGGTGGAATTTAACACATCAAAGAGTTGGAAAGAAAGAGGGAGAGAATATCATTCCGAAGATAATGAGAAGACGAAGAAAGGGAGCAAATGCAGTGCATTCAAAATGAGTGAAGCAAAAGTACAAAGGAGGGATGTGATAATAACAAAGGTAGTCCATAAATACTACAAAGCATAAGGGGGACTTAAGTGAAAAAGAGAAATGAAATCTACAAATTACTTGGAGACACAAAAAGATGTTTTATTAAGTTTTGGCTCCTTGGACTTGCTGATTTACTCTATCTGCTGCTGTTGAAATGTTTGTCAACCTTCAAGGATTTGAACCATGGTTATACTGTACATAAGGATATATGCAATTTTTCTTGTGTTAGCCTTGATTTAGAAAGATTTTAGGCTTTTTATAATTCATAATTCATTTTTCTTATTAAGATTAAGGAAAACTGTATGGATGACAAATTGGATAATGCTACTCTTCTGGACTGCTGAGATAATGATGATAATTACTTGTTTATATTACAGTCATCACCTAGGATGAGTGTCTCAGGTGCCATACAGTTAAAAAAAAAAAAAGAAGTCAGAGAAGAAAATCTCTTCCCCAGAGTGTTGTGAATCTACGTAGCAGGAGAGAACAAGAAGAGAAAACAAACAAATGGGTTTGAAAGATGAGTTCATAATAAAACAATGCTCACCAAAAAGTAATAGTTATTGCTCAGTACTTGTGTGTCCAATTCATTTGGAAGGCAAAAGGATGTCTAGACAAAGAAAATCTCAGGTGTTGTGTTTCTTTTCTAGACTAATCCATTAGCAAAGCCTTTCAGTATGTTTGCCTTGGAATAAAAATAATTTATAATCTTTATTCTGAACTTTTCATGTAGCTGTCTACCCAATCAACCATTGAAACTCTACTTTAACAAGTTACAAAGTTACAAATCTATCCTTTCCTTTTGTATTTTGTATTATAGGTGGACCTGGTAACATCACTGGTAATAATGCTGCCAAAAGATTCCTGTTTTGAGATCATGCTTTCAGTCACTTATACCTTTGTAAGATTTCAACAATTTGGGCTGAAAATTTACCATGTTGAGTGTCTACACCAGGTTTGATTGGTTTGAAAATTTTAAAGTGAAAACCAGTCTGCTTTTTGTAAGGGTGAGACCATACAGAAACATGTTTTCGTGCATTAAAACATGTGGAAACCTTTTATTTCAGAAATTTTAGTCAGTTATGCTTTGGGGTAGGGCTATGAACTTTGGTAGATATTTGGGAAATTTAATTTAGTATTGGACATTATTTCAGGGATGCTTGTTTGTGTGTTTCTTTGAAAATTTACTTAAATTCCTCCAAATTATAAGGCTTCTAGAAATTTTAGTCTGCACATTCTCCACAGAGACTTCCTGAAATTTCTACCCACATTGGGAATGTCCCATGGTGGGGCTACAGGTACTGAGCAAGGCTTTCCCTCTGAGTAAGGTTCTAAGCTACTCTGTACTGGGCATGCCTGTCTCTCCTGTGCTCTCAACGATGCTTGCTGGGAATGGCTGGACAAAGAGATGGAACTCAGAACACATGGAAGTCTGAGACTGGGAGTGATCTAAGGAGAATGGAACTTCACAGGAGAATCTGGTGCAGATGATTGGGATAAGAAGCCTGAGGAGTTGACCATGAGGCTGGCCAGGTGATGAAATCTTAATGGGATGAGAAACCAGAAAGGAGAAGAGAGAGGACTGCACAGGAGCGGAATGGTACAAGGAGTCAAGTTTAGGGGAAATTGATAATAGTCCACCCACTCTATAGGATAACTTTGTTCCAACACACTCCATTCCAGTTCCTGAAATAGAGTCCTGAATCTCACTATATGTTAGAGGAATATATATAAGCCACTGGTAAAGTACTGAACCAGGGGATTACAACCTACTATTACCATTAGTTACTCAGTCAGCTCAAGTGGTAGATGTCTTTGAAGTGGAATTCTGGGTTACAGCTCTGCTGATGAAAAATGTGGCTATCAATGGTGCCACATGATGGTATTTATAAATTTTCAGGTCTTTTCTAGTTTGATTTCTTTAAGAATACAGTTTTGTGCATTTTCTTAGGTTTAAACAACACCAACAGGATTGCAAAATGAATCACTCAAAATTTAGTAAATGGCAAAAAAAAAGTGCCTGTGCAAGCTTAATTCCCCACCCACTTTATCTATACTCATTGTAATATATTATTTAATTACACGATCACAGGCTATTTTAAATAGGACTCCTGCCTCATTGAGTTCAGGCAGGAGATGTTTTGGATGTGAATCAGATCTGACACTTAAGGAGACTGTTGCCTGTAGGACTCCTCACTTCGTTTTCTCAGAACTTAGAAAATGGACAGTGATACAATAGGGCAGGTGATGCAGGAAGAATATGAATGATTTAAGAGTTACAGTGGTTAAATGAAATCCTGGACTACTGGATTCTATCCCTTCTCTTGTGCCAGAGGTCCTATGTGAATTTAGGCAACCAACTTATCATATGTGATCATTAACTGTGCATTCCTCTTCTTCTGGATATATGAGTTTACAAAACCAAGAATTCACAGCTACAACTAAAGGAATTTTATTGAGCAAATGTTTACAACCAAACAAAGCCAAATTATGTAGTATGAGAAAGAAAGTACATATAAGTCATCTGTGCAAAGTTGGGTTACAGCATTAACAAGCTCTTAACATGGTTAACGAATATACACTGTAGCCTGCCTTGCCCTGAATGCACATGTTTTGTGAATTACACTTAAGTCAATAAGTAACCCCTGGGCAAACCTCCATAAGAGATAGCTGAGTCTCAGTCTATCACCATAAGTAAATACAGTAAGGGAAGAATTTGCCTCTATTGGGGATAAGTTGAAAGATTTTTAAAAAAATGTTTAGTCTAGTTTAACTCAGTACATCAAATATGGAAGCCAACGCTTCCCCTGACATGGTCCCTCGTCGTTTCCAGTCATGGCCCTTGGTAGGTGTCTCTCATCCCTCAGCCTGGTTCTAATAATTTCCCGCTACTGCCCCTCATTGTCCTCAGTCATGTCCCTCATTGGTCATCTCACATTCTTCTATCCAAGCTGTATTCCACTGAACTCCTGGAGACAGTCTCCTCTAATTCTAATAGTAATCCTGGAACTTTTCCCTGCAGCAAATCCCATTGCCAATTCTGTCTACATATTTACACTGGAGACACCATTACTGGACCTAACCACCTCAGTTACATGATCGGGGTTAATATTCCTATACTTCACCAATATGCTATGTGTCATCATGTGCCAGCAATGCCCCTCTGCCATGTACATTGGACAAACTGGACAAACACTTTGTGAAAGAATGAATGGACAGAAATATGACATTAGGAATCTGAACACACAGAAATGTGTCAGTGAGCATTTTAATCACGCAGACCATTGCATTTAAGATGTGAAAACCTGCATTATAGAAAATAAATAAATAAAAATGAGAGAGACTTTAGCACCAGATTACAAAAAGAGATATCTGAACTGGACTTCATTCTCAAGTTTGATACCTTACACCTCAATCTGAACAAAGATATCAATTACCTTACTCATTACAAGAAGAGTTTCCCCAAATTTGATATTCATAGTGATCTCAGACAGTCCACTTAACTTAACTGACACTTGCAGTAAGGAATTTTCTTCCCCTTCTCCTCCTGCCTTCTGTCCTATGTAGTTGATTCATCAGCTTTTACTTCATTTTTCTATCTTTCTGTTAATTTTTGTCTCAGTTTTCATTTATCAAAATTTTCCAAATATGAAGAAGTGGGTTAGTCCTATGAAAGCTCATCACCTCATAAATTATTTTGTTAGTTTTTAAAGTGCTATGAGCCTGGGTTTTTTTGTTTTGTTTTGTTTCATTTTTTTGGCTTTGTGAAGTTACAGATTAACATGGATACCTCTCTGTGACTTCCAGTTCTGATGATGAAAACATTGAATCCACAAATTACATTTCAATGCCACTTTCTCAAAATGAGGCAGTCCTTAATCAAGACAGTGAAATGCCAACAGTAGTGATAGATGCAGAATCTATGCTCAATGTACAGACCATACAAGCAGAAAATGAAGACACTGGAGATGGTGTGTAGCAAGAGCAAGAACTAGCACAGGAGACAGTGTAACAACAGTAACATCAGAACCTGATATGAGACCTCTTGATAAGAACAAATTGCTCAAATGCAGTCATTTCTCAAAGTTAGTTGTTTTCAGATTTCAATTAAAACACTGAAAGATTCTGAAAATCATGTGTTTCCCACTCATCTGCTGACAAAAAAAATCTTCCAAATAGAGAGATCTACCCAAGAGACGGGCTCTGTTGGAGCATGGAAAAGCAGGCTCTGTATTGTGCACACTCTTTCTACTTTGGATGACCAGTACTGTCTAAACCATATGGTTGGAGCATCAGTAGAAGTTGGAGGAAGTTGAAAAACCAAATACCTGCATAGGAAACTTCACTGTCACACAAAGATAACTATGTTACCTAGAAATCAGCTAGTACAGCAGCACTAGCTGACAGTTCAGATGAAAGCATACTCTAAATAAACACAGAAACTTCCAGATGTAAAACATTCTGAGTTGATATTGAATAACATTGTTTTTCTTTGTGAATGGGGATTGGCTTTGTTTGGTTCTAGTCAGTATATAAGTGACCCTACAAATGGAAATTTTCTTGATATACTTGAACTCAGCAAGCATGACCCACTTTTATCATACCATATTAAGCATATTTGTGAATCACAAGAGAGCAGAAAATGCATGGAAGTCCATTACCTGGGTACCAGAATACAAAATGATTTTATTCAGCTGTGTGGGAAATGTGTGCAACCAACAATTCTAGAAGTGATATGACATGCAAATTTTTAGTGATGCAACTCCAGATTGTTCTCACAAAGAATAATCAAACTTGGTAGTTCAATATGTTGAAATTGCAGGAAATTCAAAGGTTTCAGTTGAAGAATGATTAATTTTATTCGATAATTTCATGAAAAAATAACTGGAAAAGAAATTATCAATTGTGTATTAGAAATTCTGGAATGGTTCAAATTAAATTTTCAAGTCTGCATTGGCCAACCCTATGACAATTTGTCCGCTATGGCTGGGAAGAACAATGGAGTACACGTAGTTCTTCTTCTTTAACAAAATCCAAACTGTATTTTCTCCAGTTGTGGCAACCACACACAAAATCTTGCCACCAATGATTGCACTGAATCACACAAGGAAGCAATCACATGCTGTGGAACAATCCAGCATTCGTACAGCCTCTTCAGTCACAGTCCTTAAAAGGGGGAAATTCTGAAGCAGCATCTGCCTGTTTCCATTCACAGCATGTTGATAATGAGATTGCTAGAATGAATTCATCTCATTAAACCAGTTGCACATCATTTGGACTCTGTGAGAAAAGCTTTAAGTGAGCTTGAATCTCTTCCCCTCAGAGCACTGGCTCACACTGCGCTTAAATCAATTTAGAAGTATACAACCAAATCTGAAAGTATTTTAATGTCATCCAAGTGGATAAATCTGCAAAAAATGAGCCACAAAACTAATCTTATAACTGAAGCATGCAATGCTACATTAAATATTTAGAGAGATAACAATGAATTACTTTTTACAGTTATTCAAAAGACTTGATATCAGTGCAACACAATCCTTCTGCGTCCAAATCAGTAGCACAGGCTATTGACATCTCATCTGAATTTTCTACCAACCGCAGCCTAAGAGTTCAATCTAATGAAGAAACACACTATCAACTCAATTTTTTTTCATATTACTGACTCCATCAGCTATTGTCTTACACATTGATTTGAGTCACTGTGACAAATTTGTACCCTTTTTTGTATTCCTGTTGGAGTTTAGACAACTAAGTGATGAAGATCTATATTCAGTGGCTGAACAGATTCAACAAAGGTACAAGGAAATTTCAAGAGATATTTGTGACAATATTGTCTTCCTGAAACGTATATATTCCACCAAAGTGGACTGCAAGACAAAATAACTCCTTCAGGAAATATTTCCTCTTGGCCTGTTGACTGTATTTTCTAATATCACAATTGTATTATGTATTGTTGTCACTCTCCCTGCATCAGTGGCTTCAGGTGCATGCATATTCACTGTGTTAAAACAAGTAAAGAACTATCATGCTATAATGTGACAGGAGCATTAAATGGATTCCCAACGCTTAATATTAATAATGATGTTGCACATAAATTTGATTTTTCTTCAATTAGAAATGAATTTGCACACAACAAAGCCTGAAAAACACTCCTCCAAAGAAGAGTTTTGCTTTCTGTGGAAACTCACAATTAACCTTACATTTTAATATGTATGCTATTAGTATAATGACTTACATTTTAAATAAAAATGTCTAAAGTTATCACTGTTACATATACTTTTGGTTTTAATATGAACCTATGTATGACAAGTTAGATATATGCAGGTGGGGGCTGCGGTTACAGCTGTGCTTGGGGCTCTAAACTCAAAGTGTCGATGTCTCTGTCATTCTCTGAGAAGGCCTGAATATGAATTCTATTTTCAGACCAAGATTTGATTACTGTACAGTAAATAAGCTATGGGCCCACAGAATGAACAACCAGAGGAAAGAAAATATTGAATAGCTGTTTATTAAATGATCATTGTCAATCAAGTGCAGTCAATGCATAAGGGTATTGTGGAAAAAATAGAAGGTAACCACAGGCATAATGCATATACACAAGAGACTGACTTAAGGTGGAATCAGCAACTTTAATTCTGACATTTCCTAACTTTTGAGTCCTTGACTTTGCATTTACAATAATATTCTTTTAAAGTAATTTACGGTTGTGTGCATCCATGTATTTTGTTACATATTATATTATATTATATTATATTATATTATATTATATTGCATGCACATAAAAAGTTCATTTTGAGCAGTATATTTCCCATTTTATGTATATGGAATATTATTGTAATTACTGAAAATTACATACTGTATTACTTACTTTATTAGTATTTGTTTGGGATCAAAGTTATGTAAAGTGCTTGATTAATGTATATGAAGAGAAAGGACTAAGCATCTTTTACTGTTTTGGTACTATGCCTATCTTGGCTGTGAATTACAGGTATTACCCATTACAAAAAAATACATAATACTTAGAATAATAATAGCCCTCCAGAAAAGGCTGAGGCCCAATCGCATACTTAATTGTTTGTTTAAGTAGGGCATAAGCAATTAACAAGCATAGGAATATTTAATGGATGTCTGTAGTCATTTCTGAGGTCATCAGCAGAAGTTACAATCTCTTATGATCGAGTTTAAGTGTTACTTTCTGTTCAGTTTTAATTCCAGACATTTACTTTGTATAAAGATGGAAATATGTATGAGCTTCTCTAAAGTTCCTTATGCAGAGCTGTAACTTTGTTCTAGCTTCTTCTGAACTATACTTATGAGATGCCTTCAGGTGCATATGTTAATCCCCAAGATTCTTTTAACATGTACCCATGTAATTACTGTCTTATGTCCTCTATTTCTGCCCATAATTCCCAAACTTAACATTAGTGAGAAACAACACCAAAGACTGGTAAGTTTTATATGATTGTTTCCACCTCCTTACAGAGAAAGCTAGCTTCCAATGTGGTTCTTAGAGCAATGATCCAATATTAACCTTCAAATTCTACTGGAAATAAAATATAATCCAAATCTTATGTTCTCCTTGTCTGCATCTACAACAGGAAGTTTTTCAAAGGCCACATGGAGCATCCACACAAAAAAATGCACTCTTTTGATGCAAAATCAAAATAACGTTGCTCTTCTTCCAGAAGCCCTCTTTCATTCCTGAGTCACGAAGAACACCTCCTTTGAAAGCTTATTTTGAAAAAAAAGCATGTGTAGACTCTCTGAAGGTCCTTTTTTTGAAAGAACAGTCCTCATTGTGCCAGATTTTTCAATCTCCGGCCCATTCTATCAAAAAAGTGGTTCAATCTTTCAATCCACGTTTTTGTGTGTTGAAGCACTTTTTTGAAATAAGCTGTTCCGGAACAGATCTTCCAGATCATCTTTCGAAAGATCACTGTAGTGTAAATGGGGCCCTTGAGGAAAATATATAGAAATCATCAAACCATGAGAAAGGATCTAAACATAGAGTTTCAACTATTGCATAATTTAGCACATACAGTCATTAATAGTAACAGAGAGATAGCCGTGTTAGTCTATATTCTATCAAAACAAAAAGGCAGTCCAGTAGCACTTTATTTTGTTAGTCTTTAAAGTGCTACTGGACTGCCTTTTTATTTTGACATTCATTAATAAATTTCTAAAATAAAGTAAAAATACCTTTTAAAACAGAGTCTCTATTTCTTTGCTTTAGTCTGTTTTTTGTTGCTATTAGTTAAAATGGTTTCTGCATCACAAATGACAGACTTTCTTTTACGAATTTCACACCTATTCCTGGATCCAATTTAAGGTGTAATAATTTTCAGATCTGCAACCCAAACTAGCAAGATAATTTTATCCTTCTTAGCTTAACCACTAACAGAAAAAAGCATGCATTTATGACCTTTACCAAGAGTATTGTAAACATTTTGTGACCTTTCTAACAACATTACATTAGTGTATTCTTTGTGTCCTTCCACTTTTATGAGATTTTTCTATAGATCTTGATATGTAGCTTGGGTACCCAGTATTCATTTGCACAAAGATATTTTGCTGTTTTCCAGCTTCTAAAAAGTGGGAGAAAAAAAATAAAGTTGATCCTTTAGTAAGATTTCTATGAGTCCTTATCAGATTTGACTCCTATTCTTTGGACTTTGCAATTGTTATGTTACTCTTACTAACATTAGAACATTTTCCCCCATGTAGCTTAAGTTTTCTGTCATTTCCAAAGTCTGGAAAAAACTACTATTTTGAGATCATTTCATCCTAAGCCAATGCTAAATTGATGGGAAACTGTACAGTAATTTGATACTAGCTTGATTCAATTATCTTGATTGTGACATTCTTTCCCTTTAAATGCTTGAGCGCTCCCCTATCCACAATGTGCAGCCTTGTTTTCAAGGTAGTTTCAGTTTTGCAGTAAGAAAAATAAATCTAGCATAGCAGACAGCTGTGGTGCTCTGGGGTCCCTTTCTTTCTCTGTCCCTTATTTCCTTCTCTGCTGACACCAATACAATATACATACCCAGGATTTTCTATCCCACAAGTACCCTGCTGTTTCTGTTTTAAAAAGCTGAGTAGGGGGAAAAAAGCAAATAATACTATAATAAGTGGGGAAATTTACCAAGAGGAAAGGTGACAGAGTGCAAAAGGTGCAGGGAAAGAATGAAGCATCCAGCCAGAGAGGAGGAACTGGCACTTGAAAAGAGAATAAAGGAATAGGCTGCAGCTCGGATGTCTGTAAATAAAGCAATGAAGGAAGAGCAAGCAGCCATCTTAAATGGCCTCTTGCAGGTGGGCAGACAAACAAAAGTTTAGCCTGCGCTGATTGTAGACATCAGAGGGAGCGCCCAGAGAACCAAAGGATGGATTTTGCAGTGTGCAGTGTTGGCATACGGCCACAAGAGACAGAAGTGCACCAAGTGCAGTAACGAATTTGATCTAATAAGAGATTACCTTGTCCATCTTGTCTCTTCAGTAACAAGAAGTAAAAGACAGCCTAAACTCTCTGATACAGTTTCACTACAACTTCAGCAAATACCACTCATACATTAAACTCTCTCTGGTACAATCCCATAGCAGCAGCAAATTCCTGGATACTATGATAGGCGTTTACAATGGAATCTTAGAGATAATTATGAATAAGAAGCTGCCACTGCCTTCACAGATTGAGCTATCACCCCAACAGAAGAATAAATCTGTATCCAGGAACTCATACATCACATTATGGTTGGGTCTAGACTAGCCCTGAACTTCGAAGGGGACATGGTAATTAGGAGATTACTAATTAAGTGCCACGGTGCATATTCAGCACTTCATTAGGCTAAATCTCCCCCATGGCAACTTCAAAGTGTGAAACTTCAAAGTGCCAGTTTCCATGTAGCCACAGGTCATCCACAGGTACTTCAAAGTGCCTGCTCTCCTTCGAAGTCCTCATCAGCACAGTCCGGCCCCTGACTCTACAGTAGGACACATCAATGTAAAGTGTCATCAGAACCTGCCAGAACAGCATGTGCAAAATCTGCAGCCACACTGCTGATACTAACATGATTAGCACCCCACTACAACACACCTTTCAATATTCATCACATGCCCATCACAGCATGGGGTGTGTTTGATCCAATGCACAGCATACCACAAGAACAACTATGCAGTCCAAAACAGACAAGCACTATGTTCTCAAATAAGTTCACATAGAAAATGATAAAACATAAAACCCACTATTGCATGTGGATGAACATTTTTCTCAATGTGACTTCTCTGTATCTCACTGGACAGTCCTCATCCACACAAGAAATCTCTACATTTTCAAAAACGAGTCAGGGGACCATAAGTTCTTATCATTCTGCTAAACACTAAAAATCATGGATTGAACAGAAACATTAGGTTTATGATATATTACAATAATTTGTAACCTATTATCCACCTTTTTAGTCCTATGACTATAGGGTTGTTAAAGGGCCACTTTCACCTTGAGTGGTCCCTAAATATATTTGCTAACTTCTTACTCTAAGCTATTTTTTCAGTTTGTATTTAGCTGAAACATTCTCCCAAACATAATTTGCTTTATGTAGCTCAAAAGGTTGTCTCTCTCACTAACAGATGTTGGTCTAATAAAAGACTCTCCTCAACCCCGTGTCTCCCTAGTAACCTGAGCCCAATCTGCATACAATGGCACTACATACAATAATAGCAATAATGATTTTAAAATAGGGATTTCCCTGTGGCAGAAAAGAACAGCAGAGAAACTATATTTTATAGGCAAAGTTGATTGATTTGATGACAACTCTGGGTTGTATACCTTACACATTACAAGCAATTTGTAATCTACAACAGCATCCCATGATCAGTCCAAAAGGCATACAGACTGCTCTTTTTCCATTGTCTCCAACTGTGCCCAGAAATCCCAGGCATAACACAATTACTGCAACAATGTAGAAACATTTTTCACCTGACCTATAAGTGATAAGAGCACCATATCTTCAGTGATGTGAAGAAGTGAGAGCAGAGTTCACTACTGTACTAAGGAAGATACCAGAGCATGGTGAATTTGGACAAGCACTAAATGATGCCCTCTGTAACAACTTACTCTTTGGATTATACAGCAATGTCCAAAGCAAGTAAACAACTGTACAAGCTGCTGAAGTAATAATTGCAATGAAAATGCAGAGATGGAATATCTAGAGTTTAGTGAGAGAAGTTCACCAACAGCATCCATGAGACAGGGGACCATAGAAACATAAGGAATTTCCATGTTGCTGTTATGCACAAACCATATGTATGTTCAAGATTGTGGGACACACTAATTTATTTGTAAAAAGTGCCAGAAGAAAGAACACATTGTTGTGATCTGTTGAACAATTACAATCACTGCCACAGAGTAATCATTCATCCATGAACACACTTACAATGACAAAACATAAGAAAAGATGGAAGTTGTTAATTCATAATCTGAAAGAAAACAAGAGTTTTAGTGAACATGTCCAAAACCTAGCATTATGTGTGTTATCAGAAGTAGTATTCAGCAATGGCATCTGGGTCCCACATTTGGTGAGGGAGCTCCTATTTGATACTTTGATACTGGCACGGACGTTTCATTGATTTCTGCATCTACCCATCATTAGACTTTGTAACAGGTTCCTCTAGAAGAAATGACCATGGTTCTGAAGCCTTTTATCTTAGAAAATTTACAATACTGTAAGGCTGCTTCTACACATGGCCCTTCTTCTGGAAGGGGCATGGTAATGTGCAGGCTGGAAGATGCTACTGAGGTATGGATGTAAATTTCCCATGCCGCATTAGCATATGGCCACATGATTTGGATTGTGGAAGAGCTTCTTCCGGACTCTGAAATAGATGTGTAGACATGCGGCCCATGAGGAAGAGGGGGCTTCCAGAAGGTGTGTTTCAGTAATCTGGAGTTGGTCAATGCATATTTACAAATGAAAATGTAATCTGACCTTGTGCAAATATGTCCCATTAAAAACACACAAAGGCTGTTTCTACACATGCCACTTTCTCCAAAAGTGGCATACTAATAAATGGCCTGAAATTTGCTAATGAGGCATGGCTGTAAATTCCCAGTGCCTCATTAGCAGAAGGTCACATGATTTGGAGTCCGGAAGATGCTCTTCTGGACTCCAAAATGGAGTGTCGAAGTGCGGCCCCTCTGAGGGTCTTCTGGAAGGAAATCGCTTCTTCCCAATTTCTCCATTCAGGACTGCAACAGTTATTGTTTGATTTTGTTAATGTAAATCCAAAGGATACAAGAGTATTTAGAGATTTTCTTTATGATATGAAACACAAAACAAAACCTGTCTAAGATGAATCAATTAACTAGAAATTGGAAATTTGTTTTAATCTTCACTGAAATTTTTCTTAAGTATCCTATGAATACCAGTTGTGTAGTATAATTGCTGCCCACTATTTATGTTCTGCTTCCAGTTCCTATGCATTAACTACTCCTAATATACTTCTGCCATTACAGGGAAAGGAAAAGTAACAGCTAAATGCTTCAAGTTTTATCTTGCAAGAAGGACTGAAAAATCTAGCACTATTGTGCTTTCAAGAAGTGTTCTGGGGATCTTCCTTTATAACCTTGAAAGTCAGGCTGCTAACAACTTTTATGTAATCTAAAAAGCCAGTATTTTATTGTAGTGTAGTTAATCTGATGATGTTCATGTTCCTATTTCTCATCTTTCATGACTGCAATATAGCCTCACTGTGGCTACGTCTACACGTGAAGCCAACATCGAAATAGCTTATTTCGATGTAGCAACATCAAAATAGGCTATTTCAATGAATAACGTCTACACGTCCTCCAGGGCTGGCAACGTCGATGTTCAACTTCGACGTTGCGCGGCACCACATCGAAATAGGCGCTGCGAGGGTACGTCTACACGCCAAAGTAGCACACATCGAAATAAGGGTGCCAGGCACAGCTGCAGACAGGGTCACAGGGCGGACTCAACAGCAAGCCACTCCCTTAAAGGGCCCCTCCCAGACACAGTTGCATTAAACAACACAAAATACACAGAGCCGACAACTGGTTGCAGACCCTGTGCCTGCAGCATGGATCCCCAGCTGCCGCAGCAGCAGCCAGAAGCCCTGGGCTAAGGGCTGCTGCCCACGGTGACCATAGAGCCCCGCAGGGGCTGGAGAGAGAGCATCTCTCAACCCCCCAGCTGATGGCCGCCATGGAGGACCCGGCAATTTCGACGTTGCAGGACGCGGATCGTCTACACGGACCCTACTTCGACGTTCAACGTCGAAGTAGGGTGCTATTCTGATCCCCTCATGAGGTTAGCGACTTCGACGTCTCACCGCCTAACGTCGAAGTTAACTTCGAAATAGCGCCCGACGCGTGTAGCCGCAACGGGTGCTATTTCGAAGTTAGTGCTGCTACTTCGAAGTAGCATGCACATGTAGACACAGCTTGTATGATACAACGGAGATTGAAATGGTGGAGAAGCCTCCATTATACTACTGAAAAAGAAAACTATGAGCTGCCAACAGTTGCCATTTTTATCTATTCTTCTCTATAACTCCCAAGTAAGATCTTGAGTCATTATTTATTATTGCTAAGAGAAAGTAGTGTGAAACAACTTACGTTCCTAAAAGTCAGGATAGAAAACATGAAGACCTCTTTGTTCCCATCCTCTCTTTTGTGCTATCTTCCTGACACAGGATGGAAAAATATCTTAATGTCAAGTCACTTTCCAGTTATTTATATGAACGCTGTATTTCTACTTTGCTAGTTAAGTGGTAATTCTCCTTTGTTACTAGTCCCCAATTTGAAGTGATCTACTATTTGAGCTGTCTGCTTGTGCTGTTATAATGCCAGTTTGACTATAATGCTCCCTTGCTTGTTTTTAAGTTGTCTTTTCCTGACAAATTATGAATAAAATGGTCATAAACACCTCTAACTAAGCAATAAGAAATGACAGGGTGTGAATTGTATTATAATATTTCACACCTACTGTGTTGCTAAGCATGAGGCTGAAGGTTGAGTGCCATCAATGTAACTAGGAATGAATTAATGTAACGCACTTCATGCCCTGGAGTGATTTGCTTTATTTATAAAATAGCAAGTGATTTGAAGTGAAGAAAAGAAGTTTGTTTTGTTCTAGCCTTAATTTTATGATAGAAGGATAGACGTAGAGGAAAAATAATTTGATGTTTTCTCATTTTTGGACATCAAACCTCTCTCTGTATTTAAATATAAATTTTGCATCTCACTTAAGCATTTAAATGCCTCTTTAAAAAATCTAAAACATTGTAAAATATCCAGGTTAGAAACTGTTCTGCCAGAATATGAAAAAGCAATGATGCTCAGCCAGGGATACACATACCACTGGGGTTGTGGAGAGGTCTTCAGAGGGACATTACCTATAACAGACTATATAAAATGCACTAGAGTCATCATTAAAAACTAAAATTTCATACAACTTGTTTATACTGCTATATATGCTATAAACAGAAATGTAAATACAATATTTATATAATACTTGATTTATTTAATGTATTTTATAGTGGAATAACAGTAAACTTCTCATTAATAACGTGCTGTGTCATTCAGTATTTTTATGTTTGATTTTGTAACCAAGTACTTTTTAAGTGAGGTGTAACTTGTAATATGCAAGACAAATCGTACTCTTGAAAAAGGTACAGTAGGCTGGAAACATTGAAAGCAAAAGTGGCAGTACACAATTTTAGTTGTGCATTAAAATGTTGCTGTGGAAAATGATAAATTGATGAGTAAAGGCTCCTGCCTTGCTTAGCATGTCAATATTTCTGCTGTTTAGAATCGTTCTGAAGAGGAGTTTGATATCCCAATGAAGCTGGATCGACATGGACCTGTATCATGGTAATGATCACTCTTGCAATTGCAAAGGGCTGCTCATTAGCATATTCAGATAATAGCATAATATTTTCAGGCCTAAGTGGCTGAAGACAGAAGGGTTATTTTTTTTTCCAGCAGAGGAACATCTACGTGGCCTTGTTTACTGCCAGCAGCAACCTCCACTGGCAAGGAGATGTCACCTGGTTATGCTAATGAGCAGCCAGCAATACAGTCTGTATAGACCCAGCCTGAGTGTGTTATTATATACTGCACAGAATAAGCAAGGGGAAGACATTACCTTTGGAAAGAAAAAAGAGACTGTCTTGTCATTTGGAGATTTTCCCTTTGTCCTCTGTGGGAGCAGAAGCAAGTCTAAATTTACTGTTTTAATATAAATGATCTCCACACTGAGAATTAAGAAAAAAAAACAGAGCGTCTATAATAAAGAAGACAATTTGTTTTTCTGTAGAATGTTACCTCCTGTCAAATTTTCCAATGGATCTTCATGAGGTCATAGTACATGTTGGCATTGACTCTTTTGAATTCACAAAGAAATTTATGATGAGTAGTAATTAACAATCAGTTCTGAGAAAATCATGAAAGAGCTCTACAGCTAAATGGCAAGCAAATTTATACAAAGAACTCAGTTATTTACCCTTCTTTGTTATGAATAAAGCTTGTTAACATATTAATTCTAAATAAATTAAGCTTTTGTGTTTGCAGTTTTTCTGAAAAATATATAAAATAATTGGTTTTTCAAAATGTTTTATTGTTAGGACTATATCTGAGCTATATATTGCATACAAAATAGTTTACTATACACGGTAGCCATAACTCAAAATAACGTATGCAATTTGCACAACACAAATTGAGTATATTATTTTGAGTTAACTTATTTTGAACTTCCATGCCATCGAAATGGCCCAGAAGTTCAAAATGAACAGCTATTTCAAAGTTTCTGCTACCCCTCTCATTATCAGGGGTAGCAGAAACACAATACCATAGTCAAAATAGCGATCCTTTTTCAAGCATGTTTAGTCTTGGGCTTGCTATTTCAGGATTTCTGTAGCTGAAGCCTAGATTGTCCTAGGGATACTTCATACCTCGGACTTCTTTATTCAGACTTATGATTGGTTAATAAATTCACATGACGTTGTTGTTCCTTCCTGACTAGATGATCCAACCTTTGCAGACTGTATTTTTCTGTCGCATGAAAATGCAATAGTGACAGAGAGTTAGCTGGGAAAATACAAAAGACTTTGCAACTTTGAAACTCAATATCAAAATGTATCTTCTGTATTCAAATATTGGGAATTTTCACAGCAATTTAAAGTTGAGGTCTGAAAAGTGTGTAGAATTTGCCCTTTGATATATAATTAGACCTAGTATAGCATGGCTGTTAGTTTAAGCTGAAAGGGTTTGGGTTTATGTTTAGACAACTGTGAATTATTTGAAACAGGCTAAACATATGAAATAGAAAGTTCATGAAGGTAGCAGTTATGGTGCTCTATCTGGGTGTACTCCATTGCTCAAGATGAATAATTTTCAACACAAGCTAATAAGAACAAGTGATACTCCGTTCCTTCTCTTTATTCTAATGAGTTAGCGTTAGCCATGTTTTGCCCCAGTGGCAGGGTGTGCAAGGATTTATTTATTCTGTAAAATGGTACCCGTTTGAGGCTGCACAAAGATTTTGACTGTTTTAAGTGCAGCTGAAAAAAATACAAACTCGATTTTGCACAATACTAATCACAGAAAATTCACACACACACCACCTTTTTATTTTTGACAGATGTAATGGTCAATTGCAGAAATAAGCCTCAGGGGAAAAAAAGCCTACCAAACAACATAAACGGTGGCATTGTAGCAGAACAATTTGAGGACAGAGATAAGAGGAAGGGCACAAGCATCAACAGTCTTCTATGATGAGGTGTGGTAAAGATGTAAGCAGGTTTAAAGAACAAGTAGCAAAAGACCAACAATAATAGATCAATAACTGACAGCTAAGGAAATACCATAAATGGTAACAGAGAGGAAGCCCTGCTAGTCTATACACTATCAAAACAAAAAGCAGTCAAAAGTTGTAGTCAAAAGTTATCTCAGATTTGGCACTGTGACATTGGTGAGGTCCAAATTGCACTGGTTTCTGTGTTGGTTGTATACAGTTTTTCTGCCTCATTATACAGTTCCATTAGAACACTCATTACCATTTATGGAAAGAAAAAGCAGTCAAGTAGCACTTTAAAGACTAGCAAAATAGTTTATTAGGTGAGCTTTCATGGGACAGACCCACTTCAGACCATAGCCAGACCAGAACAGACTCAATATTTAAGGCACAGAGAACCAAAAACAGTAATCAAGGAGGCCATCTCAGAAAAAGATAATCAAGGTGAGCAAATCAGAAAGTGGAAGGGTGGGGGGGAAGGTCAAGAATTAGATTGAGCCAAGTATGCAGATGAGCCCCTATAATGACTCAGAAAGTTCCCATCATGATTTAAACCATGTGTTAATGTTCTGAATTTGAATATAAAAGCCAGTTCGGCTGTTTCCTTTTCCAGAACGGTGCGATAATTCTTCTTCAGTAACACACATACCTTTAGGTCATTGACAGAATGCCCCATTCCATTAAAATGTTGACTAACTGGTTTGTGGATCTGGAGTGTTTTGATGTCTGTTTTGTGCCCATTGACCCTTTGTCTAAGGGAGTTAGAAGTCTGTCCAACATACAAAGCATCTGGACATTGTTGGCACATGATGGCATATATGATGTTAGTAGAGGAGCATGAGAAAGTGCCTGTGATTCTGTGAGTATCCTGGTTAGGTCCAGTGATGGTATTTCCAGAGAAGATATGTGGACAAAGCTGGCAGCGGGATTTGTCACAGGGAAAGGTTCCAGAACTGGTATTCCTGGGGTATAGACTGTGGCTGTTAGTGAGGATCCTCATGAGGTTGGGAGGTTGTTTGTAGGAGAGAACAGGCATGTCACCCAGGGCCTTCTGGAGTGTGGCATCCTGATTAAGGATAGATTGTAGGTCTTTAATAATTTGTTGCAGTGGTCTGAGTTGGGGGCTGTAGGTGATGACCAGTGGTGTTCTGTTCTTGGGTTTTTTGGGCCAATTTTGGAGTAGCTGGTCTCTCGGTATTTGTCTGGCCCTGTTGATTTGTTTTTTTTACTTCTCCTGGGCCGTGCCTACACGTGCCCCAAACTTCGAAATGGCCACGCAAATGGCCATTTCGAAGTTTACTAATGAAGCGCTGAAATGCATATTCAGCGCTTCGTTAGCATGCAGGCGGCAGCGGCGCTTCGAATTTGACACGGCTTGCCGCCGCGTGGCTCGTCCAGACGGGGCTCCTTTTTGAAAAGACCCTGCCTACTTCGAAGTCCCCTTATTCCCATCAGCTCATGGGAATAAGGGGACTTCGAAGTAGGCGGGGTCCTTTTGAAAAGGAGCCCCGTCTGGACGAGCCGCACGGCGGCAAGCCGCATCAATTTTGAAGCGCCGCTGCCACCCGCATGCTAATGAAGCGCTGAGTATGCATTTCAGCGCTTCATTAGTAAACTTCAAAATGGCCATTTGCATGGCCATTTCGAAGTTTGGGGCACGTGTAGACGTAGCCCTGGTGGGTAATTCAGGTTTATGAATATTTAGTAAAGTTCTTGTAGTCTTTGGTCTCTGTCAGTTGGATCAGAGCAAATGCAATCGTACCTAAGAGCTTGACTGTAAACAATGGATCTAGTCACGTGTGCAGGATGGAAACTAGAAGGGTGTAGGTAAGTATAGCGATCAGTAGGTTTTCGGTACAGTGTGGTACTGATCAGGCCATCCTTGATTAGTACTGTAGTGTCCAGGAAATGTATCTCTTGCATGTTGTAATCAAGGCATAAGTTGATGGTGGGTGTAGATTGTTAAAGTCTCTGTGGAATTCTTCTAGAGCCTCTGTACCATGGGTCCAAATCATAAAGATGTCATCAACGTTTCTTAAGTAGAGGAGTGGTAATAGGGGATGAGAGCTGAGGAATCATTGTTCCAGGTCTGCCATAAATATATTAGCATATTGTGGGGCCAAGAGGGTGCCCACAGCAGTTCCACTTCCCAAAATCCACAAACCTGGAAACCCTGGACACCCTATCATTTCAGGTATTGGCACCCTTACCACCGGACTATCCAGTTACGTGGACTCCCTCCTCAAACCCTATGCCACTAACGCTCCCAGCTATATCTGAGATACCACCGACTTCCTGAGGAAATTACAAAACATCGGAAAAGTTCCTGATAATGCCATCCTTGCCACAATGGATGTAGAGGCCCTGTACACTAATATTCCACATAAAGACAGATTACAAGCAATCAGGAATACCATCCCTGATGCCACCGCAGCCAATCTGGCGTCTGACCTCTGTAACTTTGTTCTCACACACAATCATTTCCATTTTGGAGACAATTTATACCTCCAGATTAGTGGAACAGCTATGATACCACATTGTACCAAAAACAACAAGGGATACAACTGGTTGAAAAATATTAACATTAAAAATACTGATTGGAAAAGACACATTTTTCATGAACACTTTCTTCCTTTAGAGTTGGACTTAAAACATAAACTATCTTAATCTCCTTAATCAATGAGTAGCCTCTTAGAATAGAGATCATACATGCCAAGGAAAATTCTGTTTGGGCCACACTTCTCTAACTGGACAAGCTGTCACATAACTGGATTTTTATGTTGAGCCTGGAAGCCATTTTAATGCCCAATGTGGCTATTGGCCGCAAATATTTTGCGAAGAGGGCCATGTGAGGTATCTAATGAAAGCTGATGATGCCCTGAATCTAAGTCAGCTACTTATGTGTCTGTATCATGTATGTAGGTAAAGTTACAGATTTTAGCTATGTAGCTGTGTTAAAAAATATTTATGTACTAAGCTTCACAATAGGAGGTGTGAACTCAGCCCCAGCCAGGATGAATGGACTATAAGCAAGGGCTCAGGCATCGAATCCACATCCCAGATGCTTGGGATTTGCTGATCGAGTTCAGCCCACTGATCAAGTGACCTGGGCTGAGAGAAAGGAACAAGTCCATTTCAGAAGTCTGAGACTGTCTCCTGGGATTCATCCAATTGCAGTTTGCCACAACAGCCCACCTGAGTCACGTGGGAGAGCACTCTCCAGGGACCATGGGAAGAAGAAAAGGCTTTGTCCCTGGACAGAGGGAACACAACAAAGAGAAAGAATGGTGTGGACGTAGCAGGGTCTATTCTGGATTTTTTAACTTTTGGTCTCCAAGGGTCCATATTCCAGCATGTGGAACCCAGTGGGCTGGATCTACAATTTTCCAATAAATGAATCTATGTAACCTGAAATGTACTTTCAGAGACTTTCAAGAATCAGCAAATAACACTGCTGGCCTGCACCAGTACTTATGACTGATGTAGGTAAAGTATTGCTTTAACAATTATTCTCCCCATCCCTGTTCTTTCTTTTTTATCAGTAATTGTTTAGATACTGGCTATGTCTACACTAGCTCAAAACTTCAAAATTGATGCAGCTCACCACCATGTGGCTCATCCAGACCGGGCTCCTTTTCAAAAGGCCCCGGGCAACTTCGAAATCTCCTTATTCCTAACAGCAGATAGGAAGAAGGGGATTTCAAAGTTGCCTGGGTCCTTTTGAAAAGGAGCCGCATCTGGACAAGCAACACGGTGGAGAGCTGCAGCAATTTTGAAGAGCTACGGCTGCTGGCATGCTAATGAGGAGCTGAATACATATTTCAGCACTTCATTAGTAAACTTCAAAATGGCCATTTGCATGTCCATTTCGAAGTTTTGGGCTCATGTAAATAAGACCATTAGCACTAAAGAATTGCTTAGTGTGTTGTTTTGGGTAAAACCAAGTATAGATTGACCGGGGTCTGAGACTGGACTTTTTGGGATCTGGAAGAATCTGTGTGGTGTTGGGTGAAACAGGTTTAAACAGGTTCACCTGAATTTTGGGGTTGTTGTTCTGGGCTGATATAACAGCTGGGACATCTGTGGGATTGCTTGTGTGGCTTCTGGCTGGCCAATGAGGCTGGCAGAGGTGCTGTTGTAGCTGGTTGGATTTGCGTTAATGAGAAGGAAATCCCATCCTGGGGCTGTAAGTAGCCTGGTTTGTAAGCAAAGGTACCCTGGGTTAATTTCTCTAGCTGTGGCCAGAAACCCCATCCTATCCCACAAGCAAACCATGACCCCTTTTCAGTTCCATCCCAAACACAAGTGGGTTTCCATATGAGAACAAGAATCCACTGATATAGTTCTGTTTGTAGTTTAAGGGAGGCTTGACTGGAACCATATTCTCTAGACTTTTTATCTCACCGTATGTTATTTAACATTCAATGGTGTCAGAACCTGGGGAATAAGAAGATAAGAATGGCTATGCTGGGTAATACTAGTAGTCTGTCTTGTGCATTTTCCTATCTCTGAAAGTGACCAGTGCCAAATTCTTAAGAGGGAATTAAAACAAAGCAAAACAAACAAAAAAAGCCATGTTGAGTGATCCATCTGCTGCTATCCATTCACTTTTTCTGGCCCTGTTGGGTAGTATCCATCCATGGACCTAGCATCTGTGAACTTGTTTGAAGAACTTCCTTTCATTTGTTTTTCATCTTGCAGCCTATTAATTTAATCTGGTGCCTCCTGGTTTTTGTGTAGTAGGAATGGGCACATAACATTTACTTATTTATTCTCTAGATTGTCACAGATCTTTAACGTGTTCCGCCTTTCATTATTTCTTCTATGCTGAATAAAAATAATAGAATAATAGACCTTTATCATGTTCCACTTTCCATGATTTCTTCTATGCTGAATAGAAATAATAGAATAATATTTTCAGCCATTTGTATCCCTTGTTGTTGCAGTCAAAAGTTATCTCAGATTTGACACTGGGTTCTCTGGGTACAAAACATGCTGACAAGATACCATTTAACCACAAGCACTTTATTGCCATGAGCAGCTTTAGTAATAAACATTTAACTAAAAAGCTAATATTTTCAATATGTTCTCATATGAAAACTATTCCAAAACCCTAAAAATTTTGGTACCTTTCTCTGAATCATTTTCCAATTCTATTATGTTTTTTGAAAATGCATGACCAGAACTGCCTACAGGATATAGGGTATGAGCACACCATGGATTTATATAGCGGCAATATGATATTTTCTATTTTGTTATCAATCCCTTTTCTTACTATTCCTGGCACTCTGCTAGCTTTTTAGACTACTGCCGCATGTGCAGAGGATGTTTTCAGACAACTATGCAGGATAATTCCACAATCTCTTTCTTTAGTAAGAGCTAATTTCGTTCTCACCATTTTGTATGTATATGTAATACATATAGTATTATATTTTCCAACATATTTTAATTTGCACTTACAACACTGAAATTCGTGTATCACTTTGTTGTCTAGTCATCTGGGGATTTGTGTGTGTGTGTGAGAGAGAGAGAGAGAGAGAGAGAGATGACTTTATAACCCTGTACAGTCATTTTTATGTTAATTATCTTGAGCAATTTTATGTTGCCTGCAATTTGTGCCACCTCATTCTTCATACCCTTTTCCAGGTCATTTATGACTATGTTAAACGGTGAAGGTCTAAGTATAAATCTTTAAGGGAATCAGATATTTATCTGTATCCACTGTGAAATTTACAACTTATTTGTACCCTTTTGTAAGGTTGTCCTACAGTGACTAAAGAGCATGAAGTCATGGCAGACTTTTAGAAGATAGGGCACAAAAAACAAATTAGCTGTGAGTTTTATACTTAGATATCACCAACAGAGTATCAAAGGTAAGCCACCTGTGCAGCATCACAGACTAATGATGGAGTGAAAGAAAGAGCCCTGGGGTTGCCAAATCTATGTCGTCACTTAGTCAAACATGCCTTTGTGATAGATGGTCACAGCAATATTTGAGTTACATCCTGTCCCAAGGATCACTCCCTCAGACCAGACCAATTGCACCTTCTTTCTCACAACAGAAACAACACTTGTAGCTCATCCTATAGAATCATAGGACTCTCAGGAACATTGAGACATCATCACGTCCAGTGTGCTTCACACATGACAGGACCAAGTTCAACCTACACAAACCCTGACAAATGTTTGTCTAACTGTTGGTTAAAAATCTCCATTGATGGAGGTTCTACAACAAAAGTATTTATAAGAAAACTGTTCCAGTATTTGTCTTTTTTCCTCCTTCCTTTATTGACATCCACATTTTCATTCTCCTTCTAGTCTAATATCTCTCTTTCTTTTACTGGGTAAGCAGAAACCCAATGTTATTGAGGATCAAATGCTTATCACAATGCAAATTTTAAAAGGTTTATTTTATGATAGGCATATTCCTGCTTTCCAATGCTTAACTCTGGAGCAAAGCTTACGAGACAAGGAAGAAAATACATCTTCTGTTAACGTGGAAAACTTGCCTAAAAGAGCAAGCACCCAATGAGTAGAAAGATCAATATAATAATCAGTAGACTTTGAGAAGGATAAGAGAGAGGATAATATAGTCTCAGGATTAGTAAGAAGATGACAATTCATAACAGCATTCCTAAACAAAATGCAATCAATGTCATTAATACAGTGAAAAGTAACAAATCTAATATCTGACTGAACATAAAGCCAGGGATGCACAGATTAATGGCACATAATGGGGAAGAAAGCAGGATATAGATGTTAAAAAGGACAAAGAAACCAACAGATAACACTCAACTGTTCCCCTTTACATGAGTTAAGAGGTACATGGTGCAGAATTTTTCAAATGTTTTTGTTATTGCACATCTTGTAGGCCCAGTACAGTGTAGAATGATTGGATATTCTGGAGAATTGCCACAATACATGCTCTATTAAACAGAAAGAATCAAATCTCTCCAAGGTCTAACACCATTGACTTCCGTGGATTTACACAGAATCAGTTTGGTACCAAAATGTTTAAACGTGAAATTCCTGAATAGTGTCAGCCTGCAGATGTTTTATCACAGGAAGAATGACATTCCTGCACTGAAGAGTGGGGTAAGGCTTTTTTCAGACCTGCCAGAAGAAGGCAATGATGCTTTCTGATGAGGGAGGAGATCAAGGTCAGAAAGTACTGCAGTTGATGGAAGCTCTGGCATGGGCATCACTTTTGCTTTTTGCAGCTTGGCATTTAGGGGCAGTGGTGTGGTTGAAACCTCTCAGCTTATATCCCCCCCATTCTGCTAGCCCATCTTAACCTTCCGCCTAGGCAGTGCATGAGGTTTGAGGTTTGATTTGGTTTAATTTGAATGGATTGATGGGAGAGACCTGGATGACAAACAAAATCCTGGAAATAATTTTGCTAGACGGATTTGCATGGAAAAAATAGTCCCGGCAATAAATTTGTGCTTACAGACAACAATCTGGGACACAGCTAACAGGATAAGGAATTTCCCAAGCAGGTTGAATGACTAGAACATGGCAAAATTGGCAGGCTGCCTTCATTATCTATGCGGGTGTTTTGATACAGGCTTATTTGGGATGAAGCCCAGATTGTTTTAAGACTAGTGATATAATCAGGTGGACATACAGTATGTTGTGGAAGGGAACCAGGGTTCATACAGACAGTGGCATTTTCATTCTACTGCAAGGAGGGGCATGAGTCACGCAGTAGTGTTAGCTGGGCATTTAATAAGACATTTTTGTTTCTACACCACCTGTGGATTCATGCATGCATGTGTAATATGCTCTGGGACCCATTCTGCCAGAGTGGCAGGAGACAATCACAAAAAACAGAACAAAACAGAACAGGATTGGAGTAGATTCATTGCCAGCAGCCAGTTGGCTGAGCTGAAGCAGGTCATGGTGTTCCAAACATAGGCAAGAAAGAGGGCAAACTGGAGGCCAGATTTTTGCTAATTCCTCTCTGAGATTTCGTTCCCAACACCACTGCAAGGCAATGTCCAGTAATACCTATCAAAGCCACGTGGTGGCTCCTTTAACACTTCAGTGATCCAAATAGCCTGGAAAAAGCATTTGTGGGTACTGCTTTTAGAAGATGAAAGAGAGGGTGCTTCCACTACATTAGCATACCTACATATTGTGCTGAGCACAAGGATGGGCACATTACATTTCCCTCACAAAAAAAGGATGTGTTTCTGATTGGCTGGAGTATATGTTCTCACTTGTCAAAGCCTTCATCTCTCTTTACATTATTATTATTATTATTATTATTATTATTATTAAAGCCTGAATATCTCTTTTCATCACAAGCACACATATGCAGTTGAATACTGGGATATCAGATGTCTTGTTTTCAGTTTGATATAGGGCAGTAGCTTATACCAGGAGTTTGCGGTGAATGCAAGTAGGTATTGCTGGTGCTATGAAGCCGTGGCAAAAGACCAGGGAAATCTCCAGCTCACTGGCCATACAGAGTTCATACAAGGTTAGATATTGCCAGGCTGCCAGACAGTTGTTTTTTTTTATCTGAACATCTTCAGCCATGGGGCCCTGCAGCTCCCAGTAACCTTAGTTCACCATTCTTGGCCACTGAGCTCTGGGAATAACTGTACTTGTGGATACAAAGGTAAACAAAGTGTTTGTCAGACCCTCAATGGTTAACCCTCACAAACTAAATGCAGCCTGTGGGCCAGAGGTTCCCCAGCCCTGCCTAAGAGGATCCAGCATGCTAGTCAACTATATGGCCCATCGGGATAAGGCAGTTGTTGCAGTACATTACATTGGCAACCCAGTTTCAAGAGACAGTGGTGTATTGTAGAGGTCAGAGTTGCATTTGAGAGAAGAAGATTTCTCTTCTCAGACTTGATGGCAACATGTTTTTTGGCTGCTACACAAAAGGTCATTGGACAATGTTAAGCAAACCTGCTGGGTTTGCACAGGAGGCAACCATGCTAACTGCTTTGCAGCTATTCTGTAGGGATGGCATCCAGTAACCAGAAAAATGGCCCACTAAAAGACTTCAAAAAGGGTGCAGGTTAAAGCAATAGAATGGTGTGAGGTTTGGGGCTTCTATAGTTGTAATGACAGAGAGCCAGCCCCCTCTTTCCTTTAGCCCACCTTACTCCTACAGGGAATAGAGGGTGGATAGTAATGTCTCAGCAACGGATTTGCTAGAGAAACACAAAAGGAAATGAGGGGCAGCTGGTAAATCCCCTGCATATGGTGGAGTTCCAGCAGTAGATTCACCGGAGGGACTTTGATGGGAAAAGAAGGCCAGATTATGGAAGCCTTAAACTAATTATAGAATAAACAGAGATTACCTGCACTGTATACTGTTATCTGCCAGATAGTCCCAGACATCTAATAATGAAGTTGCAATGTGACTATTTTCATATCATGTGTCTCCTGTCCATCTTTAGTTATGGCTGGGCAATAGGAGCAAATGATAATAGATTATTGATTCAAAGGTTGCATTAAAAGGCTAATGCCTTTTTTAAAAAAAATTACAAAGCAAATCTTAGCAGCAGGAATGTAGAACTTTAAAGACTAACAAAATGATGTACTCAGTCATGAGCTTTTGTGGGACAGACCCACTTCTTCAGATCAGTTTCATTTCCAATACAGACTGACATGTATAAGTACAAAGGACCAAAAAGAAAGAAAAAAATTGCAATAAAAACTGACAGATCGATAGGATAGAAGGGAGGGAATGAGAGGTGGGAGGATGTTAATCGTCCTATCTGAGATAATTACAAGCATCAAAGGAAATGAAGCAGTCTTTGTAATGTGTGAGGCAGTTGATGTTTCTGTTCATACTACATTGTAATGTGTCAATTTTGAATATGTACTCTAGCTCACAAATCTCACACTCTAATCTGTTGTTAAATTCTCTATGTTGCGGGACACACCTCAAAGCAAATCTTGTTGATCATGTACACAATATAGAACTTCCAGGCCTTAGAGAAAACTATATGTTATTGAAGTTAAAGACTGCACTATTTCCTGGCAGAAGCTGAATTGTTTTAGTCAAAGAAAACTATATCTATTACATTGTAAAACCCACAGAAGTATTCCTGAACTACATTTTACTCTTCATTGTTAACACTGAAGGTATTTTAATACCATTGTAAAACGTAGCTCTGTGATGCCTGAAATGAAGGCATACAGAATGGCTTTTCTATTTCCAAGCAGAGGAATGAAACCCTACTTTGCTTTGACTACACTGTTATTATTAAGATGTTATGGAAAATGTTCAGTGTCATACTGTGTAAATAATACTTTAGACATGTCACCATGGAGAACTACAAGCCACACCATTCCAGCGCCCAAAGGCATTTTCCCTTATGACACAGCATAGTACTTCAAAAAGAAGAATCTTTCTTACACTTCCTCCTCAAAATTTTGGGGAGTAAAGGCACTTCAAAGTAGGGCAGGCACTTTGAAGTGCCCGCGGCTACACGGCATGCCGGCACTTCAAAGTTGCCTCAAGGGAGAATTTGCCTAATGAAGTGCTGAATATTCATTGCAGCACCTTATTAGTAATCTCCCGTCAACCTGATTACCATGCCCCTTTGAAGAAGGTGGCAAGTGCAGACACAGCCGATGATAATTTCCAGCCCTCCTCCTCCTCTTCTTCTTTTATTTTTTGTGCTCCTGCTGAAAAGAAAATCAGCCCATAACAAGTAATATCTTAGTATTTGTTTTGGAAAATGAAACTATTAGAAATTGCCTGTGGTTTTCTGTCACTGCCATCACTGCTCTATACCTGCCGTATTAGGAGTGAAATGCTATATTGCCCTGGATTTTCATAGTACATTTTACTATGAAATGCTTTTCTTTGTAGGCAATAATAGCATGTCTAAACACAGTATCTATACAGTTAATGCAAAATATTTCCTGAAAAGAAATGGGTGAACCAGTTTGAACAAAATAAGAAACAACTTGAATGTTTTTCCAAAATCTAACTCTCATGAGATTATCCCATCACCTGTATATCAATTCCTCAAATACGTGTTTAAAAGGAGGGAGCTACTTCTGTGTCTTAAGTGAATATTTGTTTAAAAATCAATCAGCTTTCATTTATTTTTTGATTTAATTCTTTCAGGTAAATAGCAGTAGCTAACCACTTAACCCACAACACAGACTGGACTTTCAAAGTCAATGCAGATACATGTATTCTCTGTGTATCTCAACAAGAAAATACAATGCAACAATGGCTGTCCAAGAGACAGATGGGAAGATGCATTTGGCTATTAAGTTAACTCTTCATGCGTGCCTCTAATTTCCAAGAACAATTTCACCTAGCCTTAAGCCAAGAGGCAAATTCATTTACATTGCAATCTGTTTCATTATAACATTATTTTGAGTATAAATTAATTACAGCAGCAAGTACAATTGGCCGGTTGCATTCTTCAGTTACTTGATTCTTTCTCGGAGACAACCAAACAGAAAAAAAATTAAAGAAGGTCTTTATAATGTCCCGTGGGTTTTTTCATGTCTTTATTACTGTGGTGTATGTTCATTTTAAAAGTAAAGCCTGAGATATAACATTACATTTCTATGAAAATATGTTATATCCCAGTTTCTTGAATTTAATTTCATAACTACACAACTGTAATAGACCTAATGATGATAGGTAATATGTGCTTATGTGTGCAAATATATTTCAATTGTGCTGTATATTGCGATACATGTTTACAAAAATATTCCGTCCTCACAATTTGGCTTAGATTCTCAAAACATTTCCACTCAAGGTAGGCACTTAAAGGTGTACAGGTTTTTCAAAGTACTTACCAATGAATTGTTCTGTTTGCTTTCATAGGGAGGCTTGGGTGCTCATCACTACGATAATCCTTTTATTTTAGTGTCATATGCAATCCAGTGAGTGATGAGCATGTTGTAAAATCTGATCCATCTTTTATATAAACACATTGGAACTGATACCTTTTAAAATATATACCATGAAATGGATCTCTTTTTATGGCTCATTGATCAAGCGTGGTTTGTCTACTTCTGGTCCTTTTCTAAAGGACCCCACACACTTTGAAATCCCCTTATCCCTATAATCATAATCCCTATGTATACACATGCCTCTTCCTTTTGAAAGGGGCATGTTAATGAGCAGGTTCAAAAGATGCTAATGAGGTGCTGCAATGAATATGCAGTGCCTCATTAGCATAATGGGAGCCGCAGCGATTCGAAAGTGCGGCTTTTTGAATTGCACACCGCCCGTGGAGACAGGACCTTCCGAAAGGACCCCCCCTAGTTTTCAGAAGCCCTTCTTCCGATCACCAGATAGGATCGGATACCTGGTGATCGGAAGAAGGGCTTTCAAAAACTGGGGGGGGTCCTTTTGGAAGGTCCTGTCTCCACGGGCGGTGTGCAATTCAAAAAGCCGCACTTTCGAATCGCTGTGGCTCCCATTATGCTGATGAGGTGCTGCATATTCATTGCAGCACCTCATTAGCATCTTTTGAACCTGCTCATTAACATCCCCCTTTCTAAAGGAAGGGGCATGTGTAGACCCAGCCAACAGGAATAATAATATGAATTTGATTATAGGAATAAGGTGATTTCGAAGTGTGTGGGGTCCTTTCAAAAATGAACCTGTGTAGACAAGCAGCACGAGATTGAAAGCAGCACTTTTGAAGTACCACGGCTGCCATTATGCTAATGAGTCACTGCATATTCATTGCAGCATCTCAGTAGCATATCCTGAAGTGTCTTATTAGCATACCCCTTTTGAAAGGGGAGTGCTAGTGCAGACATAGCCTATATAGAGTTAATTACATGCAAGCTTTATGGCCAGAAGCTCCAGAAGGAAAAAGTTCTCTGTTATCTCTGGTGGTGAAATGGGTAAAAAGATGCTATAGAGAGCTTTGTTTCCATAAGTTGCCTACCAAGAATTCCTCTGGTGGTGAATGGGTAGTCACTGTAATGGTACATTAATTTGGATTTTTGAGGTGTAATGAGCTCTTAGAAAGGCTCAGAGACTGGAGATAGCTCTTATGCTGTTGCTCAAAGGACTAGTCAAGAGACCTAAGTAGAGCTGAAGCAAATGTAAATGCAAGAAGCCTGGGAAAAAAACAGGAAGAAACCTAGGAAACAAGCAGGAAGACTGAGAGGCCCTGACACAGTCATGTTTAATTTAGTTGTCACAAATCTGACTACAACAACAGGGATGGTAACTTCAACATAAGATGCATTTTTTTAAGGGGGAGTGCTTCCTCAGCTATGGTCATGAACTTTGTGTAATAACTGAAAGAATAAGTTCACCAGTACAAACTGCAGAAATGAGGTTTCTCTGCAGAATGGCTAGGCTTACTCTCTGACTGAAGGTGAGGAACTTGGCTGTTCAGAAGAGCTTTAGATTAGAGATGCCATTTCTCTGGTACAAGAGGAGTAAGATGAGATGATTCAGTTACCTCATAAGGATGCCCCTCTGGAGACTTCCTTCGTAAATCATATGGCCTGTCTCACTGTCAGGAGGACTTAAGGTCAACCTAGAACTTGCTGGAGGTATTATATCTCCTGGCTGGACTGAGAAGTCTTCTGAGACCACTAGGAAGAGCTGGAAGCTATTGTGGAGAAAAAGAATGTCTGGTCCCCTAAACTACATGTTGCTAATATAATCCTTACCAGGAAAAGGTGGCATAAAGAGAAGAAGAAGAAGAAGAAATGCTAGAGGGAATGAAATCCTCTGGCAGATAAGTAGCTGTTCTTGAGATATTTTGCTTTCTTTCATACGACATGGCTATTCAGAACATTACCAAAATGTTCCAAAAAGTACATGAATTGTAACTTTTTATTTGAAAAGTCAGATCCATATTGACAAATATTATGTATTATTTCAGTAGAATATTTCAGTAAAAATCCTTAGGAGCTATATTTCTGAGAACAATTGATTTATTATTTATTGAAATAAATACACTAGATGAGATTTTATGCTTTTACATCACATATGAGCATAGATTGTGTTATTGCCCATATTTAATTCATACAAACTGAAATTCCCAGATATTTGTGTACAGTTTACAATGCTGAAGTGAAGTATTGTTGGGTCATATCTTCATTTTTCACAGGTATACAGGAAACATTTTGGAATTAATGGGAATATTCATGAATGAGAAAAAGTTTTCTCATGTCAAATCAAAATTGATTATTCCTCCAAATACTTCTATTCTAACCAGAAATTATTTTTCATTCCTTGTTACTGCTTTGTATTGAAAGTATATGCCATTCAGGCAGGTAGCATAAACAATATTTAATGGGCCTTGTTCTCCATTATCTTGCACCGAGAGTAGTACTAGAAAATATTAAAAAAACAGTAGGGCTGGAAGGATCCCAGTGACCTTCTTGCACTTCTGTGCCTATATCACAACTACCAGATAGAGTGTTTTTTCCTTGTAGACCTTGATAGTACAACTTCCTTAGGTGGACCTGTGCCAAGGCTTAACTATCCTTATGAATAGAATTTTTTTCCTAATATCTATCCTAGATCACTGTTGGTGAAAACTAATGTAATTATATCTTGTCCTACTGTCAGTGGACGTGGAGAACAATTGATCACTTTTATAAGTTTACATGTTTGAAGACAGTGGCAAGTCCCTGTTTAGTCTTACATTCCCTAGACTAAACATGCCCAATTCTTTCAACCTTTTCCTCAAAGATAATATTTTTGAAAACTTTAATAATTTTGTTCTTCTCGTGTGGAGTTTATCTAATCTGCATACCTCTTTCTAAAAGTATAGTGCCCAAAATTGACCACGGTTCTCCTGCTCAGAACTTATTACTGTTTGAGTATAACAGAAATATTGGCTTGTTGTCTTATTTAGTCCAGTTAACTCTTGCCTGAATGAGGTTTTCCAATTTTTTCTTTCTTTTTTTTTCCAACAGCAACACATTCTTGACTCAATTTCTTCATTATTCCCTATATTATTTTGTGCAGTACTCCTGCCTACCTACTTCCTCACAATTTCGTATTTATGCCTTTGATCTTTTCTTCCTAAGTGTAGTGCTTTATATTTGCCTTCATTGTGTTTTATCGTACTGATTTTAGATCAAGAGCAATTTCACTGCTTTTGATATTCTCAGGAATGGCACATAACCTACTTCACTTATTCATCTAGTGATCCTAGTAGTGACAGGTAACCCCTTTTTCCCCTTCCTTTCTCATCCAGGTCCCTGTTATATAAATCCTGATAAATTCTTCTGCAATAATCTGAATAAGTGGGTCTTACTCTGGAAAGCTTATTACCTAATAAATGTTAGTCTTTAAGGTGCTACAGGACTGCTTCTTTTTTGTGATTTTAGGAGATAAATCAAGGTAATTTTGAATTCTATTCATCCCTAAAAAGGGTTTGCAAATCCTCCTGTCTTAGTGTCATCTACAGATTGTATAAATATATTCTTAATTCCCTCACCCTAGTCATTAATGAAAATAATTAACTGTACTGGAAGCAAACAGACCCTTGTGGGATCAAACTTAGAAATGTCTTCCCAGTTTGACCAGCAGAGTACTGCTTTTTTTCAGTTTAATTTAGTCAGCAATTAAAATAATTCCATTGGATCACTCTCCTGATGATGAAAATTTGAGAACTAAATAAATGGTCCCTAGAAGAAAGTCAAACTTCCTTGAAGCCTGTTCTCTAGTTACCTAGATGGATTGAATCAAAGACAGATGTAAGAGAAGAAACATTACTCCTTCAACAGATGAGGCTAACATGCTGGAATTAAAAATGGAAGAACATTTTACAAGTTTTAAGAAGAAAATGAAAAACCTTGTGCTTATATTTGCTATGCCTCTGGTAGAATAACTGATCAAGCTACATGAATGCTGTATAATTATTCTTCTTTCTGCTTATCACAGTGGGACTTCTTTAGCAACACTGAATGATTATCTCAACTAGCAGGGCCCATCCTTTTGTAGCAGTTATAAAGCTGGGAGGTTGCTAGCAGCTCCAGCTCCAATGATCTGTCTGGGGCCAGGGAAAACCCAGCAGCCCCAGCCCGAGGGACCTGGGTGGGATCAGGGGATTCCCAGCAGACCCCAGAACTGGGAGCCAGTCTTGACATGGAGTCCCACTGGCAGCTTCAGCCCTGGGGACCTAGCCAGGGTTAGGGGAGAAACCTTGCCGCTCCGGGGCTGGGAGCTGGCTAGGGTGTAGAGCCATGCTGGCATTTACAGCTATGAAGACCGTGCCATGGGAAGCCTAGCAACTTCAGCTGTGGGACTCTGGGTGGGAACTAGGGAACCCTGGCATCCCCAGGGTGAGGGAGGGGGGCAGCTACAGTGCAGAGCTCCGCCAGCTGCTCCAGCCTGGGGGATCCAGTTGGGGTGGGATGGATGGATGGACAGATGTTTTTCCTTTTATAATAGTACAGTTATAATGGTGCCAGTAGGAAGGATAGTTAAGTAGCAAAATTGCAGTACACTAAGAAACGGATATTAAAATAAACATAACGCAGTGCGTAAATTACTTCCTTGTGTATGTATCATCGGAGTCATAATTATCTTCTTAGCAGACAAAGAGGTGAAGTAGCCCAGACATCTTTGCTTTCCTGCAAGCCAAAAAACATAAATTTGAATAATCACTCAAACCTCAGATTCTTTAAGTATTTTTTTCCAGAGAGCAAACAAAGTTGCATTGCTGCAGTAAGTAATACAGCCAGTGACTTAATCCTAATTATATATCTACACAGAGTCACTAGGTATATTATTCATATGAATAAAGGAACAATTATGGACCAAATCAGTGGCAAGTTCCAATAATTGATAGTGTCCAGCTTTAGAGCATGTAGACGAAGGCACAGTAAACTCTATGGGGACATTTAGGATATAAATTGTCATGCCACTTAGCAGATATGGACACCCAATTTCCATTTCAGTTCCAGGGAGGGGAGCCTCTAAATTCTCTAATGTTCTTAGGAAAAAACAAATTACTGTTTCATTGGCCTCATTACAAAAGTTTTCCCCTATTGTGTTGTTGATAGAATCATAAAGTGTGAAAAAAGAAGATATTATAATATGAATAAGATTATAATAAGTATGAAGCACAACTACCTTTTCAAATATTTTCCTTTTGCCTTCTCCTCTGCAAGGTTTCTTGCCAGACAGACCAATTCTGTGAGATCATGAGAGCACTCAACTGTGAGCAAGGCACTGACCTCATTGATCCCTTTCTGATGGAGAATTACAATCTGATCCATAATCTGCCAGTGAAAATGGATGGAAATTAAATCTGATCCAAAGAATATCAGTATAATAGTTCCTGTTGTTTTCATCTGTGTGTTTGAGGTGAAAGAGTGAATAATGTATTTAGCATTTGATTGCATACTCAATACATCATGTTAGCAATTCATCATTATAAACTATTAATATTAATTTTCACTAAATATGTAAGCCTCATCTAATCAGCAATTTCCTCATCAATTTAGGAAAATCAAATTCATCACTAAGAATTACCTATAACATTAACAGTGAAATGCTCTTCTCATATTGCAAATAAGTAATGCAATTCTATCTTATGATTACTCCCCCTCTTTTTTTTTCTCCTGATACCTGAAGTACATATCAAGAAAAACTATCGTTCTGAAAAAAGAGGGAAGGATGTTAACTGGTATCTCATATGCTATTTGTGTCTAGAGTTAGTGACTGGTAAGAAGAGGAAATAACATGGGGAATGTTAGGAAATATTATGTTTGCTTCAGATGGCATATGTAGATACTTCAGTGTGGAAAAAATGTTTAAGTAGCTAGATTGTGCATACACAATATGAAGAAATCATTAAAAACTAATAATGTGAATACCACTGATATAAAGAAGAAAGCTCTTCCCTTTTACGAGAATGGGATTTGTAGAATGAACAAACTCATAATTTGTAGTCTTTCTACCCTTCTTAGTCTTGAGACCTCTATTCTTGATGTCTTGGGGATATATTTTATGCTAAAATGAAATGTATATCCTGGGGTGTCAAGATTTGGTTGAGTGGTTGCTCAATGTTCAGGAAAACGAATAACACATTTCAAGTCATGAGCTGAGAATTATTTTGCTGAACAACATTTTTTCAACAGAACAACTGGGAGCACAAGTAATTAAAATAAATGAGTGAACACCAGTGCTGCAAATATTATTTATCATCATTTATTAACAATTTGTCATGTAACATTCTGGCTACGTCTACACGTGAAGCCTACATCGAAGTAGCTTATTTCAATGTTGCGACATCGAAATAGGCTATTTCGATGAATAACGTCTACACGTCCTCCAGGGCCGGCAACGTCGATGTTCAACTTCGACGTTGCTCAGCCCAACATCGAAATAGGCGCAGCGAGGGAACGTCTACACATCAAAGTAGCACACATCGAAATAGGGATGCCAGGCACAGCTGCAGACAGGGTCAACGGGCGGACGAGCACTTCCGGGGCAACAGCTAGCCGCTCCCTTAAAGGGCCCCTCCCACATACACTCAGCCTGCACAGCACGCGGTCTGAGGAGCCATAGGCACACAGACCCCTGGCGCCACAGTCATGGACCCCCAGCAGCAGCAGCAGCAGCAGCAGCAGCTAGAGGTCCACCCAGCCCTCCCGGCAGGAGCAGGGCTTGCCCTGGCCCATGCCATGTGGGATGCAGCTGACTACCTTCTTGCCCCAGGGGAGGAGATGCCCCCAGGGCAGCAGGGCTCAACCCCTACCCCTGCAGCACCCCGCTCCACCCCCCGCCTCACACGCCGGTGGCTGTGGAGCTACCCCACCAGCACCGACTGGTGGGAGCGGCTGGTGCTTGGGGAGTGGGATGACGACCAGTTGCTCAGGAACTTCAGGATGATCTGCCAGACATTCCTGGAGGTCTGCCAGTGGCTCACCCCCACACTCAGGCACCGGGACACTGCCATGCGGCGTGCCCTCCCTGTGGAGAAACGGGTCAGCATCGCTGTCTGGAAGCTGGCCACTCCGGACAGCTACCGATCCGTGGGCCAGCAGTTTGGTGTCGGAAAGGCCACCGTCGGGGCTGTCTTCCTGGAGGTAAGAGAACCCACAGGGGGAGGCCAGGGCAGGGCACGGGGGCCAGAGCAGGGCAGGGGGGCCAGGGCAGAGCAGGGGGGCCAGGGCAGGGCAGGGGGGCCAGGCCAGAGCAGGGGGGCCAGAGCAGGGCAGGGGGGCCAGGCCAGAGCAGGGGGGCCAGGGCAGGGCAGGGCAGGGCAGGGCAGGGGGGGCAGGGCAGGGCAGGGCAGGGGGGCCAGGGCAAGGCAGGGCAGGGCAGGGCAGGGGGGCCAGGGCAGAGCAGGGCAGGGCAGGGCAGGGCCACGCACACCCTGCTCACCCCTCATTGGGGCTGTCCCATGTGCTTTCTCTGCAGGTCATGCGTGCCATCAACGCCATGCTCCTGCACAGGCTCGTGAGGCTGGGGGACCCACATGCCACTGTCGCCGCCTTTGCCACCCTGGGCTTCCCCAACTGCTTCGGGGCTCTGGATGGGACTCACATCCCCATCCGCGCCCCACATCACAGTGGAGGACGATACCTCAATCGGAAGGGCTACCATTCAGTCATCCTGCAGGCCTTGGTGGACAGCCGGGGACGTTTCCAGGACATTTACGTGGGCTGGCCTGGCAGCACCCACGACGCCCGGGTTTTTCGGAACTCGGGCCTGTGCCGCCGGCTGGAGGCGGGGACCTACATCCACCATGCCCTTCTGCGTCATTGCAGATGCGGCATACCCCCTCCGGCCGTGGCTCATGCACCCCTACACGAGCCATCTCTCCGCTAGCCAGGAGCGCTTCAACGAGCGCCTGAACCATGCGCGCCAGGTGGTGGAGCGCTCATTTGGCCGCCTCAAGGGACGCTGGTGATGTCTTCTGACCCGCCTGGATGCCGGCCCCAACAACATCCCCCAGATTGTGGGTGCCTGCTGCGCCCTGCACAACCTCGTGGAGAACAAGGGGGAGACCTTTCTGCAGGGCTGGGCCGCGGAGGCCGGCAGGGCACACATGCAGCCATCTGCTGCCCCCAGTCGGCAGGTGGACCCAGAGGGGACCCGGGTCCGGGTGACCCTGCGGGCCCACTTCGAACAACAGGCCGCGGGGTGAACTCTGCCGAGGCCCCCTACTGCCCGCCCCTTCCTCCCCCACACTCCTGCCCCAACGCCCACACCATGGAGCACCCCACCGCCCCCTCCACTTGTCCTGGAGAAATGACAGCACGAACTTGTGGGTGAACGTAAACTCTTTTTTTGTCTTAACGAAACTTTTTTTTGTATGTAAATAAATAAATATGTGAAACACAAACCACAAAGGAGGGACAAACGTTCAACCAAATCAAGATGGGCACAAATAAAACAATACAACCACAAAGCAAAGAAGTGTGCGCCATCAACAAAAAAGAAAAGCAGGGAGGAGAACGGGGAGAACTATTTACATGGCGGGACGGGGCAAACAGGGGCACCAAAAACAAACAGTCCAACTATGTACAACAAGGGGGGGGCCACGTCCCGGGCCCCTCGCCCCTAGAGCCCAGCACTGGGTGTGCCTGGCCGGGAGCCCCGCCGTGCCTGCAGTCTGGTCCGCGGCTGAGTGGGAGCGGGCTGCACCGGAAGGTATCGGCGCCGGTGAGTCTCGGGTGGCTCCAGGGGTCCTTCGGCACTGTGGCCCTCGCGGGTGGGTGGTGGGGCGACGGCTAGAGCAGCTGGTGGTGGGGCTGCAGGAGCGGGCAGGGCGGGCGATGGCTCGGCTGGCGCGGCATGGGGGGCCAGGTAATCAACCAGCCGGTTGAATGTCTGCATATAGGCCCCCCATGCCTCCTGGAGCCAGGCCAGCGCCCGCTCCTGCAGCTGGAGGTGCTGCTCCGACACCTCCAGCTGCCGGCGGAGGATGGCCAGCAGCTGGGGGTCCGTTGCCGCCGCCGGTAGTAGGCGCGGGGTCCGCCGTCTTGCCCTCCGCGGGGCCGGTTGTTCCTCGGCCGAGGGGCTGCCCTGGAGCGAGGGTCCCGGAGGGCTCTCCGGGATAACCGAGGCCTCGCCGGTGCTCTCTTCTGGTCCTTCGGATGGTGCAGGTGCAGGTGCAGGACACAGGAGAGGAGGGGGGAAAGAAGAATGGAGACAGGCGTTAGTGTGGGCCCCGAGCCGTGGCCTTTGTCCCCCCCGCCCTGTGCTGCAGGTTCCCCATCCCCGTCCCTGGGAGATGCTGCTGTGATGGATGGGGTTCAGGGGTCCCCCTGCCCTGCACCCCATCCCCTGGTGGGAGCGACTCTCACTTCACCCCGCAGGGTCTGAGAGCAGGAGAGCTTTCTTAGGCCACAGATGGCCAGTTTCTGGCAGGAGTGACAGCACCAGCTGTTGGAAGAGACAGTCCTTCCAACCCGTCGTGGGGAGAAGACCCCAAGGGGGGCCCCTCTGGGATGCAGCTTTCCCCCTCCTCAGGCTGGCTGCCTACCAGCTCTCCCTTCCCCTAGCCTCTACCTGTGGCCCCCGCCCTCGCCCCCCAATTCCAAGCCAGCTCGGCTCCTCCCTCCTGTTTGCTCAGGGCAGAGGTGTCACCTGCCAGCTGTAGCCCCAGGATCCTCCTTTGGCCCTGGGAGCTCCTTGGCTCTTGTGGCTCATATGTAGCCTGAGTCTCCCTTTGGCACTCCCCCCACTCCATCACATGCTGCTGCTGCGGGGTGTCCCACCCCCTCCGCCCGGGGGCCCCTCGAGGTTCCACTCCCCCCTGGCCCGGGGATGGGGCATGGCACTGTCATGCAGGGTGGGGGGGGGCACGGGCTGATGGCTGCAGTGCTGTGAGGGCCATGGCCCTGGTGTCCTTGGGGCCATGGCCATGTGAGCGTGTGGGGGGCCCTGGACACATCTCTGTTACCCCCACCCCCCAAGCCCCGGGGTGTCCACCAGAGAGGGGTACCTACCTGTGGGTCCGCTCCCACGGTCCGGAGATCCCCGGGGGTCGGAGGCCCTGCTGCTGCTCCGGGATGGCAGGAGGAGGATCTGCAGGCTGGATTCTGTGGAGGAGGAGCCCCCCCCCTCCTCCTCCTCCTCCTCCTGCCGCGATGTCCCGGGGATGGCCTCCGGGGGGGCCCCCGGGGTGCGGGGCTTGCCTCCGGGTCGGACTCCGACTGCAGGGCCTGCTAGGGCTCGTCAGCCGAGGTTTCAAGGGTGGCCAGAGGGGAGGAGGTGTGCCGGGAGCCCAGGATGTCCCTGAGCTCCCTGTAAAAGGGGCAAGTGATGGGGGCGGCCCCAGATCGGCTGGCTGCATCCCGGGCCTGGGCATAACCCTGCCGCAGCTCCTTCACCTTACTCCGGACATGGTCCGGAGTGCGGGCAGGGTGACCCCGGGCAGCCAGGCCGTCGGCCAGCCGAGCGAACGCATCCGTGTTCCGCCTCTTGCTCCCCATTACCTGGAGCACCTCCTCCTCGCTGCAGAGCCCCAGCAGGTCCCGCAGCTCGGCCTCCGTCCAGGAGGGGCCCCGCTGCTGCTTCCCAGACTGGGTGGCCCTCAGGCTGGGCTGGCTGCCCTGGCTCCCCTTGGGGGGGGTCCCCTGGGGGCGCTGGGGGGGCTCCTGGCTCGCCATCGCCGCTCTGTGGTGGGCTGATGGCTCTGCAGGCTGCCCGCGTGTGCAGGCTGCAGCCTGCACGTTGCCTCAGCTCCCTGCAGAGTCAGGGCGGGGGAGGGGACCTTTAAGGGGCCACTCCACGCAGCCACCAGTGAGCTGAGGGGCTGGAGAGAGCGTCTCTCAACCCCCCAGCTGATGGCCGCCATGGAGGACCCGGCAATTTCGACGTTGCGGGACGCGGATCGTCTACACTGTCCCCACTTCGACGTTGAACGTCGAAGTAGGGCGCTATTCCTATCTCCTCATGGCTGCGTCTACACGTGCACGCTACTTCGAAGTAGCGGCAGTAACTTCGAAATAGCGCCCGTCACGTCTACACGTGTTGGGCGCTATTTCGAAGTTGAAATCGACGTTAGGCGGCGAGACGTCGAAGTCGCTAACCCCATGAGGGGATGGGAATAGCGCCCTACTTCGACGTTCAACATCGAAGTAGGGACGTGTAGACGATCCGCGTCCCGCAACATCGAAATAGCGGGGTCCTCCATGGCGGCCATCAGCTGGGGGGTTGAGAGATACTCTCTCTCCAGCCCTTGCGGGGCTCTGTGGTCACCGTGGGCAGCAGCCCTTAGCCCAGGACTTCTGGCTGCTGCTGCTGCAGCTGGGGGTCCGTGCTGCATATACAGGGTCTGCAACTAGTTGTTGGCTCTGTGTATCTTGCACTGTTTAATGAAAGTGTGTCTGGGAGGGGCCCTTTAAGGGAGCGACTTGCTGTTGAGTCCGCCCCGTGACCCTGTCTGCAGCTGTGTCTGGCTCCCTTATTTCGATGTGTGCTACTTTGCCGTGTAGACGTTCCCTCGCTGTGCCTATTTCGATGTTGGGCTGAGCAACGTCGAAGTTGAACATCGACGTTGCCAGCCCTGGAGGACGTGTAGACGTTATTCATCGAAATAGCCTATTTCGATGTCGCAACATCGAAATAAGCTATTTCAAAGTTGGGTGCACGTGTAGACGTAGCCCATGGGGTTAGCGACTTCGATGTCTTGCCGCCTAACGTCGAAGTTAACTTCGAAATAGTGCCCGACGCGTGTAGCCGCGACGGGCGCTATTTCGAAGTTAGTGCCGCTACTTCAAAGTAGCGTGCACATGTAGACACAGCTTCATTGAGATTTATTAGCATTCAGCTGTTTGTGGAAGCTGAATATGACATCTGTCTATTTTAAGAATGTACATGGCTTCTTTTAACAAAGTAGCTGAGAAACTTTACAATCATTAAAATGTGATGTGTGTGGATACATATTTTAAATGAAGGGAAGTACTTTTATTTCCATTTTACAGATGGGGACCTGAGGCAGAAAGAATTAAATCAAATTTTAAAAGTTATTTCGGCTTTGCTGTAATCAACTTTGCAATGCCTAACTTACTCGGTAGCCTATGTTTAAAAAGGTATTTTGTCTCATAAAGGACAGATTCACAAAGAAACTTGAATATGGTGGCAATAATCATCACACTTAACATTTAGGCTAGTTGAAAATCACTGGGATCCACAAAGCCTGAATTCAATGCCTGGGCTTCCTACACAATGGCTGTGTTTACACTTGACCCCAGTTTCGAAGGGGGCGTGATAATCAGGGCCACAGGAGATTACTAATGAAGTGTTGCTGTAAAAACGCAGCACTTCATTAGGCTAATTTTCCCCCACAGTAACTTCAAGGTGTCAAACTTCTAAGTGCCAACATATGGAGGAGTAAAGGGACTTTGAAGTAGCTGAGTACTTCAAAGTGCCCATGGCTACACATGTGCTGGCACTTCAAATTTTGATGCTTCAAAGTTGTTGCGGGTGAAAATTAGCCTAATGAAGTATTGCATATTCACTACAACACTTCATTAATAATCTTTGGTGGCCCTGATTACCATGCCCCCTTTGAAGTTGGGGGCAAGTGTAGACACAGCCTATGACTGGGGATAGAGAGAGATGCCTCAAAATGGGCATCGGAAAAGTCAGCAACCTTGTTATTTCCTTGCCTAAATTAGCCAATGGGAGATGCCAAGCTGAAGGACATGCACCAAGCTTCATCCCTGCTATATATAAGCATCTAAATATAGTCTTCAGGAATACGCTTTCCTCTGCTTTGGATTCTTAGCTACAAAAGCTCTCTTGCCAACAATAAGAACATAAGAACATAAGAATGGCCATACTGGGTCAGACCAAAGGTTCATCCAGCCCAGCATCCTGTCTGCCAACGGTGGCCAATGCCAGGTGCCCCAGAGAAGGAGAACAGAAGACAATGATCAAGTGATTTATCTCCTGCCATCCATCTCCTGCCCTTGTACTGAAGGCTAGGGCACCATACTTTACCCCTGGCTAATAGCCATTTATGGACCTAACCTGCAAAAATTTATCAAGCTCTTTTTTAAACCCTAATAGAGTCCTGGCCTTCACAGCCTCCTCCGGCAAGGAGATCCACAGGTTGACTGTGAGCTGTGTGAAGAAAAATTTCCTTTTATTAGTTTTGAACCTACTACCCGTCAATTTCATTTGGTGTCCCCTAGTTCTTGTATTATGGGAAAAGGTAAATAATTTTTCTATATTCACTTTCTCCACACCATTCATGATTTTATATACCTCTATCATATCGCCCCTCAATCGCCTCTTTTCCAAACTGAAAAGTCCCAGTCTCTCTAGCCTCTCCCCATATGGGACCCGTTCCAAGCCCCTAATCATCTTAGTCACCCTTTTCTAAACCTTTTCTAATGCCAATATAGCTTTTTTGTGGTGAGGAGACCACATCTGCACGCAGTACTCAAGATGTGGGCGTACCATAGTTTTATATAGGGGAAGTATGATATCTTTTGTCTTATTATCGATCCCTTTTTTAATAATTCCTAACATCCTATTTGCCTTACTAACTGCTGCTGCACACTGCGTGAATGTCTTCAGAGAACTATCCACTATAACTCCAAGATCCCTTTCCTGACCTGCCGTAGCTAAATTTGACCCCATCATGTAGTACGTGTAATTTGGGTTATTTTTTCCAACATGCATTACCTTACACTTACCCACATTAAATTTCATTTGCCATTTTGCTGCCCAATCACTCAGTTTGCTGAGATCTTTTTGTAGTTCTTCACAATCTGTTTTGGTTTTGACTGTCCTGAACAACTTGGTGTCATCTGCAAACTTTGCCACCTCACTGCTTACCTCATTTTCTAGATCATTGATCATTGATATAGGCAATTTTATTTTAGAAAGAAACAGGAGAATGAAGAGTTCTCCTCTGTTAGCCCAGTCATTAGAATATTCACCTGGGATCTGGGAGAACCCTACTTTGAGTCACATCTCCAGGCTAGGGAGATCAGGGGCTTGACATATCTTCGGTATCTCATGGGTGAGTACCCCAGTGCTGGGAGGTGAGACAATCTTGTGTGGAATAATGTCAATATCTCCACTCCTTAACTGTTTCACTTTAGATTAAAAAAAAAAACAACAAGTCACAAGAATAATGAAATTGGTACCTAGAGAATTGATTTAATTACTACGCTTTTAAACCTCCCTGGGCCATTGTTGAAGAAGGTCCACTGTGAAATAATGAAAACATCCTTGGACCAGAGACCATAATAACTCCATATGATATGTGTGTAGCAGTATTTTTGATATTTTATCTCTGATTTCTGTGTGATCTGCTTTTTTTTAATTTCATGATGAATGAAACCCAAATGGTTCTGAGGTTCAATTACATCCAGATTCTTACACTATAAGAAACTCTTCAGATCTCTTGGGTTTCCAGAGGTGGACCAGAAATATAGCAAGAATAGTTATTTCTTTATGTCTGCATTTGGCTTGGGACCTGAAATTGCTGAGTCTAATAGACATGAAAAATATTGTGGAGAAAACCAGTTAACTCAGTAATGCTGAAGTTCAGCAAGTGGAACAGTTCTCATATGTTTTAAAGCCTTAGAGAAGTTATTTTATCAGAGCGAAGTTCACCATCCATATTTTTTTAACCACTTAAACACAGTTAGCCAACAAAGGTGAAATGTCTTTGTTTTGGTTAGCAAAAGAAATGCCTTCCCAGGCTTGAAAATATTTGGAAAGAAAGCTTCTGAAGCATTGGATGAAACACGTGCAAGCCAGAAGGAGTTGACCCAGAGACCACCTAATTAATGGTGTGGCAGCCTATGCTGCGCGTGCTTACAAATAATGATCCTGTCTTTTCTTCTGCTTTCAAACTATTAGTGATTTTTGTCTGTCAAAAGCCATCTTTATTTTAACAGTATTGGAAGGCCAAGAATTGCAGAGTTGTCCTTACTCACACTCAGACCACACAGCTGTGTAGAACACCTGAAGACTGGAGCACCACTGGGTTGTAATGTCCACACATCTGCCTCTTCCTATCCTTGTTCTGTGGCTTTGGTTCTTCCAGGAAGGTTCTAGTTAGCAGTGTATGCCAGAACTGTTAGTACCAGAAACTGTAAAAGAGTCATTCAAGTGATAATATGCCCCTGTCCTCATGTGTCCCTGCACACCATGTATCCTTGAATGTATCCCCATGTCCGTGTGTCCCTCTATCCCTACTCATACACCCACTCCTCCATTTCATTTGGCTCTGCACATCTACCCCTGTCCTATTTGTCTCTGTGCCCCAACTCAGGCACCCCCTCCTCTAGCTATATAACCATGCCTTCTCTGATACCCACCTCAACACTTCTCTCTCCTCTGTGTCCCTATGCCAGAACATTCATTCAGCCCATGTCCAATCTGTCCTCCCTCACTAGCCTCTAAGAGTCTCTGTCTGACCACTACAGCAATCTCATGATGTCTGTCTCCCAACATCCTTGGTCTCCTGACCTAACCCAACAGGCACAGTGATGAAGGCAGGCTCTTTCTTTTCCCTATATAACTGGGGCTGTGGCCACACTTGGCCAAAACTTCAAAATGGCCATGCTAATGGCCAAATCAAAGAATACTAATGAGGCACTTACTTGAATATTCAGCCCCTTATTAGCATTAGCATTAGCATGCTGCCAGCCGCAGCACTTCGAAAGTGCCGCTTTTGAACATGCATGGCTTGGCGTGGCTACATGGAGTCCTTTCCGAAAGGACTCCACTCATTTCAAAATCCCCTTATTCCTGTCAGCTGAAGTGTCAAAGCAACATGGCTGGCAGCATGCTAATGAGGAGCTAAATATTTATTTCAGTGCCTCATTAGTATACTTCGATTTGGCCAATAACACTGCCATTTCGAAGTTTTGGCCAAGTGTGGCCACAGCCTGGAAGCTGTTGGTGTGTTGTTACCACAGCAGACTCTTGTGATCAAAAGGCAGAATGGCTGGAATTTTTCCAAGGAAGTTACTTTCTTGTGTGGTGCTCTGTTCTAGTGACATGGCTCCCTCTGGTCGGCAAATGGAAGATCTTCAGCAACTTTCTGGCAGAGACTTTTATCTGGGCAAGAAATAAAAAGACACATGGCTCACACTTACGCAGTGGTGCACAATTCCCCAAGCCGTAATTACAGAAAGAGAGACAATACATGCTGGATAAAGAACAAACATATATCATAATTCACAGTGGCATCATTTTTTACTTCTGTACATGCAAAAGCCTAAAACTAATTTATAAGAAACATGTAAACCTCAGTTGAAATGCATAAAGTGCATGGGTAACAGAATTATTTTCATTCTAAAGGTAAGCCTCTTGAAATGTACTTTTCAATATTAAGTGCAATAAGAAATCCAAGATCTCTTACGTACGCTGTGGTCTAGTGAGGGGTTAATAGAAGAGAATGATTTTTGCTTTAGTTGTTGTCTCGTCAGAAAACTCAGTTTTTGATGCTCATAGTGATAATTGGTTTCCAAGCAATACAATCTGATACAAAATACTTATAATGCATTAGGATGTGTGGAGGATTTACTTTTCGCTTCTCCCTGTTTTCATTTGGTCTTCTTCGCTTTGATATAAAAAACTGGTCTTGGACCTCTGAAGTGTTCCATTTCCCATGCATACTTGACATGTTTCAAGATCACTGAAACTGTGACCATTTGAAGAAACTTTGCAGATGTTTGACATACAATAGACCACTGGCTGTTGATGATGAAACTTGGCAAACTGCAAAATAAGATGATGTAATCAAGAATTATATTTATGACAGTATAAAATATGTAAGAGGCTTTTTGTACATTCAGATTAGCTACAAAGTGACTTGTCACAAATGGCTATGGGTATAAACCATAATGTGAGATTCAGAAACCCTGAGTTTTAGGGCAGTAATGATTTGGTTTCATTACATGCTTTATATTGAGTGGTCATGTCTACACAGCATGCTGCTGCTGGGAGGGTCATGCAAATAAGGTCACCTGACAATGCAAATGAGGTGCTAATTTACAAGTTGGGTGCCTCATTTGCATACTGTCACGTGATTGCTGTTCCGGCAGATGTATCTGTCGCCGTAAAACAAGCTGCGTAGACAGGGTTCTGTGAACCAACCCACCCAATTGTCAACATCCCCTTATCCCTGACAAAAGTGAGGGTAAGGGGCTGTCGATCAGGGATGGGGCAGTTGTTTTACAGAACCCCATCTGCATGGCTTGTTTTGTGGTGACAGAAGCCACTGCCATGACAGTGATCATGCAAGACAATGAAAATGAGGCTTGTGGTTTGAAAATTAGTGCCTCATTTGCATTGTTGAGTGCTCTATTTTCATGACCCTCCCAGCAGCAGCATGCCATCTAGATGCGGCCAGCTTATTATAAGGTAAAATAAAATCCAGAATTAGAATGCCTTTAAATGTGGAGGAATTGTATTTTAAAACTTTGTAACTTGGATGCCTGTCTAGTTATAAACATAAGTCATTGGGAAGCATCTATCCTTACAGTATGGGCATCATAATCCTGTTTGATATATATGACTCAAACATTTTGACTGCATCTACATTAACAAGTTCTTTCAAAAGATTTTTCTAAAGAACAGGGCTTTTTCGAAAGATCATATAGAGCTTCTACACACACAAAGTGTTCTTTTGAAATTAGGATCATAGAATCATAGAACAGTAGGACTGGAAGGGACCTTGAGAGGCCATCGAGTCCAGCCCCCTGCCCTCATGGCAGGACCAAGCACTTTCTAGACCATCCCAGAAAGCCATCTATCTAACCTCTTCTTAAATATCTCCAGTGATGGAGATTTTAACACCTCCCTTGGCAATTTGTTCCAGTGTTTGATCACCCTGACAGTTAGGAACTTTTTCCTAATGTCCAACCTGAACCTCCCCTGCTGCAATTTAAGTCCATTGCCTCTTGTTCTATCCTCAGAGGCAAGGAAGAACAAGTTCCCTGCCTCTGCCTTATGACACCCTTTTAGATACTTGAAAACTGCTATCATGTCCCCCCTCAATCTTCTCTTTTCCAAACTAAACAAGCCCAATTCTTTCAGCCTTTCTTCATAGGTCATGTTCTCTAGACCTTTGATCATTCTCGTTGCTCTCCTCTGGACCCTCTCCAATTTCTCCACATCCTTCCTGAACTGTGGTGCCCAGAACTGGACACAATACTCCAGCTGAGGCCTAACTAGCGCAGAGTAGAGTGGGAGAATGACTTCTTGTGTCTTGTTTACAACACACCTGAATCATGTTTGCTTTTTTTGCAACAGCATCACACTGTTGACTCATATTTAGCTTGTGGTCCACTATAAGCCCTAGATCCATTTCTGCTGTACTCATTCCTAGGCAGTCCTTTCCCATTCTGTATGTGTGACACTGATTGATCCTTCTTAAGTGGAGCACTTTGCATCTGTCCTTATTAAACTTCACCCTGTTTATCTCAGTCCATTTCTCCAGTTTATCCAGACATTAAATTGAAAGAATGCAGTGCTCCTTTTGAAAGCGCTGTTGCATTCACATTTCAGGAAAAGCACCTTCTTTCTAAAAATGCTTTTGCAAAAAAAAATAAAAAAAACATGGGCAAATGCTCCATGGAGCCCTTCTTTCAAAATAGCAGTCCTTATTGCACCTGATTTTTTGATTCCTGGTCCGTTCTTTTGAAAGAGCGGGGACTATGTGGACACTCTCTTTTAAAAGAGCAGATCACTTTTTTGACCTGCTTTTTTGTGTGTGGACTCATTTTTTCAAAAGAAGCCCTTTTGTAAGAGATCTTCTGGAATGGCTTCTTTCCAAAGAGCTCTGTAGTGTAGACATAGCCTCTGTGTGCAAGTCCAGAAGTACCATTATTAAATTTGTTACCATGGCCGTGTCTACCCTAACCAAAATCTTCAAAATGGCCATGCAAATGGCCATATCGAATTTAACTAATGAAGCGCTGAAATACATATTCAGTGCCTCATTGGCATGTGGGCAGCCGCGGCACTTCAAAAATGACGCGGCTCGCTGTCGCGCAGCTCGTCCAGACGGCGCTCCTTTTCGAAAGGACCCCACCTACTTCAAAGTGCCCTTATTCCTATGAGTAGATGGGAATAAGGGGACTTCGAAGTAGCTGGTGTCCTTTTGAAAAGGAGCCCCGTCAGGACGAGCCGTGCGGCGGCAAGCCGCGTCAATTTTGAAGTGCCACGGCCGCCCGCATGCTAATGAGGCACTGAATATGTATTTCAGTGCTTCATTAGTAAACTTTGAAATGGCCATTTGCATGGCCATTTCAAAGTTTTTGGCTAGTGTAGACATAGCCCATAGGAGTGAGAGAGGCAAAAATCAGCAGCTTAAAGATTTTACGTACAAAAGTTTGGGATATATTTTAAAGGAATGTAAGGAAGTTACTTAACTGAATCCCACTGAATTTGCAAGGGATATAGGCCCTTAGACCTCTTTGAAAATCCCAGCCTCAAAACCAAATCATTTATGATTGTCCTCATCTCTTACTTGACTGAAGGAGAAGAATTGCTGATCTGAACATGAAATTATTTTAATTAGCAAAATATTTTGGGTTACTTGAAACGACGAACATAATAAAGCAAAGAATTATGAGGAGTCAAAAGACTTTTTGATGCATCATTAAGTGTTGTTTGTGGGGAGATTCAAGCCTTGTGAAAGCAAATTGTGTTTGCACTGTCAAACTACATCAAGGGTGCCATTATCAAAAGGAAGTTTGAAGATAACCACACAGGATTCAGATCCTGTAGGCCAACCTGATCATATTGCATCAATGTCCGGTATTTTCAACTTTTGAGGCTTCTGTTTCTAGTGCTAGTTGCCCAATAGATCCAGGTGTGCAGGTTCTGTGCACAGAAGTACTGTTCATCACTTGGAGCCAGGTAACACAGACAGTGTCATCTGTTGGTGTTATTTATCCATTTACACAGAAGTCAATGTAAATTATTCCATTATGGAAAAAAATCTATTTTATATCAAGTACTACCCTTTCTTAGTCTGCAATAGTTTGCTGCCATATTTTCTACTACTAACTAGTAGAAGCTGAAGAATACAAGATAGGTAGACTTGAAGAAAAGCCAAAGCCATTTTATTTACTCTGTTTAACAGAGGCCCAGCCTGACCCCACTGAACTCAAGGAGAGGTTTACCTTTGATTTCAAGGGGACCAAATTTCAAATCTGGGGAAAATACAACTTCTAAATTTATAACTGCATTGGAGAGCTGTTTAATGCTATAAAATGCATTTAAACAAGAGATAGATCTCTTTTAAAGTAGATTCACAGATTTACACTGCATATCCATATGACTACAAATGTTCTGAAGCATAACTGGTAATTAGCCAATTTCCTTTGCAATCTCTGTGACTACTTCTACAATAGAAGCATCTGTCTACAGAAGTTACTGTTGGAAAAGATGTTCCAATAAAACTTCTGTTGACAGATCGTGTCTGCACATAAAAGCGTATTGATCTTTGCATCCACTCTGTCAACAAAAGGGCTCCCCTTAGCATTGACAGTTTTTTGTTGACAATTTCTGCGGACAAAATGCATTATGCGTGTAGACACTCTGCAAGTTTTGTCTACAAACCCCAGTTTTGTCTGCAAAACTCTCTAGTGTATACATAGCCATAAAACATAAGTGGTCTACTTTTAAGACAAAAATGCTTGTGCTGAGCATACATCTAAACTCATAGGCTATGGTTACACTGACACCAACCACCAGCAGCTGTATGCAAATGAGCAGTCTCAAAAATGCAAATGGATGCTAATTTGCACATTTGCTCACCAGCAGAAGCTGCCACCAGCACAAAAAATGCTGTGTGAACATGGTTCTGCTGGCTAATCTCCCTCTTTAACAGCAGCCTCTGATGCCTGTAAAGAATCAGGCATAAGAGTCTGCCAACAAAGGCAGGGTTTATTCAGCACAAACACATAGCCTTTTTTGTGCCAATATGCAAATGAGCAGCAATTTGCATATTGTTGCCAGTGATTCAGGTCAGTGTAACCATAGCCATATTCTTTTTGAGATTGTGTTGTCAATGTGTAACATGAAAGCATTTTCTTTCCTTAGAGAAGATTTTTTCCTAAATTACAATGAAAAAATATATACAAGCTAACAAAAGTTTTTTTCCCCTTATCAGAATTAAATTTTATTCTTTTACCTTCTTCTTTGTTGTGGAAAGATTAAGACAATAACAGAAAATACAGCAATGACCACAAAGCTAAATGCTAGAGCTGTGAAGCAATTAAAACAATTAATTATGATTAAAGTAATTGCAATTATCACATGATTAAAAAGTAATAGAATACCATTTAGTTACATATTCTCAATGTTTGCTACATTTTCAAATATATTGATTGAATTACAACACAGAATACAAAGTGCACAGTGTTCACTTTATATTTACGTTTAATTACATATACTGGCACTGTGGAAATTTTTTTAAAACATAGCCTTAATCAAGTCACCAAATACCAGTACCACAGTGCAATCTTTTTATCTCTTCATCAAGAAAACTGAACATGAAAATGTAAAATTAAGTGCAAAAATAATTGAATCCAAAAATAAAACAATGTAAAAGTCTGGAGTTTGAATTCTACTCAATGCTAATTTTTGTTCAGCCAATCACTCAAATAAATATGATTACAGTTTGCAGTAGATAATGTGGTGTACTTCTTGTTTACACCATGTCACTTAAACATGAAAAGGTTGCAGCCAGCCTTTCAAGATATTTATGGGCCAGATATTCTAAAGATCCATATGTCCGTTCATGCCTTAACCATTCCAGAGGAGGTATCCATGTTATGGTGGATTCTAGCTGATCTAAAGCAGATCAGACCAATACATGTTCATATTCATTGTCTGAGTGAGATGCCACCAGCAGAAGCTTGATTTTCTCTTTTGGTGGTTTGGTTGCTGTAGTTTCCACATTGGTGTGTTGCTCTTTTAAGACTTCTGAACGAATGCTCCACACCTCATCCTTCACAGATTTGAGATGAAACTTCAGATTCTTAAATTTTCAGTTGTTCTTACTTCAGGCAGGGGTCTGGACTAGCTGACCTCCTGAGGTCCCTTCCCTCCTTAGAATTATATGCTTCTATGATTATTGTACCTATTTTTTTATAAATTCAAATTTTAAAAATTGGTATTCTTTGCATTTGTCAAATCTGCCATGAAAATGTTCTTAAAATGAACATGTGCTGGGTCATCATTTGAGACTTCTATCACGTGAAATGTATGGCAGAATGCAGGTAAAACAGAATAGGAGACAGACAATTCTCTCCTAAGAATTTCAGTAACAAATGTAATTATTTTTAATGACATCCATTAGCATGGAAGCAAGGCCTTTGGAATGGTATGTAAATATATTGCATTGCCAGCTACAAAAGTGCCATAGAAGTGGGTATTCTCGCTTTCAGGTGACATTGTAAATGAGAAGAAAGTTGTATCATCTCCAGTAAATGTAAATAAACTACTTTGACTTAGCTATTTACTGAGCAAGAAGTATAAATGAGGACTTATAGGCACTAAAGATTTACTTTGTTTAGTTTATGAGTGCAGCTGTGAACCAAAAAAAAAAAATGCCTTATGTTTGTAAGTTACAGTTTCATGATAAAGATTGCCCGCTAAAGCACTTGGATGACTGGAACTGAAAGATACTATTTCTTTTGTTTGTTTTCACAGACCAAATATTTATAATGAAATATAAATGTAGCACTCTAAGCTCTGTATTCTTTGTTGTATCTGAAATCAATATATTTGAATATGTAGAAAACATCCAAAATATTTAATCATTTGAAATGAGTATCCTGTTTAATAGTCTGAATAGTCACAATTAATTTTTGTTTGTTATGACCTTTGAGTTAATCACATCAATTAACTAAAATTAATCAACAGCTCTACAATTCCACCAAAAGGTTCATCTCTGAGTGGACAACTAACATATTGTATAGGAGATGACATTAAAATAAGTAAAAAAAATTAAGAATTGCTTAGGAAAATTAGATGTCTTTGAGTTGGCAGGACCTGATGAAATATATCCTAGAATACTAAATGAACTGTCTGAAGCAATATCTTAACCATTAATCACAATCTCTGAGAACTTGTAAAGAACAGAAGAGAGCCCAGAAGACTGTAAAAGGGCAAATATTTTATCTGTAGAAAGGGAATAAAGATCATTTAAGGAATTATAGATTCATCAACACAACTTGTTATCTGGAAAGATAATGAAACAAATAATCAAACAATCAATCTATACATACCTAGAAAATAATGTGAGAATTAGGAATCAGCATAGATTTCTCAAGAAGAAATCATGCCAAACCAATCTAATATTCTTCTCTAACAGGGTAATATACCTTGTTGATGCGGGGATGAAAGCAGAAGATGTAATATCTTCAATTTAGCAAAAATTTTGATATTGTCTCCCTTGACCTTCTCATAATAAAACTAGGGAAATGTAACCTGCATGAACCTATTGCAAGGAGGGCTACACAACCTGTTGGAAAAACCATACTTACAGAAAAGGTATAAATAGTTTACTGTCAATTTGGAAGGGCATATATTTCCTTGTACCAGTCCTGTTCAATACCATGACATTATTTGGACAATGGCATAATGGGTAAAAATATGCAGTTTGTAGGTGATACCAAGGTCATTTTGAAAAATTGGAGAAATTGTCTGAAAAAAAAAAGATTCAATTCAAGAAGGACAAATGCAAGGTACTACCTTTTGGAATGAATAGTTTATTCCACAGACATTAAAATAACAAATAGTTACCCAATAAAAGATCTCAAGGTTATAGTCAATCACAAACTAAATTTGAGTTAATAGTGAAATGTTGTTTCAGAACATGAACATCATTTGGAGTTGTATTAGCAGAAATGTTATAAGCAAGATTCAAGTAATTCTTCCACTTTACACAGAGCTGTTAAGTCCACAGCTAAAATGCTGTATCCAGTTCTGGACACTATGTTTTAGAATGATGTGGACAAACTGGAAACGATCCAGAGGGAGAGAAACAAAATGATTAAATGTCCCAAACGTGGCCTACAATGAAAGATTTTAAAGTAATGCTTTGTTCAGCAAGGAAAAGAAAAAGACTGAAGGCAGACATGACAATAGTTTTCAAGTATGTAAAATATGGTGATAAAGTGAAGGTGACGATTTTTAATCCTTATCCCTATCGCACAGGATACGAAGTAACAGGCTTGGTCAGAGCAAAAGAGATTTAGGTTAGACATCAGGAAAAAAAATTGTAACTATAAGGGCAGTTAAGCACCTAAGGGCTACATTTACACTGACCTATAGTGCCAGCAGCTTGATGCAAATGAGTTGTTTTTAAATTGCAAATGGCCCTCATTAGTATATTTGTGCAGTTCATTTTCATATTCGCGCGACATCCCCCTGCTGACAGAGGCTGCTGCAGGCAGAAAATAAGCAGTGTATTTGAGGTTCTGCTGGCGAAAATTTCCTTTGTTGGCAGCCCATTATGACTTGAAAGAAATCAGGCATAAGGGGCTGCTGACAAAGGGGGTTTTCACTGGCAGAACAACATTCACACTGCTCGTTTTCTGCTGGCAGCAGCCTCTGTCTTTTCTTTTCCATGCTAAAAGAAACATTATTTTAAAATCTTTCATTGTTGGCTATGTTTGAGACCTTTAATCATTTTGTTGCTCTCCCTCTGGATCTTCTCCAGTTTGTCCACATTTATTCTAAAACGTAGTGCCCACGACTGGTTACAGCACTTCAGCTGTGGACTTATCAGCTCTGTGTAAAGTGGAAGAATTACTTTCAGTTGCTTTGCTATTTCAAGAACGCTCATTTGCATCGAGCTGCCAGCATTATGAGTCAGTGTAAAAGTAGCCAAGGTGTTTGGGAAATCTCCATCTTTAGAGGTTTTTTTTAGATCACGTTGCACAAATGCCTCTCAGGGATAGTCTAGGTGACATTTAACTTTGTATTGAAATGGTATGAACTATACGACCTGTTGTAGTCTCCTCTAGTCCATGATTCTGATTCTTCTGATCACTGTCAAACTGAAATTACACAGTAGCTTACACATAATTCACTTGGTGAAATTATAGAGCTATTTAAAAAAAACGCAACTTGAAGAATATAATGAACAATTCTTGCAGGTTTTACAGTAATATGTCTAGATTTTACAAAGCAAATATCTGCAGAACAACCTGCCATGACATATTGTGGAAGCAGTTGTCACGGGAACACCATAACTGCCATATAGTGTCAAACCTGAGACCCACCCAAGTTTAGTATCATGCTGCTGATAGTGACCAACAGATGCTCCACAAGAAGGAGAAGGAATCCCAGAGTAGGAAGAAAGAGAATATTCTGTGATTGCATGGTGATTTATTCTTATCTCAAATACATATTGATTAAAACCCTGAAGCACAAAAATGTGTCATTATTAATTATGACTGAAGCTACAATTTTTTCATGGGGTTTACAGAGACCTCTGTAACTTCAGTCTATGATGGGTGGGAACTATGAGAACCCACACTTCTCGAGATATTGGGACCTCCACAATTGCACAGATGCTGGTGACAGGACTTTAAAACTCCCCATTTTGTTGCAAACATTTTTAATTGAAGTTGTGGACAAGTCACAGGCTTCACTGGTATTTTCTTATTGCCTGAGATCTGTCTATCACTTTTACTTAAAAAAAACCATCTGTGATAAAATTTTATCCTTCATTGTAGCTCCAATTGACTTGGATGAAGACATGTGCTGGCTGAGGATATGGCTCATCAGCACAAGAAATGAACCTGTGATCGAACTGGGCTCCAATGAGATTTCTGTCCATGAAGTACAGTAGGCAAGTGTGATTTCATCTTCTGTTATTTTTAACATATCTTCTATAATCTGCTTTCAGTTGAAAACATACCAAGGACCCCGGACATGGAGCCAGGGTTATTATCAGGGCTTTAGGCAATTGTGCCCACCTCTCTGAAGAGCAGCTTCTGCCAGGGGCCTGTTGCTTCTTCCCCCATCCACCGCCTGCGTGTGTTCTGCCAGGGGCTTGGTTCTTCCCCCTACCACAAGGCTTCTGCCAGCAGCCTGTGGCTTCCCCCACTGTGCGCACAGTTTCTGCTGAGAGTCTGGGGCTTCTGTCTCCAAAGTGTGGCTTTGTAAGGGGCCTAGAGCTTCCCTCCTTTCCCCACCAATGAGGCTTCTAGTGGGTGGTGTCAGCTCAGGTCTTCCCTAATACCCCCCTTCCATGCTGACTCCTTCTCATGTAGCTTTTAGTAATGTTCAGGGGCTTCACTGGAGCTGGAGCTAAGCTGCAGTGGCCAGGAACTTCTTTCTGCTGCTAGTCTGGCAACAGGGACCTGTCATTGGCTGGCTGCTGCTGTTGGAGAGGATCAGATGGGTGAGGAAAAGGGGGCATTGACATGTCCTGCAGTGGATAGAAGAGAGCATCCATGAGGAAGAACTAGATAGGAACCTTCATAGGCATATCCTCAGGTACAAAAGAACACAAGGCTGCCCAGGGGAACCTGAAAATGTGGTGCCTCAGTTTTGGGTACCCTACACAGTTACATTTTTCACGTATGACTAGGGAGCCTTTTCCCCAGAATTTAAGTCCAGTAGATCCAACTGTTATTTTATTTTATTAAATTTCTGGCAACCTCAAAAACAAAGTTAGTGCTTTTATTTAACTTTTAGAGGTCACCATTATTTAATGGGTGACATTTTAAATATATTTGGGGCAAAGTATTCAGTCTGATTATTAAATGCATAAATATCCAGGCAATCATTTTTAGCATTGCTAATCTCTTTTAAAAAATCCCAGTAAATTATAACTGAAAACTTATCCCCAACAACAGCTAAATTTTATAAAATACTCTTGTCAGTGCAATAAAACCAAGTCAGAACATCTGATGATTAGATTGTTGAAGACAGCACCTCAAAACATCTTTACCAAAAAAGAAAAAGTAAATGAGTTTTTTAGTCAACTCATAGGCATAAATTATAGGCTTCTGTAGTTTGGCTTAGTTCCACTGAAATCAGAGCTAAGTCTAAATTGGTTGAGGGATCTGGTCCAAAACATTTATCTTTTAACTGAGATAGATATTTTTTCATTGTTTCAGTGTTTTTAGGAAGTATATTTCTAGTTAAACAATCACCTAGCCCAATTATCTTTCTTGAACTCCATGACCGATCTTCTGACAAAATCCTGAGTAGACATGACTGATCCAAGTAGTGAGAGATTAATATACCTAGAAATGCAATTCCTTCCCTGTCTAGGATTGATTCCTCTTGGACAAAAGTAACTGTCATTGCTGATCTAATGAGTGTTGGGCAGAGTTTTACATCATTCACAAGAAATTGTCTGCTAGGTGTACATTGACAACCTGTAAAACTTGTTTGTTTTAGTATTTTTGTTTCTCATAATTTTGCCTTAGCACCTCCAATGCCTGCATCTTTGTGATTTACCTTCAGATGCAAACAGCTACTTTTCTGGCAGCAGTGGTGGCACCTGACTATCATAATTTGTTAACATCAGTTAAATGCACTATTTTTTTCTAATGATTTGAGATAACCCTGAAAAATTATTCTGTGAGTCATTATTAGTACTATTGTTAGTAGCGTTGTCAATCACCATCATAACTATGATTTTTTTTTCAAAACACAGATACTTCTGCTTCTATATTCTGGTTAAAAAATTAAAGGGCCCCTACTAGACATTGACTTTCTTTCAGCTGTTTAAAAACTGGAATTAGGCTTTTAAGTCATTTGGGATTAATTCACTTATGTTTAACATTTGCCTTTAAGAGACAGGACTAATCTACATACAATAATTTAGCAGCATAACTAGACTGGTATAATTGTACTGCTATAGTTATACAAGCATAATTCTCTACATCTATGTCTACACGAGACGCATCTGTCATCAGAAGTGACAGTTGGAAGGGATTTCCCAATAAAACTTCTGTCGACAGATAGTATCTACACATAAAAGACGATCAAAAGAGCAATCTGCTGTGTTGACAGAGCAGCCAGACCTCCTGGCCATCTCTTGACAGAACAGCCAACAGGAAGCTCAGCAAACAGGGCTGTCCAGTGAACTAGAACGCCTAACTGTCGAGAAAAGGGCCCTGGACCATGTACACAGCTGTTTTGTCAACAGAAAACTGTCAAAAAAGTTGTTATACCTGAATCCAGAGTGGTCTAATGCTGCCGGCAGAAGTGCTGAGTTTTGTCGACCATTGTTGACAAAGTACATTTTGTGTGTAGCTGCTTAGCAGATTTTTATGACAAAAGCCCAGTTTTTTTTCTGGAAAATCCCTCTTGTGTAGATGTAGCCCAGGTGGGCATTCTTATTCTGGATATGAATCCCTTTTTTACTATTTGGTTGGCTTGGGAATAAGGGAATTTTGAAGTGTGGGGTTTATGTTTTGGCGCTTGTGTCTATACAGCTGGCCTACATTTCAAAAGCAGAACTTTTGAAGTGCAACTGGCTGCCACTATGCTAGTGAGGCACTGAATATGAATGTCAGTGCCTCATTAACATGCCTGTTCCAAAAGGGAGGGGCATGTGCAGACATGGCTTTTGTGTTAAATCACTTTGAAGGTAATATAAGTTTACCTAAAACAAGAAGTATAGCAGAATAAATACAGTAGTACGTTTATGCTATGAATTTTCTCCGTGGAGATAAGCCCGGAGGCACATCTTATAGTGGAAGGTAGGTGTTTTTAGAAATTATAACCTTCACTCTTAGAAGTAGGATAATGTCAGTAAATTTATGTATAGATAAGTCAGTAAATTTCATCATGTAGGTAAGGAAACTCTTTTTTCCTATTGTCTTTCTTTGAAAATATATTGTTCTTCACATAGGTAAGGTTAAATTCTGGCCTCATCTGGGATGGCACAGAGCAACCTAAAAATCTGATTACCTAGGCGTCTGGATAGATCCTTTGCCAGCTCCTGCTTGTTATGGTCCAAATAAGGGTGTGCCTACACAAAAAAGGGACAGGTCATTTCTGTGCTCTGATACTTCCTGAGTGCTGGATGTAAGTTAATGTACTTTAGGGGTTGTACCAGCTCATGCTGGAGACACAACTTCTCCCATACCAGCACTAGAATTTATTGTCCAGAGGACTAATTGGTCAGACTAGAGAATATGGCCTGTTTTCTTAGTAATAACTGACAACGTTATCAGACATAGATGTATGACAGTGACTTTTGACCATGAGTGTGCTAAGGACAAAATTAAATGCTGGAGATGCCTATTTGTCTGATTTGAATAAAAATCCCATCCAAAATAGTCACAAAAGGTAAAAATTCTATAGTTTTGGCACCTGAACACCATTATCTAAGAAATAGCAGTTTAGTCCAAAATTTCATGGCTGGCTCTATTCCATCACTTCCTGTTCAGAACTCTCTAGTTCCCAGTAAAAATACAGAGACTGAATTTCATAGAGAACTTGATGCACTGTTTCTTTTTGTGGCTCACCAAAACAGGTGCCAGAGTGCACTGTGTGCCAAATACTGTTTAGCTGTAGATTTTATGTCATAGCTATGCCTACACTACAAAACAACCTTGAAGTTGAGCATCTACACACAAAAAGCAGCCCTCCCTTACATTGAAGTAGGGTCCCTGTACCTCAAAGGGAAACATCTACACAGCAACAGCCCCTACTTTGAAGTAAGAGGCCAGGATATCATGCAGGCAGGGTCACATGACTCACAAGCCCTTCTGGGCTCGCAGCCAGCTGCTTCCTTAAAGCGACCCTCCCAACACTCCTACTGTCTGTGTGTTCAAGGCTGCCAGGCTGCACACAGCAGGGCAGACTGTGTGCTTGAGAGAAGATCAGGAGAACATGCCTGGCCAGGCGTTCTCCCAGGAGGCTCTCCTGACCACCATGTCCAGCCTGCTGGCCACACTGCTTGTCATTATCCTTGAGCAGCATGGCCAAGCTGCTCACATGGTCACCAGCTTACAGGACCTGGGCAGGGCCCTGCTGCCCCTTCCCCGACCCTCCCCCAATGGTCCAGCACCAATGGGCCTTCACCACCAGCACCGAATGGTGGGACTAATTAGTACTGGGGGACTGGGACGATGAGCAGTGGCTGAGGAACTTGCGAGTGCAGTAGACAGTGGCAATTGCACTATGGAGGCTGGCCACCCCAGACAGCCACCTGCCTGTGGGTCACCAACTTGGGGCAGGCAAGGCCACTGTCAGAGCAGTGCTGCTAGAGGTAAGTCTGGCTCATGCCACAGACCCATCCTGGGGAAGGGACTACTGGGCGGAAAGTGGGGAGCTTGCAGGGGATGGGGCAAGTAGGGTGTAGGTCTTGCCAGGGTTGTGGCAATGGGGCAGGAGGCCCAGCCAGGGATGGGAGAAGGGGAAGGGGGCACCCAGTCTGGCATTCATAGACGTGTCTTCCTTCCACCCCTACAGTTCATCTGAGCCATCAACACAGTGCTCCTGTGACACTTCATCTCCATCACGGACCTGGACATCACCCTCACCGGGTTCATGGAACTGGGGTTCCCAAATTGTTTCAGTGGATTGGATGGAACTCACCTGGTGATCCAGGCCTTGGACCACAGCAGAGGCACCTGCATTAACAGGAAAGGGTACCACTCTGTGGTACTCCAGGCCATGCTGGACATGAGAGGCTGCTTCCTGGATGTTTGTGTGGGGTTGCCAGGCAAGGCCAATGTCTGGGACACTAGATGCAGGAAGGCAAGTATGTCCCTCCCCAGGAGCTCCCACTCAGGTACCTCATGATGTCACCCTGTATCATGGTTGATGCTGCATACCCCCTGCAGCCATGGCTCATACAGCCCTGTATGGGACACACCACCCTGCTACAGGGCAACTTCAACAGATTCATAAACCATGCCAGGGGCACTGTCGAGCGGACATTTGGGAGGCTGAAGGGAAGGTATTGCAGCCTCCTCACTAGGCTGGAAGTCAGCCTCCCAAAAGTCCCTGTGGTGGTTGCCACCTTCTGTACGGTCTACAATCTTGAGAAGGGAAGATGGGAACCCTCCTTCCAGGGCTGGGGTGTGGACTTGTAAGCTGGGTATGAGCACCCAGCTGCTCTCCCATGCTGCCAGGCCCAGAGGAATAGGGTGAGGGTCTGGGAGGCCTTATGTAAGACCTTTGCCAGGGCCCACCCTGACCTGCCCAGCCACCCTCTGCACCACAAGCTTCCACACCATACCCCCCTGCTCCCCACCTCACCATTCCCCCCCGCCCCATGCACTAGCAGGTCAGGGTTAGGGTGGGAACATTGAACTTTATCGTTGGGGTAATAAACATATTTGGCAAAAAACAATAAAATGAGTTGAGCTATGTACTTGGGGAAAATGCTGTACAGAGGGGAAGTGGGGAGGGGGGGCTGAGATGGGGGACTGAACTTGGAGAGGAGCCAGGATGGGAGAGGGATCAGTTGCCCATTGGCATAGAGGGCCGGAAGCCACAGTGGTGGCAGCTGCATCTGCTGGCCCAGGTCCAGGGCCCCCATGGGGCTGGAACAGGGCCAGGACCATGGGGAGGTAGGGGTGGGGTGGGGGTGCCACAGACTCAGCCTCCCCAGGCTGCGCAGAGGGGATGGCTGGGGCTGTGACAGGTGTGCCTGCCCTGGCCAGGATCCACCAGCTCAGTTTAGTGCAGGTGACTGAGGCCAGATCCACCAGGCAGCAGGCACCTGTGGGAGGGGAGGCTGCAGGCCAAGCTGGGGAGGGGTAAGGAGGTTGGGCGAGGCAAGTGGCCATGGCCGGGGCAAGGGTATCTATGCTGCCAGCCAGGCGCACCCATACCTCTCACTCCACCCCAGCCAGTCATGGAGCATTCTGGTCATCTCTATCATGACCACTCAGATGGCAGCCCCCTCCTCATCCCAGTAGCACCCTCTTCATGTGGCCCTGCTGTGGCCACGTAGGGATGCAGGCTACTCTGATGGGCTGGAGCGGCTCCCCAACAGTGGTCCTGTGGAGACAGAAGGGGACAAGAGGATGTCCCATGAGTGCTGTATCCCTCCCTGGGGGGTTGGGGGCCCCATTCTGCTGGCCTCCACCCCACTCCCCTGCCATCCAATGGCCCGGGGGCCCCATGGGATCCTGGGTGCTGAGAGATTCCTGCCTGGTGAGGGTTGGACCATGTTCAGTGCCTGCCTTCCTTCTCTGGGCTGTGGGGTGTGGGGCAGTTCCTGGGGGGGCATGTCCCCAGACTCTGTGACATCCTGATCACCCCATACCTACCAGCTGCAACCTCTAGAAGCACAATTGATGTTTGGGTTGATGAGGCTGGACTGGTCATCCTGGAGGGGAGGGCAATGACAAGGGCCCCATCACTGGAGCCCTCATCATTGCCTTTGGTCTCAGTGGTCTGGTACCTGCATGGGGGGGCAGGTGGCACCTTAGGGGCCCACCTCACCACTGGTGTCCATGGAGGGTGAGGCAGGGCAATGTCCACCACGTGTTGTAGGACAGACACCTCCCTCAGCCCCAGGAACCTATGCAGTTTCCTGTAGTGGGGTCAGTGGGCAGGCTGTGCCCCCAAATGTTTTGCAGCATTCTGGGGTTTGCAGTATGCCTGCTTCAGTTCTTTAATCTTGATTTGTACACTGTCCCTGGTCAGTGTGGGGTGGCCTCAGGTGGTGAGACTATCATAGGTCTCTGCATTTCACTGACAGGTGCCAGTTTGCTTAAGGACCTCCTCCACCACCCCATAGAGCAAGAAGGTCCTTCATCTCCCCTTTGATCCAGGAGGAGGCCCTCTTGGCTCACACTTTGCCTGGGCACTGCAAGCCCTGTAAGGTGTCATCCTGGGCCTCCAGGGGAGCACTGGGGGGTCCTCCCATTCTGCCATATTAGCCAGGGGAAGTGGATGCTGGCTGCAGCATTGAGTGGGACACTCCAACTGGGAGCTCTAGCTGCCCCTGCTTGTGCCACCCTCTCAGCTTTTTGCCTGGGGTTGCCAGGGAGCTGGTTCTTGTCAGATGGCCAGCAGGTACCATAGAGCCCTTCCGGGGCTGACCAGAGTGTCTCCATGCTCTGGGGAGGGCCACTGCCACGAAAGACCCCTTACTTGTCTACACACACCCTACTTCAAAGTTAAACCTTGAAGTAGGGCACTACTCTTCCCAGGAATGGAGTAAGAACATCAAAGTTACCGTCCCTTACTTTGAAGTTAACTTCAAAGTAAGGGAAAGCATATATAGATGCTCTGCATGCTACTTAGAAGTAGCCCCTTATTTTGATGTTAACTTTGAAATAAGATCCTTGTGCAGACGCAGCCCATGTGAAGTGTTTAAAATAAAATGTATTGTTTTTCGAAAAAGATATGGTGTAGTTAAATCAGCAGTGTTAAGCGGACCAGACTAGATGATCATAATGGTTGCATCTGTCCTTAAAAATCTGTACTTTTTTCATTAATTTCCATATGTTCAAAAATCTTTCTACTAGGTGGTTGAATACTTTATATGTGCTCAGTTCAATACATAAAGGTTGTGGCTACATTGCCCCATGCTTTCAGAAGGGGCATGCAAAAGCAGCTGATTGGAAACGCAAATGAGGCACTCATTTATATATCTCACACCTTATTTTCCTACTTGTGTGGGATCTCAATTTTGAAAGAGCTGATTTAGAAAGCTAAAAAAGCCATGTGGAAGGGGTTCATTTTAAAGGAAACACCTCTTTCAAAAGCACCCTTCTTCATACTTTTTTTCAGGAAGAAGGGTGCTTTTGAAAGCAGGGTTTCCTTACCAATGAACCCCATCTACATGGCTGCTTTAGCTTCCAAAATCAGCTCTTCTAGAATCGAGATCTGCAAAAGTATGAAAACGAGGCATTAAATATGTAAATCCATATCTCAATTGCATTTCCAATTGTCCGCATTTTCATGCCCCTTCTAAAAGGGAGGGTTAGTGTAGTCACAGCCATGGCTATGGCTACACTACAGTGGTATTTTGAAATAAGATAGTTTGAAATAGCTATTTCAAAATAGCACAAAGATATTTCAAAATAACATTTCCAGACACAAAGCCCTATTTTGAAACTGCCATTGGGTGCCATTTTGGCTTATTTTGAAAGAACACCATTCTGTGTCCTAATAGAATATATTTTGAAATCTCTGTTTTGAAATAGGTGTTATTTCCTCTGCAATGAGTGTTACAGATTTTGAAATAATGCAATGGTTTTGAATTTATTTTGAAATAATGCATGTGTAGACTGGGGTGCATCTACACTTGCATTCCTCTTTCAAAAGAGGTATGAAAATGAAGTAAATTGAAAATGCAAATGGGGCATAAATTTGCATATTCACCACCTCATTTGCATAATCTAATTTTGAAAGAACTTTCAAAAGAAGAAAACCAATGTAGACGCTGCTCTTTTGAAAGTAAATCCCATCTTCGAAAGAATCCTTCTTCCCATTAAATAAAGGGAAGAAGGATTCTTTCGAAGATGGGGTTTACGTTCAAAAATGTCTACATTAGCCCAAAACTTTGAAATGGCCATGCAAATGGCCATTTTGAAGTTTACTAATGAAGCACTGAAATACCTGTTCAGCGCCTCATTAGAATGCACTAGAATGCATTAGAAAGTGATGGCACTTTGAAATTGATGCGGCTTGCTGCTACATGGCTCTTCCAGACAGGGCTCCTTTTCGAAAAGACCCCATCAACTTCGAAATCCCCTCATTCCTATCTGCTGTAAGGAATAAGGGGATTTCAAAGTTGCCGGGGTCCTTTCGAAAAGGAGCCCTGTCTGGACGAGCCGTGTGGCAGCAAACTGCGTCAATTTTGAAGTGCTGTGGCTGCCGGCATTCTAATAAGGAGCTGAATAGGTATTTCAGCACTTCATTAATAAACTTCAAAATGACCATTTGCATGGTGTTTTGGGCTGGTGTATACATGGCCAATGACATGAAACTGCATCTGGAACCCTGTCCTGGAATTCAGCCCTAACTATCTGAAAGTTTTTCTTATTGACCAGTAAACAATATATTATAACAGTTAATTTTTGTAGTGTCTTTCTATTATTCTAATTCAGTCACAAATCTAAGCAAGAAATAAACACTCCCAAATTACAGTTAGATAAATAAATAAATAAAGGGTTAGAGTGCTTTTTTCTATCATCTTCTAAAACACATCATGCTATCCTTTCCTATCGTATATGTTTGAGTCACATTAGAAAACTGCAGATTCTGTAATTTTGATAAACTATTTAGTATAATGAATGGATTTCCCTGAATAATTCTTATATTATTTCCAGAAAAATTAATTATGATCAATCTGAACCAAGGCAGCTGCCTACACATAAATTTGGTTGAAATCAAATTGATTTGATATAATTACCTAGTGATGATAGAGGAGCTAGAGTAGACAGTATTATAAGCTTCGTGTTAATCATAGTCAGTCTGAAAAACATACATCTTCTTATACATCAGTCTTTACCTCTTGTAATGTGATTAAGGAGATCGACACTAAGATATATAACACATGTATAACCACATTACAGCCCTTCAGACACATGCTTCATAAAATTAGTCCAATACCACAACCTTGTGCTGAATATGTTTCGCGAAAACTAATTACAGGGTGAAACTCTCTATTCCTGGAGCCTTGGGACCTGTCTGGTGCTGAATGAGAAAATTTGCTGAACCCTGGGAGGTCAATATTGTCTAGCAGCATTACCTACACTTCCACTGCTTACTGAGATCTTAGAAGTCATTTAGGGGTAAATTATATTTAAATAGCAGCACAGAACATTGAGAGCCAGCTCTACTGTCTGTAAACAAACTTTACGGGACTATGAAAAACTTGGCCACACCCATGATAAATGGTCATCTGGCTAATATCATGCCAGATTATGGATGTTCCCAGATAAGAGAATGCCAGACTAGAGAGGTTTAACTTGTAGATGACATTTCCATTGGATGTTACACCTCTCTTTCTGCCAGCAGAGGGTCAAAATGAAAGGAGTGACAATGAAGTTGATGGCAATGAGCTCAGAATAAAACTTGTGATCCCTATACTCATGAGGTACTATAGAGGAAACAGTGCTGAAAAATTAAATATGTAGGGGAAATTATCTGAAGATATCCAACGAAGACATATTTTGATGGCTGATGGTAAAAAAGTGTTTAAGTTATTCTGACTATATTGTTTGAAATATAATTGAGATAATACTGGTGACATCTAGATCATTTCTATCTATGACCAATTACTTTCATGTCTTCTCATGGATTTCAGAATGGACTATTTGCAGACATCTTTGGCCACTTAAAACTGATATACGTTGGTAAGGTTTAGTTTACTGTAATGGCATCACTACATATTTAAAGAATTGCAAGAAACAAAAGAATTCAAATCCTTCAGGTGAAACCTTGGCCTTATTTAAATCAAAGTGATTGTTACCATAGACTGAAGGGGAGCCAGAACTTCCATTCCCATGTTTAATTTAATTCTTTCCTTACTTTGCAAAGTTTATAAACTGAGACTTGAAGACAAGACACCTAGAAACTGAGGAGAGCTACTGCTTAAATGAAAACAATGAGTACATTAAATCTCCTTAATCCGGGTTTTTATAACCAGGCAACACCTATGGGTCAGAGCTCCTGAAACACCTACATATGACAGTAAAAATGAAATCACAGTTGAAATACAAGGAGACCTATAGCACCTTAAAGATTAAAAAAATTATTTATTAGGCAATTAATTTTCATGGGTAACACCCACCTTTGATATTCACAGGAATGGCACCCATCCCACTTAATTTACTTCTTCCACTGGTCCTGTTAATGACAGGTGGCTTCCCTGCCACCCTTTCAGGTTATATTTTTTCCTCCTCCTACCTTCTGCTATATAAACTCTGGATTCTTATTATCCGCTCCAAATCTGAAAAAGTGGGTCTTGCCCACCAAAGATCGTTACTTAAATAAATAAATGTGTCAGTTTTTAAGGAGCTACATGACTGCTTGGTTTTTGTGATGCTACAGACTAATGTGGCTACCCCTTTAATTTTAAAAGCAATGCATTAGGGATTTATTTTATGACATCTTATACATGTACAGTACTCTGTAATGATTTATGTAATGATTTGTACATACAGAGCTTTAATAACAGACTTTGTTTATTCTTTTATGGCAACAACCATTGCCTAGCAAAATTCCATAATCTGGCATAACCTATTTCCCAAGGTTGCTCAATTAAATAGGTTCAAGTGTATTACTCACCTTTGGGTCCAGATCTCAGAATACTGGGGTCAATTGTTCTGAAAGCAATTAACTCCCTGGCAAGTCTAAAAAAGAGCCCTGCCTTGAGATCCATTTTGACCACAATTATGAAAATGCAATCAAAGTATGGCATAATGTTTCATAACAGATATGGATTTCAGGGCAGAAAACATGAAAGAACCTTATATTACTAAGATTCACTGTAATGAATTTTTCATAAAGCAACTTTGAAATTTCCTGATAGTTGTCAGTTTGATTAATGCAAACTCCACTCTCTCCAACTCATTGTGACTAACTAAAAAGTCTTTGAACAAGCCAGGAATAGAAATAATTGGTAAGTGGAAGTGTTAAGCTGTCTGCATAGTTTTGCATATGGCAACCTGACCTCCTATAATGCAAAGTGGAACTGCAGTTAATGACAAAGATTTTTGATAACACCTAAAATAAGGATTTTTTTAATATTTTCATTCCCCAGGCATTCTTTGGAAATATAAATAAGTGTACTGTGTTGCAGACCTTATTCACATGAATAACCTTTGCTAACAGTTAAAGTGGCAGGCCAAAGAAAATGAAGGCTGTGTCTTGTTTCATTTGTGATGAATGAAGCAGAATATGGTTTAAGCTGAGTGAGTGAAACTTTATTAAACTCTGGGCACCGGTTTCTTCATGTGGCTAAATTCCTTCCACCATTGACAGGGCATCTTCCCAGTGAAAGTATGTTCTGGTCCTTCAGTGCCCTACCCCAAGAGCTTTCCTTTTAGCATAGAGATGTTTGGGAGGGGGTTACTTGAACAGCAAGGCCTTTTGCATCTGGTTTCTCACCTGGGTGAAGGATCCTGGAGTTGTGTCATCCTGGAGTGTGTGTGGAGCCGCCAACAACCATCCTTTCTACCAGGGATCAAAAGAGGTCTAAAATACGGGCAGGTATTCTCAACACCTAGGGATACAAAAATGCTGTCCCCAACCAGTTCCTACTTGTCTCCTTTAGCTTCCCAGAGTAACTCACACCAATCAAATATCTAATCCACATTTTCAGTCACTTGCCCCTCCTTGGTATATTTGTACAGATCTGTGCTATCAGAGCAGCCCTCTGCTTCCATCCACTGCCTGCCTCTGAGCTGCTCTGCCACTCTTTTTAAAACTCTGTTGCAGTTTGTGCAGTCTTTGCAGGTGTGGCTAGTCAGAGTCACCAAAGATCAGAGAGCAACGAAGGGTCCTGTGGCACCTTATAGACTAACAGAAAAGTTTAGAGCATGAGCTTTCGTGAGTTAACTCACTTCTTCAGATGCTGGTCCTGGAAATCTGCAAGGCCAGGTATAAATAGGCCAGAGCAAGGCTGGGGATAACGAGGTTAGCTCAGTCAGGCAGGCTGAGTTGTATTGTCATCAGTAGATCTGGAGGTGTGAACTCCAAGAGAGGGGAAGCTGCTTTTGTATTTAGCCAGCCATTCACAGTCTTTGTTTAATCCTGAGCTGAGGGTATTGAATTTGCAGATGAATTGTAGCTCAGCAATTTCTCTTTGGAGTCTGGTCTTGAAATTTCTTTGCTGCAGGATAGCTACTTTTAAATCTGCTACTGTGTGTCCTGGGAGATTGAAGTGCTCTCCTATGGGTTTTTGTATATTGCCATTTCTGATGTCTGATTTGTGTGCATTTATTCTTTTACGTAGAGACTGTCCAGTTTGTCCGATGCATATAGCAGAGGGGCACTGCTGGCACATGATGGCATAAATTACGTTGGTAGATGTGCAGCTGAATAAGCCCACGATGGTGTGGCTGATCCGGTTAGGTCCTGTAATGATGTTGCTGGTGTGTATATGTGGGCAGAGCTGGCAACGAGGTTTGTTGCATGGATGGGTCCCTGAGATAGAGTGACTGTGGTGCGGTGTACAGTTGCTTGTTAGGATTTGTTTCAGGTTGGCAGGTTGTCTGTGAGCAATGATAGGTCTGCCTCCCAAGGCCTGTGAAAGTGTGGGATCATTGTTCAGGACGGGTTGTAGATCCCTGATGATGCGCTGTAGAGGTTTTAGCTGAGGACTGTAGGTGATGGCTAGTGGTGTTCTGTTGGTTTCTCTCTTGGGCTTGTCCTGTAGTAGGATGCTTCGTGGCACACGTCTGGCTCTGTTGATTTGTTTTCTCACTTCCTCAGGTGGGTATTGCAGTCTCAAGAATGCTTGGTGCAGATCCTGTAGGTGTTTGTCTCTGTCGGAGGGGTTGGAACAAATGCGGTTGTATCTAAGTGCTTGGCTGTAAACGAGGGATTCTGTGGTGTGTCTGGGATGGAAGCTGGAGGCATGAAGGTAGGCATAGCAGTCAGTGGGTTTATGGTACAGGGTGGTACTGATGTGTCCTTTGTGTATAAGCACGGTAGTGTCAAGGAAGTGGATCTCCTGTGTAGATTGGTCCAGGCTGAGCTTGATGTTGGGGTGGAAGTTGTTGAAGTCCCGGTGGAATTCCTACAGAGTCTCCTTCCCATGGGTCCAGATGATGAAGATGTCGTCAATGTAGCGTAAATAGAGCCGGGGTGTTAGTGAACGAGAGTTGAGGAAACGTTGTTCTAGGTCAGCTATGAAAATATTGGCATATTGAGGGGCCATGCGGGTACCCATAGTTGTGCCGCTGATTTGAAGGTATATATTGTCACCGAATCTGAAATAGTTGTGTGTGAGTATAAAGTTGCAGAGCTCAGCTGCCAGATGTGCTGTAGCATCATCATGGATACTGTTCTGGACAGCATTTATTCCATCTTTGTGTGGGATGTTGGTATACAGAGCCTCTACATCCATGGTTGCTAGGATAGTGTTTTCTGGTAGGTCACCAACGTATTGCAGTCTTCTCAGGAAGTCAGTGGTGTCGCGGAGGTAGCTGGGGGTGTTGGTGACATAGGGTCTGAGGAGAGAGTCCACATAACCAGACAGTCCTTCAGTGAGAGTGCCAATACCAGAGATGATGGGGCATCCAGGATTTCCAGGCTTGTGGATCTTGGGTAGTAAGTAGAAGATGAACGGGAAAAGAGTTGAAGAAAAGTGGAAGTATTTTAAAGAAGTCTTACTGAAGGCACAGGAAGAAACAGAGAAATCCTTAGTCAGATTAAATTCAAAAAAGGATGCACACAAGAAATGGAAATGAGGACAGTTGACTAAGGAGGAGTATAAACATACGGCTGGAGAATGCCGGACAGTAATCAGGAAAGCAAAGCACAATTGGAATTGCAGCTGGCAAGGGATGTGAAGAGTAACAAGAAGGGTTTCTACAGACATGTGAACAATAAACAGGTTATCAGAGAAGGTGTGGGGCCATTACTGGATGGGGGAGGTAACCTAGCAAGAGATGATGCAGGAAAAGCTGAAGTACTCAATGTTTTTTTTGCCTCACCCTTCACAGACAAAGTCAACTTCCCAATGACAGTCCTAGATGATGCAGTATGGGAAAGTGGAGGGCAGCCATCTGTAGGGAAAGAACAAGTTCTGAGCTATCTAGAAAAACTAGATGTGCACAAGTCCATGGGTCTGGGTTTAATGCTCCCCATGGTACTGAGGGAATTGGCAGAGGTCATTGCTGAACCTTTGGCCATTATCCTTGAAGACTCTTGGAGATCGGGGGACATACCAGATGACTGGAAAAAGGCAAACGTAGTGCCCATCTTTAAAAAAGGAAAGAAGTACAATCCAGGGAACTATAGACCTGTCAGCCTTACCTCAATCCCTGAGAAAATAATGGAGGGAATCCTCAAGGAATCCATTTTGAAGCACTTGGAAGAAGGGAAAGTGATCAAAAGTAGCCAACATGGATTCACTGGGGCAAGTCCTGCCTCACCAATCTGATCAGCTTCTATGATGAGGTAACAAGCTCTGTGGACATGGGGAAGTCAGTGGATGTGATATACCTTGACTTCAGCAAGGCTTTTTATATGGTCTCCCACAACATTCTTGTCCATAAGTTAAGGAAATATGGATTGGATCCTTGGACTATAAGATGGATAGAAAGCTGGCTTGATGGTCGGGCCCAACGGGTAGAGGTCAATGGCTCAATATCTGGATGGTGGTCTGTTTCAAGCGGAGTGCCGCAAGGCTCGGTTCTGGGGTCGGTGTTATTCAACATCTTCATTAATGCCCTGGATGAGGGACTGGATTGCACCCTCAGCAAGTTTGCAGATGACACAAAACTAGGGGGAGAGGTAGATACATTGGAGGGTAGTGAGAGAATCCAGAGGGACCTGGATAAATTGGAGGACTGGGCCAAAAGAAATCTGATACGGTTCAATAAGGAGAAGTGTAGAGTCCTGCACCTGGGGCAGAAGAATCCCAAACATTGTTACTGGCTGGGGACCGATTGGCTCAGGAGTAGTACGATGGAAAGGGACCTAGGGGTTATGGTGGATGAAAAGCTGGATCTGAGTAAACAGTGTGCCCTTGTAGCCAAGAAAGCTAACAGCATACTAGGGTGCATTAGGAGGAGCATTTCAAGCAGATCTAGAGAAGTAGTTATTCCTCTTTATTCGGCATTGGTGAGGCCACCTCTGGAATATTGTGTCCAGTTTTGAGCCCCCCAGTATAAAAAGGATGTGGATTTGTTAGAGCAGGTTCAGCGAAGGGGAACAAAAATGATTAAGGGCCTGGAGCACAAGACCTATGAGGATAGGCTGAGGGATTTGGGCTTGTTTAGTTTACAGAAGAGAAGACTTAGAAGTGATTTAATAGCAGCCTTCAACTTCCTGAATGGGAGCTCTAAAGAGGAGGGTGAGAAACTGTTCTCAGTGGTGTCAGATGGCAGAACAAGGAGTAATGGTCTGTAGTTGAAGAGGGAGAGGAGTAGGTTAGATATTAAGAAAAACTACTTCACCAGGAGGGTGATGAAGCATTGGAATGCGTTGCCTAGAGAGGTGGTGGTTTTTAAGTCCCAGCTGGACAAGGTCCTGGCTGGAATGATTTAGTAGGGGTTGATCCTGTTTGAAGCAGGGGGCTGGACTAGATGACCTCCTGACATCCCTTCCAGCCCTATGATTCTGTGATTCTCTTGTCCTCCAGGCCCTCGTGGATACCCAAGGATGTTTCAACGATGTCTGTGTGGGCAGGCCGGGCAGGGCCCGACGATGCCCGCATCCTGCGGAACTCATGACTCAGCCGCAGGATGGCAGAGGGCTCTTACCTCCACCCCATGGGACCTGCCATGCCCATTCCCCCGTGCATCGTCGTGGATGCTGCCTACCCACTCCAGCCCTGGCTAATGCCCCTACACGGGACGCACCAACGAGAGCCAGGACTTCTTCAATGCCAGCCTCAATCATGGCAGGAACACCGTACACCTCCTGATGCGCCTGGAGGTAGGCCTGCCCAGCATGCCCGCGGTCATGGGTGCCTGCTGTGCACTGCACAACCTCGTGGAGAGCAAGCAGGAGCTCTTTGTGGCACACTGGGCAGCTGAGGCTATGCCGCACTATTAGCAGCCAGGTGCAGTCCTGTGTCACCAGGTCAACCAAGATGGGGTGCATGTGCAGGAGGCCCTCCGGGAGACCTTTGCCCGCGGGCCCCCATGACCTGGCCCCACTCACTCTATGCAACCCCCTTGCTCCCCAGTTCTCACACCTGCCCCACCAGCACCGCCCTTGCCATCCTCACTCAAGGCAGCACAAATACATCGGTAAATAAATTCAAGTGCTATGTTTGGAACAGAAAGAACATGTGACTATTTACAGGGTGGGGGAACTATTTACATGGGGGATGGGGGTGAACTATATACATGGGGAGGTGTGGGGCCTCAATCCTCCATCAGAGTGGCTGGTCGGGAGCCACAACGGCCCCTGAAGCCACTACCACCCCAGGTGCGGGGACCACGGTGGGGCCGGGATGGGGCAGGTGGAACAGGGAGGTAGGGCTGGACTTGGGTATCTAGGGGCTCGGACTCATGGAGGAGGAGGGGGGAGCCACAGACAGGCAGGGCTCACCTGGCCACAGCCAGCGCACCAACTTCCGCCACTCGGCTGGGGTCATGTTGGCTGGAAGCAGAGCTGCAAGGGCCGGGGGAGCACAAGTAGCGCGGGGGAGCTGGGGCACAGGGAGGAGCTGAGGAAGACAGGGGTAGTGGGGAAGAGGGGGAGGCTGGGGCAGAGGGATGTGGTGGGGAGGAGGAGGGTACCAGGGAGTAAGGGGGGGCTGGGGCTGGGGGGGTGCTGTAGGAAAGGCCATCCATGGGGCAGGAGGCTGGGCCAGGTGGTTGGTGACGGCCTGGGTCAGTGTCAAGATACCCAGTCCCAGGCTGCCCGCTCCACGGAGAGCCATTTCTGCAGCAAGTGGTTCTGTTCCCACCATGCAGCTGTGTGGGCTGCTGCCAGATCATCTGCCCAGCTGCGGCGGTGGCTCCTCCCACCATTGCGCCCGGTCTGGGGGGGTGTTGCCCCTTCACCCTCCTCTGCTGCTGTGGGGCTGTCAGGCACATCCAGGGGGCTGGGGTGGCTGGCAGATGCCGAGGCTGTGAAGACATAAGGTGAGAGAGTGGTGCCCCATCAGTCATGAGCCCAGGTACTGTAGGCCAGCGACCTTGTCCCCACTGCCATCCCACCCCACTTGTGGTGAGGGGTTCTGGGGTGGCCTGTCTTCTGTGGGGTCCATCAACGTGGGGCCATTAGACTGGTTGCCCCAGCCCTCCCAGGCTTCTGACCCTCAAGGCAGCCCATGGCCGAGTGGGGGCCCCACCTGGCAGCGATGACGGCCATCCCTGGGTCCCTGGCCCATGGCTGTGTGCCCAGGCCTGTACTGGCTGCATCAGGGACCGCCCTCTACCCCGCATGACAAGTTCACCCCACGCCCGGTCCTACCTGAGGGTTTCTTGGGCGGTTCAGGGGAGGCCCGGGTGGAGGTAGCCTGGCTAGGGCCCTCAGAGGGCTCAGCCATGCACAGTGGTCCCTCGCTTCCACTTTGTTATCCCCAGTGCTAACAGGTACTTCAGGGTCTGCAGCGGGGGGTGGGCATCGAAGGTCCTGGCTGGGGCTCCTCTCCCTGCCCCTCTGGCTCCACCATATCCAGGGTCTCTTCAAGTGGCACAGCCTCCCTGGGTCCAAGCAGCTGGTGGAGTTCCTTGAAGTAGGGGCAGGTGGCTGGTGCTGCCCCGACTGTCTGGCTGAGTCCCTTGCTTGGGCATAGCCCTGCCGCAGCTCCTTCACTTTGGAGTGGATCTGGTCAGGGATCCAGAGGGGGTGGCCCCTTGAGGTGAGGGTGCTGGTGAGATGGGTGAAGGCATCCACGTTTCGCTTCTGCCCCTCCATCTTGAGGAGGATGTTCTCCTTCCCACCAGACAGACAGCAGGTCCCGGACTTCAGCTTCCAGCCAGAAGGTCCCCCTCCTCTTTGGGGGCTGCCCGGAGCCCTGCCACCTGGACCCCTTGGCCCATGAGGATCCTGGGGGTTCTGCCTGCTGGCCATCGGTCTGGCAACAGTGGGGAGTTGCTTTCTGGGGGTGCTAGTGAGTGTCATCTGGCCACCTCGTGCTCCTATGGCTGCCAGCACACTCTGAGCTTCCTGCACTGGGTTTCTGTGTCCTTGCAGCTTTAAGGCACCCACAGCTGACAGCCATAGAGCTCTGGCTGCTGGTGGGAGGGGCTGGCTCTGTGGAGGACTTTTCATTTCAAAATGGCAGCCAGGGAGCAGCTACACACATTTAATTTAGAAATTAACATCGAAATGAGGTGTTATTCCCAAAACGGGAGTGGAATAACAATTTCAAAATGAACGCCTTTTAATTTCAAAATTAATTTCGAAATGAGCAATTACTGTGTAGTTGCTCTCCTCATTTTTTTGAAATTGCTCCTCATTTTGAAAATTATTTCGAAATGAGCTGCAAGTGTGGCCACAGCCATCCTGTTTGAGTTTAAGAGGACCAAAGATATCCATGTTAAGCCAAGCTGGTTGTCTACCATATTTGCATTTCTGACTGTGCATTGGGATGGTTTGTTCCTGTGCCTTCAGCATGACTTCTTTAAAATACTGACAGTTCTCTTGAACTTCTTTCTCCTTCCTATTAGTTTTCCTTGGGCTCTTGCCTATCAATTTGCTGAGGGAGCCAAAATCTGATCTCCTGAAATAAAGGGTCTGTATTTTACTGCTCATCTTTTCTGTTGTCAGCATCCTGAAATCAACTATCACATGATCACTGCAGCCCAGGTTGCCACTCACTTCTATTTTGCCCACTAGTTCTTCCCTGTTTCTGTGCAGCAGGCCCCTGGTCAGTTCCTTCAGCACTTGTACCAGGAAGTTATCTCCAACATTCTCTAAAAATTTCCTGGATTTTTTGTGGGCTGCTGCATTGGTCTCCCAACAAATGTCTCAATTATTAAAGTCTCCCATGAGAACCAGGGCCTGTGATTTGGAAGCTTCTCTTAGTTGTCTAAAGAAATCCTCATCTACCTCAACTACCTTATCTTCAGTGAGTTCAAAAACTTAAAGAAAACATACAAGAAGTAGAAACTTGGACAGATGACTAAGGGGGAATATAAAAAATGCTGCATGAGCATGAACGCGTGTTATCACGCAGGGTAAATTGGAGTTGCAGCTAGCAAAGGCTGTGAAGCTTAGAAGGAAGAGTTTCTACACTTATTTCAAAAGCAAGAAGAAGTTTTTGAAAAAACAGAACCTGTTCTGAATGGGGGAGACAACCTAATGACAAAAAAAAAAAGAAAAAAAAAGAAACAAACTGGAATACTCTGTTTTGTGTTGTGTTTTTTTTTTTGCCTTGGTCTTCACAGACAAGGTTAGCTCACCGACTGTTGCACTGGACCATACAATTTGTGGAGAGGTGAGCATCCCTCAGTTTAAGGAATATTTAGAAAAGGTGGACATGCACAAGTCTGTTGGTTGGTACCATACTGCAGCCACAGGTGCTGAGAGTGTTGGCTGATGGGACTGCAGATCCATTGGCTATTATGTTTGCAAAGCCATGATGACTGAGGTGCTATCCCAGATAACTGCAAAAAAAAGGTGAACCTGGGGAACTACAGGTCAGTCAGACTCACCTCAGTCCCTGGAAATGGGTGAAGCAGGCTCTCAAGGAATCCGTTTTGAAATACATGGAGAAGAGGATGTTTATCACACACAATCAACATGATCTCCCCAGTTCATGCCGTTTTATCTATCTATCTATCTATCTATCTATCTATCTATCTATCTATTAAATTTTGTCTGTTTGTGTTTCCACCTGCTACCTCCATCCTCTGCCCTCAGTCCCTTACCTTTCACCCCTTGACTGCAACCACATCAATTCTCCCAGCCTCTGCCTTCACTCCTGCATCCCTACCTGCCTATCACAGTACTCACCACCTAACCACCTGGTCTGAGCCCCTCCCCACCAACCTGCTGCCCTGAATCCTGCATCCTCCACTCCCTGATCTCAGCATCCCCCACCTAACAACCAGCCAGGCCTCCTGTCTTCACAGCTCCCTTCTCTAAAACCCATAATTTAAATAAAGTATGTACATTTTCCTTTTAATTTCCAAAAATAGAAAGATTCCTTCTATTAAGGACCCAATCAACACGTCTGCTAGTGATGATATAACTGGCTCTGTGGATACGTGAAGAACAGTGGATGTGATATTAGCTAATTTTAGTAAAGATTTTGTTGTGGTCTTCCTAGATATTTTTGCCAGCAAGTTAAACAAATATGGATTGGATGAATGGTTTATAAGGTGGATGGAAAGCTGGCTAGGTTCTTGACCACAATGAATAGTGATCAATGACTAATAGTCTATTTGACAGTTGATTTTAAGTAGAATACCCAAGGGATCAGGCCTGGGGCCAATTTTATTCAACGTCTTTATTAATGATTTGGATGGTGGGATGGATTGCACCCTCAACAAGCTTGTAGATGACACTGATATGGGGGAAGAAGTAGGTATGCTGGAACGTAGGACTAGTGTCTGGAGTACCCTACATAAATTTGGAGGATTTGGCCAAAAGAAATCTGAGATGGTTCAAAGAGAACAAATTCAGAGTCCTGCACTTAAAATGGAAAAATTCCTTGCAGTTCTATAGGCTTTCTACTGACTGGCTAAGTGGCTGTTCTGCAGAAAGAGATCTGTTGGAGATTACAGAGGATTAGAAACTGGATATAAGTCAACAGTGTGCCTTTGTTGCCAAGAAAGCTAACAGCATCCAGGGGTACAATGCCAGCAGATTGAGGGAAGTGGTTATTCACCTCTATTCAGCACTAGTGAGCACATTTCATTGTTTCCAGTTTTGGGCCCCCCACTATAGAAAGGATGTGGACAAATTGGAGACAAACCGGTGGAGGGCCATGAATGACTAGGGGGCTAGATCACATGGCTTATGAGGAGAAGTTGAGGGAACTGGGCTTATCTAGTTTGAGGTAGAGAAGAGTGAGGGAGGAGTTGATAGCAGCTGTCCACTATCTGAACAGGGATTCCAAATTGAATGAAGTCAGACTACTCTCGGTGATGACAGATGACAGAAGAAGAAGCAATGATCTGAAATTGCAGATGGAGAGGTCTAAGTTGGATATTAGGATAAGATCACATCAATAGATGTGTGGTGAAGGGCTTGAATGGGTTACCTAGGGAGGTGGTGTAATCTACATCTTCTGAGGTTTTTAAGGTAAGACTTGACAAATCTCTGGCTGGAATGACCTCTTGAGGTCTTGGTCAGTCCTAATCTTCTACGATTCTATGATTCTGTGAAGCCCTCACTGAAGTTTAAATATTCTTTGTTGTGTGGGGGAATGATCTCCAACTTTGATCCGCTCACATGGTGCTTGCTCTGTTTGGGTGAGGCCCAAATCAGGGAGTGATTGATCTGTATATCATTCACAGAAAGAACCTGGGGGTGAGGACCTTTTGCTTAAAGCAGCACTGCTCCAGCAGTTCACACAACCTACTTCTGCACTGAAGCCCATGCCAATTTGGAGTTGCCCTTAGGTCCTGAAAGTGCTGCTGTTTTACATTGTGGAGCAGGCACCTCTCTAAAGACATGGACTGGATTCCAGTTCTGGCCCCAGTGCATCCATTGAGCCCATATGACAGTGTGATGCTGTTACTGGCTGATTCCATGTTAGTAGCACACAAGGTGGCTACCCTCCATCTTTCAATCCTCATCTCTCCCTTGCTCCAAGATTTTGCCAGAGCTGCATGAGCTATAGTCCTCTCTGCTGAATAGCCATCTGAACTGTTGAGTTTGTTGGCATTGCAGCCTGATACAATCTTTCCACTCTGTGCCTTCTTTGGATATTTGTATATCAGGCCTTCAGAAAAAGGGCTTTATTTTGTAAGTTTTTAGTAAATGATTGAGAAAACCCCAAGGACAGTGCTGAATTTCAAAACTTTGAAGTTCAAAACTTGTCACATAAACTGTCTTTCTCAGGGCCAGATTTTTAACTTCGTGTACAGCTGAGTAGTTATTTACTCAGCTAGCATCTTCCTTGAATAAGTCCTCAGCAGTCAGAATAGCAGATTCATAGGCTGTCCCTGAATAAGGAAAAAAAAAGTTTTGGTGGTGCTGAAAAGGTTTGAGTTAGATTTATGTGTTATAATCATTTGAAAATTGAATGGTGAATGTTTCTAATGGAAATGCTAGAGATATGCATGTTGTAGAAGCAGACAGTCAAATCCTCTTACAAGCTGTCAACCCATGTGGGTTGGTCAGGATACTGTCAGCAAATGTTTTGACACAGAAATCTTCTAGGTGAGAACAGCAGAAGGAAGGCATTCCATGTGAAAATATACCACAGAGCTGTGAACCTCCACAGTTATTTTAAAAAAAACTAGATTCTTTACTGAATGACTTTGTTTCAGAATCAAAGGAGAGATATGAGAAAACATATGCAGATCATCAGTAGGTAGAGCTCATGAATACACAGGCTCTGTCCACACGGAGAAACATGTAGATAATGGGCTGCCGACAAAGGGTGTTTTTGCCGTTATCTCCACAGCTCATTTTCTGATGACAGCATCATCTTCTGGCAGGGCGATCCCACAGCAGGATGCAAGTTAGCTGCCTGAATATGCAAATGAGCATCCATTTACATTTTCCACAGCCCTCCTTTTCATCATGCTGCTGGCAGTATGGCTTCCTGTAGACATAGCCATAGTGTAATTACTGGATTTTGTAATTTCCAAGCTATTTTTATTGTTTCAGTTTTGTTATTTGAATTTGGTTTTCCATCTCCACTACTTTTTCCTGCCATGGTTTTTCTGATTTAATGTTGTCCCAGAAGAAGAAGAATCCTTAATGCCATTAATTTCTTCTTATTAGGGCTTCATAGTGGTAATCCATACTCACATGAAATATCCTGTTGTGTCCAATACAATGGGTAGTCGTATCACAAATGCGGTAAGATTGTTTTAACATGGGGAAAAAGATGTACATATTCCTTCAGTTAACTTCAGAAGTGGAGCTTATTTTATCCAGATTTCTCCTCCCCCACACTTGCCCTTCCCCAGCAAAATGAGACAAATCATGGAAAGCTTAATCCACAGACATTAGTGGAAATGTTTATCAATATATACCCAGAGTAATAATTTAAAATATTTTCTACCCTAATTATAGCTTGTGATTGAAATGTTTTCTTAAAGAATTATTTTCATAACACAAAGTGTAACTGCAAGTAGGTTTAAAATTAAAATTTGACTTCCATGTTAATCTCTATGTTGATTATATTATTTATTGGAATCAAAATAAAATCACTATGTCCTTAACATATAAAAACTTTCTGTGCAATGTTAATTTGCTTGCAGGTAAAAATGGGTTATAGACCTCTAAACCTTATTAGAGATGCAGTTCATATGCTGAGGAAATGTGGCTCTTCTAGTTTATATCCAAAACACGTGTGCATACATTACTGTGTCTGGATTTTATTTTATGAATGGACACGTTAAACAGTAAGTAATGTCAGTGGTAAATATTGTCTGCACATTAAACTGACTTATTCATCCCAGTTTTCATGGATCCTCATATCTCATTCATTCTGTTGGGTTCATATATGGGTGGATGAAAAGGAATGCTGAGGCTACACTACATTCTGCTTTTGGAAGTGGAATGCAAATGAGTGAGATTGAAAATGCAAATGAAGTATGGATTTCCATATCTCACATCTCATTTGCATATTCTCACATGGTTGTGCTTCTGGAAGAGGCTTTTCTGGAAACAAAAACAGCCATGTAGAAAGCATTCTTTTGAAAACAATCCCTGTTTCTGAAGGAACCTTTCTTCCTATTTTGTTTCAGGAAGAAAGGTTCTTCTGAAAACAGGGTTTGTTTTCCTAGGAACCCTGCCTACACAGATGTTTTTGCTTCCATAAAAGCCTCTTCCAGAAGCACGATCACACAAGAATATGCAAATGATGCACAAGATGTGTACATCTATGCTTCATTTGCATTTTTGATCTTGCTTATTTGCATGCCACTGCCAAAAGTTGAATGTAGTATGGAGGTAGCCAAACTGATGGGGTAAGCGAAAGCAAAAGGCAAAGATTCAAAAACATGGAGACAGAATGCATATCTCTTTCCAGCTACATGTACCCAAGAAGGTTTTTCTGGCAAAACTGGGCTTCTGTTGGAAAAACCCACGGAGCTTCTACACAAAAATATATGCTTGCAGAGCTTCCAATCAGCAGCAGTCAAGAGAGGCCTGGGCAATCTGACTGTTGACACAGCAGATTGATCTTTTGATTTGCTTTTATGTATAGACAGAATCTGTTGACAGAAGTTTTGCTGAGAAATCCCTTCCAACAGTCATTTCTGTTGACAGAGGCCTGTTATGTAGACATAGCCTTAGTGTTTCTATTTTGGCAGTCAGCTGGCAGAAACAACTTTGCTTTTCGGAATGATTCCTCCATTTGATCACATCTTTATTCTCTTGGCCACCTTGTCACTTACAAATCCACTGCCAGGGGTAATGGTATGTCTACACAGAAGCACTTTTTTTCAAAATAAACTATTCCGGAAGAGATATTCTGGAAGAGCTTATTTCAAAATAATGCTGCTAAACACAAAGGCTATGTCTCCACTAGCGCACTACACTGAAATAGCCTATTTCGAAGTAAGAAGATTGAAACAGGCTACTTCGACATATATTGTCTACACATCCTTCAGGGCTGGTACCATCGATGTTCAACATTGAAGTAGTGATGGGGAATGTCGAAAGGAGCCGCCCCAGAAGGAAATGCAGAGCGTCCACACACACAAGTCCTCCCCGTTGAAATAAGGGTTCAGGAATGCTTGCGAACAGGGTCACAGGCTGGACTAGCCCTTCTGGGGCAAAGAAAGCCATTCCTTTAAGGGGACCCTCCCAGACACACCCGGCCTGCACTGCACAAGGTTTCCAGAGTGGTAGCCACACTCTCGCAGACCCATGCACAGCAGCCATGGACCCCCAGCAGCAGCAGCATGTGGAAGCTTTCCACATAGGCCACGTCTAAACAAGCCCCAAACTTCGAAATGGCCACACAAATGGCCATTTCAAAGTTTACTAATGAAGTGCTGAAATGCATATTCAGCGCTTCATTAGCATGCGGGCGGCCACAGCGCTTTGAAATTGATGCAGCTTGCCGCCACGTGTCTCGTCCAGATGGGGCTCCTTTTCGGAAGGATCCCACCTACTTCGAAGTCCCCTTATTCCCATGAGCTGATGGGAATAAGGGGACTTCGAAGTAGGCGGGGTCCTTCCAAAAAGGAGCCCCATCTGGACTAGACGCGCAGCGGCAAGCTGCGTCAATTTCGAAGCGCCGTGGCCGCCCACATGCTAATGAAGCGCTGAATATGCATTTCAGCGCTTCATTAGTAAACTTCGAAATGGCCATTTGCATAGCCATTTCGAAGTTTGGGGCTCGTGTAGACGTAGCCATAGTCACCCAGGGAGCAAGCACCCTGCTAGGTGCTGCAGGGGAGGCTGCCCAGCAGCTCCTGGAAGGGGAGCCCTCCGAGGGGGCAGATGGGGACACCCCTGACCACTGGGCTCCCGTCTTCCTCCCCCACCGGGTACTCAGCTGTCTCTGGAGCTACCCCACCAGCTCCGCGTGGTGGGAGCAGCCGGTCATGGGAGAGTGGGATGACTGCTAGTGGCTGCAGAACTTCCGCATGCACTGGCAGACCTTCCTGGAGCTCTGGCAGTGGCTCACCCCTGCACTGAGGCACCAGGACACAAGGTCGTGTCATGCAATCCCCGTCAACAAGAGGGTCGCAATAGCCATCTGGAAGCTGGCCACTCCAGACACCTACCGCTCTGTGGGACACCAGTTTGGAATGGGAAAGGTCACGGTCAGGACCATTGTCATAGAGGTAAGGAGGCCTGGGCACACACCCACTGGGGGGTGGGGAGGCTGAGGAGGGAACCGGGTGGGGGGCTCTGGAGGGAGGGGTTGGTTGTGGGGCTGGGGAGGGAGGGATGCCAGGGAGAGAGGGGCTGGGAGGGGGATACCCAGGGAGATGCCCAGGAGGGGGGCCTGGGGCACCTTGCACACCCTCATGGGAGCTTGCATTCCCTCCCCACATGTGGTCCATGCACTCAATGCCATGCTGCACCAGAGGGTTATCCAACTTGGGGACCTCGATGCAGCCTTCGCTGGATTTGCCACCATGGGGTTTCTGAACTGCTTTAGGGCCCTGGATGGGACCCAAATCCCCATTTGCACCCCGGACCACAGTAGGGGAAGATACATCAACCACAGAGGCTACCACTCTGTGGTCCTGCAGGCAATGGTGGACAGCCGGGGCCGCTTCCAAAGTGTTTATGTGGGCTGGCCCAGCTGTACACATGATGCCCGCATCTTCTGGAACTTAGGCATGTGCCATCAGCTGGAGGCAGGGACCTACATCACCCAGAGGGAGATTTCTCTGGGGGACACCATCGTGCCCCTCTGCCTTGTGACAGACGCAGCCTATCCCCTCCAGCCCTGGCTCATGCTCCCGTACATCGGCCACCTCAACACCAGCCAGGAGTGGTTCAACGCCCGGCTGAACCATGCCCACCAGGTGGTGGAGAGGACCTTCGGCCACCTGAAGGGCTGCTGGTGCTGCCTCCTTGCCTGCACGGACGTCGGCTTCCAGAACATCCCCCAGGTTGTGGGCACATGCTGCGTGCTCCACGACATTGTGGAGATCAAGGTGTAGGCCTTCGTCCAGGGTTGGGTGGTCGATGCCGGCACTGGCTTCCCCCAGCTGTCTGCCGTACCCAATCGCCAGGCCCACCGCAAGGGGATATAGGTCCACGAGGCCCTGCTGGCTCATTTTGATCAGGGAGACCCTTGAGCACCTTCCTGGCCTTCACCAGAGACCCCCCCACACACACTGTCCACACTGCCCGCATACTACCCCCACCACCCACACACCACGCCCCAACAAGCACAGATCTCAGGTTCTGTGGAAAATAAAACTGTGAATTATTGAAAACTGGTAACTGTGTAATGTTCACAACAAAAACTCCAACCAATATACAAAGGAGGACAATGATATACAAGGGGAACAACTATGCACAAGGGGCACAACCATATACAAATAGGGGACCAGCGGATGGCTCGGCCTTCAGCCCATCAGTCTGGGGTGGGGGTAGAGAGGTGTGACCCCCGAGGGGTATGGGTCATGACACCCCCCCATCTGTGGTTCCCAGTGAGGCTGGCTGGGGGCTGCCAGAAGGACTGGCAGGTGTGGCTGGGATGCCTCCACCAGCCGGTCTTCAGCCCCAGTGGGCTCCGGTCCTGCAGGACTGGCAGGCGGCATGGTGGCTGGTGAGGCACGTGGTGAGGCATGTGGGTCAGAAGGCGGTGAGGCAGGTGGCGTGGCAGGGGGCGGGGGGGCATTTGGTGGAGCGGCGAGGAGGAAGGCAGGGGGGGCAGGAGCCAGGCGACCGCCTCCTGGAGTGACCCAGCTATGTCCCAGAATATGCCCATGAACTCCTGCCACACAGCTCAGTGCTGGGTGGACTCCTCCTGGTCGAACCTCAGTCTCTCCTCAGCCTCCTCTGTCTGCCGCTGGAGAGCTGCCAGGAGCTGGGGGTCCATGGGGGCCATCCCCTGGGTCTGGCAGTGGTGTGACCATCCCGCTGGCCTTGGGAGTGTCCCTGGGTGCTGGCAGTGGCTGCCCTCCGGTGGGGTCTCAGGGACCATGGATGGTGCCTGGCTGCCTTGGGCCTTGGATGGTGCATATGTGGAGAGGGAGAGAGGGAGGCGAAGGTTGTTAGTACTGTGCCCTGGCTCATGGCCTATTCTCCCCCCCGCCCCCCTTGGGTGCTGGGTCTCAGTCCCCATTGGTGGGTATTGTGTCCTGTTGGGTGTCGCCATTGCATGGTCGCCCCATGCCCGGTGTTAGGGCAGAGTGCTGTCCATGGGTGTGGGTGCAGATGGGCACTGATGGCCATGCTGCCATCCTGGGACCATGCTGTGGCTTGGCAGTTGCGGGTCGGGGTCCACTGGGGGTGCGTGGGGCTCCCGGTCATGTCTGATGCCCCAGCCCCATGGCCCAGGGGTGTGTGACCTGTTGGATACGTACCTGACCATCCACTGCCATGGTTGGGGTAACCCCAGTGGGAAGATACCTGGCTGGTTATCCAGGAAGGGAGATCTATTAGGAGCTCCTGCCCACTGCTGGACCCCTTCTCTGCCGTCCTGAGGGGTGGCTGCTCGGGTGGGCCCTGGGGTGCAGGGCTGGACTCCATCTCAGAGGCCTGCTGGGCCTCATCGGCTGTGGTGTCAAGGGTGGCTGGGGGGGAGGAGGTGTCCCAGGGGCCCAAGATGGCCCTGAGCTCCCTGTAATATGGGCAAGTGGAGGGGGTGACCCCAGACTGGCTGGCCAAGTCCCAGTCCCAGGAGTAACCCTGCTGCAACTCTTTCACCTTGCTCCAGATGTGGTCCGGAGTGCATGCAGGGTGACCCTGGGAGGCCAGGCCGTCAGTCAGTTGGGCGAACACTTCTGCATTCCACTGCTTTCTCCCCATCATGTGGAGCACCTCCTCCTTACCCCAGAGCCTCAGCAGGTCTCAGAGCTTGGCATCTGACTAGGAGGGGCCCTGCCTCTTTTTGGCCCTCCTTTGGCTGCCCGGGGTGCCTGGTTCCCCTTCAGGGGGAGCCCTGGGGGTGCTCTGGGGGCTGCCATGGGTTGTGGGTGGTGGACTCCTGAGGGCATGCAGGGTTAGCACATGCATGTGATGCTGCCTGCACTCTCTCAGCTTCCTGCCACTGGAAATCTGTGTCTGTGGTGCTTTAAAGGCTGCTGCGCGCAGGGACCATACAGCCCCATAGGGGCTGGACAGAGTGCCTCAACCCCTCAGCTGATTGCCACCATGGAGGACCCTGTTATTTCAAAGTAGCGGGGCACGGATCATCTACACATGCCCTACTTCAATGTTGACTGTCGAAGTAGGACTCTCTTCCCATCTTCAGATAGGAATAGTGATTTTGACGTTTCACTGCTTAATGTCAATTTCAATGTCAAAATAGCGCACAGCGCGTGTAGATGTGACGCGTGCTATTTTGATGCTGTGCAGGCTACTTTGAAGTAGCCGGCTTGTATAGACACACCCAAAATCCATTTTGAAATACTTGGCTATTTCTAAATAGAACATCTATACACATGGCTGCATTTACATTAGAAGCATCCTTTTATAGAAGTGTTTGTTGGAAGGGCTATACAGACAAAACTTCTGTAGAAAGATTGTGTCTACACATAAAAGTGGATGATCTCTTGATCCATTCTCTCAACAGAAAGCAGCCACCCTCTCTGGCCACTTCGTTGACAGAACGGTCCCAGGAATTTCAGAAGACAGGATCATATGGATGGCTAGCCCTTCTGGGACCTCTGGCCAGGCTAGCCCTTAAGGACTTCCCCACTATCATCCACTCTCCCTGCCCATACCAAGGCTTGCCTACTTCACTGAGGGAGAGCAAAGCTGTTGCAGGGCTCGTTGGTCACCTGTGAGAGACCCAATTTTTTTTCCTGACTGCAAGCTTGCCAGAGCAGCCCCCAGGCTTGCCCTGGACTGATGACCAGCTGCTCCAGGCACTTCCACTCACCTTGATGGCTTTTTTCCAGCACATCTAGCGGAGGCAAGCCTGCCATCTGGCCTGCAGGGCACGCCCACAGCACCCCACCTGCCCTCACCTCCTCCGGTGACCAGGCAGTTATGGAGGTACCCTGACATCTCCAAATGGTGGGACCATCTGGTCATGGGGGAATGGAATGACAGCAGAAGCCCCTGAATTTCCAGATGCACAAGCCCTTTATGGAACTCTTCACCTGACTCACCCCAATCCTCCCATGATAGGACATCACCACTGGGCATGAGCTACCCTTCCAGAAGCATGTTGACATCACCCTATGGAAGATGGCCAACCCCAACAGCTCCTGCTCCATGGCAACCAATTCAGGGGCCCAGAGGTGTTCTCTCCCCAGTCTCTCACATGCATGTCTGGTCTCCTCCCTTCACAGGTAAAACAAGCCTTTAACACACTCCTGCTCCAGAGGTTCATGCGAATCATTGACATGGATGCAATTGTAGCCAGCTTCACTGCCTTTGGCTTCCCCAGTTTTTTTGGGGTGATAGATGGGACCCACATTCCCATCTGGGCTCTGAACAACAGCACAGCACGGTACATCCGTTGGAAGGAATATTACTCTGTTGTGCTGCAGACCCTGGTGGACCATTGTGCACAGTTCCTGCATGTGTATGTCAGGTGGTCAAGCTGGACCATGACAACAGGGTGTTCTGGAAATTTGGCCTGTGCCAGTGGATAGAGGTGGGCACTTATGTGTCCCCCCGTCCACCCTGCACACACACATATACCAGGAGTTGGCCATCAGGGATGTAAACATACTTTGTGCGTGGTGGGGGATAAGGCCTTCCCACTCAAGCTCTGGATCATGAGTCCATACACCAGGCACCTGGTCCCCATCCAGGAACTGTTCAACATCCACCTGAAATGAGCACACAGTCAAGTTGAGTGCACCTTTGGGTGCTTAAAGGCAAGGTTGCATTGTCTCCTGACACAGTTGGATGTGGGAGAGCAGAATGTGCCCCATGTCGCAGCTGCCTGTTGTGCCCTCCACAACCTGGCAGAATGGAAGGAGGAGAACTTCCTCTGGGGTGGATGGTACACAGTGGAACCCCTATGAACAGCAGACGGTGGCCCCCAGCCACCAAGCACACAGGTACAGGGTACACATTCAGGAGGCCCTGAAGGAAAGCTTCACCTGTGGCCCCCAGTGACCATCCCCATGGCACCTCCCATGGGGCCCTGTGGTCTACAGCCCTACCCCATCCCCATCAATACACCTCCCTTCTCCCCCTCAACCCACCTCAATCATTCTCCAGTAAGAGGGACATGGGAATGGTGAAAACTTAAGTTTTACTAGCATGAACATAAACATATGCCATGTTTCTCCATAATGAACTATTTACATATATGTGCAGAGGTGGGGGGGGCTTGGAACAGGGCGTGAAAGCATCTTGACTTGAAATGTGGGCTTGGGACAGGGGTAGGGAACATTAGCCCAGGGAGGGAGTGGACAAGGTCAACAGGGGGAGCCTGGGGAGCAGGTTGGATGGTCAGGGTGCAGAAGCTGACAGCAGAGGGGGTGGGAAGGGTAGGATGGCCTGGTGGACAGGGCCATTGCCCACTGCAGGGCCTGCAGCACCACCTGGGTTATGGGGCTGGGAGGGGCAGCAGCAGGAGGGGCAGAGGTTAGGGGGAGAGATGGCAGCAAGGGGAAGGGGTGTCATGGGCTGCAGACATGGAGGCCTGGGCTGCCCTGGCCTCCCAGGTGGCTAGAATACAGTCTTTCCTGGCCAACAACTATTCTCAGGTCTACACCCACTCCTGTTGCCACTCCTATTTCCTGCTACAGCCGCTGGTCCAGGAGCTTGTTCTGCTGCCAGGGGATAGATGTATATGGCAGCAGAGTGTCATTGTCTCTCTGGCAATTGCCCATTCAGGCATGAGTCCACCCTGGTGGTGGTGGGGTGCTGTTTGTCTGGGGTGCTGCTCCAGGGCTGACTGACTCTGGGATCAGGATGGGGCTGGCTGGCTCTGGCAGTGTGGTGGAGCTGGCTTGGTCATTGGAGATTGCAGCTGTAAGAAAAGAAGGGGAGACGGTGAGTCCTTCTCATAGCACAGCCCCCCAGGCCCTGCCTCCCACCCACAGCAAGCAGCAGCCCCCACTCCCAGGCTGTGGGACAGGGCTGTTATAGGAATGCAGGCCTGTGCCCCCTGCATGGCAGGCCCTGCTGCATGGCATCTCTGTGGTTTCTTGTGGACCAGTCTCATCACTACTCCTCCCACCTCCCCACCTCACAGGCTAGCAGCCTGGTGGGGAGCAGTCACAGAGGGGTCCCTGCATGGAGGTAGGTGAGCTGGACACAGTCTGGCCCTCCCAGGAACCCACCCCATGTATGCTGCCCGCAATGCTGTCCAGAGGGGCCAGGTTCTGACTGTCAACTATGCTCATGTGCTGGGGGTGCACTCCACAGGGTGCATCTGGGGCTAGGGTATGGATCATGCACAGTACTTACCAAACAGTCCCCCAAAGAAGTCCAGCGATGCCCTAGATGAAGTTGCCTGGTTTGATGAGGCTGAGCCCTAGGCAACTACCAGGGTCCAATCTGTGGACTCCAGCTCCAATGTCAGCTTCTGTTTTGGCTCTAGTGCAGTCCCAGGCTGGTCCCCCTTTAGCTGCGGTTCTGGCTGCAGGGGTGGTGGTGATGCTCATGCTGTGGTGTCCAAGGACTCAATGGGGGAATCTGTCCTCAACTGGAAGCAGGCTGTGCAGCTCCTTATAATAGGGGCAGGTTGCATGAGCTGTCCCCAATGTCCTGGCCACATCCTGGGCCCTGACATAGCCCTGCTGCAATTCTTTCACCTTTCCCAGATATGCACCATCAGTTCCAGAGGCTGCTGGCCATGCAGGCTTAGCCGGGGTCGTTCTGCCTCCAGATTGCAGGGTCCCTGATCAGCTCCTCATCAGCTTCTGGGCTGATGAGGTCCTGGATTTCAGGCTAAGTCCATGATGGACACCTTTTTTGTGGCCCAGGGTGGCTCCTGATTCCCCTTCAGTGGCTTCCTTGATGGGACCAGGGTATAATGGGGCTGCTGGCTCACTGCTATGGCCAGGGGAAGTAGTGTGGCATAGCGGAGAGGGCATGGGTGCATAGAGTATGCCGCTGGCCTGCTTGCATGCTCTCAGCTTCCTGCCACAGAGTTTCCAGGCCTCCTGTGTCTTTAAGAGTGGCCTGAGGCAGACAGCACAGAGCTGTGATTACAATGTTGAGGTTACCTCCTGGATCCAGCTGGCTGGTGCCGTGGAGGACCTCTTTGATGACAAAAGGTCCACTGGGAGCACCTACACAGCTTTTTTTTCATCACAGAGGCAGAACACCATTGGCAGAAGTGCCTTGTTTTATTGATAGACTGCCAACAAATGTATTTGGTTGTAGAGGCTCTGTGAGTTTTGTCAACAAAACGCTGATGTACACATAGCCATAGAGCCTATTTTGAAATAGATCCATTGGCTGTACTATGGCTTATTTTGAAAGAAGCTCTATTTCCTATCTACGTGGCATCGTTTTTTGAAATAGCTGTTTTAAAATAGGCACTATTCCTCATGGAAAGAGGTTTAGCTATTTCAAAATAAGCCAACTTCTATTTAGAAATTATTTTTAAATAGAGGTTGCATTATGTAGACAATAGCAAATTTATTTGGCAATAACTGCTGTTATTCTGAAATAACTTGGTTGTGTAGACCTACCCTAAATGGTTTACATAACCATACTCTGCTACCTGGCTGCTGTATAAAGATACGTGAATTTCTGATTTTTTTTGTTCAGTGACAAATTGAAAACAAAAAGTTGATTAGTTTTAAATCTAAACTGATATTTTTGAGCAATACTTGCCTTAACTCCCCCTTCAAGTCCCAACAATAAAAAACATTTGGAGAAACAAGAAGGTTTTAGCATCAATCTGAGAAGAAATTTAAATAAAAAAAATTAATTTAAATTTACATTTTCAGGATGGAATGTCAATTCAAAAGAATAGTGTTTCAAAATGAAATGTTGGAACAGTGAATTAAAAAGTGATACAGATCTTTTTGACTTATAAAACCCCTCATATTTTATTTAGTCATAACTATTCATTGAGTCAGCTTCTGAATCTTTGCAAGCACCCCCTGGAAGAGAGCATTTTCTGGGAAAAAATATTATACAACTGGAACATTTTGTCCAGCTTTATTGCTGACTTCAGTTAATGAGTGGGAGAAAGGGAGATGTCATGTGATTCACCTTCTACATAACACTCTGTGCACAGATAGTGAGAGATCCAAGCATGCTTCCAAACTCAGGGCTCACAAAAGCTCATTATAAGTTATGCAATTAATAATACATTCATTTCTGTAGATTCAGCTTCCTAGTATGCCCCACACCAATCTGGAAACAATAATACCTTGCCTTCATTAACAGGAGCACTCTTGATTTCTTCCTGTTTCCCCCTGCCTCTTTCAGCTAGTTATACCAAGAATACTATAGTTACTGCAGAAATGAACATTAAAGCTCTTTTCTCTGTGTATTTTCATTATGGTAGTCAGAAAATAAAATGGGGAATTGCTCAATTTCTTTTCATGGAGTTTGATGGTACATTGTAGAGGCTAATACTGAATGATTTAACAGTGATTCTTCTGCACCCTCATTATTAAACAGCCATAGTCTCTTTTGTCCTTTACAACAACTTCAGAAATATAATCATGTGGTATATAGTAGTTTCATCTCATTATCCCTAGCAAGAGAAGTAGTTGTAATCTCGTTATTTTTACTATGTGATTGTCGGTATATATGCAATATTCATGTGAATTTTTCTGTGGTGGAGATATATATTAAAGTAATCTCATTTTCTGTGCTATATGGTTGTAAGATTACATACATAAAAATCCATGACTGTGGTGATAAAATGTGCAATAATAGAATCTACAAGCACTGGGTTTTTAATGAGACTAAAGTTATGCAAAAGAATTAAAATTAAGTGTGTAAAACATTAATGCTGCTGAAATCAATAACAACATCCTTTAGTTTTTTTGTTTGTTTGTTTTTATTTTTTCAGTTATATTTCCTCTGTAAATGTGGTCAGTTAGTTTAAATGACACCAGAAATGTCCATTTAATGCCTATCCTATTTTTCTGTCATTTTACTAAAGAAAACATCTCTTGTGCTTATCTGTATGTCACACATCACTATAAAAGGAAAGTTTTAATTAAGGCTATCTGTATAAATAGGCCCAGGACAAGGAAGATATATCTCCATGACCAAAGCATATTAGAAGAATCTAAGAGTGAGAGGTGGGGTGATGGGAAAGAGTTAGCACTATCAATGGACATGCGTCAAAGGCTGAATTATTTAGTTCAGTTTTGGATTAATTCATAAAAAGTTATGGGTGAAATTATGGTTGTATTGAAATCAATGGCAAGATGCTTATAGATGACAGCGGGCCAACAGTTTTTTACCAAATACATATCTATGGTTCATCCAGACAAGTCAAGTCTTTTTATCTTCTGTGACCCTTCCTCCTTCACGCATGTATTTTGCTATGAAAAGGCCTTTCTGTTCTGACATTGTTCCTCAAGGAACTCGTGCTAACTTTATGCCCCTTGCAGGACTTCAAAAATGGCTCCATAGCACTCCTTTGACATCAGTGTTTTTCTGGATGGGGTCAGGGTTTTCCACTGTGGATACCTTTCCACTATCATCATTATGGAGACATATTGAGCCTATTGATGTGAATTTTCTGTGGTGAAAATTTCTGTGGTGACTGTTTTGAATTTCACTTAAGTGAACACAGCACCTTGGAAACTCCATGTTCCATATTGGGACTTTGCAGGAGCTTGGTCTACCTGAATCTAACCACCAAAAACATCAACAAACATCAGGAACTGGCCCAGATTCTCACTAAAAAGTGAGATGTACATAGGAAGACATAACTGGAATTTTCTGAATATAAAGGTGAATTAGTTCTATCATATATTATCACTTTTTCACTAAAAATAAAATAAAAGCCCCAAACAAATTAAATTCATTGCAATTGAGCTTAAGAAATTCATCTGAGGAGAGCAACAGAGTACTAAAGAGGAAATTTTTGAAGGAAATCCAAAACAGGGTGTTCATAATTAATTGGCCCATTACTGAAAGTTTCAGTTTCCTTTCTGCTTGATACCAGTAGTGGAAACAGAGTCAGTTCCCTGAAAGATACTACTTTGCGTGAGCCCAGAAGAAAACAATACTTGGACACAGAAAGGCTGTGGCCACACTAGCTCCTCCTTTTGGAGCGGCTATGGTTGTGGCATATTGGGATACCCTAATGAGGGACTGTCATGAATATGTAGGGGACTCATTAGCATAATGGCGGCTGTGTGAACTTCAAAGCTGCTGGTTTCAAAATGCACGCCACCTGTATAGCCGGGAGGCCTTTCAAAATGACCCCCTCCCTCCCCAACTTTGGAAGCCCTTTCTTCCCATCTTATTTTGGGAATAAGGGGCTTTCAAAATCAGGGTCATTTTTGAAAGGCCCCTCCAGCTACACAGGCAGCTGTGTTTCAAAACCAGCAGTTTGAAACATGTATGGCTGTCATTATTCCAAAGAGTCACTACATATTCATAGCAGTCACTCATTAGCATATCCAGAAGGGCCACATTACCATAGCCCCTCTGAAAGGAGGGGCTAGTGTGGCCACAGCCAAACATTTCTACTCTTTTAACAAGGCCCAGAATCATTGGGGTCACTTCCAGTTCCTTTGAATTCTGACACGGAATGGAAGAGAAGAAATATCAACACTTGTTTCCCAAAGTCTTTACCATTCCTCCTTCTTATGGGGGAGGGGGGTGTATAGTTTTCTGGGATCCATCTCAGAAGAAGGGAGATTAATATTCTTGGGGACAGACTGACAACATTAATAAGGAGGGTGTTAAATATCAAAAGGAGGGAGTAAAAAAGAAAAGAGATATGAGTACTCAGCACAAAATCAAGATCTTGGGGAAAAAAGTATCAGTAAACCAAAGGACATGAAGACAAGAAATTTTTAAAATGTCACTACACTAATTCTAGGCGTCTAGGTAAAAATAAGAGGAATTGCTCAATTATGATAATAAATTCAATTCAATATATTCATTCAGTGAAATTGTGGTGACATGATTTTCACCATGAATATTAAAATGAAGACTTGAGTAGACAAAGGAGAAGGGGAGAGTTATGCTGCATAAAAAAAAATGCCATTACCTGTTTCCAAGTCACTGATAACCTGATAAAAAATTTCCTTGAATGCTTATGGCACAAGACTGCATACTAGGTAATATCTGATACAAACCACCAAATCACACTAAGAAGTAGGATAACCTCTTCCGTACACACCTAACCAAACAAGTGGGTGGTAGGAGAGACGATGATGCAGGGGAACTTCAATTTGAGTGACATGATGCTTTCGGTACTAAAGCCTTCTGAGAATTTCTAAACACTAGAAATGACAATTTCCTAACTCAGAATGCAGTTAACAGTGAGGAATTCTAAATTAGATATTGTCCTTACAGTGAAAGAGGAACTAATCAGAGAACTAAAAGTTAATGATAGGAGGTAGACAATTGATCAGTGCTTAATCACATTTATAATGTTCAAGCAGAATACACGCACAGAGAGTTGTTGCTTTAACAGGTCAAAATTCAAAAAGCTGAAAACAATTATGAGTGAAATCAGCTGGAAGGCAGAATGTAATCAGAAAAAAAAAAGTGGCCTATAATTAGGAATCCTTTAAGAACACTTAGCAAAATTCTCTTGAAAGATTCAGTTCTACTATTTAGGAAAATGTCTGTGTTGGTTAAAAATAACCTAGTTTAGAGTGGAAATAAAGGCTGCTGTAATATATAGAAACAAATGGAATAAAGGGGAAGTTGACATAGATAAATGTGAAGCAGAAGTTAGGAATTGTAGAAAATTGATAAGGGAAGCCAATGAGCATAAGGAGAAATATATGGCCAGCAGAGCTAAGGATAATATATTTTAAGTTTTTTAAATATATATTATGAACATCTATCTCAAGAAAAATAAAAAGGGGCTGATAATGTATGCGGTTAAAAAGAATGAAAGGAAGCTAATGTAATTATTATAAATCAACCCAAATTTATGGAAAATAGAGCCTGTCAACCTAAATATTTTTGAGATTTTAGATTTGTCTGATAAACATAATTCTTTTGACATAATATTCTCAAATATCTGCAAGACATTTAACCTAGCACCACACAGTATTTTAATTAAAACACTAGAATGATCTAAAATAAACATGGCAAAAATTAAATTGATTAAAATCTGGCTAAGTGACAGGTCTCAGATTTTAACTATAAGTGAGGAAACATTATCAAATTGGTATGTTTCCAGTGGAGTCTCAGAGGGGTCAATTCTTCGCTCTTTACTATTCAACAGCTTTGTCAATAACCTGGAAGAAAACATTAGCTCGTCACTGATAAATTTTGTAAATGACACAAAACTTGAAGGATAATTCAATGAATGAAAGGGACATGTCACTTACTCACAGTGATTTAGATTTCTTGGTTAACCAGGCATAAGCAAATTCTTTGTCCATTAGTACAGCTGCATGTAAAATAACACAACAGAGATCAAAGAATGTGAAGTGTAGTTAAAGGACAGGTGATTCTATCCTGGGAAGTAGTGACTCCCCAGAAGGATCTGGAGATTGTGGCGGTTAATCAGTTGAAGTTGAGCTCCCAGGTGTGACCCTGTAGCCAAATCCTAGGAAGCCTATAAAAGGGAATCTTAAGTAGGATGGAAAAGTTATTTCATGTCCATATTTGGCAATGGAGTGACCACTGTTAAAGTATTGCACTTACTTCTGATGCACGCATTACAAGGGGAATATTGGTAAACTGCAGGTTCATAGGAGAGCTATGAGAATGATTAAAAATAGAAAACATGTTTTATGGTGATAGATTCAAAGAGTTACACTTATTTGCTTTAAGAAACAGAAAATTAAGAGTTGTTTTGATTAGTGTATAAATAACTATTCCAGGAGACAAATATTTAACAATGGACTACAATCTAATTGAGAAAGGTGTAATATGATTTCATGGTTGGAAGTTGAAGATAGATAAATTTAGACTGAAAATAAGGTTTAAATCAATGGTGAGAATAATGTTGCATTAGAAGAACTTATCAAGGGTCATGGTGGATTTTCCATCACTGACATTTTTTTAAAAATCAATACTGGATATTATTTCTAAAAAGGGGTTATACATTATTCCTGGAATTTGTGTGGTTGATATATACAGCAGGTCAGACTAGATGATCACAATGGTCTCTTATGACATGAGAATCTAGGCTTCATCAGAATGGAGAAGAAGGAGAAGAAACATGACATCTGACCAGTGGTGAACTAGTGAATTTTCCGAACTAAAGGAGGGCAGTATTGTCTAGAATCATTGTCAACACTTCCACTGCTTAGTGGGCTCTGAGAAGACATTTAGGGCTAAATTATGTAGTATGGGGACTGCAGGAAACTTGGCCACACTCATGATAAGTGGACATCTGGCTAACTTAAATCACGCTGGACCACACGTGTTAACAGATCAGAGAGTGCTGGATGAGAGTGCTGGATTTCAGAAGTTCAATCTGTAGCATGAAAAAAGCCAAATATGTTTTGGTTATTTTGGGACATTCAGCATCCTTTTCACAAGAAACGTGTGTCTGCTTTGCATACTTCTGCATTGATTTAACTACTTGTTAGCTAAAATACACTACAATATTTGACTTAATTTTGAATTTGCTGCTTTATAGGGTAATTTCTTCCTGGATTGCCACAATGTATCTTTACACTAAAACTGATATACCTCTTAGAAGCTAAGCTGTCTTGAGAGTAAAATTTAAAAGCTTTTTTTTATATATATATATTTAAGGTTTAGCTGCCATTTAGGCATCTAAAAGAAGTGTCCAAATTTCAGAATTGCTTAACACTTTTCAAATGAGATATGGGGAAATGAAATGAGCTCTTTTGAAAATGGGGCCAAACTGGTCACATGCAAATTTGTGCAGTGGGTCAGCCTATTAGGAACACAGTGGTAACTCACTACACAGCTTTCATATGCATTTGAAGGGTTGGCTATTGAGACTCTTACCAGCATTAGAAATTCAGGGCCTGGTACACAAATGAATGTGCTTCAGATGAGCCCCAGTATGATTATTCCACAAAATACTAGTGAATAATTTGGAGTGGCTGAACCATTTTGGGAAATAAAAGACCTCATACAGACTATAATCCAATATGTGAACTGAGCTGAACTAAATATTGTGGTGTTTGATAAATATCTCTTTTTTTTGGACATTCACACACATCCCTGCATTCCAGGTTTCTGGCAAGGATGCAAGCACTGAAATACCATGTATAGGTTGTTCTTGGACATTTTTGTCCTAAATGGATCGGTGAATTGCTAGAAATCACCATTTGACTCCTGCATCTGATGAAGCAGGTCTTTGCCCACAAAGGCCGTGCCTACACTAGCCAAAAACTTCGAAATTGCCATGCAAATGACCACTGTGAAATTTACTAAGGAAGCGCTGAAATACATATTCAGAGCCTTGCTACCAGGCAGGCAGCTGTGGCACTTTGAAATTGAGGCAGCTCACTGCGCGGCTCGTCCAGATGGGGCTCCTTTTCGAAAGGACCCCGGCTACTTCAAAGTTCCCTTATTCCCATCTGCTCATGGGAATAAAGGGACTTCGAAGTATCTGGGGTCCTTTCGAAAAGGAGTGTTGTCTGGACGAGCCGTGCAGCGGCGAGCTGCATCAATTTCGAAGTGCTGCGGCTGCCCACATGCTAATGAGCCACTGAATATGTATTTCAGTGTTTCATTAGTAAACTTCAAAATGGCCATTTGCATGGCCATTTCGAAGTTTTTGGCTAGTGTAGACATAGCCAAAAACTTATGCTCCAAAATATCTGTTAGTCTATAACGTGTCACAGACTTCTTGTTGTTCTCGAAGCTACAGACTAACACAGTTACCTCTCTGAAACTCGTCACCATGCAAAGCACTACATTTAGCCGTAATGAGTGGAAATCCATCAACCTCATGAAAAAACTTACACAGATACAGACAGACATCATCTTCCTCTCCAAATGCAAACAGAAGGACATCATACCAAAAGGACTGAAGGTGAAAAACCCATTGAAATCAACATACTACACAGATTACAGTGAGAGACTGTACCACACAATCTCTAAGAAACTGAGGAACCAACTGTTCAGCATCCTGGAGAGCAGACAGGAAAACATCAAAATAGAGCTCTCTAATCTGGAAACTCTCATAAATAAACAATCTTCCATGCAAACCTCCACATGGTTGTACTTTACTAGAATGAGGCAGGAGATTTATAACACATATTTCTCTTCTCTACAGAAGAAAAAGGACTGTAAACTATCTAAACTCCTTCTTTCCACAAGGGGCTACATTGTTTACAGCCAGGCACTAAGATACAACCGTATTTGCTCTGATCCATCAGACAGAAACAAACATCTACAAGCCCTTTACCAAGCTTTCCTCAAACTACAATACCCACCTAAGGAAGTGAGGAAACAGATTGACAGAGCCAGACGGGTACCCACAAGCCACCTGCTACAAGACAGGCCTCTCAAGGAAAACAAGAAGACACCACTGACCATCACATACAGCACCCACCTAAGGCCTCTCCAAAGCATCATCAGTGATCTGCAACCCATCCTGAACAATGATCTTTCACTCTCACAGACTTTGGGAGGCAGGCCTGTCCTTGCCTACAGACAGCCTGCCAACCTTAAACAAAACCTCACCAGCCACTACAAATCATAAACCAGTGGCTCTAGGCCTGGAACCAGCCCCTGCAATGGTCCCTGCTGCCAACTCTGCTCACATATCTACACCAATGACATAATCACAGGACTTAACATTGACAATACCATCATGGGCTCCCTTACCTGAACATCTACTAATATAATATATGCCATCATGTGCCAGCAATGCCCCACTGCAATTTACATTGGCCAAACTGGACAGTCTCTACATAAAAGAATAAATGGGCATAAATCAGACATCAGGAACAGTAAAGTACAGAAGCCTATGGGGGAACACTTCAATCTCCCTGGACACTCAGTAGCAGATTTAAGGGTAGTAGTAGTAGGCATCCTTCAGTCTGCATAGACTATGGATCGCGCCCTTTAAAGTTTCAATTGAGGACTTAATTTACAGCATCTATTGTGACTATAAAGACCCACATGAGAGTGACAGTCCTTGTTGCATCTCTTGCAGATGTAGTGGGTGTCTGGCAAGTCCTTATTCTGCTTTCTGTGTGCTCACTTCTCCTCTGCTAGCTGTCTGATCTTCAACTCGCCCCTCTGAAGGCCCTTGTGTAACCCCTGCCTCCATCTGCTGCGGTCGTCTGTTAGTTCTTCCCAGTTGTCCAGCTCAACATCTACCTCTCTGAGGTCTCTCTTGCAGACATCCTTGTAACACAACTGGGGGCGTCCGGGAGGTCTTTTGCCAGAGGCTAGCTCACCATACAGGATGTCTTTTAGAATCCTTCCATCTTTCATCCTGTGGACGTGGCCAAGCCAGCGGAGCCGACGCTGCCTGAGGAGGGTGTGCATGGTTGGGATTCCAGCTTGCTCGAGGACGGCGGTGTTGGTCACTCTGTCCTTCCATGATATTCCAAGGATGCGCCTGAGGCAGCGCAAGTGGAAGACGTTCAGCCTCTTTTCCTGGCGGGCATACAGGGTCCAAGTCTCGCTGCCGTAAAGGAGGGTGCTGAGGATGCAGGCTCTGTAGCCTTGCATTTTGGTGTGAATGTACAGCTTGTTGTTATTCCACACTCTCTTGCTGAGTCTGGACACAGAGTTGTGGCCGCTTTTCCAATCCTCCTATTTAGCTCAGTGTCCAATGACAGGGTGTCAGTGATGGTGGACCCGAGGTAAACGAACTCGTGGACGACCTCTAATGTATAGTTGTCAATGCTGATTGATGGGGGTTCAGCAACATCCTGACCAAGTACGTTTGTCTTCTTTAGGCTGATGGTAAGCCCAAAGTCCTTGCATGCTTTGGAGAACCGATCCAGAAGTTTTTGAAGCTGGTCTTCTGTGTGAGACACTACAGCAGCATCATCTGCGAACAGAATGTCTCTGATGAGGACTTCTCGCACCTTAGACTTAGCTTTCAGCCTTGCAAGGTTAAACAGTTTCCCATCAGCTCTTGTGTGACGCAAGATGCCCTCTGTTGAAGATCCAAAGACATGCTTCAGGAGGAGTGCGAAGAAGATCCCAAACAATGTCAGAGCAAGCACGCATCCTTGTTTGCCGCCGCTCCTGATTCTGAAAGCATCCGATAATGCACCGTCATATTGGATGGTTCCTCTCATGTTTTCGTGGAATGACTGGATCACCTTGAGTAACCGTGGAGGACAGCCTATCTTGTGGAGCAGTTTGAACAGACCATCCCTGCTGACCAAGTCAAAAGCCTTGGTCAAGTCGATGAAGGCTATGTAGAGTGGCTTTCTCTGCTCCCTGCACTTCTCCTGCAGCTGCCTTAGAGAGAAGACCATGTCAACGGTAGGCCTCTCTGCGCGAAATCCACACTGCTATTCGGGGTACACCCTCTCAACAATCTTCTGAAGTCTGCCAAGGATGACACGAGCGAACAGTTTACCAGTGATGCTTAGGAGGGAGATTCCATGGTAGTTGTTGCAGTCGCTTCTGTCTCCTTTGTTCTTATACAAAGTTACAATGTTAGCGTCACGCATATCCTGTGGAACCCTTTAAAGGTGGCAGTCCTGAAACAAAGAAATTTCAAAAATCAAATGGAGAGAGAAATCGCTGAGCTGCAATTTATTTGCAAATTTGACTCCATTAACCAAGGATTAAACAGACACTGGGAGTGGCCTGCAGCTTACAAAGGCAGCTTCTCTGCCCTGGGTGTTAAGATCTCCCCATTAGACTCTGACAATGTCTCATATCCCCCTGTCTGATCTGACTTGTTTTTTCTTCTTTTGATACCTACTATTGATAATGGGCCATTTCCACCTTGCTGAATAGACCTTGTCAGCTCTGGCCCTCCCTTTTACTGGGACCTCACTCTTTAAACACCCCTCTGAAACCACCCCACTCCCACTCATGCATCTGATGAAGCGGGTCTTCGCCCACAGAAGCTTCTGCTCCAAAATATCTGTTAGTCTATTAGGTGCTATAAGACTTCTTGTTCTCGAAGCTACAGACTAACACGGCTACCTCTCTGATCGAAATCATCAGTTTACTACCTGAGTTTCGTAGACTCATTAGTTTGAAACAACATAAATTTAGCTAAATTCCCATCATGACATCCCATATCTCCTCCCTCCGGCATTTCTCCTCTTTTACCCTTCTCATTCACCTTTATCGTTCTTTCCTCTGTGACACAACAATATCACATTGCTATCTTTTTTTCTTGACTCCACCCTTCCTCCTTTGTCTTCTTTCAATGGAATATGAATCCTTTTCTCCTCCTGCTGCACTTGGAGATGGGAGTTTGCACTTAAATTAGATCAACCTTTGCCCAATCGATAATCAAGTGGCTCCCACTCTGCCACAGGACCTACTCTCACCCTATCTCCTCCCACTCCTGCTCCACACCCAGTTCTCTCCATTTCTTAAGCTCTTTCCCTGAGCAATGTGGCCAGAGGGATTGACAGTTGTTCTGTACTGTCAATAGGATTTCAGGACACCCCCACGCTCCTTAGCAACAGTAAGCCAAGGGACCCGGTTCCAGCCCACACTGCACTTGCTGTCTCCCATCCACAGCATTCAGGGCAAGGAGACTTGGCTGAAGGTGTAAAGCCTTCTCTCCCCATACTTATTGGTGGAGGTGGGGAATGGAGCAACTCAGTTCCAACATGCTCAGATCTGTCTGCTGCCTGTCATGTTGCTGTGCTTCCCACAGCTGGTGAATGCAGGGGAGAGTACCACCCTCTCCTCAAGCCTCCTCCTCCTAGTAATACAGATGGGAGAGGGGAAAAGAGGTTTTCTTGGCTTACCACCACCTTGGGTGAGTGTGGGAGTCAGAAAGCTAAACCCTACTGCTACTGCCAGTTCTGCTTTTCTCCAGGGCCACCTCAGGCCCCTGGATGGCTGCTCTGAACTCTCCTATGGACAGGATCGCTCTGTGTTTAGTAATATATGCAGTTTTTAATTGGGTTATTTTGATTCCCTGCATGGTACCTGCATTAATTGATTAGAAACAACACTTAAAATGAAACAGTAGTAGAAGTTTGTTTATTTTAAAATGAATTTATATCAATTACAGAATTAGTTGAATATCACACAGCTTCTAGCAATTGAGAAACTAACATCTCATGCCACATTTAGTTAATTTCAAAATTTTGGGGGTATCCTTTTTTAACCCTTCTGCCAGAAGGAATCGGCAGCAGCCAGGGCCGGGTTAAACATCTAGGGGTTCCTTTTCATCAATTTCACACAGAACCGGCTGAAGCCCCCACCCAGTAGCCTGGGAAATTCACACACCCCTGGGCACCTCAGAGAGGCAATGCTTCCTCACTCGCAAGCACAGAGTCTGAGTGTAGAAAAGAAAAATTAATAAAAGAGGTAGAAAGGTCAATTAGCATAAGCTTGGGGAAACACCACACCCAGAGTTCATAACCAGTCCTCAAGTAACTGTCCCAGCTCAAATGCATCGAGCAATGTCCTTGTTCTCTCAGAATCACCAGTCCAATACAGGAAACAGCCAATCCACACACCCAACTTTCTCCTCATCCCCAATTCAAATGATCCCCTTCCAACTTGGTCCAGTCCATGCAGGCACTGAACTTCATGCTGATGCATTCCCTCATGGAACCTGAGACAATACCACATTTGTGCTGGTCTGGCTTTCTGCTTGCTCTTACTGGACATCCACCAGTCACACCATCTGCTGCTCCTCCTACCAGGCATCCACCAGTCATGCCGTCCAGTCCTCCTTCTACCAGCCACCCACTGGTCACACCCACCATGGGTCTGGCCTGAGGCAAAACCCTGTGATTTCAGCTCTTAGTGGCCTCAACTGCCACTTTGTGATTTCAGCTCTTAATATCTACCACAATACAGTTTTATAAAAGCCACTAGTATCCAGCTCTCTCCTTTAACAGGTGGGGAGGGCTAGTCAAACCAGGCTTATAGCTATATGGCCAAGGCTTAGGCAGGGCCAAGGCACTCAGCTAGCTGGTTCAACCCATATCCCTCCCTTTCTGCTTTACAATGCTTTAAACCAGGGAGCTCTGTGTAACCCATGTCTTATGCAGTTATGACGACGGCCCTGTCCCCCACAATGACTTGGAGCATTGGTGAGATTTCACAGAATCACAGAATTAGAGGGCTGGAAGGGACCTCAGGAGGTCATTTCACAATTCTTATACGGAGTGTTAGCATAAACTGTGATTTTACAACAATGTGTTCACACTAGACAAAATCTCATTGCTTCCTTGCTACCCATCAGTCTTTGTTTGCAAGGTATCACATATGCACACCTTTGCATTCTCATGCAAATGATCTCTGGGGGACACATTCCTCCCACCCTTCAGCAGTATTGAATTTCTGCTGGCACATTCCTTACATGTTTGTCCAACAAGGTATCCATGCTATGCAAGGGAGTTAGTAGTATTTCTAGTCACTTGGGTGTATGGCTGCTGAGAAGTATTGGCTGGCATCTCATGCTGCTTTCTTATGGTGAGGAAAAACTGTCTTGGGACAGCCAAGTCTCAGGGAAGATGGAAATGGGGAAAGAAGTAGCATGGGCTGGAAACAACAATTAGTGGCAAAGTAAAGTGAGTGTTAAGCAAATGAGGGATATGATTCTCTTAATGGGTTATGAGGACCTGGTAAATATCATACACTGTTTCGTGGGGAGGAGAAAAGGAAGGATGGTGCCATCAGTAAGCAAGAAGCAGGGGCTAGTGAGATGAAGTGTATTTCCCCTAAGTGCCTGCACACAGAACGTTGAAGACTGATGTGCTCATCTGCACCAGCTTAAATGTTAATTATTTTTAAAACTTAGTTGGGAAAAAATGAGGAATTGTGCAAGAATTTGGTAGTGACAGTAATGGCTTTACATTGCACTCTCCATGCTGTGTTCTACTGCATAAATAGTTTTAAAAAATACAATTCCTTTTCAGGAAATGGCCTCAGTGCACACTTATCCACCATCCAATCCTGAGCGCCTAATTAAAAATAAGTGGAAGTAGAATGCTGACATTCTGAAATGCCCATAAAATCACTGGGATTTTCTTTAATAGTCTTTCACAGTCAGAACAGCTCATTTTCTACCTCTCTCTCTGTCTCTCTCTCTGACACCCCATTGTTCTGTAAGTATATGGGTGATGTAGTGTTCTAATGCCAATGCTCGTAAATAATTAATATTCCATGCTTGACCATGCAGGTTATAATTGTTTCCTTGCACTCTGTGACTTTAAATACTTTCTACGGCTAATCTCTAATCTCCTGCTTGCATATTATTTTTTTAAATCTCTATCAATTCACAGTAGTTATCCACAGAATCTAAAGTACTAATAATAAATTGTCTTTGTCAGATTCAAAAGGTTTATTGTGGTTTCTGAGACTTCAAGATTTTGAATAATTTCCATGTATAGTGAGGAACCACTATGTTTGAGATCTGAGTAAAATATGGCTCTCTTCCTTTTCAGTTTTCTCAACATCTCAGCTTATAGAGCATTTCTGTGCACATTTTAGCAAAGTTCCTATTTCCACTGATGAAATAATCAAATTTTCTTCTTTTTCATTAGCAAAAGGTCATTCTTATCATTAAAGTCTTCCAGAAATGGCAAGTGTGATCTCAGTTTGGGGTCTCCTTCTTTCTTTCTTTCTTTTTTTCTTTCTTTTTTGCATAATTGTTTAAGTTAACTCAGAACTCTCACTCTGCCTCTTACTCATCTAAAACTTTTTTCCCCCAGTTTTCTGATGCTAGGAAGAGTATTCTTCCTACATGTACTTATTTTATCAGTATTGCTTCAAACTAGTGCTTTTGCATGGGTGCAGCTATACTGTACATGGAGTATAATACCAACTCTGATTCCACATGAATAATACATTTGTTTCAGTTTTAGCTTCATGGATTAAATCAAGGCACTGGAACAATACATGCAGGGGGTTGCAGAAAGACATTGAACTAAACTGCAGCTCCTGTATATAAAGGAGACCACCTCAACTCAGAAGCTTCAGATGCACTTGTAGCAATACGAGTCCCAGCACATATGAACAAAATTCACAAAAGGCTAAAATTAAATTATCAAATTCTACACCAACATATGAGTTTATCTCCGTTGAAAATCATAGATTTACGTGTGCACATGCCCCAGGGCTCAATTTGGCCATGTAGATATATATCAGGATGTACATACTTTATGGAATTTAATACCAATTAACACAGTTGCTAGCAGATACTTTCCTCCTGGATGTTTTTTCTTTCTTGTTGTGAGATTTTGATGCACATGAAGCTGGCATCAAGATTCATTAGATGATGCATCTACTGATAATATAAAGGGATTCCTAAATAATAATTATGAACTGATTCTGTTCCCTCCATCCGTAAAGATTGCAGCCATCAGATGGTCTACTTACCTGAGCATCTGCAGGCATAGAGCCCCGCAGCTCCCAGTGTCAATTGTTCACCATTCACAGCCAATGGGAACTACAAGAAGAAGTGTGAGTTAGGCCATCGCTTTCCATAGCTCCTCATAGGCCAGGAAAGGTGAACCATGGACATTGGGAGATGCAGGGCTTTGTGCCTGTGGGTGCTCAGGTAAATAAACTGTCTGGTGACTTGTCAGTAGCTTACACTGGGGAACTGTGTAATGCCTGATGGCCAGTGGTTCCCCAATCCTGCTCTAGATATCGTGACAGTATGAATAAAGAATATGCTATGACAATCTATAATGTAAAAAATCCTTTGAACCAAGCGGTCACATGGAAAATCTGAGACCACATGGAACTTTAAAAAAATGGTTAATTAAAAACAAACAAGCAAACAACAATAAAAACATATTTGCATATATTCAATAGTCCCAAGACAGTGGTAGTTAAATGAATGATAGACCTAATCTCAGCTTTCAACATGGTTAGCAAATTGCACAAGGTATTCATCATCTTGCAGCATCAGATGCAAAGTACCTATTTGGAATAAAGCTACAACAGATTTTAGAACAATGTGCATTTTGCCTAGACCGTTTTTGTTCATCTATTTTTCTTTAACTTGATTATGTATCTGTCAGCTAGTTTGAATTGTCCTTAATTCGCAATTAAAGAATACTAAATGACTATCAATTATCATTTTCACTATAATCATAATACCTCTCCAATCAATCCATAACCTGTTCCAGATTCTTTTAATTTATTCTTTCCATGAAAAATATCATGTACTTCCAGTGTTACTGAGCCTTACACATGAGATAGCATAATCATCTCTTTCTGCTGCTGTGTGCAGGCTTTCATTAATAATAAAAACATATCTATGTTGTTTAAGTTGACATTATATCTCATAAGTTTATCTTCAAGTTTCAATGCACTGTTCGGATTGTCATTATATAAAATAGTTATATTGGGTTTTGAGTTCAGCCCTGGGTTAAGGATCGAGGCATTTTGTGAATCTCAGCCTATGTTTGCACAAAAATGTTCGCTAATACTGAATGAGTCTGTTCACACAGATGCAACCTTCAATCCCTGTAGACTTATTTTAACTGCCTATACTGGGTGTAGGGTCAGATTAGCTTAGTTTGCACTTTCAAAAGTGTCTGCAAGGTTTAATTTCTTTCCCACCTCCCAAACCTTCAGGGCTCACTTCATGAACCTATCATGAAAAGCATTTTGTTCGTGGCATATAAAAGAGAGATAAAAGCATTTAATACCCTTGATAGAAGGTAGAAGTCTAATGCTATTTTATTTCTTAGCATTCAAGCTGGCAACACAAGAACTCCATATCAAAGCCACTGCTCCTAAGGGCTAGTCTATACAAGGAAATAAGTCAATTTCTGATACAGAATTCTAGCTATGGAAATTGTGTAGCAAGAATAGGTGTATCAGGAATTGACTTACCTGACTGTCCTGAGTACAGGGCAGCCCAGGGAAGGAGCAGCAGGGGGCAGCAGCAGCAGCAGCAGCATGGAACTCCCATGTGATGTAGGTGGAGTGGTGGTGGTAGGGAGTTGAAAGGGGTTTAAGTCTGTGGATGGGGGGTAAAGAGTAGGGGGGCTGAGACCCATTGAGGGCTCTGTGCCCCAGCCATATCCCCCGTCCCCTTGACCAGGGTCCACCCCAACCCCCTGACCAGGTTCCCATGGACGGCACTGACAGCCAGGGCTCTGTGCCCACCCAGCTCCAAACTATGTGGCTGCAGTGGTTTCCTCTGCAGTCCTGGTTGGGGATCCCATGTCTGGCGCTGCTGGCCAGGGCTTCATGCCCTTCTGGCTCCAGGCCACTTGTCTGTGGGGGTTCCCCCAGCCTCCCTGGCCAGGGAGCTCATGACTGGCATGGCTGGCTGGGGCTCTGCTGTCCAGCTGACTTCAAGACATGGGGCTGCCAGGGTCCCCATCCCCAACCCAGGTTTCTGGAAATCTTGTTCAGAACATCGAGCCCTGGCTGGGGATCCAAGCAGATCTGGCTGTCCCACAGAAGTTTTCCAAAAAGCTGGCAATGCTAGCTGAGAGGGGTTTGAAACTGGGGTTGGGAGTGGGCTTTCTGTGGCTGAGAGGTGTTTAAACTGGGTGGGGGTGGAGGTATATTTTTACCAGGGCAGAATCTCCTGTCCCCCGCACCTGACCCCATTTTGAATTGCCTTGGGTCACAAAGTCATCCTGAACTGTCATAATGTGTGCTGTCTTGAAAAGTTTGGGGATTGCTGATCTAGACAATACAGATATGAGCATTTAAGGACTCTGGGCATTCTTGAAATAATAGTGATTACTAATTTGGTATCTTATCATTTACAGGCTGGATTTTGATTCTTCTGAGTGAAAGCTCACCATTATTTCTAGTAAATTATTTTTATTAAAATTCTCCTTTGACTCTCATAATCAGTACTGTGTTAAGTTAAAAAAAACGTAAACAAACAACAACAAGAAATCTTCAGAATATCTGAATTGAGGCTATGACAAATGAAGAGAACAGTAATTCTGGAAAAAGCAGCTGATTCTCTAGATGCCTGTCAGTAAACCTCACATCTCTTAGTAAGTATGACTGACATATAGGTAGAAATATTTATCTACATATCTTTTATTTTCATTTTGAATATTATGTTTGAATCTATTAATATCATATTTGCATGTTTAGTAAGTTACAGGTTCATATGACAAACAGAATACCTGTGTCTAATGACACATTTTAAATATATTAATACAGATATTACAACCAAAACCAAAATCTTTCATTTTATAAGTAAATTGGCTTTGAAATTGCTATGCCACCAAGGAAAAGTGATTTTAATGCTGACATTTTGTTACTTAATTGTAGCAATAGGACTGCTGAAGGTTAATGGACCACTTTAAGAACCTCCAGTGAGTAATCAAAAAGCATTTGATGTGTAGCTGTTCTATAATCGCTGTTTGATACAACACTGTTTTTTATTGTTTTCCTTGGTTTCTGTTGCACAGCAAGAGACTGATGATATTTTTCCCTGGGAAACAGGATTGCTTAATTTAACTGAAACATGAAATTTGGACTTCTACCACTAGCTTTATCTTAAAACAGAAGCATAAGCTTTACTAAGGCCTGGTCTACACTAGGGGTCAAAGAGCATCTCAGATACGTAGTTCTAGCTACACTATTAGCAAAGCTAGAATTGACATATTAGAATCGATTTTGATCACTGGTACAGGTCAGGAATCTTCAGGCTTGTGTGGATGTCCTTTACTCTGCATGTCAGAGTGGAGTACCAGGATCAATGGCCAAATCCAGAGAAACTGATTTTGACATGTTCTCACACATGCAGCAAAATTGATGCCCGGAATATTGATCACAATATGCTGCACCCCAACCCCCAGTAAATATAAACATATCCTAAGACAAATTATTACAAGGATCTGATAGTAGCCCTTATAATTAAATTCATTACCATTTTTCATTATGAAAGATTTTCTAGTGCCTCAATTGAAGGCACAAGCCCTTGACCATTCAGTAGAGGAACAATCTTGGGCAAGAGAAGTGCCTTTTCTTTGTCCAGTGAAATTCCAGTTTGATTTGGCTGATATATAAACTTTCAAAAATCATCATTTTGTGAAAAGAATATGTTTAGTGCATTGATCAGAGTAGTGAAGAGCATGTAGCTGTAGGATCCCTAACTTATTTGAAATAGCAGTTGCCTGGTGAATGAGGAAGAAGGCACATGTTAACAGGAAGTGAAAAGTCTATTGTGTTGTAAGGCTGATGGGTATCTCATAGGTATGGTAGGTTCTATCCCTGCATTTCCCAAGCAATTCTTGGATTCAAAATAATGGCAGGTGGCATTGGGCATGCCATATTTTTTTACACCCAACTTGAAAACTGGTTCTTGATTTCCATGGCTACGTCTACACGTGCCCCAAACTTCGAAATGGCCATGCAAATGGCCATTTTGAAGTTTACTAATGAAGTGCTGAAATGCATATTCAGCGCTTCATTAGCATGTGGGCGGCAGCCGCGCTTCGAAATTGACGCGCCTTGCCCAAGGACTTCGAAGTAGGCGGCGTCCTTTCGAAAAGGAGCCCCGTCTGGACGCGCTGCGCAGCGGCAAGGAGCGTCAATTTCGAAGCGCGGCTGCCACCCGCATGCTAATGAAGCGCTGAATATGCATTTCAGCGCTTCATTAGTAAACTTCGAAATGGCCATTTGCATGGCCATTTCGAAGTTTGGGGCACGTGTAGACACGGCCCATAAGTGTTGACCATTCACAGTGGCAATAGAAATCAGTGGACACTGTACACGCTGAGCACCCATACTACAGTAAGCCAGTGTGGATTGGAGGACTGAAGGTGGAGTGGGAATATTGACTGTGAGTTCTAATATGGGATCTGTTACTAATTTACTTCAGAAATCTTTCTCTCTCACTTCCCCTTCCATTAAATGGGAATAACAATGTCACCTTATTGTACAGCACAGATAAATTAATATTTCTGAGGCATTCAGATATTACAGTGCTAACTGCCTCAGAAAAGACAGTCAGGAAATTAGTAGTTGTGCATTAGTAGTTATGTGTATGTTTCAGGTATTGGATTATATGCAATAAATAAGACAAGGATTGTTCATTGAATGAGGAAAAATATGAAACAGCTGCCTCACTTTTGGATCATAGTCTATTCTCTATAATGAATGGTTCAGGAATCTTGCAGAAGAATAAAATAAAGGTTTCATAATGTACCTGCATAAAAGGGAAGAACTAAGGCTTCACAGGCAGCCAGAATAAAAAAAAATCACATTTACAAAAAAGTTTGGCCTTACTTCAAATGGTGCTTGGACATCTCTGAAAATCAGGCTCTTTCTGTTTAGATTTCCACACATGGATTTGGGATACTATCTTGCAAATAGAGTTTTGAAATTTTTGGTCACCCTGTTGCATAAAAACTCCACCATGAAGCCTCTATGAGCTCCATGCCAGTCCCAACCCTGGATGAAAGAGGAGGGTTGGTCAGATGTGTGTCGATACGCTGACAGTCAAACAACAATACTAATGAAATCTGATGTCAGTACAACGAAATGATAAAAGATGCCAGCTTAGATGTTGCCTGGATAAACAAGGTCTGCAATACCAATTGAGCAATTGGGGTTGGGTCAATAAGTTGGCTACCGAAAGAAAATTACAACTAACACATATGCGATCCATTGGAACATGGAATGTCTGAACACTGTGAGCAACCGGAAATTAGATCTGCTTTGGAAGGAGATGGAGAGATACCAATGTGATGTACTTTGACTGGAAGAGATGTGTTGGACAGCATCAGGGCTACGTCTACACGTGCACGCTACATCAAAATAGCTTATTTCGATGTAGCGACATCGAAATAGTCTATTTCGATGAATAACGTCTACACATCCTCCAGGGCTGGCAACGTCGATGTTCAACTTCGAAGTTGGGCAGCACCGCATCGAAATAGGCGCTGCGAGGGAATGTCTACACACCAAAGTAGCACACATCGAAATAAGGGTGCCAGGAACAGCTGCAGACAGGGTCACAGGGCGGACTCAACAGCAAGCCGCTCCCTTAAAGGGCCCCTCCCAGACACAGTTGCACTAAACAACGCAAGATCCACAGAGCCGACAACTGGTTGCAGACCCTGTGCCTGCAGCATGGATCCCCAGCTGCAGCAGCAGCAGCCGGCAGCCCTGGGCTAAGGGCTGCTGCACACAGTGACCATAGAGCCCCACAGGGGCTGGAGAGAGAGCGTCTCTCAACCCCTCAGCTGATGGCCGCCGTGGCGGACCCCGCTATTTCGATGTTGCGGGACGCGGATTGTCTACACGTGTCCTACTTCGACGTTCAACTTCGAAGTAGGGTGCTATTCCCATCCCCTCATGGGGTTAGCGACTTCGATGTCTCTCTGCCTAACGTCGATTTCAACTTCAAAATAGCGCCCAACACGTGTAGCCGTGACGGGCGCTATTTCGAAGTTGGCGCCGCTACTTTGAAGTAGCGTGCATGTGTAGACGCGGCCCAGGAGAGATATGTGGTTGCAAAGTCCTTTGGTCAGGAAATGTAACAAAGCATGAAACAGGAGTTGGATTCCTTCTTAGCAAAACATCTAGAAGAGCATTATTAGGATAAAAACCAGTGAGTGCAAGAATGATGATAGTGAGATTCGAAGCAAAACCGTTCAATATCTCAGTCCTTCAGGTGTATGCACCCAAGTTGGACAGTAATGGAGGAAGAGATTGGACTATTCTATAAAGACTTGACAAAGATGGTGGAGGAGATACCGAAGAAAGACGTGTTGATCATTGGAGGAGATTGGAATGAGAAGGTTGGAACAGATAACGAAGGTTGGGAGAGAGTCATGGGAAGGTTTGAGTATGGAGAAAGAAATGAGCAAGGTGAGAAACTACTAGAGATTGCTACAGAGCATGAGATGGTGATCTGCAACACAAGATTCCAACAAAAGGACTGTAGGAAGTGGACGTGGCAATCGAATGATGGGAAGTCCAAGAACATGATAGATATGATTTTGATAAGAAGAAGATGGATAACATCAGTGCCAAACTTTCCAAGGAGCAGATATGTACTTAGACCACAGTCTAGTGATCACAAACATCAAGATAAAACTCAAAAGAAAATGTAAGACACAGTTTAAGAAAAGAAGAGAGATGGCAAGGCTATGTGAGGAAGATACAGGGAATGCATATAGAGCAGCACTTGAAGAGAAGATTAAGAATATCGCCACAGAGAAAGACCTAGATAAGAGAGTTGCAGGGATAGCCATCGCTATAGAAGAGGGAATTGAGCAGACTGTTCCAGAAGAAGAAAAGATGAATAAGAAGTAAATTACCCAGAAGACACTGAAGTTGGTTCAAGAGAAGAGAGCATTGAAGAACAGAAGAGATATCTCTGAGATGGCAGAACCTCAATATAGGGTGATATGAAATGAGATAAGGGAAACAGCCAGAAAGGATAACAAGGAATGGTTAGAGGAGCAATGTGAAGATATAGAGAGGTATTACAGTGAATGTAAGACCAAGGTGGTGTATAAGACAATTAAGAATTTTAATAGGAAATGGCAACCAAAGCAGATGGCGATCAAAAATGAGAATGAAGAAGTGCTCATGAACAGGGAGAAAATTGTGCAGCGAAGGACGAGATATAGCAACGATCTATACAAAGGACAGTTGAATCCGAGTGTCTCAGAGACTGATTGAAGAACTGAAAGAGATATCTCCACTGATCATTGAGAGTGAGACCAATATTTCAAAGGAGGACATAAAAAAAGCACTGAAACGACTAAAGAACAATAAGAGCCCTGGAAATGATAAGATTATGGGAAAGATGATCAAATATGGCGGAGAAAGCATGACTCAGGAAATACACAGACTATATAATATAACATGGAAAGAAGGGATGGCACCAAAGGAATGGGGAAGATCTGTGCTAGTGACAATACCCAAGAAAGGAAGTACATTGGAGTGCAAGAACTACAGTATGATTGCCCTAACAAGTCATCTAGGTAAGGTGCTGATGACGATACTGACTGAGAGACTAAGAACGCAGATAGAAGAACATGTAGCAAATGACCAAGTGGTGTTCAGAATAGATAGAAGTACCATACAGCAGATCTTGGCACCAAAACTGATAGCAGAGAAAGCTCGATGAAAGAACAAGAACATGTACACTCACTTAGTCGATTTTCAAAAGGCTTTTGACAGTATAGATCAGAAAGTGACTCAGCAGTGTTGGAGTCATATGGAGTGGATAGCAGATTGATACTGTTGTTGAAGAATATCAATGACAATGCAGAGGTAGTGGTGAGAACATGCGGGGAGTCGGGAAGTTGGTTTAAAACAAATAGAGGTACGAGACAAGGAGATCCAATATTGCCAAGTATCTTCTTCACACATCTGGAGAGCGATGGACAAGATCAAGGAAGAGGTAGAAGGGATATCTGTGCATGGGAAAAGAATTAACAACTTGAGTTTAGTGGATGATATAGTTATCATTGAAGAAGATGAGAAGAAGCTAGTGGAAACATTGCAGGTATTAAAAGAAGAAGGGAAGCAGTACGGACTGATTATGAACACAGATAAAACAAAACCAAAGGTATTTGGAGATAAGGAAAAAGGATGGAAGATCAGTGTCAATGGTATTGAACTAGAAAATGTAGAGACATTCACATATCTGGGGAGCAACATAATGTATGACCTAGACAGTAAGAAGGAAATAGCGACTAGAATAGCAAAAGCAAGTACGAATTTGAAGGCAATGGATAAGATCTGGAAAAGCAAAGCAATTAGCTTAAGAATGAAGCTGAGCCTTTCGAAAATACGTGTATTCAGCAGCATGTTGTATGGATGTGAGACATGGGTGATAACAAAAGATTCAAAAAGAATATTGGTATTCGAAAGGAGTTGTTATAGAAAGATTCTGAGAATAGGACGGATGCGGAAGGTCACCAATAAGCAATTATATAGAAAGATACAGCCGAAACAGAACCTGCTGCAGAACGTTACAAAATGGAAGCAACAATTATCTGGGCATATTTGCAGAATGAATGACGAATGAAAAATTGAGACTCTGGTATTCAACATAATGGACGGTTCGAATAGGAAAGGCAGACCCTAAAGACAATGGATAAATGATATAGTAGATTGGAGTGGAGCTAGTCTGCAGAAACTAAACCTCTCCGCATTGGACAGGGAAAGATGGAAGGAAATAGTGACAGAGGCATCAAACACCAGCGGGCGCTCAGCCAACAGTTATTGATTATGATGATGATGATGATGATGATGATGATGATGATGATATAGAAAGGATTCAGTGTACAGTGTCCTGTGGTGATGCTTAATCTTTCAAAGGAACTGCCTCTGATTGTGAATCTATTTTTTCCTGAATTGCTATGCAGAAATATCTTTGTGTAAGAAAGTGAGAGATGAGCAATTTCAAATTTTTCCCCATTTAATTTCAATGTATTAAATTGCTATTAAAATATAATCAGTTTAATATTTTGGAAGTAGAGGTGACATTAGTTTTCACGTATTCTTTTAAACTCTATTTCACTACATGGGTTTAGAGATGGCAATTTTTCCTTAAGTATATTTTTATCTTCATTCATTGTACTGAACATTGTAGAGTTATTATTAAACTCTCATATTGCCATTAGTGATGTAGCTCAAATATATGCTGAAACTAATAGGTGACAACCATATATTATAGAAACATTTGCTAGTCCATTTTCAGAGAATAATTTTGTTTGTTCCTGTCTCTTTTCATATCTCATCAAATCATGTCTGATTATGGCTAGATTCCCTGGTATTTAACTATTATTGAACGTAGTAATGAAAGAAACCATGGAGATACTTAATTATCCACACAGCAGGTGTCCAATGGAGAAGCTTCTTTCTAACCTTTTCCTCTCTGATAAGATAATTACTGTCGGGTGCAATTGATACTAATATAAATATTCACTGATTGCAAACTGTGGCCTAAAGGCTGTTTCTGAGAAAAGGCTCCTCCATGAATCTACAGGGGTGCTATTGCTCACTTCTAAACAAATACAGCCTTGTCAAAAAAAAAGGGGTTTCAGTATGAAGACAAAGTAACCTCAAATTGTAAGGTTTATTTTTATTATTATCATTATGAAGTAGTGATGGGTAGGTGTTGACTGAATTAAATAGCCTGTAAATTAGCACATTTCACGCATACCAGTCTAAGTTACCAACTATAAGAATATGAAGATAGGTTGCCAAGAGCCTCTATTGCTTACTTGGATGGCAAAAGCAGAAGGAGGGCCCTTGTATTTTATTTGCTTGTGATGGCTACACTTTAAATCTATGTCTAGATTGGGTGTGATATTTCAGGATACAGATGTATCCTGAAATAGCAACTCTGTGGCTTTTCTCCATGCTCAAAATAGTGTGGTAATTTTACACACACATCTGAATGAACTAGAGAAACCTTGAGAGGTCATCAAATACTGTCCCTTACACTCACAGCAGGGCCCATCACCATATCTAACATTTTTTTTTCTTTAAATCTAACCTGCTCCTGACCCTTGGAAGACCCGTTCAAGGACTGAACTTGTAACCCTGCGTTTAAAAGGGACATGCTCAAACTATGCATTATTCTGGTTCCTTGTTGTGAGAAGGGTAACAGAACCTTCGAAAGAGGTCCCTCATTTTGAAATGATTTATGCAGTGTGTTGTGCAAATCATGTAAATTATTTCGAGATAGACATGCACTCTAAAGGTAACCCAAAAGACAAAACAAACAAAACAATCATGGAAATGTAAATTTTGTAGCATAATTTTATGGTATCACGTTCCCTGACTGAAAAATCACAGTATAACAGATGCTCTAAAATAAGTCAGGCTCAAATAGATTTATTTGATTTTTTTAAAGCAAAACAATGATAATTTATTCAGTTCATTCTATTATGTCACCTTTAAAATGCCTCATTTTTAAACAACATCTCTTTATTCAAAAAGTCTTCAATCCAATGGGCTGTGGTTCAACTAGAGAGTTTTGTTGACAAAGCACACTATGCATTTATATGCAAACTGAGTTTTGTCAACAGTGTGTCAATAAAACTCAGCACTTTCACTGGCAGCATTCTGCCTCAAAACTTTGAGGCATACTGCCTTTGTCCACAGATTTCTGTTGATAAAACAGCTGTGTAAACACTTCCAGGGGGCAACTCTTGACAGACAGGGCATCCACAACAACGAGCAGCCCTTTTTCCTGTGCTTCTGGGTGCCTGGTTTGTGAAGAGAGCAGCTGGGCAGTTTGGTTGCTCTGTCAGCTCTCTGGATTAGCTTTTGAGTGTGGCTGCACTCTGTCAACAGAAGTTTTGTCAGAAAATCTCTTCTGACAGCACTTCTGTTGAGAGAGTGCTGTAGTGTAACCCTAGTTGTTGTCTTTAGTGAGAGATGTGAGTACTTGGCACCTTCAGGAGTTACTTAGACATCTGCAAGATGAAGGACTCCATTTTCCTTCTCTAATTTGTTTCTGTGCACTGAAAACATGGAGGGCAATACAAAGACTAAATTCATAGAATAATAGACTCATAGAATCATACAGATGGAAAGGACCTCAGGAGGTCATCTAGTCCAGCCCCCTGCTTCAAGCAGGATCAAACCCATCCAAATCATTCCAGGCACGACTATGTCAAGCTGGGACTTAAACACCTCTAGGGATGGATATTCCACCAACTCTCTTGTTATCACATTCCAGTCCTTCACCACTCTCCTGGTGAAATAGTTTTTCCTAAAATCCAACCTACACCTCTCCCTCTGTAACTTCAGACCACTGTTCCTTGTTCTGTCAGCTGTCACCACTGAAAATGGTTTCTCTCCATCCTCTTTAGACCCTGCTTTCAGAAAGTTGAAGGCTGCTATCAAATCGCCCCCCAGTCTTCTCTTCTGAAAACTAAATAGGCCCAAATTTCTCAGCCTCTCCTAATAGGTTATGTGGTCCAGAACCCTAATAATTTTTCTTGACCATTTCTGAACCCTCTCCAATGTGTTCATTTCCTTTCTATACTGGGGTGTGTGTGTGTGTACATAATTGGACGCAATACTCCAGATGAGGCCTCACCAATGTCAAAGAGAGGGGAATAACAACTTCTCTAGATCTGCTGGAAATGCTTTTCCTAATGCGCCCCAATATGCCATTAGCCATATTGGCTACGAGGACACACTGTTGACTCATATCCAGCCTCTCATCAAACACCATCCCCAGGTCCTTTTCTGCTGAACTGCAGTTGGTCTCCAGCCTGTAAGATTGCTTGTGACTCTTCTGCTCCAAGTGCAGGACTATACACTTGTCCTTGCTGAACCTCCTAAAATTTATTTTGGCCCAATCCTCCAATTTGTCTAGGTCACTGTGGGCTCTATCCTTACCCTCCAATGTCTCCATCTGACTCCCTATCTTAGTGTCATATGCAAATTTACTGATGGTGAAATCCACCCCTTATCTAGGTCATTAATAAAGATGTTGAACAATACTGGCCCTAGAATTGATCCTTGGGGAACTCCACTTGAAACCAACCACCAACCAGACAGTGAGCCATTGACAAGTACTCATTGGGCCCATATGTCAAGCCAATTTTCAATCCATCTTACAGTCTATGCATCCAAGCCATACTTCCTTATCTTATGGGCAAGCATATTGTGGGAGACTGCATCAGCAGTTTTGCTAAAGTCAAGGTATATCACATCATTGACTTCCCAATGTCCACAGAGCAAGTTACTTCATGATAGAAGCTAATCGGATTGGTCAGGCACGACTTGCCTTTGGTTAATCCATGTTGACTATTCTTGATTACTTTCTCCTCTTCCAAGTGCTCTCAAATGGATTTCTTCTGGACTCCCTCCATGATTTTTCCAGGGACTGAGGTGAGGATGACCAGTCTATAGTTCCCTGAATTGTCCTTTCCTTTTTTAAAGATGGGCACTACATTTGCCTTTTACCAATGATCTGGGACCTCTCCTGATCTCCATGAGTTTTCAAAGATAATAGCCAAAGGCTCTGCAATATCTGCCAGTTCCCCTAGTACACTTGAATGCATTAAATCTGGACCCATGTATCTGCGTGTTCCTAGCTTTTCTAACTAGCTCTTAACCTGTTCTTTCCTCACTGAGAGCTGCCCACCTCCTTCCCATACTGCACCCATTTTTCTTTGTTTCTTTTTTCAGATTCCTGAAATGTTCAGATTACCTTTTTCCTGTGGGTTTATTTTTTTTTATTTTTTTATTTTTTTGATTTGCTACTGTGATGGCTCTAAAACCCCTAAGTGAGACTGCTGAGGAGAAGAGAAAAGACTGCTCCTTTTTGTCCCATGTGCTATAGAACTACCAAAAGTAGTACAGTTGAGCGAAAAGTAGTACAGTGAATGTAGTGGGGGGGATGGTGCTTGGGGAAGGGTTGGGGAAAGATGTGGGGTCCCAGAGAAGGTGCAGACCTAGAGTATTTGTGTTTATGGTATTAGAAAGTTGCCAACACTACTTTTGGAATGAATGTTCTGGTCTGGGGTCACAGATGTAGAGTTCAGAATTGTTGTAAATTCCTCTATAGAGAACATGTCCCTGGCCATGAGCTGTGAGGTTTGTGTGTGCCTTCCACTACCCTTTACCAGATAGCCTCGAGATGTCAAGCAGTTTTAAATTAAAAATAGGATTAATATGGACTTAACAGTCTTCCCCACTAATCTAGGTAAGAATAAATTTAAACTGTAAAATAATTTACTTCATAAAATACTGTTTAGGTAACCATATAACCCAGGTAAATGCAAGGTATAGGGAGTGACCGTTAGGGTTGCCCGTTGCCTATGCATATTCATAAGCTAATTGCCTATTCATGAGCATCGGTTTGAATTCAGATGCACGGATTGGACCATTTATGATGCTCATGAATATGTAAACGGAACGTGCATCCTGGTTGCCGGGGCAACGCAGGTGCGGACCTGACACCTGCGAGTGTTCAACCAGGTCCGCCCCAGCTCTATAAATTCTGGAGCGCAGCCCGGCTTTGCCAGTCCGTCGGGGAGCAGCGGAGAAGAGGACAACGGACCCAGAAGAGCAAAAAGGACTGAGTTTAGAGCTGGACTCAGCCTTGGCCGAAGATTCGACGAGAAGAGCTGAAGCAGACCCACGTGTCAATCTACGCACCCCAGCCACCGTGGGACGCAGAAGCCTTTTCGAAGAGCTCCGGCTGAGAAGCCTTTTTGAAGAGCTCCAGTGAACAAGAACTGAGCTGAACTCACTAAAGGCCTCAGATTTTACCTGAGGCAGGCTCGCCAGGCAGACCGCGCCGGCAGGTGCCCTGCCTGGGGAGCCGCACAAGCGGCGGCCTCTGCTGGCCGGCGGCGGAGCTGCTGCTGCTTTTAGCCAGGGGTTTTTGTTAACCAAGCTGGCCTTTTCCCCTGGCCTCCTCTTCTTTTCCCTATCTATCCTATCTGCCTGCCGCGGCTGCCAGTAAAAAGCGCGCCGTGAGGGCTTCACTTCCTAGGTTCCTGTGGAGACCCTCGGGCCCGGCGCCCGGACTGACAGATCAGGAGGAGGATAGGTATTTAATAACTGCTCTCCACAAACATTAGGGATATTAGCTTCAATCACTAGAGTTAGGGTTTATATATTGTTAGCATTAATAATACTGATCCCTTATTGATATTACAAGGGTTTAAATCGTCTTAAATTGTGGAACCCTGTTCCCAGGGTTCTCATTTGTAAAGCACAGGAGGCGGTCTACTGACCTAGCCGCTTTACCTTTTGCATACATAATAGAAGACTAGATAAGAATTTTAATTCATAGGGACCCAGAACTGATTGCTCCCTCCGCTGGGTAGAGCTCACCCAAGCGGGGGTTGAAGCATAAGGGGATAACCCGGTAAAGGGAGAACCCCAATTAGAATTTTACACATAATCTTAAATTAAAAGAGTAATTTAAAGGGACACCCCATTAAGGGGGTACCCATATTAAATAAATCCCTGTAGGGTTACATAAGACCTCAGGCGTTGCCAATAAGTCCTGAGGCGGCCGTAGGAGGCAGGTATCCTATTAACATTCATTAAGTGTATACATATAAGAAGTCCTAGGGTAGTAGCCATAGCCACTTTTAGAGGCCCCGTCTGCCTGGCCAGCAGGGGTAACCTCACCTAGGCAATTTTAAATTCCAGCTGTTCCCTTGGGTCGCTGGGGGACCTAGGGTAGAGCATCACCGGCCATTTTCCTAAAAGGCGAAAAGTGCTCTGAAGGGGGCGGGTGCCCCGAGTAAGAGGAATATAATATTGTATAGTTCCTCCCGAGGCAGGGCAGTAAAGGGGCTCCCTTATTAGGGGGTCCGACATAGGCAGCTCTCGGGAGGCGTCGTATTATAGTCCCTTTAAGCCCAAAACTACCCATAATTAAGCGTTTGGGACGCTGAGGCGAAGGGAAGCCAGCGCAGTCTTAATTTATTGCGCTGGGGTCTTTTCGGGTAAAAATATCCCATAAATCTGGAAGCCCGTTACCAGACTAAATAACCTGGCATATTATATGTATACATAGACATTCTGGAAGCCCGTTACCAGATTAAACAACCTGGCATAATTAAATATATAGAAACGTATTAATATATAACATAAAGAGAAACATAAAGATATACACATATTCAAATAGATACATAAGGAAATATATAGCAGAGTTGTTGTTATCAGTTCTGGTTTATTTCTTTTCCCTTATAGCACACGCACGGAAGAGCACCAAGTTGTGCGTCCCAGTGGAGCCAACAGTAAGTCTAAGAAGGGTATAGTTTAAACGTTGTAACTACACAAATACAACAAAGGGGCTATTAGTCAACTAGTTCCAAATCCTGTGCTGAGACTCAGGGAACAGGGAAGGATATAGTTGTAGCTTCTAGAGATATTAAATAGATACATAGTAAAATAAAGTGTGGTAACATAGTAAATAAATAGGAAAGAGAAAACACTACATTGTAAAAACCTAGCTCTTGTTAGAATAAAAAGAAACTTAGTTGTGGACAGTTGACCCCTTGTCTGTCATCTTTTCTGGGGAACAAACGGGCTCTGTCACACACCCTGTAAACCCCTGTGGATCAGACACCGTTGACATCGATCCAGGTAGCGGGGTAAAACCTGGGCTGGTGCTTGGTGGCTGGTGGAAAATCTTAGGCAGCCTTATTGGGCCCTTGGTTGTCTCTGTATTGGCCACTGCAGCTTGACCTGTGCTAGCCGTTTAAAGATCGTTAAGAATATAGGAGGTAGCTCTGGGCTGGAAGAGTGGGTTGTTGTATAGAGATGGAGAGACCTCTGGTATGGGGATGTGGACTCTGGAGTAGGGCCAGAGATGAGGGATTTGGGGTACAGGAGGGTGGTCCAGGATGTGGGTCAGGAAGTTGAAGGATGGGTTTACCTTTGGGAGCTCCCAGTCAGTTGTGTATGAAGGCTAATGAAGACTCCTAGCTTGTTCTGGCTCCCTGCTGTGCTAAGGAAGCTGCTTCCAGATCTGATGCCTCAAAGCTAGACCAGATGGCTGATTCCTGAGCACAGTTCAGAGCCACAACAGCTGGGGACTAGCTTTCCTTAGCTCTGGACCACCACTGACTGAAACCCCCCAATTTGGTATGTTTGGATGTGTTGGTGGAAAATGTGGCACTGGTCAGTCTAGTGAAATGTGTAGTGGTGGCCAGCTATATTTAAAATTACAAAGAGTTTAATCTAAAATAATTCATAACATTATTGAGTAATGAAAATTGTATAGACAACATTTAAAGAGACAACAGCTCAAAATCCTATTAAAGTTCTCACATTGCTTTGCATCTTGTTTGAAAGACATCTACAGAACAGCAAAAAAAAGAAAGCATTATTACATAACAGGGAACTTATGAGAAGCATTCATGTTCAAGCTCCAGTTCTACAGGCATTCACACACATGATTACCTTTAATAGATTTCAGGAGGAAAACTCATAATAGCAAATGTATTTAAAAGGTCTGGCCTTAAGCAGTGAAACACAGTGGTACATCACAGCATTTTAATGCAAATTAGAAAGGATGCATTGCTGGACAATTATGCTATTACCACTAAGGTTCTCATCACTCTGCCCTTCCTTTTCATTATGCAGACATGTCCAAAGACATTTCTCAAAATAATGATAAAACAAAGACCAACATCTGACCATTTATATTCTCTCTTAATTGTGAAGGAAAAGTATTGATGTTTTTGTATCAACTGAACAAAACACTGCTGAACTGCAGCAACTCCTTTCTGTGCATCTAAATTTTAAGATTGGAGCAGGGCCACCAATTGTGGGGGGCAGGTTGAGAATTGCCCCCAGGTCCCTTTCAAATCAGATGGCAGCTCTGTTCTGTCTGCTCACAGCTGTCAGGGAGTAGGAGGAGATCAGCACTGTGGTGTGGGTGGTGCTGAGGCATGAGTGTCCTTCACCCTGCCTCTTCCACTCATGGCCCTGCATCTTCCAGAGATGAAGCCTTCCACCTTGCTTTGGGGCCCACAGTGCCCATCAGTGCTGCTGGATTGGAATCGATACTTTGGGTTAGATCTGACATAACTTGTTGTAGCAGTTGTTGTAGATCATTGACATGTTAAGCATTAATACATTTTACTTTTAGAATTATTATTATTATGGACCCTTTTTGTCTTGAGAGATGGAGGTTAGCAGTGGCAGTGAGGATCTGTGCGCAGTGTTTGAGTTTGCATCTTCTCTTGTGGCTTATCTGTCCAATATTGGATTTGCATGGTTGATTGCAATAACCTCATGTCAATCTATTTCCAAATCCTTGAATCTGAGAGTTTTTCCTTCTAAGACAAAGTTCTTTTGCGTGGCTTGCACATATACTATCAAAGGATGATGCGCCCTGTTGTAGCAATCATTGCCAGATATTTCGATCTGGTGATGTAGATTCCCAGGATTTTGGATCAATGATGAATTTTTTCATGGTGTTTTTTCATGTATCCTTGAATCTTAGCTTCGGTCTTCCTCTCATTCTCAACGCACATGAAAATTCACCAAAGGGGATTTCTTTGGGAAGACATTTGTTAGTTTCCTCTCACATGACCAAGCCATCATAATCTTCTGCTGTTGAGAATAGCCATGAGGCTGTGTATGCCAGATCTTGATAGGACATTCACATATGAAACTTTCTCTTGCCAGTTGATATTCATAATTCTGAGGAGGCAGGGAAGACGGAAGCTGTTCAATTTTTAATCCTGGTTTGAGTAGGTAGGTCATGACTCAGAACCACAAGATACTCAACCTCAGGATACTCAATACACATGCCTGGTATATTAGTATCTTTGTTTTCACTGCCAGCTTAGGGTTGTTCCAAGCTCATTTCGTAAGTCTGCCAAAAATAGTAGCTGTCTAACCGATTCTGATGTTCGGTTCTTTATCCATGGATAGGCTTGTGATGACAGTGGATCCAAGGTAACAGGACTGTTGAAGCACATCCAACGGGCTGTTATCCAGAATAATATTGGGTTGCTGAGGTATACCTTGAGTGATTACAACAGTTCTGTTTATGCCTATGTCAAGGGAAAACAACTTGCAGGCTCTGGTCAGAAAATCCATCGGTGACTGTGACATGTCCTCATTAGCTGCGTCTACACGTGCACGCTACTTCGAAGTAGCGGCACCAACTTCGACGTTAGGCGGCGAGACGTCGAAGTCGCTAACCTCATGAGGAGATAGGAATAGCTCCCTACTTCGACGTTCAACGTCGAAGTAGGGACCGTGTAGACGATCCGCGTCCCGCAACGTCGAAATTGCTGGGTCCTCCATGGCGGCCATCAGCTGGGGGGTTGAGAGATGCTCTCTCTCCAGCCCCTGCTGGGCTCTATGGTCACCGTGGGCAGCAGCCCTTAGCCCAGGGCTTCTGGCTGCTTCTGCGGCAGCTGGGGATCTATGCTGCAGGCACAGGGTCTGCAACCAGTTGTCAGCTCTGTGGATCTTGTGTTGTTTAGTGCAACTGTGTCTGGGAGGGGCCCTTTAAGGGAGCGGCTTGCTGTTGAGTCCGCCCTGTGACCCTGTCTGCAGCTGTGCCTGGCATCCCTATTTCGATGTGTGCTACTTTGACGTGTAGACGTTCCCTCGCTGCGCCTATTTCGATGTTGGGCTGAGCAACGTCGAAGTTGAACATCGACGTTGCCGGCCCTGGAGGACATGTAGACGTTATTCATCGAAATAGACTATTTTGATGTCGCAACATCTAAATAAGCTATTTCGATGTTGGCTGCACGTGTAGACGTAGCCATTATGAGCAAAGAAAGCTGCATCATCTGTGAAGAGGAGTTTCCTAAGAAGGACTTTGTTGACTTTAGTTTTGGTGTTGAGTATTGCCAGGTTGTAAAGAGAGCCATCTAATCTTGTGTGCAGAGATACATCACTGCATGAGTTTTGAAATGAGCAATTTAGTAGAAGTGACAAGAACATGCCGAAGAGGGTGAGGGCAAGGACACACCCTTGCTTGACTCTGCTGTTCATTGCAAACAGTCCCGATCTAGATTCATCATATTACATCATTGCTTTTATGTTTTTGTGAAAGGACGTTATGAGCTTGAATAGGGTCAGTGGGAAGCCAATCTTGGTTAATACTCTGTATAGTCTTGATCTACTAACCGTGTCGAACACCCTTGTTAAGTCCACAAATTGTATGAATAATGGCTTTTCTTGTTTTCTGCATTTTTTCTGGAGTTGCCAAACTGAGAAAATCATGTCCATTGTTGACCTGCCAGGCCTGAAACCACACTGTGTTTCTGGAGAGACTTGATCTGCAATTTTTTGCAGGCATTTGAGAATGACAAGGGCAGATGCTTTGCCTGTGATGCTCAGCAACAAGATGCCCCTGCAGTTGTCACAGTCACCCTTGTTGCCTTTGTTTTTATGGAGAGTGATGATGTTTGCACCCTTCATGTCATGTAGGACATCTCCTACTCTCCAACATTTTAGGAGTAAATCCTAGAGAAAGGGGAAGAGCACAGCCTTGTTTGCCTTCAGGACTTCAGCTGGAATTCTGTCATTTCCTGGTGCTTTTCTGTTGTAGAGAGCATCAAGAGCTTGAGAAAGTTCCTTCTTCATAGGCTCTGCATCTAGCTCAGACATTTCTGGAAGAGTTGGGATGAGGTTTGTCAAGTTCAGGTTGTATTGTACGCTCATGGGAATAAAAAGTAGCATTCCCTCTATCTGTACATCTGCAGCTTTTTGTCTGTGATCACCTGCCTATTTAAATGCTTCAGTGGGGTGACTTTGGTAATGTTTGTTCTGAGTGCTTTCTTCAATCCATCATACATGATTTTCAGGTTGCCCAATTGAGATGCCTTTTGAATATTAGAACACAGATTGGCACAATACTTGTTTGCACACTGCCTGGATTTCTTCTGAAGAACAAATCTTGTGTGTTGAGGCTGATCTCTTGTGCTTTGAGATTGGTTCTTTATGTTATTCAGATGTGCCTGGTGTTTTTCTTCAAGAAGAGGACTAAGAATGTCATCATTTTAATTGATCAAGTCTTTGTTTGAGAGTTTGCATGTTCCAAAGGCAGATTTGGCCCATTTGTATATTGCATCTGTAAGCATGGGCCATATTTCATCAATGGTTTGTTGGTCAGGTTTGTGTTCTATTCTGCAAGTGAGATCAAATGCCAAGACAGAACATTTCAGCACATCTCTGGTATTGAGGGTGTTGATTTTTGGTGTATTGCTTTCCTTTGTCTTATAGAGTTTCTTTGGGATGATTTTCATTATAGAATAATGTATTTTTATAACATGAGATGAATCCTTAATGTACTGTATTTAAACTGTTATTTTGTTTTTATTATAGTATGTAGTTAATTAAGACAAAACCCACAAATTATACAGTATAGGGTCCTACCGTGTCTCACGTTTACAAGTTATATGTGTCCCAGAGATTCAAGTTTATATATGTATGTATACTTTTTTGTTTTATTGCACTGTAATATGGCTGTCTGAACACCGAAGTTTCTGAACACAGACAGTAAGCTATTCCCTGCAGGTTCATTTTCAAAGAAAGATGCAGCATTAATTATACTTTTGCTAGTCCCCATTAGTGGGATTATAATTTTATTTTCTCCAAACAGGAGAGACAACAGCAATATACCAATAAAGTTAACTGCCTGGCTAGTGACTATGGACTTATTGTACAAAAACATGCAAATGATTAACTAGAGACTATGGCCTTATCATACAAAGACTTGCACATAGTTAACTTTTTCCAGTGGCAGTAGATCCACCGAAGTAAATGCAGTATTCAGTTTGCAAAGTTAAGCACGAGCATAAGTCTTTGCAGGATTGTGACTTACATCAGGATCTACAGTTCACCTTTTTCTTCCACAACCCTTTGGCTTATATTTATGCCAGATCAGGCACCAGTGACCATTCAGTATCATTATGAGCCTTCTCTCACAGAGTGAAAGATGTCTGATTTCAAAATAGGCTGTTTCAGCATATGGCACTGCCTAAATGGTGCCACATGCCAAACTAAAGTGCTATTTTATGGTAAATTATCCCCAATGGGAATCTTTTAATTGGAAGAGAAGGACCTAGGCCATAGCCTTTACACTTGGAGGAAAATAGCTGTGTAAAATACCAAGGAATGTTAATTATTATTATTATTATTATTATTATTATTATTATTATTAATAATAATAATAATAATAATAATAATAATAATAATAATAATAATATGGTATAGGTGTTTCCACAGCATATGGTATTCTAGGAAGCTGAGCCACAGAGAGAAATAATAATAATTAATAAAACTTGGCATTTATACAATATTTTTTCTGTAGCTTTCAAAGTGGTGCACAAAGCTAGGTAAACTTCATTAGCTCCACTGTATAGATGGGGCAACATGTGATATTCCAAAATTAATCAGTTTGGGGTGAAAAAAAATCTGACTCAATTTTCTTCAATATGAATATACTTTCCTCCTATTTCTTAATGTAAATACATATTAACTAACACCTTTTTCTGTAAGACCATATAAAGACCATATAAAATATCAGAGAATCTTTCTTCCCTTTTTGCATTATCCAGCTTCTACTTGCTGCATTTTATTCTGATTTGAAATTGTAAGGGGAGACTACATTCACAGCACTTTATTTAAGTGATCAAAACTCTTTATTAATTCACCCTGCTCAGAAACAAATGTTGGTATTAAGGGATAAAATAACTACTAATTTTTATTCATCTATCTGACCAGATATATTCTACGGATACATTTTAATAGAACTTAATGAGCTTTTTCACTGTTTATGAGCTTCGGCTCTGTCATGGTAATTAGCACTGAGGTGTTATTCACTCTTCTCCTAATAAGGGTTTCATTTTAACCTTTGTAAGAGGCCTTACTATTTTATGCTTCATTGCTTTGCTTTATTGAACATTATAGGACATGGTAAGCATTTAAGTATGATTGTGAAGGAAATTAAATCACAAAAGTGCATTAATGATCAGACAGATCCATTAAAGCAGGGAAATTGAAGCTAAGGTTGAAACATCATACTTAACTAACCACATTGTGAATACTACTGCAACATATATGCTGTGCAAGTTCATTTACTGTTTGGTTTCTCAATATTTCGACTCAAAGAAGTGAATTCAGGATGATATTTAGCACATAAATCGGAATTTTCTTTCTTTAGGTTATTTCTCAATCTTAGTGATACTTTATTGTGGTTTAAATGTAAATAATTTTAAAGGCAGTATTAAAAATGGGCCTTAATAACCACACACACAAATGCATTTGATTGGCTTCCATTTAGCTCAAAGTCCAAATATTTAGGACAACCTCTTTTTTATACTAACTAAAAGAGGCATCAAAATAACTTGTGTTCACAGACTAGCTCTTATAAGGGTATGTCTACATTAGCAAACCATTCTAGAGTAATTAAAATCAATTTAATAACTTTTGGAAAAACTAAATCAAAATAGAACGTCCATACTATCAGGAAGAAATGAAATAAGATAGAACTATTCTGAAATAGAACATTCACACTGAAGAGAACCTGCCCCAGACTTAGACCCCCAGAAGCGCTCTGGGGAGGGCACCAGGGGGGCACATACTTCCTTTGGCTTCTGGTTCAGGCAAGCTGTGACACATACTGTGAGGAGCTCTTGTCCATGGCTGTGTCTCACAAGCCACTCAGTCAATGTCTCGCCCCAGTGAGACGTCAAAAGAACCCAGTAGGCATTCAGCTCCCCATACTCTAGCTGTCCTTGGAAATTCCACAGCACACAAGACATGCAGCTAGAGCTGCTGCACAGAATCATCACCCTCATGGGACATGTGCTGCATCTCATGCTGCAATACTGCCAAGCTGCCCATATATTTCTCCAGCAGGAACAACCACAGCATAGTCTGAAGGCCTTGCTCACACAGGTTCTGGTGCTCCTGCTGCTGAGGATGCCCTTCAATTGCCTGGACACAGTGGAAAGCCACTACCGACAGCATAAGATGAGTTCAGGGTGGTAGAAGTGCATCATTCTGCGGGGATAGGATGATCAGCAGCATGTGTGCAACTTCTAGATGGAGAAGGCTACCTTCCTGGAGCTCTGCAAGTGACTCACTCCTACTGTCAAGTGACAGGACAATTGCATCAGACCCACTATCCCCGTGCAGAAGTATGTGGCAATTGCTTTATGAAAGCTCACCATGCTGGACAGCTACTGCTTATTTGGCAAGCAGATCATTGTGGAGAAATCCAGTCAGGGTCAAGCTCCTGCAGGCGGCCATTGCTGCTATGGAAGGTTGTCACTCTGAGAAACAGCTATACCGTTGTGGACGGATGTGCTGCAGTGGGCTTTCCTAACTATGGGTGTGGGAAGGCATAGATGGTACACACACATATCCATCCTGGCCCCCAGCTACCTGGTTGAGGACTGCATTAATAGTCTTCTCCATGGTGCTGTAGGCCCTTGTGGATCAAAGGGAATGCTTCACCGACATTCGTGTCAGATGGTTGGGAAAAGAACATGATGCCCACATCCTCTGGAACTCCTGTCTCTTCTGAATGATTCATGTCAGCACCTTCTTCCCCAGCTGCACCATCAGGATCAGGGAGGTGGACATAATCCGGCATCATCATGGGAAACATGTCCTACCCCTTGCTCATGAAGCCTTACACAGGCAGACTGGACCCCAGCAAGGAGCAGTTCAACAATAGACTGATCAGGTGCTGCATGATGGTGGAATGTGCATTCAACCATTTGAAGGGGAGGTTCAGTTGTCTGCTCATCTTCTTCGGCCTAAACAAGTGCACCATTCCCTTCAAGTTGGTGGCCCATTGGGTGCTCCACAATATATGTGAGAGCAAGAGGGAGGTGTTCCTGCCAGGGTCTGGTGCTGAGGCTGAATGCCTGGCCAGGGAGTATGAGCAGCAGGAAACCAATGCCATAGGGCGAGTACACTGAGGGGCTGTGCTCTTTAGAGAGGTTGTGAGGAAGGGTGTCATGCCAGGCTAGTTCTGAGTCTCCCGCCTGTGACACTCCACAAGGGGCCTCAGCATTCCCTTTGTGTGCCTGTCATCCCCGATCCTCCCTTCCCATGCCCTTTCCACAAATCCCACCTACCTTGCAGAGCAAACAATTAAGACAGCACTTGTGGAGCAAAAGGACTTTTTATTGTGGGATACACAACAGAGGAGGGAATGTGGTGAGAACCTGGAATTGGGGAGGAGAGATGGGTGCTCAGGAAATGGGGCTGGGAATGGTGGCCACACCCGAGATGTTGAAAGGTGTTGGGTTCCCCAGGGGCTGGCCTGTTTTCTGGGGCCCTTGCAGCCCCTGGAGGGTCTAGGAGAGCAAGCCAGGAGGATGAGGTGCAGGCAGGTGGTGCTCATGTCACCAGATGCTCCAGCAATGAGGTGTGGCTGGAGCATCTGGCATTTTGCTAGCATTCCAATTTGTCCTACAGCTGCTCTGTATCCCCAGCCAATGACCTGCTCCTGGGGCTCCTCCTTGAGTTCCTGGATGAGGGAATGCAGTCCATCTGCTCCCTCATCAGGTTGTCCCAGGTGTGCTTCTGCATGCAGATCCATCTCAGGCAGGTAGATGGCATGGAAGGTGAAAGATGTGATGAAGTTTCAGCTGGCCCAGCTATGATGAAAGATTACAATGGCAGTTATCACAGGTAACACTTCGTATAATGCCCTGCTCTGAACCCTGAGAATATACTGCTGGCCTTGGTTCAGATGATGGTGATGTGCTTCAGGCAAGACTGTATGTTATCAAGGCAGCAAACACTTGTCAGGTCTGCAGCTGTAAGGGGCCTTTGGAGGCTAACTAGTTTGAATTATTGACAACAACCCAGGCATACTAATGCTATTTAAAAAATGGCTATTTCTAAATGCTACTCTTCATGGAAGGCGGGGTACCAATTTCAAAATAATCAGACTGCTATTTCTAAATAATTGGCATGCTAGTGTGGACACTCACTTTGTTATTTCAAGAGGCTGTAAAGTGTTGCCTATCTCCTTTCTTAGTTGTTAACAGATGTCTACTTTAATAATTGCTTTTTCTCCTGCATATTCCTTTGGAAAGATCTAGTCCACTCTACGTAGTGTTAAATTATTTTAAAAAATGCAAATATACTCTTGTTTTAACTTAAACTATCAGATGAAGTTATAAAAACAAAGCAAAAAAGAATGGCTGCACTTTTGCAATCATAGGCAAACACTGTCACTTACGGCAAAGGCACTGAATACTTGTAGATGTATTACGTACCATGGTAATATATTGTGTGTACTATGTTCTTAGGGAGATTTTCTACGTATTAGTAAGCTTTGTCAATGGTCATTGCAAAAATAACTCTACAGTCTTTATTTTAAGCAATTTCCCAGCAGAGGAATGTTTGCGTGACAAGATAATTTAATTGAGGAAATGAGTGAATTTGTTTTAATTGTAAACTTAGTTAATATTAGTGTAATAATGCAGACTGTTGTGGTTCTCTCACCTCAGTCCTGATTGACACACCTTAGCTGTGTCTACACGTGCACGCTACTTCGAAGTAGCGGCACCAACTTCGAAATAGCGCCCGTCGTGTCTACACGCGTCGGGCGCTATTTCGAAGTTAACTTCGACGTTAGGCGGCGAGACATCGAAGTCGCTAACCTCATGAGGAGATAGGAATAGCGCCCTACTTCGACGTTCAACGTCGAAGTAGGGACCGTGTAGACGATCCGCGTCCCGCAACGTCGAAATTGCTGGGTCCTCCATGGCGGCCATCAGCTGGGGGGTTGAGAGATGCTCTCTCTCCAGCCCCTGCGGGGCTCTATGGTCACCGTGGGCAGCAGCCCTTAGCCCAGGGCTTCTGGCTGCTTCTGCGGCAGCTGGGGATCTATGCTGCAGGCACAGGGTCTGCAACCAGTTCTCAGCTCTGTGTATCTTGTGTTGTTTAGTGCAACTGTGTCTGGGAGGGGCCCTTTAAGGGAGCGGCTGGCTGTTGAGTCCGCCCTGTGACCCTGTCTGCAGCTGTGCCTGGCATCCCTATTTCGATGTGTGCTACTTTGACATGTAGACGTTCCCTCGCTGCGCCTATTTCGATGTTGGGCTGAGCAACGTCGAAGTTGAACATCGACGTTGCCGGCCCTGGAGGACGTGTAGACGTTATTCATCGAAATAGACTATTTCGATGTCGCAACATCGAAATAAGCTATTTCGATGTTGGCTGCACGTGTAGACGTAGTCCTTGTGAGCAATTCATGTGATACACTGCAATTAGGTATACATCATGTGTTATCAGTAAACATCATTCCATGGTTATCTGAAAGGCCACAAACTGAATTAAACAAATAAAAATCCCTAGGAGGTTATTTTAAAAAAATCTTTGAAGGAAAAAAAAAAAGATCTGAGAACAAAACAGGTATGGAGTAAAATATTCTAAGGAAATAAAAAAAAAATTGACATTTTTAGGTAATTAATAATGGAGTTTTTTCACTCCTAAGTGAAACTTCTGAGTAGTGGTTGAAATATAGTACCTTCTGAAGGTTGTTCAGTGGCCTATAGAGAAGGAGTTGATTATATTTATGCAGACGGTAGTGGAGTCTACATCTTAAAACACCTCCACTGCATTTGACACTAGTACTATGCAGAGAGCTGCAGGAACAGGCCTGTACGCAGGAATTTCTTGCAAGGGGATGCTTTTTTTGTAAATATGGGCCACCACAACCACAGCAAGCTTTCCTTCTCCCCACAGCTTTGGATCTCCAACTGGCCTTGTCCCCTACCATGCTGCAGCTGGCCCTGGCCCACAGCCCACTCCAGCCAAACCTGGTTTTCCCCCACTCTACCATCTGAACAGTAACCCCCCGCCACCACTGCTAGACCAAAAGATCCCACCCAGTTCCTGCTTAACTCACTCCCCGTTCGGGCCAAAGATCCTTCCGCCTCATCCCAGCTGGTCCTGAAGACCACCTCCCCTCACACACAGCACAGGAGTGGGAGGATTATCTGAGGCAGGGGCCAGATGGTAGATGGGAGCAGCAGACACAGGGGCTTGTGTCCCTATGGCCTCCCTCTCACTCCCTAGCACTCATTGCTTGGTGCTCCACCTTGGCTTTTCAGCCCGCTGGGTAATGATTCTCTTTGGGTAGCTGGGAGGCTCATCCAACAGGGCTCAGCAGGCCTGGAGAACATGATGGAGTTCCATTAGATGAGTGCAGAGGATGGTGAAGGAGGACACAGGGAGGTGAACCCCTGTGGCTGTTGCTACTGTCACACTCCTCCCACTTGCCCCAGTAATCCCTGGCCAGTCTGGTTGTGAAGAATCATAGAATCATAGTGATGGAAGGAATCTCAGGAGGTCATCTAGTCCAGCCACCTGCTTCAAGCAGAATCAACCCCCACTAAGTCATCCCAGCCAGGAACTTGTCAAGCCAGGATTTAAAAAGCTCGAGGGATGGAGAATCCACCACCTCTCCAGGCAACGCATTCCAATGTTTCACCACCCTCCTGGTGAAGTAGTTTTTCCTAATACCTAACCTACACCTCTCCCTCTTCAACTTCAGACCATTACTCCTTGTTCTGTCATCTGACACCACTGAGAACAGTTTCTCACCCTCCTCTTTAGAGCTCCCCTTCAGGAAGTTGAAGGCTGCTATTAAATTACCCCTAAGTCTTCTCGTCTGTAAACTAAACAAACCCAAAGCCCTCAGCCTATCCCCATATGTCTTGTGCTCCAGACCCTTAATCATTTTTGTTGCCCTCCGTTGAACCTTCTCCAGCAAATCTACATCCTTTTTATACTGGGGGGGCCCAAAACTGGACAACCTTCAAGATGTGGCCTCACCAGTGCCGAATACAGGGGAATAACTACTTCTCTACATCTACTCAAAATGCTTCTCCTAATGCACCCTACTATGCTGTTATCCTTCTTGGCTACAAGGGCACACTGTTTACTCAGATCTAGCCTTTCATTCACCATAACCCCTAGGTCCCTTTCCATCGTACTACTGCTGAGCCTGTTGGTCCCCAGCCTATAACATTGCTTAGGATTCTTCTGCCCCAGGTGCAGGACTCTACACTTCTCCTTATTGAACCGCATCAGATTTCCTTTGGCCCAGTCCTCCAATTTATCCAGGTTACTCTGGATTCTTTCTCTACCCTCCAACGTATCTACCGCTCCCCCTAGTTTTGTGTCATCTGCAAACTTGCTGGGGGGTGCAATCCAGTCCCTCATCCAGGTCATTAATACAGATGTTGAATAACACTGGCCCCAGAATTGAGCCTTGTGGCATGCCACTTGAAACCAACCTGCATCCAGATATTGAGCCATTGACCACTACCAATTGGGACTGACCATCAAGCCACCTTTCTATCCATTTTATAGTCCAGGGAACCAAATCATATTTCATTAACTTATGGACAAGAATGTTGTGGGAGACCATATCAAACGCTTTGCCGAAGTCAAGGTATATCACATCCACTGACTTCCCCATGTCCACAGAGCTTGTTACCTTATTATAGAAGCTAATCAAATTGGTCAGGAAGGACTTGCCCCTGGTGAATCCCTTTTAGCTACTTTTGATCACTTTCCCCTCTTCCAAGTTCTCCAAAATGAATTCCTTGAGGATTCTCTCCATTATTTTCCCAGGGATTGAGGTAAGGCTGACCAGCCTATAGTTCCCTGGATTGTCCTTCTTTCCTTTTTTAATGAAGGGCACTATGTTTGCCTTTTTCCAGTCATCCGGTATCTCCCCAGATCTCCAAGAGGCTTCAAAGATAATGACCAAAGGTTCAGCAATGACCTCTGACAATTCCCTCAGTATCCTGGGGTGCATTAAATCCAGACCCATGGATTTGTGTACATCTAGTTTTTCTAGATAGCTCAGAACTTGTTCCTTCCCCATATATGGATGCCCTCCACCTTCCTATACTGCATTGTCCAGGACCATCATGTAAAAGATGACTTTGTCCATGAAGACTGAGGCAAAAAAAGCATTGTGTACTTCAGCTTTTCCTACATTATCTGTTCCTAGGTTACCTCCCTCATCCAGTAACGGCTCCACACCTTCTCTGATAACCCATTTATTGATAACATGCCTGTAGGAACCCTTCTTGTTACTCTTCAAATCCCTTGCAGCTGCAGTTCCAATTGTGCTTTTGCTTTCCTGATTACTGTCCGGCATTCTCCAGCCATATGTTTGTACTCCTCCTTAGTCAACTGTCCACATTTCCATTTCTTGTATGCATCTTTTTTGAATTTAAGCTGACTAAGGTTTTCCCTGTTGTCAAGCTGGTTGCCTACCATGTTTGCATTTCTTACTATGCAGCGCGGTGGCTTGTCTTGTTCATGTGCCTTCAGTAAGACTTGTTTAAAATGCTGCCAGATGTCTTGAACTCTTTTCCCCTTCATCTTCATTTCGCAAGTGATACTGCTCATTAGTTCTCTCAGGGAGTCAAAGTCTGCTCTTCTGAAATCAACAGTCTGTATGTTACTGCTCACCTTTCTTCCTTTTGTCCAGATCCTGAAATCTATGATCTCATGGTCGCTGCAGCTCAGGTTTCCTCCCACTTCTATGTCTCCTACTAGGTCTTCCCTGTTTGTGAGCAGTAGGTGAAGTTGTGCATGGCCTTTGGTCCTTTCCTTCAACACTTGTACCAAGAAGTTATCCCCATCTGGAGTGTCTGTGTGCTGATGTATTGGTCTCCCAACAAGGTCAGGGGTCATTGTGTGGGCAGAGTGTGGAAGAAGTGCCCATACCCCTTGCACTCCCTCTGAATGTGGGTCTGAGTAATGAGTAGGCCATGCAGATGTAACTTTCCTTTCAGTCCAGGGCTGGTTACTGGAAGTCTAGAGTGCAGCAGTGATAGAAAATTCCCAGTCTTAATACAAAAGGATCAGAGTCTTTTTCTGAACTCTATTTAATAATAATAATAATAATAATAATAATAATAATAATAATAATAATAATAATAATAATAATAATTTTATTAATTAATTATTTATTAATTATTAGTAATTGTTAATTATTATTGTTATTGTTATTATTATTATTCCTGCTTGCTGCCTGTGTTCAGACACTACAGTGTTCAGAAAGTCATATTACAGAGCAATAAAAAGTATACATACATATATAAACTGGAATCTCTAGCACAACTATAACTTTTAAGCATGACACATGGCAGGACATTATACTGCATAATTGGTGGTTTTCTGCTTAATTACCTACATATGATAATAAAAACAAAATAGCAGATTAAATATATTACATTAAGAATTTGTCTCATAATGTGTGTATATATATATATATATGTATATACACACACATGTACATATATATATATATATATGCTGCACAGGGCTAGGATCATAGATGGTGCATATACACTGGCAAGTACATTTGAAATCCAGATTTCAAGACAGTGTTCATTCAAATGAACTCGCAGAGCATCTACACATATGGTGCTCTTTCAAAAGTAATATTGAAATAACTGGGGAGTTCCTTCTAAGTTAGTCCTCTGTTCCCAAGGTGGGAAAAGAACTCTCCTTTGAAAGATAATTCCAAAAGAGAGCAAATGTAGACTCTCCATGGTCTGCTCTTTTGAAAGAGGGAGTCCTCTATTGTGGCAATCAGCTATCAGGTGGCAGCACTGCTCACAGCACAAGCTGAGCTCTATGGCCCCAGTGTCCAGCCGCATTTAAGAAAGCAGGCTCCCAGAAACCCTCAGGCAGGAATCTTAGAGCATGCAGGCAGCAGGGAGCTCATGCTGCTGCACAATACACTTCCTTAGATGATCCTCCAGTCAGTCCAGTGTTCTCCCTGGCACCATGGCCAGTGCCCCCAACCCTTGTCCACCTCAGGGGCCCCCTAAGGACACTGGGGAGCCTTCCCAAGAGGGACGCCAGCCCCCAAGTACCAGGCCTCCTCCTGGATGGAGGCTGAGCTGCTGGACCTCCTTGCCCTCTGGGGGTCTGGCTCAAGACACCCAGGGCCCCAGATGGGGGGGTCTGGCGCAGGAATGCAGCAGCTCTCCGGCACCTCACCAAAGGCCTCATCAGCTGGGGTGACCCCACCCGGACCCCAGACCAGGTGAGGTCCAAGGTGAAGGAGCTGTGTCAGGGATACTGCAGGGTCTGGGACACAGCTGGAGAGGCAGGGGCAGTGCCCACCAGCCACCCTTACTCCAAGGACTTGGACCCCTCCTTGGGCCCAAGGAGGCAGGACCCCCGGCTATGCTGCTGGACACCACAGACCTGGGAATAGAGCAGGAGCCCAAGACAGGGACTGAGGGATACGACTGTCCTAGACCTGTGGCCGTCACGAGGAATGCACAGAGGTTGGACATCACCAGCGATAATGAGGGCTCAATCAAGGCGGCCCTTGTCATTGACATTGACATCCCATCTGGGCCGTCCAGCCAACCCATCTGCCCATGCCTCGCCCGACTTTCTGGAGGGACCCACAGGTAGGTGGCCTGCACACCAGCCACTCCAGGGACCAGGGAGGGGGCATCCAGTCCTGCCCAGGGAGACTGCAGCCCTCTCACGTGCCCACCTTCCTGGGGCCTATGGACCCCAGACAGCCGCATTCCCTGGTCCCAGGCAGGAGGGGCAATGCATGGCTTTCAGCACCATGCGGCCGTGACAGCATCACAGGCCAGCTGGCTGTTGAGGCTTTGGGGGGCATCGGGAGGGGGGGGACCTGTGTCCTTGGCACCCATGCAGGGAACCCTGGGACATGGGCTTTGCAAAGAAACCTGTGGGGAGGGCACAAGATTCTATGCTTGGGATTCATGGCCCCTTCCCCTCTCCCACTGAGTCTCCTCAGCTCCTGCAGCCAGACCAGCCCCACCACAGAGGGTGAGGGAGAATGGCCCAGACCCCATGCGCTGGGCCGTCCGCTGGCACCACCATGGAGGGGAGGAGGAGGAGGGGAACACTGCCCACACCGAAGAACTGTGGGACCTTACCGGTGTGCCATGGGAGTGGCTAGCCATGGAGCAGCAGGCCTGGGACCAGGTGATGGCCAACTTTGATGCCCTGACTCAGGCTGTGGTCGTCCACCTGTTCCGACTGCCATCCCATTGCCACTCACTCCCGCAGGTGCCCCTCCCGCCCCCAACCCCACTGTCCCCCATCTGCCCGTTACCCACCAGCCCTTCCACTTCCCCCCTCTGACCTCCCTGGTTCCCCGGTCAGTGTCCCCACCCTAACCTCCTCCCAGTCTGCCCTCTGACCCCACTCCCTGTAGTGAACCCCCCAAATGCCCTATCTCGCTGCCCTGGTCCTGACCCACCTGTCCCTGGCCGACCTCATTCAGCTGGCCCACATGTTGCTGGCCAGGCTGGCCAGGAGGAGGCTGAGGACTCCACTCTCCCCATGCCGATCCCACCAGGCTCACAGGGGCCTTGCCCCAGCCATGCCCCTAACTGACCATGCTGCTAGCCCTGGCCCAGCCCTGATGGGGCCCCTGGACATGGGGGGGGTGTGGGGAAGGCACAGGAGATGTGGATCTCACCTGTCAAGCCCCTGGAGGTCTAACACCCCCCTCACCTATGAAGGCCCCTGGGGATCCCGGGAGGCCCACCTGGGGCCGCTCCGCCCCTGTAAATAGTTACCCCCAACCCCCATTACTTGTTCCATGCCCCCATAAATAGTTTCTTCAAAAATATGGTTGCACACAGTTATGTACATTAAAGAGTTTATTTTTGTGTTCTACCCTGTGTCCCCTGTGCATGTTGTATGAAGGTGGGAGGCATGTGTGTGCTGGGTGGAGGTGTGTTTGTGCAAGGTGGGGGGGGGGTCACTGTGGCCCATGCTTGAAGGCCTGGCATAGGGCCTCCTGGATCCATACCCTGTCCTGCTGGTCCTGGTGGTAAAGGGCGGCAGGGAATTGCTCGTACCCACACCCTACCTCAGCAGCCCACACCTGCACAAGTGGCTCTTGCTTGGCGTCAACAAGGTTGTGCAGGGTGCAGCAAGCTCCGATCACTGCTGGGACATTGGCCAGGCCCACATCCAGGCTTGTGTGGGAGCACCTAAAGCAGCCTTTGATGTGGCTCACTCCACAGTATTGCAGGCCCAGTTCAGCTGCTCATTAAAAAGGTCCTGGAACACCTGGGTGTGCCCTGTGCATGGCCTCATGAGCCAGGCCTGCAGGGGGTAGGCCACATCCGTCACAATACAGAGTGGCATTGTGGTGTCCCCAGTAGGTAGCTCCTGCCAGAAGATGAAGTTCCTCTTATACTTGCAGCATCCCAGTCCAGAGTTCTGGAACACCCTGGAGTTATGGGCACAGCCAGACCAGCCCACACAGATGTCCTGGAACCAGCCATTGGCATCGATGAGTGCCAGTGGGACCATGGAGTGGTAGGCCTTGAAGTTTATATAAGCCCCACAACTCTGCTCTGGGCTGCTAATGGCAATGTGGGTGCTGTCCAGGGCCCTGAAGCAGTTCAGAAAGCCCAGCTCCTGGAATCTCCACATAGCATTGTCCAGATCCCCAGTGCAGACCAGCTGCCTCAGGAGCACCTTGTTGATGGCCAAAAATACCTGCAGGGCAGTGGGGGATGCACACGAGTGTGGCCTGAGATGTGTCATTCACACCCATCCCCCTCTCCCTAGCCGGGGATGCTCCACCGCTCCCTGTCCCTGTCCCTTTCCCTGTGCCCAGTGGGAGATGCCCCAACAGTCCCCATCCCTATCCCACCAGTCCCCAATGGTGCCTTTTGCTAGGGCACCCCCCCCGCTCCCCACATATGGTATGGGTGTGACCCAGCCATGGCTTATCTCATTGAGGACAGCCCCAACGGTGGCCCTGCCCACCGCAAACTGGTGGCCAGTGGAGTGATGACTGTCTAGGGTGGCCAGTTTCCACAGGGCGATGGCCACCCTTTTCTGAAAGGGGAGCTCTGGCCTCATGTGGGTGTCGTGGTGCTGGAGGACTGGGGTGAGCCAGTGGCCCAGCTCCAGGAATGTCCCCTTGGTGATCCTGAAGTTCTGTAGCCACTGGTCATTACTCCAGTCCTCCAGCACCAGCCGGTCCCACCAGTCACTGCTTGTGGGGAAGCACCACAAGTGGCAGATGACCTGGGGGAATGTAGCCAGACAAAATCTCCCCACTACAGACCAGCTTTTGCCTCCCCTCTAAGGTGCCTCAGAGCACACAGGGCACTGAACAGCAGTTAAACAGCACAGTCTTTGATGCCTTCCTAAAGGGGCCCAGATGTGCTGGCTCACCATGACCCTGAGAAACAGAAAACACAGATAGAGGGCTAGCAGGCTAACCGTTAATGAAGAGCCTCAGAGAACTGCCCTTGGCTGGCATTAATGGAGTGATGCGCCCACACAGTTATCCCAGAAGAGAAATCTCCACCCTTGTAAAAGAATGTCTTGTACTCCCAAATTCTTTATCTCCTGTCTTACAAGTGCAAATTAAGTAAGAATCGCCCTTGTAAAAACTGGCGTCATGAAAGACAGACCAGTATGACCTGGCACCATAGATAAAAAAGAGAATACGTGACCTGGGGGTATAAAGATGGGCCCAGCAGCACACTGACTCTGAGTGCATTCCCACCAACTACCTTCCGGTCAGGTCAGGTTATTGCTTCCTGAGGTCCACAATTGGGGACGCCCAACCTCGTATTCGTCTTTCCATGGAATTGAGTGACTGATCCTGGCTTGGCTACGCTGGTATCGAGAGATGCAAAGGGGGTAAGATGTACCCACATTAAGGTCTCCTTTTGGTGTACACAGTTAAAATTAGAGCTCTATAGATAGATGTTGTTGTATTAAGATGTTTTCGGATTGGATTGTAACGTAACCTGTTAACACCTGTACTCTGCTAGCATATAAGAAGTAGACAATAGCCTTTTGTAACCGCATGCTTATAACTGTAGCTTAATAAGCTTGTAACTAGTTAAGATCTAAGCCTGACTGCTGTTTCTCTTTGTCACTACAACACAGACGACACAATCAAAAGAACTTTAACCGTTTGGTTACCACACCCTGGCCATAGGTGAGAGCGCTAGAAGCCCAGCGCCCTAGCAGTTAAAGACTCGGATGGTAACAAGGGCATAGCAGGTACCTCACCGCACATTACCTGGTCACTGGCTAACAGGGAACTGTTGGGGATGTTGCACCCTGAGGATAGCCTCCAGGAGGGTGGCTAGCTGGGTGGCCACCTGGAGCTGCTGGTACCCTGTGGCCAGGACCACGGCTAGTGTCTAGTGTGCTGGCCATGGTCTTGATGGGGGGAGGGGGATGCTTGTGGTCCATGGGGAACAGGGATGCTTCCTCAGCTCACTCTCCCCGGATGCCTGCGGATGGGTTGCTGACCCTTGGCCTGTGCAGGCTAAGGCTTGGTGTGGGGGGCCTTTTAAAGGGACAGCGGGTGGTAACCCGGGAAGGGCTTGTCCTCCATTTGAACCCTACCCATGGTGCTTCCTGTCCCTGTACTTTTGAAAGAGCGCCCTGGGTTGTGTGGATGCTCTCTTTCGAAATTGCACTCGGGGACATTGAAAAGAGCAGATCGAACCTTCGGTCCCCATTTGCCTGTGTGGATGCTCCCTTTCAAAAGGACGGCTTTCCACATTGCATTTTGAAAACTGTTCTTTCAAAAGGGAGCTGCAGTGTAGACACAGCCATAGTATTTAGACTTAATATATATATATGGTGACAGAAGAAAATTCAATCAGTATTTATAGCCCTGCTGGCCACTGCTTGCCTTAATCTCCCCAATCCCCATTACCAGGATACGAAAGTGAGGCAACTTTCCCTCAGAAATCCCCTCCAGCAGTTCAGCACCCTTAAATCCATTGTTCATCACAAATGAATAATTAACTATTAATAATGCATGATAAAGTATGGATGCAATTCTCCCAAGGGCTGGTGAACTGCAGTAAGGACTACTTGTTAATACAAGATTTAAAAGGACATCATCAAGTAAAAATCTCATATTTCTGTCTGTGAATTTGATACATAGTGTTGTTAAAATAACAACTCAGATGGTTTTGTATACAGAGGGAGTAAAATATTGAAGTAGGGATAAGTAGCACCATGCATGGAACTATTGATTTTGTGTGATATTTTATTTTATTTTTTTTTCTCTCCATCTGTTATCATTCCATCTTTATAGTTAGATTTTATAACTGTTTTGTAACATTTTAACATGTTGAGTGGTTAAGGGCCTATTATAATATGTACTTGTAAGATTAGTATTAAAATAATTCTGCATAATTTCTTCTACATTCTTCCCCACATATTTGAAATGTGGAACTGAAAGAAAATATATTAGCTATGGAGAATAAATGGAAGAATAATCTTGAATATCTTTTCACTAATCTGATTGTGACCAGCATAGGAGTATTATTCTGTAAATTAAAAAATAATTTTCCTCTTAAATCCAACAGAATATCAGTAAGAAAGAAGATACACTGATGTGTGTTCAGCATCTCCTGAAAATCACTTGAAAACCATTTATTCAAGCCTGCTTTAGTTTTAAAACAAATTAACTTATAAGAAAGGAAAGTACTTCTAGACAATATCTCCTATCATGGATACAAAAATATCTTATTAGACAATTGCTAAGTCTAATACTTAGAATATTCTTACAATAATCCTTCTTATCTGTGAAATTTGATTTTAAGTTCATGTTCCCTAAGAATCTATTAAAATCCTAACTCAGAGTCCTTAATACTGATTTCTGTCTCCTAAGAGTTCCTCCCAGAAATTTTGTAGGTACCAACATTTTTAAAGATATGAAATAGCTTTTTCTTATGTGTGTTTTGGATCATCAGTGGAAAAATAGTTTTTTTCCCAGGAAAAGTCTCTGGTCTTTACAAGGAGAAAAAATAAAAAGGAAACAGAGGAGAAAGGAGGAAATATCAGAGGGTAAAATGTACAGATATTTGTCTGGTTGGTTGATTGCTTTAGTCTGAATCAGCCTAATACCTAGGATCTCTTGTCATGGATCAGGACCTCTTTCTGCTTGGTGCTGTACAAATACAAAATAAAAAGGTGGTCATGGTTTCTAAGAGTTTATACATTTTAGGTGTTGAACCAGAGATATGTGCTCAGATGTCCTGTTTATTTTTTTTCTTCATTTTAAAATAAATATGTCATTCAGTTTCAACTGTACAAGGATAAAACCTCAACCTTTTTACCATCTATCCCTCCGTCATATAGTAACAGCAATTGAAATCTCTGGATACTGATCTCTGCTATGTGATATACTTTCAACCTATTATAAATTCAACACACTAGCGTCTTGTCTACATGAGCAGGCTTTTCCTGGCAAAACTGAGCTTTTGTCAGAAAAATCTGCTGAGCATCTACATGCAAAATGTGCTTTGTTGATAGTTTGTTGACAAAACCCAGCACATCTGCCAGCAGCATTATATCTCTTCCCATTCAGTGTAACACCTCTCTCCTTGGTGTTCTGTTGACAAAACAGCTGAGTAGATGCTCCAGAGCCCGTTTGTCAACAGATAAGGCTTCCAGTTCATTGGGCAGCCCTATTAGCAGAGCTACTGGTCAGCCTTTCTATCAAGAGAGGGCCGGGCAGTCTGACTGCTCTCTGTCAACAGAGCAGATTGCTCTTTCCATTTGCTTCTGTGTGTAGATGCAATTTGTTGACAGGAAATCTTTTCTGACAGTGATATTAGTCAACAAAAGCTTCCTGTGCAGATGTGGCCTAGAAACCCTGTTTGCAGCTCTGCTTGCAGGCAGAAATTGGACTGGAAACAAGTTCTAGATAGAAATTTGTCATTATACACATCCCAAGGGTATGGGTCATGCCTTGTGCTGGCCAGGGGATGAGCTCTGTTGGTGGCTGGGCTGGGCCCCATGCTGGCCAGGAGAGGGTCTGGGGCCTGGAACAGTGTAGGAGGTGGGGACATGGTAGGACCTTGCCCAGACAGACATATAAAAGGACACAGAAAAAATAAAATATATGCTGTAATATGACTGGGGCATAAAAACTGATGAACTGCAAACTAGCACTTTTGTGAACGCCATGCCTTTATTATATTGTGACAGATGAAAATTCACTTCAGCATTGGGCATTCCATTGAACAAGAAACTGTTCTGAGAATAATATGATTGCCCTGTGACTGATAAGGAAAATCACTCAGATTCAGAGATAGCAATTGCTAGCTATCTAATAACCCAATATCTATTCCAGACAGCTCTATCTGTATGTTTTGTTAATTTTATCTGCTTAATAATTAAAAGCTACAGGAATAGCAGGAGGATTTACTTTGTTACAGAGTCAACAAATAGTTTTTTCTAGTATGTGACCACTTCAAAAAAATTGAAAGATATTGAAATTACATGAACAAGTTTGTGCTCAATTTTTAATGGGACAGGATCAGGCCAGAGGGCTACAGGAGAGTGAAAGAGGGGAGATATTTTAGCCCTAAACTGAATAAGCCCTTGTTTCCAGAATAATTTAGCAAGGACTGATCCAGAACAAACAGGAACCTGCTAAAAGCAATAATGACAACTGGGCCAATTAAAACACCTGGGGCCATGTGGGGGGCTTGCAGATTTAAGGGAGCCAGTTAGTCAGTACTGCAGGAGACAATGAACTGGCTGAGACTATTCTTCTGTTGGCACAGTTGCTGGGTGGGAAGTGGAGGAGATAAGGGGCTGTGGAGAGTCTGACAGGAGTAAATGCAAGCAGGCACCAAAGAGAAAAGCCTGCAGTCAGAAGGTTTTGGGGACTGCTGTGGGGGAAGTGGCCCAGTGAATCATCACTGTCAACCAGCTGAGACTTGATACAATTTTGGCAGCTTCTATCACAGGGTCCCTGGGCTGGAGCCCAAATTGGAGGGTGGGCCTGGGCTCCCCGCATACCCCTCTCCATCCTTTATACAGCACGGGAGAAGGACTGATTTGGTGGAGGGGTTTGTATTGCCTGAATCACTTGGAGGGGCACTAGAGACCATGGAGTTTGGTTTTGTCTCTTTTATTTATGCTGGCCGATTATGAGAATAGTTCACCAAAACAGCAAGCTGGTGTCTAAGATGAGGGCTTCTGTGAGCCTCAGGGGTAAATAATCCACTAAAAACAGAGACCCACCAAGACAGATTATGAACTTTGTCATATTAGTCATAAGAAAAAAAAAAGTTCTTTCTTCTTGCATAACCTGTAAATATATCAATCATGTGCCGCAGGTTCACAAGTCAAAAGCCTGTGTGTTCTGTCAGGGATCAGAAGGATCATGTTAAGTAGATAATGATCATTCCTTATAAACAGATCTCAGACATGCATGATGAACTCCTCTGCCACAAAAGCTCTCAAGTCTGAAGATGGTTACAGGGTCAATCCCTTTACTACGCCTATTTGATCAGATGAAGTATAATATCACTGGCTTTGATGACATCACTATTCAGCTGATACACAATACTACATGCCCTAAGATCCTCATTCAGCAAACCAATTACACATATGTTTATTTGTAAAAGTGTATGTCCAGTGACACAAGCCCTGTGGTAAGTGGGGAAGGAGTAGGGAACAATAAAGTAGGTTTCCTGGGTGAAGAGGAGAAAGGGGACCAATCAGTCACTTCTCCAAGGTGCTTGTAAACAAATGCAAGAAGCCGGGGGAACAAATAGGAAGAATTAGAGGCCCTGGCACAGTCAAAGTATGAAGTGGTTGGAATAAGAGAGACATGGTGGGATGATCTGCATAACCAGAGCATGGTCATGGAGGGGTATAAACTGTTTAGAAAGAACAGATAGGTGAGAATAGGAGGAGGAATTGCACTCTATGGCTACGTCTACACTAGCCGGCTACTTCGAAGTAGCCGGCACAACGTTGAAATAGCACGCGTCGCGTCTACACGCGCCGTGTGCTACATCGACGTTCAAATCGACGTTAAGCGGCGAGATGTCAAAATTGCTATTCCCACCAGATGATGGGAATAGCGCCCTACTTCGACATTCAATGTCGAAGTAGGGTGTGTGTACACAATCCGTGTCCTGCTACTTCGAAATAGTGGGGTCCTCCATGGTGGCAATCAGCTGAGGGGTTGAGAAGCTCTGTCCAGCCCCTGCGGGGCTCTATGATCTCTGCACCCAGCGGCTGTTAAAGCTGCAGGGACCCGGAAACCCCATAGCAGGAAGCTGGCAGCATTTGCATTGAATCTGTTTTATATATTTGCTAATATTATTTGCCGAAAAGAGGTGACAATTTTGTTCTTGTAAATAATGATAGTTTTATTTTTTCAAAAACCTGTGTCCCATGTACTTTTGGTGAGGGTGAGGTGTGGGTGCTGGGGCGGGGTGCAGGGATGGCCGTCAGGTCGCTCAGTGGGCCCCCTGGTCAAAGTACTCCCTTAGGGCCTCCCAGACCTGGAGCCCATCTTGGTGGGCCTGGCGGCTCAGGGTGGCGGCTGGCTGGGGTTAGGCTGTTGCGGCCTCCTGTGCCCAGCCCTGCACACAGGCCTCCCCCTTGCTTTCCACCAGGTTGTGGAGTGTGCAGCAGGCCCCCACAAATTGGGGGATGTTTGGGAGGCCCAGGTCTAGGCGTGCCAGGAGGCAACGCCAGTGGCCTTTCAGGTGCCCAAAGGCTCGCTTGACCACTTGTTGGGCATGGTTGAGTCGGGTGTTGTAGCATTCCTGGCTATCAGTGAGGTGGCCTGTATAGGGCTGCATAAGCCAGGGCTGGAGGGGGTATGCCACATCCCCCACAAGGCAGATGGGTACAGTGATGGTATCCCCCAGAGGGATCTCCCTCTGGGGGATGTAGGTCCCTGCCTGCAGTCAGCGGCATAGTCCCAAATTCCAGAAAACATGGGTGTCATGGGTAGAGCTGGGCCAGCCCACGTAGATGTCCTGGAAGTGGCCACAGCTGTTGACCATGGCCTGCAGGACCACAGAGTGGTAGCCCTTCCTGTTGACGTAACGGCCACCACTGCGGTCTGGGGTGCGGATGGGGATGTGGGTCCCATCAAGGGTTCCAAATCAGTTGGGGAATCCCATGGCGGTGAATCCCTTGACAGCTGCGTCCAGGTCCCCAACTCGGATGACCCTCTTCAGCAGCAGGGCATTGAGTGCACGCACCACCTGTGGGGAGGGAACATGTGTGCCTGTGAGGGTTTGTAGAGTGTGACCCCCTCACTTAGGCCCCCTCCTCAGCCCCCGTCCCCAGGCCCTCCTCCTTGGCCCCCCTCACCCAGGCCCCCCTCCCCAGCAGGGGGTTCAGCCCCAGGCCTCCTTACCTCCATGAGGACAGCCCCAACTGTGGCCTTTCCCACACCAAACTGCTGTCCCATGGAGCGGTAGCAGTCTGGAGTGGCCAGCTTCCAGACAGCTATTGCAACCCTCTTCTCGACAGGGAGGGAGCACTGCATCCGGGTATCATGGTGCTTGAGTATGGGGGTGAGCCACTGGCAGAGCTCCATGAAGGTCTGCCAGCTCATGAGGAAGTTCCACAGCCACTGTTCATCATTCCATTCCCCCATAACCAGGTGCTCCCACCACTTGGTGCTGGAGGGGTAGCTCCAGAGTTGGCGGGGCATGCAGCGGGGGAGGGTGAGGAGGGCTCGATGGTCAGGGGCATCTCCTGGTGCTCCTGGGGAGGGCTCTCATTCCAGAATCTGCTGGGCGGCTGACCAGGCAGCATCTAGAAGGGCGCCTGCCCTGCGGGAGGCAGCTTGTAGGGCTTCCAGCTGCTGGATGTCCATGTCTGCTGGCTCAAGGTCTGCGAGGCTTGTATCACCAATGCAGGGCTGCTCGTGCAGTGCAGGCCAAGTGTGTCTGGGAGGGGCCCTTTAAGGGAACAGCTTGCAGCTGCCCTGGAAGGGCTAGTGTGCTCTGTGACCTGGTTCGTGAGCTTTCCTGGCCCCTTATTTCAAAAGAGGGGGCTTGTGTGTGTGGATGCTCTGCGTTTCCTTCCAGGATGGCTCTTTTCGATGTTCCTCGGTGCTACTTCGACGTTGAACATCGACGTTGCCAGCCCTGGAGGACGTGTAGACGATAATCATCGAAGTAGCCTATTTCGATGTTCTTACTTCGAAATAGGCTACTTCGACATTGTGTCCTAGTGTAGACGTAGCCTATGTGAGAGAGCAGTATAATAGCTCAGAGCTCGAGTATAAGGAGGGAGAAAAACCAGTTGGTTGTCTTTGGGTTAAGCTTAGAGGCAGAAACAACAGAGGTGATGTTGTAGTTGGTGTCTCCTATAGAGCACCAGATCAGAGAGATGAGATAGATGAGGACTTCTTCAGACAACTAAGAGAAGCTTCCAAATCATAGGCCCTGGTTCTCATGGGAGACTTTAATCATCTAGGCATTTGTTGAGAGACCAATACAGCAGCACATAGACAATCCAGGAAGTTTTAGGAGAATGTTGGCGATAAGTTCTTGGTACAAGTGCTGAAGGAGCCGATGAGGGGCCATGCACAACTTGCTCACAAACAGGGAAGATTTAATAGGAGAAATAGAAGTGGGTGGTAACCTGGACTTCAGTGACCATGAGATGGTAGATTTCAGGATCCTGACAAAAGGAAGAAAGGGAGCAGTAAAATACAGACACTTGATTTCAAAATAGCGGACTTTGATTCCCTGAGAGAACTGATGGGAAGGATCCCTTGGGAAACAAAGATGAAGAGCAAAAAGAGTTCAAGAGAACTGCCAGTATTTTAAAGAAGTCTTACTGAAAGCATAGGAACAAACCATCCTGCTGAATAGTAAGAAATGCAAATATCATAGAAAACCAGCTTGGCTTAACAGGGATATCCTTGGTCAGCTTAAACTCCAAAAGGAGGCATATAAGAACTGGAAATGGGGACAGTTGACTAAGGAGTAGTGTAAATAGATGGCTGGAGAATGCCAAGCAGTAATCAGGAAAACAAAAGCACAGTTGGAACTGCAGCTGGCAAGGGAAGTGAAAGGTAACAAAAAGGGTTTCTACAGGAATGTTAACAATAAGAGGGTTATCAGGGAATGCATGGGGCCATTACTGGATGAGAGAGGTAACCTAGTGATAGATGATGTGAGAAAAGCTGAAGTACTCAATGCTTTTTTGGCCTCAGTCTTCATGGACAAGGACAACTCCCACAGTACTTTGCTAGACAATGCAGTATGGGAAGGTAGAGGGCAGATATCGGTGGGAAAGCAAAGAGTTAAGAGCTACCTAGAAAAACTAGATCTACATAAATCCATGGTTCTGGATTTAATGCACCCAAGGCTACTGAGGGAATTGGCAGATGTCTTTGCCAAGCCATTAGCCATTATCTTTGAAGACTCTTGGAGATCAGGAAAGATCCCAGTTGACTGGAAAAAAGAAAATGTAGTGTCCATCTTTAAAAAACGAAAAAAGGACAACCGCAGGGAGCTACTGACCAGTTATAACTACCTCAGTCCCTGGAAAAATTCTTGAGGGAATCCTCAAGGAATCAATTTTGGAGCACTTGGAAGAGGGGAAAGTGATCGAGAGTAGTCAACATGTATTCACCAAGGGCAAGTTGTGCCTGACCAATCTGATTAGCTTCTATGATGAAGTAACAGGTTCTGTGGACATGGGGAAGTGAATGGATGTGACATACCTTGACTTTAGCAAAGTTTTTGATACAGTCTCCCACGATATCCTTGCACGTAAGTTGAGGAAGTGTGGATTAGATCCCTGGACTATAAAATGGATAGAAAGCTGGTTTGATGGTCGGGCCCAACAGGTAGTGGTCAATGGCTCCATCTCTAGAGGGCAGTTGGTTTCAAGTAAAGTGCCCCAAGGCTCGGTTCTGGAACCTGTGTTGTTAATTTTTTTTATTAATGACCTGGATGGGGGATGGATTGCACCCTCAGCAAGTTTGCAGATGACACTAAGCTAGAGGTAGAGGTAGATACGTTGGAGGGTAGAGATAGGATCCAGAGTGACCTGGATAAATTGGAGGATTGGGCCAAAAGAAATCTGATGTGGTTCAACAAGGAGAAGTGTAGAGTCCTGCACTTGGGATGGAAGAATCCCAAGCATTGTTATAGGCTGGGGACTGACTGGTTAAGCAGCAGAACAGCGGAAAGGGACCTAGGGGATATGGTGGATGAAAGTCTGGATATGATTAAACAGTGTACCCTTGTAGTCAAGAAGGCTAATGGCATATTAGGGTGCATTAGGAGAAGCATTGCCAGCAGATCTAAGTGGTTGTTCCCCTCTATTCAGCACTGGTGAGGCCACATCTGGAATATTGTGTCCAGTATTGGGCTGCTGGGTATAAAAAGGATGTGGATGTGCTGAAGCAGGTTCAGTGGAGTGCAACAAAAATGATTAAGGGGCTGGAGCACATGACCTATGAGGCAAAGCTCAGGGATTTGGGCTGTTTTAGTTTACAGAAGAGAAGACTTAGCGGTGATTTAATCGCAACCTTTGATGTCCTGAAGGGTGCTCTAAAGAGGATGTAGAGAAATTGTTCTCAGCGGTGACAGATAGCAGAACAAGACGCAATGGTCTGAAATTACCGAAGGAGAGGAGTAGGTTGCATATTAGCAAAAACTACTTAATCAGGAGGGTGGTGAAGCACTGGAATGTGTTGCCTAGAGATGTGGTGGATTCTCCATCCCCAGAGGTTTTGAAGTCCCAGCTTGACAAGGTCCTGGTTCAGGTGACTTAGTTGGGGTTGATCCTGCTTGAAACAGGGGGCTGGACTAAATGACCTCCTGAGGCCCCTAACAGTGCTATGATTCTATGACTCTATGATTCTATAAGCTTAAAGTTATTCATATGCTTAAGGGATCTGCTGAACTGGATCCTAAATTTTTAAAATAGATTAGTGGTTTCTAGGGCATTCACGTTTTGATTGTCCCACTGGAAATATTTTGAAAAGGCCTGACTTTCAGATACTGATGAACGCTTAGGCTATATGTACGCAATGCTCTAACCTCGAAAAAAGATACACAATTTGTGCTATGAAGATTATATTTCTTTTTTGAGTAGATTTCAAAATAGGCTGTTTTGGCACATGGCACTGCGTAAATGGTGTCACATGTCAAAATAATGTGCTATTTTAAGGAATCCCTATACTCCTCCTGTTATGTGGTGTGTGCTGGAATAATACACCCATTATCTTGAAAATTGTTTCAAGATAATGGGCACATCAGTCCACCACTAAGAATTCCATGATTTTTGAAGAAGGTAAGACATAAAATAATTCTGGGGTGAATACACTGGGGTTTCAGTGTATTTGCTTCAGTCATGCTCTGTTCACTTTTGTCAAATATTCGTAAAATTGAATGTTATTGGAAACACATAATATATGACTTATTTGGCCAGACTAAATACACAGAGAAATAATCACAATAGTTATTTTAAATGCACAGAACAACTTTAAAGAATGAATAATCTGAATATTTTATATAGTTTGAGCAATTCTGTGAACAGAAAATAAGACTTTGAGAATTACTCTGAGTGGTATTTTATTGGCCTTTAGGAACAACCTATACTGAAGAGGCCAGCTATTAATTAGTACTCAGACTTACACAGAGAAGAACAAAATTTCCTCATTCAACAGCATTTTTGTGGACACTGATACTAGTAAATTCATGAGAGAGAGAGATAAACTGGAAACATTTCAACATAAGCAAAGGAAATGCTATAGTGCAACTTCCAAGTTTTAAACTCCATTGTCGAGGGAGTTCTTTTTAAGAGGAGAATGAATAGTAGAGGGAAAAAGAAGCCATAGAGACTAAGTAGCTTAAAGAAATTCTGACACAGTGAAATTTGATCAGAGGGAATATTACATAAATTTCTGAAATGTCAAGAAGAACCGATGAAAAGCACAAGACGTATTAACAGATTTATCCTTGGAAAGGCAGAAAAACCATTCTCAAAGAATGATAGATTTTAAAACTGATCAAAATGTGATCAAAACAAAGCATTTTATTTCCTGTTATTCAGTGATCCGAGACTTTTTTCAAATATATTAAACATTAACACATAAGACTAAAAATAGAACACAGTGAGAAGAGATATAAAGTTACATAGCTTCATGAAAAAACCTGGACGTTGGGGGGAAAGCCACTTTTTTTTGTTTTGTTTATTACAATTCTGCATAGTCAGATGGAATGCTTCATTTGTCTTAAAACTCTTTAAAATCTTACTTCTGGACAGCTTGTCTGGGTAAAGTGTAGGAGAAAAGGTAGTGTTCCATCTTGTTCAATTTCTTAGTTTAACTTTTTCATTTGTTTGCCTGTAGAACAGAAGGATCTAAGCATGAACACCATATCATTTGTTAGACTCTGAAACTCTGAACTAAGTGTAAGAACAAGAATTCATGTGGCACCTTATAAACTAACAGATATTTTGGAACATAAGCTTTCGTGGGTGAAGACCCAGGTCACAAGTGCTTTCTCAGGGTAAGCTGCTGGCAAGCCTCTGGAAATGTTGTTTACCTTTCATTTTCAGGTACAGTAGCCCGCAGCCCCGGTGGCCAGGAATGGCAAACCACAGCCACCAGGTAGCTGTATTTGTGAATGGAAAGTAAACAACTTTTCTGGTCGTCCAGTAGCGGCTTACCCTGATAAATTGTGTGCAGCAGCTGAGGTGTAGGTTGTCCACCATGGCTTGAGAGTGTGGTATTCTTTAACTACACTAGTGGTTGTTATTGTTTTAAAATATTTTCCTTTATTGTTCAGCTGCCCTTGCTATTTGGGTCTGAACAAGAGTTCAGTGGAAGCTAAAAAGCTTGCCTCTTGATCCAACAGAATTACTTCTAGTAAGAGATATTACCTTAACCACTATGGCCGTGTCTACACGTGCACGCCACTTTGAAGTAGCGGCTCCAACTTCGAATTAGCGCCCGTCACGGCTACACATGTTGGGCGCTATTTCGAAGTTGAAATTGATGTTAGGTGGCGAGACGTCGAAGTCGCTAACCCCATGAGGGGATGGGAATAGCGCCCTACTTCGAAGTTGAACGTCGAAGTAGGGCACGTGTAGACGATCTGAGTCCCGCACCATCGAAATAGCGGGGTCCGCCATGGCGGCTATCAGCTGAGGGGTTGAGAGACGCTTTCTCTCCAGCCCCTGCAGGTCTCTATGGTCATCGTGTGCAGCAGCCCTTAGCCCAGGGCTGCCGGCTGCTGCTGCTGCAGCTGGGGATCCATGCTGCATGCACAGGGTCTGCAACCAGTTGTCGGCTCTGTGGATCTTGTGTTGTTTAGTGCAACTGTGTCTGGGAGGGGCCCTTTAAGGGAGCGGCTTGCTGTTGAGTCCGCCCTGTGACCCTGTCTGCGGCTGTTCCTGGCACCCTTATTTCCATGTGTGCTACTTTGGCGTGTAGACGTTCCCTCGCTGAGCCTATTTCAATGTGGTGCTGCCCAACATCGAAGTTGAACGTCGACGTTGCCAGCCCTGGAGGACGTGTAGACGTTATTCATCGAAATAGACTATTTCGATGTCGCTACATTGAAATAAGCTATTTAGATGTAGCATGCACGTGTAGACATAGCCTATGTGTTGTAATTTGGAGGCATTCCTCATGAGTTAGAGATATTTTTCCAACAATCGTTTCTGTAAGCCAAAATCATGTATCCTACAAATGTTCCTATCTATTTAAAGTCTCCAAAATTGCATATGGATGTCCAAATTCCCAGCTTTGTAGCATAGATAATAATTCCCTCTACTGCTTCTATAGTTCAGGTGAAAAAAGAGAGAAAGAAAAAAGTACCTCTCTTTAGTTCCAGCCTGACTGGGGTCACTGAATTCATCAAACACACTTATCAGTTGTTATAGGGTTTTGGAGATTAGTCATGGCCAGAGAGTCAGACTCACTTCTCTTCTGTTTCTCCCAGTGAAATACAGTAAACCCTCAATTTTACAGACCCTGATATAATGGACATTGGCAATAATGGACTCTGTGTGCCAGTCCCCCTACTCCCTCCTTAAATAAATGCTGGAGACTCACCAAAGCCACTGTCGGGACTGGAGGAGCTGCTGAAGCGGCAGAAGCTGTCAGGGCTGGAGGGGCCACCACAGTGGCTGAGGCCACCGGGGTCAAAGGATATGTGGGGAGACTGAGGCAGGGCAAAAGAGTTCTCCTCCCCTAGTCCTGTGTGCGTCGAGCATGTTGGCACCCATCTGGCTCTGCCTGAAATGGCGCTGAGCAGTAGCCATAGTGTTGGAGGCTGCTGCCAGGTGACAGTTTGGGGGTGGCAAGGCTCTACCTTCAAGTCGGTGTCTCAGAGCTGGGGAGTCTGGAGGAGCCACAGAGCTGAGAGCTGCAGGAGGTGGAAGGAGCCAGGTCAGCATTCAGCTTCTCTTCTGGTAACTTGAGAGAGGGAGAAGGAGGCGCGAGGGGAAGAAAGGGGCAGGAGTGGGGAAGGGAAGATGAGTGCAGAGGACAGGAGTGAGGCATGGGCTGGGAAGGTCAGTGCATCATCCTACAGTATAACCATTCAGATATAATGGACTTTCGGCATTAGCAGATGCCTCTTCCCCACATTAGTCCATTAAATCGAGGGCTTACTGTAGTTAAAAAAAAAAAGTTTTGTGTTCTCATCTTCATTCACAATGGTTAGTTGTGTGTATAGACTCACATCTTGTTTCCCTATTTGTGCAAGATTTTTTTTATCTGGAAAGCCAGAATTTCCAGGGGTCTGAATCCCTACATGTGCCATGTTTGCTCTATTTCTTGCTGCTGGCTTTTGGTTTTGTTTTTTTGTTTTTCTCCAGTTAATCACACTCCCATCCTTTCTCTGGGTTTCACTAGATTGGCCACAGACATTCGCTTTCATGTACCAAATGTTAGGTAGTACTATGAGACGTTTCCAGCTTTCTAAAACTGACCTAGCTGTTTATTAAGCAATTTATTTACTGTCTAGCTGCTGCCTCCACAATTCACCTTTGTGTGTTCATATACAGGATTCCTGGTGCATCCTCCAAGCTTTTTCCTTCATCAGAATGTGTTCCTTCCTCCAAGTACATCACCCTCTGACAATCAATCACTGTATAGGAGAAGATTAATACAATGCAAGCAATCATAATAAGCCAGAATTTGTGGTGTTGTACAATACAGTTACTCTAAAGTGTTATTCACCAGGATAAAAAACAAGTAATATGTAACAACGAGGATTAAATTTCATTCAAAGTCACATTCAGTAATTTCAAATGCTCAGGAGAAAGTAAGTACATATGTGAAGAGGATGTTCAGTAAAAATGTAGATTTTCATTAAGTTGAAAGGACTTGAGGTACATACCAGGAAGAAAAATATAAGGTGAAGGAATGCAATGTAAATTTATTAGGCACTATTTTAATTTAAGATAAAAATAACAACCCAGTATTACATACGCTATTTACCTGGAAATAAACTTAGCTAAACTGAAAGTCCAGCTGACATAGTTCAAAACTGGACTCTGGTTACCAGCTGCTGAAGGAAATCTGTTTCCTGTCATTGCATGAACATGAATAAGTTTTTAGGGGCATAAATATATTGGCTGCATGTACACTAGCAAGTTCTTTCAAAAGATTTTTCGAAAGAAGTGGGCTTTTTCGAAAGAGCCCGTTGAACGTCTTCACACAAAAAGAATTCTTTCAGAAGTAAATTTAAAAAGTGTAGTGCTCCTTTTGAAATCACTTGTCTTTTCCGTTTTGAGGAACAGCACCGCCTTTCGAAAGCTTCTTTTGAAAGAAAGCGTGTGTAGATGCTCCTAAGTGCCCTTCTTTCAATAGAGGAGTCTTCATTTCCAATCTCTGTCCTGGTGTTTTGAAAGAATGGGGGGTTGCATGGATGTTCTCTTTCAAAAGAGCAGATCACTCTTTTGATCCGCTTTTTTGTTTGTGGACTCACTCTTTCAAAGGAAGCTCTTTTGGAAGAGATCTTCCAGAAAAGTTTCTTTTGAAAGATTTCTGTAGTGTAGACGTAGCCATTATATGCGTTAAATAATGGTACTTGCTGTGATACTTAATGCACAGAAACCACTTCTGCAAGGTCACAGGTCACAACTAAGAAGACTTCTTTCAGAATTAGTTGATTTATATGACTTCCTAAATTTGCTCGTGCTTACAGCATAGGAGAGCTTGTCACAGAAAGTTTAATGAAAATGTGCCTGTCCTTCATAGCCTTTAATGAATTAATGAGTTGAATACACTCATCCCTCGCTATACGAGTTCAATTGGTTCCCAACTTTCTGCTCGTAGGCAGAAACTCATAAGAGGGATGCTAAATTCCTATTAAATTACACGTTAAAATCTCTGATCAGTTACTGGGTCTCCTAAATTGGGGAAGGATTGGCAGCAGGTGGTGCTGTTTTTAAAAGGTAAGGGAACCTTCAGTTGGGGAGGGTTAAAGGCTGAGGGTAGTTTGGGGCTGTGAGTGGGAGGGAGGGTTAAAATCTGGTGGTGGGGTTCAGGCTGCAGTGGTTTGGGGCTGGCAGAGGGGGTCAGGCTGCAGGGCTGTGGGGTGGTCAGGTGTTGCGGGGGTTGGGCTGTGGGCTGGTCAGGGGGTCTGGCTGTGGGGCCATGAGGGTTACAGGTGGTGGAGGGGGTCTGACTGCCGGGCCGCAGGTGGGGTGAGGGACAGGCGGCAGGGTGGGGTCTGGCTGCATTGTTCAGGCTGCCTGGCCGCCAAGGATACAGGTGGTGGGGGGCAGGTCTGGCCACAGTGCCATGGGGGTTACAGGTGGAGGGGGTTCAGGCTGTGAGGCTACTAAGGTGGTCTAGTTGCCGTGGTTTAGGGCTGCGGGGGTGGAGGGGCCAAGAGGTGGTGGGGCCTGGCTGCAGGGCAGGCAGGGGCATCAGGCTGCCACAGTTTGGGGCTGTGGGGGGTGGGGGGTTGTCAGGCTATGGGGCCTGCAGGGAGTCTGGCTGCAGCTGGTTGGGGCTGCGGGGCTGGCAGAATGGTCAGACTATGGGGGTTGGAGCTGCAGGGAGGAAGGTAAGGCTTGTATTAGTGTGGGGGAGTTTACTCATAGAGTGAACTTAGGGAGGTATATGTGTCCCTTGTTTGAGCGAGTGCTTGAAAATAAAGCACTTGTTTAACGATGAATGAGTGTACAAGATTTTGCTTTAAATGTGTTTCTTGTGATTCCCACAATATGGCTAGAAAATAAGAATTATAGTGCTGTAAATCAATGTTATTGCTATTGTTAATTTTTAATGGCAATAATCCATGGCTGGATCCTGTAAGATATACTCATCATATTATGGTAGGCTAATTCCCTTTAAAATTTGAATGTAAAATTAATATAAATATAACAATAAGATGGAGTTTATTTAGCCTCCTCAGCATGTGGCAGCTCAATATCCCCCATAGTAGCTGAAGGAGAAGAGATGTCCAGCAGGAATTTCAGTTCCCAGGTTCTTTACCTGTGGTTTCGCAGGAACAAGCTGGGTGATGCCTTCCTCTTCTGTCCCTTCTGTCCCTGATTAACTGGGGCTCCCTTCTTATATAAGAGTTCTCCACTTAGAGTACATGAAGCAGAGAAGAGGTGGTGTGGCATTTTGGGCCCACAACAAATAGAGCATGCTGGCTGCCCTGTATGGAATTGGCAATCCCCATCACAAATACCTGAAAGTCTTCAGCAAGAGTATTGCCTATGCCTATCATTCATATCAATTTCCATTGTATTTTAAGACATCTAACAGACTGCAGCAAAGAAAACCTCATCATATAAAGATGCGTTAGATTTGCTTTTCAGAAGTGCAAGGCAGAAAGAGATACAGGCTTCTGATTCAATGGATAGACTATACTTAACTGCTTTATCCATAATTCTGGTCCACTATGACAGTGAAGCTTCAAGGAATGCTATGTTGTGGCTGGAGACAAAGGTTACCCCATGCTTATCCTTCTGTGATGTGTGGCTGCGCCCAGCTGCCCAGTCTTTGCCTTTTGAACTGCTGCACAAGATAGACGCATCTCTCATATTTGGATGTGCTGCCCCCATGTAATAGAGAGGCATCTAGACCAGATTTGACTGAGTGGCACTCTGATTCCATTCATGTGGTTACTATGCCCTGGGCCAGACACAGGGACAGGACCTGTTACAACACTGTGAGTTCAGGACCGGCTTACTGTCCAGCTTTTCTTTCCACCCCATTCCGAGTACTCTCCTCCAGGGTGAACTAGAAGTGAATTTTGTCCTGTTTTTGCATCTTTGATTTCATTATTTCTATCCTGTAATTGAATCTATGAACCTTTACTAAAGCTGTCACTAGATACTTCTCACCTTGCCCAACAACTTTAGTGATCACCACAGATCAAGCAAAGCAGGATGTGGGAGCATGAGGCATCCTTGAGAGGTCAGCTTGTGTGGTTGACTGCATTTTAAAATTTATTTTGTATGAGTTAAAGCTCCTGAAACATTCAAGAGTATGTTGAAAAATAATATGAATATATCTTGCATAGTTTTTTGTTTGTTTCTTTGGTTTTATTTTGTTTTGTTTTGTTTTTTTTTCACCAGCCAGATGGAGAAAAAGCTTCCAGATGTAAGAACTACTGAAGGAAATCTTGGAGCCAAAGATGAACAGTTCAAAACATGTATGTCTAAATGTAACCACATAAATCCATATTTAGGCAACTAAATATAATGTCTCATTTTCAGTCGTAATGAGTATCCACAGTTCCCACTGAAATATCATGTCACAACATTCTGTAAACTAAGTCTCCACAATGGCCTTGAGGAAATAGTGTGCCTTCAATGTCTGAAACATTAGCAATCATTAAATGACTTTCTTCAGGACTTTAAAGTGCTGCTGAATCTCCTAACCAATCAGAAATGGGTGGCACAGTTCTCTGCCCATCTGTTCACTAATATCTCTCGCAGTGCCCAAAAGAATGGACAAGAAATATGACAGAACAGATGGTGAGTGGCAGTGATAATAATCAAAGGTCTAATGGATTTGTGGAACTTCGACACTCCTCTCATTCTACATGCAAGAACTCAAATGTTCTGAGAAACTAACAAATCACTATCATATCTGAAAATGGATGAGTTCAAACCATTTTAATATAAGCTCAAACATGTAAGTATATCCAAAAATGAAAAGGTAAAATTAAATAATACCATTTAGCTAAAAATAATGCATCTTTATGTTGCATTTGATTGCTTACTGTGCAGAACATTTGTCATAAGAATTATTATCAGAAGACAATCTTATAGCATCGCAGGCCAGTATACATTACTTAAAGGTTACTTTTCAGATTTGCATTGTGTTAGTTGTTTGTGATTACCAGTATAATGCATTAAAAGTGCTGAACATTCAGTGGGAGCCCAGAATGTGGACTTGTACATGTCTGGAAATTTTAGTAAGCCAGAATTCTCAAGTACTCATGTTGTAGCATGAACTCTTCTCTCACTGCCCACAGAGTTTGTCTAAAAGCAAATGTATAATCACTATTATCAACAATTTCCTATGAATGTAGACACCAGGCCTCCATTAAAAATTGCTTTATACTTTTTGGAGTGGTGCAAATGATGCAAAGTAGTCTTAAAGTTGACATAACTTACAGCATGGGAGAAATGTCTAATACACGGATTTCTGTGATGACTAAACCCTTCATTTTCAATGATACCCTCCTTTCCTCCTTAGAATATGTAGCATACTGGTGTTGAGAAGAGATGTTTTAATAATAGGGGAGGGCCTGACAATAATGGAGTACATAAGAACATAAAAACAGCCATACTGAATCAGACCAAAGATCTAACCCAACATCCTGTCCCCTGACAGTGACCAATGACAGGCACACAAAGAGAATAAACTGAACAGGCATTCACCAAGAGATCCATCCCCTGTTGTCGATTCTCACTTCTGCCAAACAGACACTATGGACACCATTCCTACACATCCTGGCTAATAGCCATTGATGGACCCATCCTTCATTTGGTTATCTACAGTGTTCTTCATATCTGTTAAAGTCCTGATCTTCACAATGTGCTCCAGCAAGTAGTTCCACAGGTTGACTCTGCATTACGTAAAATGTGGTTTTAAAATGCTACCTATCAATTTCTTTTGGTGACCCCAACTTATTTACTTTTTCCACACCAGTCATAATTTCGTAGATGTCTGTCTTATCCCACTTTAATCTCCTCTTTTCTAACTTGAAAAGTCACAGTCTTTTTAATCCCTTCTTATATAGTAGCCATTACAAACCCCTAATCATTTTGGTGGCCTTTTTCTGAACTTTTTCCAATGACAAGGTATCATTTTTTCAGATGAAGTGCTCATGTCTTCACACAGTATTTAAGATGTGGGTGTACCATGGATTATACAGAGGCAATACAATATTCTCTTTTCCTTTTTTTAATGATTCCTAACATTCTGTTTGCTTTTTTGACTGCCATTGCAATTTCTGTGTATGTTTTCAGAGAACTATCCACAAGAACTCCAAGATCAGTCTATTGAGAGGTAATAGCTAATCTAGTCACCATCATTTTATACAAATTGTTGGGATTATATTTTCCAATATGAATTACTTTGTGTTTATCAAAATTAAAATTCATCAGCCATTTTGTTTTCCAGTCACCTAGTTTTGAGAGATACTTTTGAAGCTCTTCACAATCTACTTTGAATATAATCTTAGTTTGGTAAACTCTAGCAGTCTCTGGTGATCTCACAGTAAATGGTAGACTTTAATAACGGGCACAATTTGGTCTAACCCTGAGACTTCTCTAAATTTTCTCACTGACAAAACCTGAGATTAAAAGACACGAAGGCTGGGTCTACACTTGCCCCCAGCTTTGAAGGGCGCGTGTTAATCAGGGCAAAGGGAGATTACTAGTGAAGTGCTGAGGTGAATACACAGCACTTCATTAGGCTAATTCTCCACATGGCAATTTTGAAGTGTCAGACTTCAAAGTGCCAGCATGCTTGTATCCATGGGCACTTCAAAGTGCCCGCACTGCTTTGAAGTGCCTTTACTCCCCAGAATTTTGGTGAGTAAAGGTACTTTGTAGTGCCCACAGCTACATGAAAGCCGGCACTTCGAAGTTTGAGACTTTGAAGTTGCCGCAGGGGAGAATTAGCCTAATGAAGTACAGCACTTCATTAGTAATCTCCCATTGCCCTGATTAACATGCCCCCTTCAAAGCTGGGGGAAGAGTAAACAAGCCCTTAAGAGCGTCTTAGAGTCACCTTTAATTCCCACGCATCTCTCATATTCTGAGCAGCACTCAGGGGCAGTTGAGGGCTTGAATTATTAAATAAAATTGTTTATTTTCTCCTGGAATGCTGAAAAAGACTTGGCTTCCATTATATCTAAATTATTACACAGATCATGGGGGTAAACAAAAGCTGCCATGGTCAACAAAGTTTAACTATAATTTTATTTAAGTGGCATAGGCTTCAATAGATAACATAAAAGAGGTAAAGTCATCCTCATTGTACCACTGTTAGGAGAGCCGGACATATTCTGGGATAAATTTGATTCATAGAACTAACTGGTACATCATTTCCTGTTTGTACTATGATATTTTGCAAGGGCCTTGGGGCAAAACTGTAGAAAGAATTGCTTAATGCTAAGATAACATTACTTCAGGTAGGAAAGCCCTGGAGTGACTGTCATCACAAATCTATGCCCTTTACTAAACATTTTGTAAAGAACTGATCAGAGCTGGATGCGCACTCCCTGAACATGTTATCATTACTATCTATGAAGGCCAATTCAGCATTGTATATTCCTTCCAAAACAAAACAAACAAACCAACAAACAGAACAAAAAAAAAACCAGTTAATAGAAAAAACTCATACTTGTTTCTAAGATGATGGCAACCTTTCTTACTGCATGGTGACAATTTTGCTGATAATCAGTGTAGACCCTACTGGAGATTTTATATCCGTATTACTGAATTTTTTCTCATATTATGAAAGTTTACCGAAGTTTTTGTTGTATTTTTTCTTATTTTCCCACCATACTAAAACAAAGCAAGATGTACTTAAATTTCATATTTAAAAACTGTATGGTCTTAGGTAAAATATGGACACAACTTAAAAGATTAAATGGGCATTCTTCTTTGAAGAGCAAATGCAATTTTATAGTAATATGGTAATATCTGGGGATAGAGTAGGAACCATGCAAACTGCTGGCTTTCTGTAGTGTGTGCTTAAAGTAGCTATGTGTATATTTAATTTATAATCTGTAGCTGCCTTTTTGCACTCTCTTCTACATGTTAATAAATGAATCTCTAAGGCCATGTCTACACTAGCAATGAACTTCTAAATTAATTTCAAAATTAGGGCTTACCTCAAAATTAAGCATGGAGACTATACACAAGTTACACATTACTTCAAAATAGCAGTTGAACTAAGGGAGCTGAACTTCGAAGTCCTTATGTTATTCCTGGGATAGGAATAACATGCTATTTCAAAGTGTAACTTCGAAATAGGACATGTTCTGCATCCTGTTACTTAGAAGGAGAGGCTCTGCCACGTTGATAGCCCACAGGAGCCCGGGACACCCCAGCCAACCTGGACAGGGATCTAAAGTCACTGCCGGACAAACATAAAGATGTAACTACCCAGCAACCCATGGTAGGAAGCTGAGAGCATGCTACAAGCAGCGGGAGCATGAGCTCCCTGCAGTGGAATCAATCCCCGACAACACCATGGCAACAGCCACCCCCCACCAGCCATGTCAGACAGCCAGGAGCCTTATACCGCTCCAGAGCCCACCAGTGAGCCCAGCGGCCCACCCAGCAGTAACACAAATGGGGCCCCTCCTGGATGGAGGATGGAGGGAAGGATTTCTTCATGCTGTTGTGAGAGGAGGAGGTCCTAGTCTAAACTGGGTGCAGCAACAGAATGCTGGTGAAGGAGCTCTGGCAGGCCTACTGCCAAGCCCAGTACACTGCCAGCCGATCAGGGGCATGGCCACCTGCTGCCTCCATTATGAGGTGCTCCACCGCCTTCTACAGCTGAAGGAGGTGCAACCACCAGCTCACCTCCTGGACAGTGCTGCCCCCCTGCACCCCAGAGAAACCAAGTAGGAGCTGGAGGTGGCCATCAAGGAGGAGCTGGGACCCACAGGTGCCACCAGAACCTGCCTGGGAGACCAGGGGACAGAGGCTGGAAGCAAAGATGAGTGCTCCAGCAACAGACCCCTCATCATCATCATCATCCCCTCCTGGACTGGACATTGAGCTGGGACATCTCCAACTAGGTGTCACTTGAGTTCATGGAGGAAGCAGCCAGTAGGTAAAGGGTGTTTGGGATCCCTCAGGGCCTGGGGAGGGGGAAGCCACCCCCTGCCATAGGTGTCAAGGGGCTACACACCTTCTTGATACTCAACACCCACCCCTGCAAAGACCCACATTCCACATGCCTGGGGAAGATGGGGACCGCCAAACCCAGCCTGACCCTCACCATGCAGGAACCCATCTGCACCCAAGATCCCAGGAGGCTCCCAGGACATTCAACAGCAGGGGGGCAAGGTGGGGGGCAGTGGAGTAGGGGCCCCAGGCCCCAGAATCAGGACACAGGTCTCACGTGCCATCCCCTTGTCCCCTTCTGTCTCCCCACATCCCTGTGTGGTCGTCAATGAGCTGGGTGCTGCTGCCAATGGGGGGAATGAGGAGGCAGCTGCCAACAGGGCTGTCCTGTGGGAGATGACTACAGTGCTCTGGGAATGGCTGGTGATGGAGCAGGAGGTCTGGGTGCAGGTGGCGGACAGCCTGGAAACTCACAACTATGCTGTGGCCACCCACCTTGCCCAGCCTCCTGCTCCCTCACCACCCTGCCTGGCAGCACCCCACACAGCACTTCCTGCAGCCTCCCCACCACTCCCAGGGTGGTGGCCAACCTTGGGGTCCTAGCCCTGCCCTTCCTTTCACCTGCCATCTGCCTGGCACGAGGACAGTGGCTGGTGGCCAGTGCCGCTCAGGGTAAGTAGGTCCCTCCCTCCCCATTGGCTCCCCCATCCCCTGATTTACCCTGAGGCTGCTGTATCCCTCAAAACTCCTACCTTCCCATTGTCCCAACCCCAACTCAGTCCTGACAGGGCCCCCACACCGAGGTGGTAGACTGTCCCAGGGATGCTTCATCTCCCAGTCCTCTACCCTGGTGGACAAATGAGTCCTCACCCACTCTGGCTCCCTCCTATAAGTTGGTTCCCTCCCCTAATGACCTCACCCCATCCCTCTTGTATATAGTTCACCCCTTGTACATAGCTGTAGGCGCTTGTTTTGTGTACAGGTTTACAACCATGCAAGTTGTATTTACAATATCAAAGTTCAAGTTCCACTCCTACTCCTTCATCCTTATTGTGTGGTGGGGGGTGTTGAAGGGGGTGGTGAGAGGGCATGGTCAGGAGTTGGCTGGGGGAGGGTCACTGCAGACCCTGGGTGAAGGCTTCCCGCAGGACCTCCCTGACATATATCCCATCTCTGTGGGCTGCAGGTGGCTGCTTGTATCTGACAGCAGGCTTGTCAGCCCAGCCTTGGGTGAAGGGCTACCCTTTACTCTCCACAATATTGTGGAGACTACAGCAGACTGCAATCAAACACCACGTGCACATTCAGGATGCTAACCTCCAGCCTTAGGAGGAGGAATCTAAATCAACCCTTCAGCCACCCTATTCTCTGCTCAACAGTGTTACTGGCCTGGTTCAAGCATGCATTGAACATGTCCTGGGATGGGTAGGTGCATCCTGTGCAGGGCCTCATGAGCCAGGGGCACGGGGGGTATGCAGCATTGGCATGAACTGATGCAGGGGGCATGATGATGTCTCCTAGTGGGAGCTCCCATGGGAGAGGTAGGTGGCCTCCTGCATTTGATGACCAAGCCAGGAGTTCTGAAACACCTGGGCATCATGGGTCCTTCCTGACCATTCCACACACACATGCCCATAAACTGGCTCTGGGTATTGAAAAGGCCTGAAGGACCATGGAAAGGTATCCCTCTTCTGTTTATAAAGGCACCGACGCTGTGTTCTGAGGTCTGGATGATGACCTGCATTCAGTCCAGTGCTCCTAAACAGTTGGGGAGGACCAGGTCCACGAAGCCAGTGAGGGCAACATCCAGGTCCCTGAAGGTGACCACCCAGTGGAGGAGAAGAGTGTTGATTGCCCGAATGACCTGCATGGGGTGCAAGACAGATGTATCCATGAGTGCACATCTGAGTGGTACCTGTCCCATAGTGGGTGCATGGCCCCATCCTGGTTTACCTTGATCAGGACTGCCCCAACTGTGGCCTTGACCACCATGAACTCATGTCCGGCGGAGCAGTGGCTGTCCAGGGTGGAAACTTCCTGCAGGCACGATAAGCTTCTTGTTCAGGGGAGTGCAGGCTGAATCCTGGTGTCCCAGTGCTGGAGGACTGGCACGAGCCAGTGTCAGGGCTCCCCAAATGTCTCCCTGGTCATCCTGAAGTTGCTCAGCCACCAATCGTCTTCCCAGTCCCCCAGCATGAGGTGGTCCCACAAGTCAGTACTGGTAGGAAAGCTCCAGCTTTGCCAGATCACTGGGGTGGGGCACAGACACTGCCCTGACAGAGGGGCTGCAGAAGGGAAACTATGCATCTGTCCCTGAGGTGCTACTGGAGGACTTCCTTTGGCACCACTGCCAGCAGGCTGGCCACGGCCTGGAGGAAATCCCCCTTGGGAAGCTTCTGAGTATCCTTAGAATCATAAAACAATAGAGCTGGAAGAGACCTAAAAAGCCATCGACTCCAGCCCCCTGCTCTAAGCAGGACCAAACCCAACAGATCAGCCCCGCCAGGGCTTTGTCAAGGAGAGACTTAAACACCTCCAGGGATAGAGACTCCACTACTTCCCTGGGTAGACCATTCCAATGCTTCACCACCATCCTAGTGGAAAAGTTTTTCCTAATGTTCAACCTGGACCTTTCCAACTGCAACTTCAGACCATTGTTCCATGTTCTGCCATCCGTGACCACTGTGAACAGCCTCTCTCCAGCCTCTTTGCAACCTCACTTCAGTAAGTTGAAGGCTGTTAATCAAGTCCATCCTCAGTCTTCTCTTCTGCAGTCTAATCAGTCCCAATTCCCTCAACCTTTCTTCATAAGTCATATGCTCCAGCCCCCTATATTATTTTGGTCGCCCTCCGCTGGACCCTCTCCAGTGCATCCCCATCCTTCCTATAATTGGGGGCCCAGAACTGGACACAGTACTCCAGATGTGGCCTCACCAAAGCAGAATAAAGAGGAATAATCACTTCTCTGGATCTACTGGCAACACTCCTCTTGATGCAACCTAATATGCCATTAGCTTTCTTGGCTACAACGGCACACTGTTGACTCATGTCCAGCTTCTCGTCCACTACAACTCCCAGGTCCTTTTCTGCAAAACTATTACCGAGCCAGTCGGACCCCAGCCTGTAACAATGCTTGGGATTCTTTAGGCCTAAGTTCAGGATTCTGCACTTGTCCTATTGAACCTCATCAGATTTCTTGCAGCTCAGTCTTCCAATTTGCCTAAGTCAGTCTGGACGCTGTCCCTACCCTCCATCGTATCTACCTCTCCCCTTAAGGGTCTCAACAGGGGCTTGGTTCTGTGCTAAGGGTGTGTTGTGCTGAGTACAGCCTGGCAGCCTTGACAACATGCAGGGTGTGCATGTTGGGAGGGGAGTGTTAAAGGAGAGGCTGGCTGAGGGCTCTGTCCATGGCATTTCCTGATGTCTTATTTCGAAGTAGGGGTCAGGGGTACGTCAACGCTTCCTTTTGAAGTGCGGGGTTGCTACTTCAAAATAGTGGATGGTGAATTCAATCCATTGTGTGTCTGTGGAGATGCATTTTTGAAGTTCATTACTTTGAAATTGAACTTTGAAATCAGCTCCTTTGAAATTATGGTATAGTGCAGACGTGGCCTAACTAAACAGAAGTTGCCCCAAACTCCTTTAGGATGTATCCTTTACACTATCAGTTCATCATATTTTATTTTGAGCTTTTGACCTTTAGAAACATTTTTGTAGCCTCCACCTTCTCTATGCAATTTCAAATTACATTTGCCTCACTTAAGTAGCCTCTTCATCTCCATATTTTAATGAACACAGAACTAATTTTCCTAATGTCTTCAAATATTTACACATTTCTTAAGCATTCAAAATGCTCTGTTGTACTTTTTCAAATCTTCAGTTTTTATAATATTTATATATGTAAGCAGGATATGAATAGATGCTTCCATTACAACTTACTGGAATAGGAGGGAAACCTGTGCATGAATATGTAAATACAGTTTGGTCCTTTGTGCTTAGCGCTTAGATTTACTAGATATTCAACTGAAACAGTTGTTTCACCTATTAGCTGTGTCTACACGTGCACGCTACTTCGAAGTAGTGGCACTAACTTCGAAATAGCGCCCGTCGCGGCTACACGCGTCGGGCGCTATTTCGAAGTTAACTTCGACGTTAGGCGGCGAGACGTCGAAGTCGCTAACCTCATGAGGGGATCGGAATAGCGCCCTACTTTGACGTTCAGCGTCGAAGTAGGGACCGTGTAGACGATCCGCGTCCCGCAACGTCGAAATTGCTGGGTCCTCCATGGCGGCCATCAGCTGGGGGGTTGAGAGATGCTCTCTCTCCAGCCCCTGCGGGGCTCTATGGTCACCGTGGGCAGCAGCCCTTAGCCCAGGGCTTCTGGCTGCTGCTGCGGCAGCTGGGGATCCATGCTGCAGGCACAGGGTCTGCAACCAGTTGTCGGCTCTGTGGATCTTGTGGTGTTTAGTGCAACTGTGTCTGGGAAGGGCCCTTTAAGGGAGTGGCTTGCTGTTGAGTCCGCCCTGTGACCCTGTCTGCAGCTGTGCCTGGCACCCTTATTTCGATGTGTGCTACTTTGGCGTGTAGACGTACCCTCGCAGCACCTATTTCGATGTGGTGCCGCGCAACGTCGAAGTTGAACATTGACGTTGCCAGCCCTGGAGGACGTGTAGACGTTATTCATCGAAATAGCCTATTTCGATGTTGCTACATCAAAATAAGCTATTTCGATGTTGGCTTCACGTGTAGACGTAGCCATTGTGATCAATTTGATTATTGTGGGACTGCAAACTATGTTAATGCTAAATACAGTAATTGTGAAATGTGATCACCCAGGCTTGCATTTATTTTGGGAATACATAAAAAAACAAAGACTATGTTTAACTAGCTTCAATAGGAGAGAGACATTGTCAGCTTAAACAACCTGGCCACTTGGGAATCCCCCTATTCTGCTGGCTGTGTCCAGGCTTATTATTTGCAACACCTTCATATATGCCCACTTATTTGCCTCTCAGGATTGTATCCCTATTAGAGGTATTGAGAATATGAACTCCAATCAGATGAGCCATTCCAAAATTTGGAAATGGGCATTGGGGCATTGGTGCCTCTCTACTGCCTCTAAACAGCAGCTCTGTCCCATGATGCTACATTTCTTAGTACTGGGTTAGCTGAAATATGTACATGGCTTTCACCCACACTATGACCTCCCATACCCTCATGGGGTGGAGAGAGAGGGGTCTGTCCTACCTGCACATCTTTGTCTCCCATACTTCTGCCAGTGCTGGTCATCCATTGTTACTCTGTCCAGGAACTTCACCCATCGATGTCCAAAATAGTTGCAATAGTGAGCTAGCTTGAAGCAGCCGTGCAGTCCCCATCAGCTTCCTCATGGTGATTGTGCTCACCAGAGAGGCCTGATATGGGTTTTGGATCTCCCTACTCTTGATCCCATTTATTGGTTACCCCACAAGGTCCACTCACATCACCACATGGGAAGCCTCAGATAGACGGAATGTACCCAGAGCCTGCACTTCACCCATACAACAGATACATGTTGTTTCCATGTATAATAGGGGCTGTTCTAGCTGTCCCCAGAACCTCTATCTCTTTAAGGGTAACCACATTTCTACATGAGCAAAACTGAACAAACCCTTCCCATCTCTTCTCCAAGGCCCCTCCTGCTTACTCCACTCCCACCCCCATCCCACATTGATTGCTCTCAACACCTTTGCTAGCTTAGCATCACTGGACTGAGGCAAAGATTTCAGATGCAGGGGGTGCAAAAGCTCTGGATGGCAGTGTGGGCTCTGAGGTGGGGCTGTGGATCAGGGTCTTGGGGTACAGGATGTGCTCTGGGCTGAGAACATGTCTGGAGCAGCGGGTTGGGGTACAGGGAGGCTCACGGGGCAGGCTCTGGATGGTGTTTACACTATGCAGCTCCTGGAAGTACCAGAAAGTCTGTCACTGACACTGACACAGAGATGAGGCTGAGGAACACTGTGTCATGCCCCATATACTGGTGCCACCCCTGTGTAGCTCCCAGTGGCCATGTAGAATCCAGAAGAACATATTTTATTTCTTCAAAGAGCAATTTTTATATTTGAATTTTTTCTAACAACTTTTTGTATCAGCTACGTATGTAGTTGCAAAGTAAATTCATGAGGCCCTAGTGAATTTCCATTTTATAGCCCCTTTTGTGAAATTTGCTGGTTTAAGATTTTTATGAATATCTGCCAACAGTTGTGCTATAGACGTCAACACTAATTTTACTGCAACAAATAGAGAAGTAAAAACCAAAACATATGATACAAAAATATTTACATACCGTAGCAGACCATTTCATTATCGTGTCACAATCTGCAAAAGTTAAAAAATACAGCACAAAAACAATCAGTACCATGCACACCACCTCAATAATGATATAGTCATAGAAATGAAATATAGTATGATGTTATCTACAGGTTCAACCTCCCTTGTCCAGCACCCTCAGGACTTGAGCAGATCAGGGATTTTGCTGAACCAGCAATTCTGGCCCCCACCCCCACTGGCCTAAGCCCCTGCTCCTGGGCTCCATGCCCATGGCTTCACAAACCCCTCCTCCCCCAGCATCCTCCTCAGCCACTGGCTTCTGGACCCAGTTGCCCAGCTGCAGCTTCCCTGGGCCACAACTTCATGCCCAGCCCCAGGTGTGGCTTCCTGGGGCTGCTGCTTTCCACATAGCCCCAGCCACAGCTTCCCAGGACTGTGGCTTCCCTCTCAGCCCTGGGAATGAGCCACTACTTCCCAGCCAGGGCTTTCCACACAGCTCTAGCTGCAGCTTCACCATGTTTTGGCTTTTCACACAATCTCTGCAATGACCTGCCACAAGCTTGGGCTACCAGCTTACCAACCCAGACCACTGCTCCCTGTTGCTGTTGCTCTCCCCCTTGCTCCCCCACTTATCACGTGATCAGCTACGGGTGCCTTGCCCTGGCTGGCTCCTCCTCCTCCCAGACCAGGTTCTCTCTCATCCTGCCAGAGAATGGACGTTGCTGGATGAGAGAATGCCAGATGTGGGAGTTTTAACCTGTACTGTATATTTTAGAGTTTGTCTGTCTGCCTGTTTGATCAAGAATTCCTCCCAAATGGTAAGAGCTAGGACCCCCAAATTCAGGATACAGTGTCTTCGTATAAGTTAAAGCAATGTAAAGGTTTGGTTGTGTAAAAAAAAAAAAAAAAGGTTGTGCCTGGAATGGGAGTGATTCTCTTAAACAGAAAAGAGACAAAATCTCGAAAAATCACCTAAAATTAATACAATTTAATTAATGTAAAAATAAACTAAACCAAGATAAACAAGAAAAATAGGATGAACTTGGAATAGGATTACTTCTCTATAAAACATACAGAGAAGATATAAGTGGTGGTGGGGGATATGAAATAGTGTTCTGTTTTGACACAGCTGAATCAATCCGTAAGATTTGAAAACTAGCAGAAAATATCATTGGAAATCAAATTGACTATAGTTCTGTTTCATTAAAATATAGCAAATGATAAGAGTTTATAGGGATGAAGAAAAATGCATTTTATGGAATTCCCATTTAAATTTTACCATAAAGAATTAAATGGATAAATTTTAACAATTCCTTTTATTAAGAAATCCAAAGTAAAATTAACTTAATAAAAACACCACTGTATTTTTGAAAAATTCTCTCATTTAAATAAAGGATGAACATTTTCCTCCTATTTTTTTAAAAAAGAAAACCTTAATTTAGCTAGAGACCAAAGCAGTGCCATATAAGGCTATTAGTGGTTATATGTTAAATAGATTTTTAAAATCATCATGTATTTTAAAGGTCTAGTTTATTGTAAGCCCCTTGCAGTTGAATATGTATCTACTAAATATATGTAGCATGAAAATCAAATTAAACTATAGCATTGGATGTAATCACTGTTTTTGATCATCTATGCCTCCCTGATGCGAGACTAAATTCCTAATTGGTGTTGCTCTGATGCAGTAAAAATGGATCAGGTTAAAGTTCCATTCTTTCTAAATGGAGTGTCCCATAACAGATTGACATAATCAAGGTAAGCAATATAGCACAAAATTGAGGGTATTCCAAGAGGAATTACTCTAATTATTTGTAATTACTAGAACAGGCATCTAATCAGACAGCAAATAAATAGAAAGCAAAGGTAACCAAAGAATGTATTGTCATTCCTATAACTCTTGAAACAAATATGTCTTGCAGTTTAGAAAATAATTATTTAATTTATATTAGGAGTTTATCATGTGTCATAATGCCTGGAAAGGAAGACAAATACAGAAACAAATTGAGTTGCAAACTATTTTGCGGTGCTGCCAGACATTATGGGCAAAGCATCTGCCACTGTAATTTCTGAAGTTGGAACTGGTCTGAATAACCTTCAAATCTTTGGACCCAGTTTGTTATCTTCTCTTTCTATTAGAAGCTCTGCATGGGGCAGAGTGGCAGCAGACTTTGCCACCACTCATAATAGGTGTTTTGGGAAATTAAAATAAACCCTTCTGATGGAAATTTAAATACTATGTATATCTTTTCTATAGTTCTATCTACACTTTTTAAAAAGATCGAAATTTACCTTCTAATTAGAATCTGTAAATGTTCACTTAATAGCTGACATTAATATTACTCTATTTTCCATCTAAGCTGATGGATTTAAGAACAGATGTATACATGTGAGAAGCAGCATCAGTCAGTAGGTGGTCACTAGCACTGAGCCAAAATGTAACAGTTCAGTAATAGCTCATGCTGGGGGCATTGTGGGGTTCACCATTCCCAGGGGATAGAAGGATAGCACTTAGCTGATCTCACTGTAATGCAAGGTTTGTTCAAATGCTGCCTCATCTCTTTGGCTGGTGTACATGCTACCGTTATCCATGGTTGGTCATCCACAGGCCAGTTGGGGGTAGCAGAGAGTGATGGGTATTCCTTGCCCTCCTCCCTGTCCTCTGAGGGGCAATTTCAAGCACTGGGGACTCATTCTGAAAGCATTCCAGTAGACTCACTGGGCATAATAAATATGACTGACTGTGACCCTTGTAAACCCTCTCTCTCTCCGCCATCCACTTCCACCCATCCCCACACACAAACTGTGTAAAGGCCAATGACCATCATGTCGATTTTAAACTCACCTTCCCTCCCCTTTTGAAATGGCTTGGACAGCTCTATAGGGGCTAATTCCAGGTTCCACATGCATGAGCTCAAAGGGGGTTTTGTGCGTACAGGCTCCAGTTCCCCTGGTGCAGCACTCACATGACCTGACCTGTTCCAACTGAGGGAACTGGCCCTTTGGCTTTGGCTGGGCAGTCAGCAGCCCCAGCACTGTCCCCAGGCTCTGGTGGGGCTGCCATCAGGCTGTATGGTTGCTGTTGGCAATTGCCTAGGGATATATACTGAATTGCTACTGACTGCATCCCATCCACTGGCCCCATGGACACTGATGCCAGCTTTGGTCCCAAATTGGCTGCCAGATGCTGGTACCACATGCACCAGCTCTGATGCCAACCAAGCTGCTGGGCTTCTGGGCTGCCACTGGTCATGGCATCAGAAGCCAGCCCACAGATGCCATCTCTGGCCCTAGCTCTGGCCCAGAGGACACAAGCCATGCTGGTATCCCTGTGTCACTGGCCCCCTGTCACTGGATTCTCACTAAGCAGGGATCCCAGCACCCAGCCCTCCACCCACTAGCCCAGGCTCTCTGGTCCATGAACAAGTCCAAGTTTTGGGAGGTGTGACCTGTAAAAGTAATGCAGGAGTAGGTGCTTATTTATTACCAGGTCCTACAAAATCATATATGTCTGTGGGTGCAAAGTCAATAAGAAGCATTTCAAGATGTGTTCAGTTCTAGTGACAAAACAGCATTGTATAATAGGTAAGTGTAGTTATTACTGGCCTTTAATTCTCACCTTTACCCAGTTCCATGGGTGGAAAAGGGATTAGGATCTTAGTTTCAATATTAGTCAGCTAGATGAGCAATCAGTGGATGAAACTGTTTTTCTTCTGTTTAGTTCCAGTTTTGTATAAAGGGTCACTTCTTGGACGATAATTTCTGAAGTTTGGGCACTGAACAATGCAGCCTGCTCTGTGAAAGTAACTTCACAAGGCCTAATTAGGGGATGTACAAAGGATGTACATGGTGGTAGGAGGGCACATGGGTGTACCATAGAGTAAGGGCACCACAGATAATTCTACATGATACTTATACATTTCTATTTTTCAATTCAATTTTCTTTCATAGCATAAAATAAGTGGAAATCTAAAACATGTTATTTTACATTTTAACCATAGTACATATATTCCTTGAGGTTGATTTGATAACATAGTAAACTTATCAGAGTCTGATTCTTTGAAGGGCTGGTTTCCTATTAGGAATGGCTGCCATTTTTTATGACAAGTTTGTTTGTTTGTGTGTTTGTTTTAATATTGTAAAATGGTCTTTTCACCAAACACATATTTATGAAAATTGCTGTTACTTATATTTTAATAAAAATCATTTATAAAATTAATTTTAAAATATTTTAAAAACTGGAAATTCATTTAGAAGAAAATGTAGAATATTTTTTAACGAAGAAAATGGTTTACTTTTAAAACATTTGTTATGGAGACAATTTCAATTAAAAAACATCACAGCAAAATGTTTTCTCACTTTTCATCTATTCTATTTTCCTGTGGGGTGCATAGGTGTTATTGAATGCAGAATTTAGCATGCGAAATATTTACTGCTTAAAAGCATGACTACAACACAAAAAAAAAAACTTAGAAAACACATTTTACTTGTAAACTATGCAATTTTGAGGACTTTTCCTGCAAATCTATGCTTTTCTAAACTCCTTCACACAAATAGTTGCATTGAAGCATAGCAGGACTGGACCATTAATCTAGAAATCATTGACAATGGAAAAGAAACTTTTTTTATAAATGCTTCTTTGGAGTAGGTGAACAGCTGAAGAATTTATAGACTATTGTTTTATGATGTTCAGTTACAATTTTGTATGTGTCATTTTTTGCCTTCCTTAAAAGGACAAAACTGAAATTTTTAAAGGAAAATCTTTCTGTACTTCTTTGTATTTTTACGATGTTTATATCATAGGCATGATCATGATCATTTCAGTTTCTCTTTTTTTGCCTAACTCTAGCAAATTAGATATATTTTCTGAAGTATCTGTGTTTCCTGTGCAATCTTTGCTTAAAAAATTATTGACTTTTTCATTTAAGCATTTGTGTTTTCCACGATCCAAATAGAATATAAAAAAAGTTCTATTGTCCTTATAGAACAGAGGGAAATATAGAAGGAAAAACTTGAAGAAACAATAACGAAGTATAGAGATTACTTAAATTAGTTCTTAATTCCCCTTAGAACTCTGAACTTTTCCCTATCTTATTGAAATAATAATCTCCAGTGGCACAAAGGAAGCACATGGTCATAAAGAAGAAATCTAGTTGGTTTATACATCCAGTGCTGAGTCTAAACATAGAGTTGACATTTTCAATGAAACAGACTTTCTTCTTCAGTGCAGGAGATACCCTCAAATGGAATAGTATATGCTGTACTTCTCACATGTATATATTGATTCTTAAATCCATCATCTTAAATGGAAAATAGATTAATATTAATGTCAGCTGTTAAGTGAACATTTACAAATTCTAATTAGAAAGTAAATTTCACTCTTTTGAAAAAGTGTATCTTTTTTAAAATGTGTAACAATAGTCATTTGGGAAGCAAAATGGCTGTCTGCATTCAGTTATTTCCCTTTACTTTTTTAAAATAAAATTTAGTGACCAATAGATTATTTCCAAGCAGTAAAGATTTTTAGACCTTACTTTACTTCAGTGGTGGGCAACCTGTGGCCTGTGAGCCACATACATATCATAAGATTATGCCTCTATTACACCATCTTACAGGTCTTTTACCTTGTGTCCACAAATATAGTCATCTGCATATCCCATGAGCTCTGGGGTGAGGGATAGCTCAGTGGTTAGCCCATTAGCCTGCTAAACCCAGGCTTATGAGCTCAATGCTTGAGGGAATCATTTAGGGTTTTCTGGGGCAAATAGATTAAAAAATCTGTTAAGGATGGTGGTAGGTCATGCTGGGCAATGGATTCAATTATCTCCAGAGGTATCTTTCAGCTCTATGAGATAAATATATCACCCTAAATTTAAATGGTTGTTTATTTGTGGCCAATGAGAGCTGGGGGAAGCACCAAAAAACACAGTGATTGTCTGCCTGCTGCTTGTCCACTGCTTCTCAACTTGCAATGCAATGTAATGTAGAAATACCTTAATGAATATGCTATCATGCCCCCTTGGTGGAGTGGGTATGGCTATTTTTCAGTTGGGATTGAAGTCTTTCAGGTACCTATGCTATGAAAATATCCAAATAGCAACAGAATATCAAATGATGAGGTTTATGCCTTTCCTGGCTGTTTCAGACCTTGTCTAATTTATCAATTTCTGATTAGATCACTGTGGAATACGAGAATGGAGTTACACCTGAACACTACTGACAAAATGTACTTAGTGAAGGACGAGGCTGCCTATGTTTTTCACTTTTTCAGGTTATTTGTGCATTCCCTATTTGTTCGTTACCTCACTCTGTCATGTTTCTTCTTTTCTTAAATTGTATCTTATACTTTCTGCAGCATGTTGTATGGGTGTGAGACATGGGTGATAATGAAAAATTCAAAGAGAAGAATATTGGTATTTGAGAGGAGTTGTTATAGAAAGATCCTGAGAATAGGATGGATGCAGAAGGTCACCAGTGAGGAATTATACAGGAAGATATAGCCGAAAGAGAACCTACTGCAGAAGGTTATACAACGGAAGTTATGAAATGTCAAGACCCTGGTATTTGGCATAATGGACAGTTCAAATAAGAGAGGCTGACTCCACAGAGAAAGGGGAGATCATATAGTAGATTGGTATGTAGCTAGTCTACAGAAACTAAGCCTCTCCACACTGGACTGGGAAAGATGAAACGAAATTGTGAAGGTGGCATTGGACACCAATGGGCACTAAGCCCATGGTGGTTGTTGCTGCTGCTGCCGTTGTCATGGACCATGTTAGATTGTCATTTCACAGAGTCTACTCAATTCATTTCCAAATTATATGGGTTAATTTTCTGGCCCTTGAATGCCTTAGCTAGTGCCTCTCTACTCATGTGAAACCCTAATAGCTCAGATTAGCAAAGTCAGTCTACTTTACAGCCTCCATATTGACATGTTTGAAAATAGGATATTTCATTTTCTGGTGTAATAAGAACATATACAGTAGATCCTTGATCAGCTGATCTAATTGGTCCTGGGACAGGACCAAATCACATAATCATGAACTTAGATGATTAAAGGAAAGGGCGGGGTTCTGACTCTCAACTTAAAAATGTAATTATGTGAATAAAATATTGTGTTCAACTGATACTTACATATATTTTTGGCTAGTAAAACTAAGTTCAGCTTTTAATTTTAATTCTGGAAAAAAACAGGTATTTATGGCTGTTTTTTAATAGAGAATTTTATTTCTTTTTTGTCACAGAAAACTAGAATTCCTAATGATTAGTCCTGGCTGGCTATGGAAATTTACTCTCCAGATGATCTGACAACCTGATTTTGATATGCTGCCAGGTCTGTCTATTTATGCAGTATCTTTTGTGAGATGTTCTTGGGAATGGAGATTTGTTGAGATCTTTATTTAACATTGTATTAGGGCTTTTTTCCTATTAGTTGATTTGTTTTTAAATTGTTCCTGCACCAGTGAGCACATAGGATACACTTTGCAAATTAAATTAGAAACATAAAATAAATCATTCATTCTGCGCATAACATTGAGTTGAGCCTCAATGTCAAAAATTATGAAAAGCACGTATGGTAAGCTGTTTACTCTGCAAGCTGTGTGCTTGTGGAGACATTCCAGTGAAGTCCAGCTGATTCACAGATGCTCACAGCTAGGTTTGTGTTTCTCCTTGTGCTGTACATGCACGCGTCTCGGCACACATAACAAAATTTATTCCGCTCATGAATGGAAAAAATCTAGTCATGGATGGAAAAGATTAGAGGAAACATTTATTGCAGGCCTGAAGAAGGATTATTGTACCCTTTGAACTCTAGTTTGCTGAAGTTGATGATGGTTCTTCTGCATGAATTTTGAATACAGCACAAACAATTTTGGGGGAATTTCATGAAAACAAAAATTATAAACTAATTCTAATGAGCCAGGTAAGCATAGTGCATAGTAGTTTTATGGTATGTCACAACTCCAAAGTGCTTTTAAGCTTTACATAATTATCACTATTGTGAGATAGGTAAGCAGTATTACCTTCATGTCAGGTTAAGAAATCTAGATGGAAGTAAATGAAATCACAAGGTAAATAAGTGCTATACTGAGTGTTTAAGTTCCTGTTACTGGGCTCCAGTGGGTCACAGCTGAGACTATCAGTTTCAGACAAAAATGCTGAAAAACAAGGTAGACTCAACCCCTACTGCTAAACATTCTACCATTAGAAATACCAAGCAAGTAACAAGTGAAAACTTCTCTCTCAGCACACTGGGTAACACGAAGTCACATATGTATTCTCCTTTGCCATCCTTGCTCTTATTTCAGATGCTAGATTTTATGATGTAGTATTGGAAACCAGCTTCATGAAACTGTCTCTTTGATCTCAAGAGATCAACCATATAGCCAGATCTTACCTAATAATCAAGTTGTTGTGTATCCTTCAGTAGCTCAAAATCAAAGGTTTAACTGTAGGAGAAAATGAGTAGAGAATTACAAAGGTTAAAGGAAATCATATATGTGCAAGGGATTGAAAGGTTTATATATCAGCTAGAAGCAGTGGAGCAATAAACTGCCAATTTGCAAAAGTTTCTCTGAAAATTACCCAAATTGCTTCGGGTCAGCCTCAGTCCTTGTTTAGAACTTCCTTGTTAGAAATACATTCCAGAAAAATGAACCAGGAATTAAGACAAAATTGAGCTGGTGCTAGGATCTTTTAAATATTCCCCCTAGAAGAAGAAATTTTACTGTTCCAAACAAATATCACAGCACAGTTTGTAGGAAGTACAGGCACAAGATGGAGTCCAGGGTCACATGAGAAATTCACATACCTTCACAGGCTTTAATAACTCACAGGAGCAGCACTGCCCATATGATCAGTAAAATATCCACAGGAAGACTCACAAACATTTTAGGGCCAATTGTGCAATTGTGAGCACTCAGTTGTTGTTGTTGTTGTTTTTTTAAGGGCCATCAATTTGAATAATTCAGTCAAAATGTGCTGGCCAGACTGGATGTAAATTACCTTGCAGGTGTTATCCCAGAAGCAAACACATTTGAAACAGAGCTACATAGTCAATATTCATAACTTTATATACAAAGATGATACATGTATATAAACTGGATAATCATAGATTGTGATGGTAAACTACAGCTTTTCCATTGAAACTTTGCATATTATTGATTGTTATTATATTAACAATGATATATATTGTCATATCTCAGTCATATAGCATCATAGTGCTTTATTCAGTATAATGGAGTATGTCTTACATGAAAAACCTTCCCCTAGTGCTTGGTGACCTCATTTTATCTAGTGTTTGGATAACCAGCACACTCTGTTAACCACCATCTGCTGCGACAATGGCTGCACTGCTGGTTGCCCAGCCAAGGCCAACAGCCTCAGGGCTGTCTGCTTGGCTGGGGTTGGTGGCCTCAGCTGGCAGCCCAGCCGGGGCTGGTGGTCAGAGGGATGGCTGCCCAGCAGGGGCCAGGGGCAATGCGACCAGCTGCCCAGACGGGGTCATCAGCTGTGGATCTGGGTGCTTAGCCAGGGCTGGCAGCACTGAGATAGCAGCCTCACGCCAGTAACTGGCACATATGATCATCCAGCAACTCCCATTCCTCAGTAATGCAGGATAATAAAGCTTGTACTGGACCTCCAAAGGAAAGTTAGGGAGGTTTATACCACAAGGGAATGAGAACATAGAAAGGATTTGTGAACACAACAATTAAGATGAGGTAAAATTCATTTCATTGGCCTATCTCATGTAGGCCATGTCTACTCTAGGCAAAAACTTCCAAATTGCCATGCAAATGAGAAGATGAGAATAAGGGGACTTCGAAGTAGGCAGGGTCCTTTCGAAAAGGAGCCCCGTCTGAACGAGCCGCGCTGTGGTGAGCTGCGCCAATTTCAAAGTTCCACAGCCGCCTGCATGCTAATGAAGCACTGAATATGTATTTCAGTGCTTTATTAGTAAACTTCAAAATGGCCATTTGCATGGCCATTTCGAAGTTTTTGGCTAGTGTAGACATAGCCGTAAACTGTTTTTGGATTGGATATGCATTTCATAATTTCATTGTCTGACTTTATTTGTGATGTTAAAATGATATGAACACTACTAATTATTGAGCAGGACCCTTAAATTCTTAACCAAATAAGTGCTGCTTACTCATGAAAATAGCCCTCTGAAGTCACTGATTGCATATTGTGAATAGAACTACTTCCAAGTGTAGAGATCATCCATTTGAATAAGAATCTAAAGTATCAGCCTTGTGGGGATACTTCATGGGATATCCACCTTTTGACTTTATAGGAGATGAATTTGGACCTTAGAGTCTGATTCAACACCCACTGACTTCTGTGGGAATTGGACCAGTGTCAGACCATTCATGAACAATTTTCTCTGAAAGAAAATATTAGGATTCATGAATGTAGGAGATGGCTGGAAAGCTTAAGTTAATCATACCAAAATCAGCATGATGGTGATGATTAGGAGGTGTCTATTGTGTGGTAGTATGTTAGTAGTGTGGAAGCAGTCTTTGTAATGGTGATGGAAAGACTTCATGTAGAATTAATTTTGCAGTTCACCTGAATACTACAAGACTATAATAATAGCCATTTGCATATAGACTACAAACTTTTAACATCATTATATGCTATTTTTATTTCTCCTACACAGTTTTAGTGGCTGAAGGAGTTTAGCCACTTTGACTGTGTCTACACTAGCACCCACTTTTGAAAGGGGGATGCTAATGAGACACTTTGGGATATGCAAATAAAGCACTGCAATGAATAGGTAGCACCTCATTACCATAATGGAAGCTGCAGCACTTCGAAAGTGCTGCTATCAGTCGTGCATGTCTCGTCTACAGGGGGTCCTTTTTGAAAGGACCTTGCAGATGTTGAAATTCCCTTTTTCCTATTTGGTCCTATTTTGAAAAGGACTCCATGTAGACAAGCCACACATGATCAAAAGTGGCACTTTCAAAGTGCCATGGCTGCCGATAAGCTAATGAAGCACTGCAATGAAGATTATCATTAGCATATACCAATGTGTCTCATTAGCATCTCCCTTTCAAAAGCGGGGGGTGCTAGTGTAGACATAGCCTTTATGTTTTGTATCCTATCTTTGAATAATTTGATTGTCTCTTTTTAAAGGTAGAGAAAATTAAAGTAAAATTCAATCAGGTTTGTAAGAGGAAACACATACAGTGGATTTCATTAAAAACTACTGTTTCATTTACCCTGATACTAATATGTTGCTTTCACTATATTACTTGGGGTACATCTAGTCTAACCGGGAGATAGAAACACTCAGGACTGATCTTTCAGGGTGTGATTTCACACACCTAGTGGGGACTCACAAATTTGAACTATCAGGGCTTGACAGTTGACCCCTGTTCTACTCATTACTGTGAGGAGTAATGGAGGTCAGGAGGATTTTCTCCTGTTGACCTCTCTAAGTGAGGATGGTCAGATAAGTCAGTCCTAGATATGTCAGTTCCAGCTACGCAATTACCAGTGACGCTTAGGAGGGAGATTCCACGGTAGTTGTTGCAGTAGCTTCTGTCTCCTTTGTTCTTATACAACATTACAATGTTAGCGTCGCGCATATCCTGTGGAACCTCAGCCTCTTTCCAGCACAGGCACAGTAGCTCATGTAGGGGTTCCAGGAGTGTGTCTGCGGCACATTTGATTACCTCTGGTGGTATACCATCCTGGCCAGGGGCCTTTCCTGCTGCAATGCTGTCGATGGCTCTCTTCAGTTCATCCACAGTCGGTTATTGATCCAGTTCCTCCATTACTGGTAGGAGCTCAACGGCATCGAGGGCTGTGTCAACCACAACGTTCTCGCGTGAGTACAGCTCGGAGCAGTGCTCAACCCAGCGCTCTATCTGTTTGGCTTTGTCAGGAATGACTTCCCCAGATTTGGATTTCAGCGGTGCCATCTTGTTCTGGGTGGGTCCTAATGCCTTCCTCATACCCGTGTACACTCCTCTGAGATTACCAAAGTTGGCACAGCTCTGGATGTTCGCTTGCGTCATCCTTGGCAGACTCCAGAAGATTGCTGAGAGGGTGTAACCCGAATCGCAGTGCAGATTCCGCGCAGAGAGGTCTACCGTTGACATGGTCTTCTCTCTAAGGCAGCTGCAGGAGAAGTGCAGGGAGCAGAGAAAGCCACTCTACATAGCCTTCATCGACCTGACCAAGGCTTTTGACTTGGTCAGCAGGGATGGTCTGTTCAAACTGCTCCACAAGATAGGCTGTCCTCCACGGTTACTCAAGATGATCCAGTCACTCCACAAAGACATGAGAGGAACCATCCAATATGACAGTGCATTATTGGATGCTTTCAGAATCAGGAGTGGCGTCAAACAAGGATGCGTGCTTGCTCCGACATTGTTCGGGATCTTCTTCGCACTCCTCCTGAAGCATGCCTTTGGATCTTCAACAGAGGGCATCTTGCTGCACACAAGAGCTGATGGGAAACTGTTTAACCTTGAAAGGCTGAAAGCTAAGTCTAAGGTGCGAGAAGTCCTCATTAGAGACATGCTGTTCGCAGACGATGCTGCTGTAGTGTCTCACACAGAAGACCAGCTTCAAAAACTTCTGGAGCGGTTCTCCAAAGCATGCAAGGACTTTGGGCTTACCATCAGCCTAAAGAAGACAAATTTACTCGGTCAGGATGTTGCTGAGTCCCCATCAATCAGCATTGACAACTATATGTTAGAGGTCGTCCACAAGTTCGTTTACCTCCGGTCCACCATCACTGACACCCTGTCCTTGGATACTGAGCTAAATAGGAGGATCAGAAAAGCAGCCACAACTCTGTCCAGACTCAGCAAGAGAGTGTGGAATAACAACAAGCTGTACACTCACACCAAAATGCAAGTCTACAGAGCCTGCATCCTCAGCACTCTCCTTATGGCAGCGAGACTTGGACCCTGTATGCTCTCCAGGAAAAGAGGCTGAACGTCTTCCACTTGCGCTGCCTCAGGCGCATCCTTGGAATATCATGGAAGGACAGAGTGACCAACACCGCCGTCCTCGAGCAACCTGGAATTCCAACCATGCACACCCTCCTCAGGAAGCGTCAACTCCTCTGGCTTGGCCATGTCCACAGGATGAATGATGGGAGGATTCCAAAAGACATCCTGTATGGTGAGCTAGCCTCTGGCAAAAGACCTCCCGGATGCCCCCAGTTGCGCTACAAAGATGTCTGCAAGAGAGACCTCAGAGAGGTAGACATCAAGCTGGACAACTGGGAAGAACTAGCAGATGACCGCAGCAGATGGAGGAAGGGGTTACACAAGGGCCTTCAGAAGGGCGAGATGAAGATCAGACAGCTAGCAGAGGAGAAGTGAGCGCACAAAAAACACAATAATGACTTGCCAGACACCCACTACATCTACAAGAGATGCAGCAAGGACTGTCACTCTTGTGTGGGTCTTCATAGTCACAATAGACGCTGTAAATGAAGCCCTCAATTGAAACTTTAAAGGGCGCAGTCCATAGTCTATTCAGACTGAAGGATGCCTACTACTACTAGCTACACAATTGTCATAGCTTGAATTATGTCTCTAGGATTGACTTTTAGGTCTAGTGTAGACTTGTCCTTAAAGCAAAACTATAACCTCACTGCTCATTAAGTGGCAGGATGATTTCCAGGATTGTTAGAGAAAGTATCTTGTTCCTTTAAGGGTGAATAAAGATACAAAAAGCTGCCTATCATATGTAGGCAGAGCCATACTAGGTCAGCATAAGGACCCTGACACATTTTCTTTTAGCTGACCAGAAAAGAGGGGACAGTTTATACCTAAATTTTCTCATCTGGAGCAGATTTGTTAATTTGTCATCTAGACATAACACACAGGAAACCAACTCATGAGATAATATATTTTCACCAGTACTAAAGAAGGTATCAAGAGATGTTTGAGAACCTCACTAGGTATACAACAGCTAATTGACGGTGTCTACTTGTGGCTGATGCCCAGTCCATGCACTCCATACAGCATGGATTCAGTAAATAGAAAGGATCTTAAGAAGAGATATTCTTTAAAGGACTGAAAATTGTGAGTGGTTGTTTGTGGTTCCTTTAAATGGTAGAGCAAGGGGTTAAACCCAAATCTTTTTTTCATAGTCCGAACTTATTCTCATTTAGTGGTAAGGGGCGAGGTCCCAGGAGCATGTTGGGTGTGGGCTACGGTAAGTATGGGAACTACCAGCAGACACTTTGGTATATATAAATGATTATAGATTTTCCTGCACTGTGTAATTTTATTTTTCAGATACTCCCAGATATTAATAAAGTTGTAGCCTAATTGAACCACATCCAATGTGTCTTGCCATCATTCCAGCATTGCCGGACCATCAGGTATTTTAGAATAACTTTCTTTTTGGATAGTAACAGAGAGGGAGCCATGCTAGTCTATATACTATCGAAACAAAAAGCAGTCACGTAGCACTTTAAAGACTAGCAAAATAATTTATTAGGTCAGCTTCCGTGGGACAGACCCACTTCTTCAGACCATAGCCATACCAGAACAGACTCAATATTTAAGGCACAGAGAACCAAAAACAGTAATCTAGGAGGACAGATCAGAATTTGCTCACTTTGATCATTTTTTTTTCTGATTTGTCCTCCTTGATTCCTGTTTTCGGTTCTCGGTGCCTTAAATATTGAGTCTGTTCTGGTATGGCTATGGTCTGAGGAAGTGGGTCTGTCCCACGAAAGCTCACCTAATAAATTATTTTGCTAGTCTTTAAAGTGCTACTTGACTGCTTTTTTCTTTTTGGAGGCTGGAAAATTCTTATATCTCCACATCTAAAAGTACTCAATTTATTTTTTTTCTGACAAGTCCAGTACATCCAACAAATAAGCTGTCATGTCTAAATGACGTAAGGCCTCAACTAGCATTAAAATAAATAATGTTATATTGCAATATCTTGTTTTCATCTTACATTAATGTTTTCTAACACAGACTGACGAAATATATGAGAAAGTTTCCTTTGTTAATGTGATTTGTAACCTGAATTTCTTTGTTCAATTTTTGGAAAGTTTATTTAGGTTTACAGATGAAAGTTCCATAATGCTACACTTAAAAAATTGACATTAGTGCCACATTTTTCAAAACATGAGTCGTTTTGTAATTTTATAACAATTTTAAAAAAGGCAAAAGTATGACAGAACTTGTATATTTATACTGATTGTCTTCTATAAACCAATACATCTAAGTTGGAGAAAGCTTGGATTCAATGACTCTTAGATTCTCTAGGTTCCCATCTCAAAATGACTATTGATGAGCAAGTTGTCAAGATTATCTTTTCATAGTAGTCTATACATATTGCCCAAGATGCTATAACTTCTTTATATCCTGTTAGCATTTCTTTTCCTAATGGGCTAGGAATATGTGGTACAGCTTTTTAATCTGTCTTTTTTTATTGCTCCCATTTTCTGCTGTGTGAAAGCATTCACATGATATAGTCTTTTGTCATGACATCAATTCTTCAGTCCCCTTTGTTGCTTATCAGGCAGCTCAGAGCCAGCAGAGTGATAGAGCTACCAAAGGGTCAGTTGCATGCCATGGCTTTCAAAGTGAAACACAGAATGAACTGCTCTGTCTGGAGGAATGCGCTGCCAAAACATACTAAAAACCAGTAGCCTTGAACTGCTTTGAAAAACATCACTAAACCCATATAATTTGTATGTCAGTGCCTATAAAAAATGAAACCTCTTTTTCTGCTTTTAAGATTCAGCTCCATGTAAATATTTCATAAACTATCATGATTTAATAATATTCCTGTGCTTTGTAAATAACAAGATGTCTTATAGCACCTTAGAGACTAACATATTCATCTGAAGAAGTGGGTCTTACCCACAAGTGCTCATGATCTAACACGTGTTGGTCTCTAAGATGCTACCAGACTGCATTTATTTGTGAAGCTACAGACTAACATGGCTACCTCTCTGAGATCTATAATTTATAGTGCAACTTTGATATTCAATCTGAGTAAATGCAAGAAAGTATAATTGTTATATGCATATTATCTTCATTAGCTAACCACATATTTCTGGATTTTTAATTTCAATTGCTCCTGAGAGATCAGTGTATGGCTTATTCTTTTTTTTTTTTAAATTTTAAATGAAGGAAGGAAGTGTGCTAGCTTGCAGACAATGGTCTAAAAAGCCTGTCCTTCACAAAATATCTCCTGGATTTAGATTAATGTTGATATATAGCTTCAGGTATGTTTCGTTCCATTTGTCCTTTATTTTGAAAATTGATTGAACCACTTTTCAGTGTTTTCCACAGTGCATTCAAAAGTTATCTGAGATACAAGAGACTTGTGGCTCCCCTCCCCATAATTTCTTAGAATAAGAAACAGTGGGAATTGTGACTATTAATGTAACCTATTTGTTTTTTTAAAAGACATTTATTATATCTACCTGACAGAAGTGTAAAGGAGCTCAGTTAATTAATGATTTTAAAGTGCTTTGAGATCCTCAGATTTTCAAAGTCATAAATGTACAAAACATTAGTATTCTTATATGTTACACTTTTTGTGTGAAGTCAAATGGAACTCTCTTTTGTTCTAATGCCATAATTTTATAAAAATACAGCTATTTTTTCTGTGGATGACCTAATGAAGAGCAGATTGCTTAGAATATATTTTGAATATCATTGGCAATTATTACACACTGCTAAAGACTGATGTTGTAATTGACCTACAATACTGCACATTATCAGAGTCAGCAAAAGTTAATATTTAATAGGACTACTCATACTCCCTGCTGCTTAGTTAATCAAAAATTGAAACCAATCAAACTCCTATAGTTTTAAAACTTAATGGTGTAGGCATCAAATTAATTTGCTTTTCTAGGGTGGTGGATATTAAAATATATAGCTACCTATGATTTCTTGGAATGTGGCTTGTGTTTGTTTTAATAATATGTCTGTTTAAAAACTATAAACTAAGAACTTTGATAACAGAGGAGAATCTCATTTTACTACAGATCTGGTAACTAAACTATCTATTTTACGGTTTTATAATGCTACTCATTACCATATAAACTGACTAACTCCCACATTAAAAATATGACCATTTTGAAATTCCTAATGAACTTCATGAAGAAGTAGAATCTGCTAATCTAAATAATACATCAGAAAGTAGAGAGACTGCACAATGTATAATTTTCAAAAGTCTTCTCTTTCTCCCCACCATTTCAGATTTAACAGCAGAATGTTGTAGTGTGGTCACATCTTAGTAAGACATTATTGATTTTACTTATCAGAAGACAGTAGTTTTTCTAGTAGTGAATGGTAAGTCACGAAATAATGTAAGGGAAACCAGGAAGACTCGGAAAGTATAAGAGATCTCATCTTCTATGGCTATATCCACACTAGAGCATAAAATGAATTTTAAGGCACTTAGCTTGATTTTACAATGTGACTGTCTTCACTGCAAATACCACTAGGTCAATTTTAAGGGGTGCTAAGGTCAATTTTTTCTCCCCATCCCTCTAATGCAGTGTAATGCCAAGTTTGAACTTAAAAGGTTGAATTAATGTTAATTTGGAAATAGACTTACTTTAAAACAATTTTATTGGCCTCCAGGGGGTATCTCAGAGGTATCTAACAATGCCCCACAGGGGTCCATTCTGTCCACTTTCACCTCTGTTGTTCTTCAGGTGCACAAGAAGTAGGTAACTGGAGAGCTGGGAATCTGAATTCATTTTCTTTCTGACCAGCATGGATAGCCCACCTCAGGACCCCACCTCAGGAGTGATCACATCTATCCATCATGAGTTCTCAGGGTTCTAGCTCTGATCTGAGTTCTCAGAGCTGCAAAAGAGCCTCAGCATGGAGCCATCAGGAGATCCAGGATCTGATTTCTGTGTGGGGTGATGAATCTGCATCGAGCAGACTGTGAAGCGGCAAAAGAAATGCAGACATTTATCAGAAGGTTTCCCTGGGCATGAGGGATAAAGGGTACACCAGGGATGCTCAGCAATGGCAAGTCAAAACCAAGGAGCTGGGACAAAATTATCAGAAGGTGAAAGAGGGCAATGGATGATCTGGGGCATCTTCCAAAACACGCCATTGTTATGAGCAATTTTTGGGAGGGACCCAATCATGCTCCCTAAGGATAGCATGGACTCCTCAGGAGATCCTGGTCAGAGCTGAGAGGGTGAGGACGAAGTGGAGACTGATGTAGAGGAGGATGCCGCCAGTCACCAGATACCTGAGGAAGCTCATCCTACCAGCCAGGAGCTCTTCCTCAGACTTCAGTCTTCTGGAAACATGATTCTTTTTAATAAGAAACTGCACATTTTGATTTAAGGCTCAGACACTTTGTACATAAGCCTTTCCTGTACTATTGGACATATAACATGTAGGTCAGAAGATTTATTGCATTTATTTATCAATTTGTTCCTTCACCTCTTCATCTGAGACCTCAGTCTTTGATAATACCTCCTCTGTGTTCCAAGCAAAGATTACAGCCTGAAGAGGTAGCTCCTAAATATCCTAAGTGGTGAAAATTGACACAGAGAAATCATTTAGCTTCTCAGCAATATCATTATCTTCCTTAATTGATCTGTTAGAAGCACCATCAATTGTTTTTTCCGGATTCCTGCTTCCTACTTCTAACACACTTTAAAAGAATCTCTTGTTTGTTTTAAACTATCTGGCTGTGTCTATACGTTCCCCTTCCTTTCAAAAGGGGCATGTTAATGAGCAGGTTCGAAATATGCTAATGAGGTACTTCAATGAATACGCAGCACCTCATTAGCATAATGGCAGCCGCAGCGATTCGAAAGTGCGGCTTTTCAAATCGTGCACTACCCATGGAGACGGAACCTTCCGAAAGGACCCCACCCCCAGTTTTTGAAAGCTCTTTCTATCTGGTGATCGGAAGAAGGGTTTTCAAAAACTGGGGGGGTCCTTTCGGAAGGTCCCGTCTCCACGGGCGGTGCGTGAGTCGAAAAGCAGCACTTTCGGATCACTACAGCCGCCATTCTGCTAATGAGGCATTGCAGTTCCTCATTAACATATTTTGAACCTGCTCATTAACATGCCCCTTTCGAAAGGAAGGGGCACATGTAGACCCACACTGTTTTAGCTCTTTTAATTTCAATCCTATATATTGTTTGTATGTAATTTTTGCTTCTCTTTATTGATATCAAAGGATCAGGTTTGCAAATTTGTGTACGCCTTACCTTAAGATGAAATATAGCACTGAAGCATGTCCTTAGGGTGGCGGACTGAAGAAGCCCTCCATGGAGTGATCTCCAGGGGTTGCACTGAATAATATGGAGTAAGGTGCTGTGGACCAACAGTTCTGAGGAGAAGGGAAACTCTGATTCCAAACCAGGGCATACAGAGCGCACTAAGCCTTTTTAGGAACATTAGTCTAGGAGAAGGTAACCTGAGCTCTCTCCCTCCAGTATATATGTTGCAATTCTTGTGCCTGTACATGATGGTCAGTGTGAGAAGAGAGAGTGGGGTGGAACTCACAAGGCAGGCTCACTTAATTCCATACATATGTGAAGGTATCTCTCTTTACGCTAAACATTTACCTCGTGGTGGAAATCCTATGGCAATGGGAAAGTGATGTTGGATGCAGGTGGAGGATACCAGTGGAATCATTTAGCCACACACCTATATGTGCGTAGCCCAGGTGTGATGGTCTGCTGAACTGGAACACCAGCTGCTCTTGTATCCTGCCTAGGTGACAAAGCACGCTATTTTGGGACAGCACTGATTTCTTCAAATAAAGAGGGAAGAAAAAACAATCCTTACACAGAGGTTACTCTAATTGCTCCCTGTCTGTTAACTGCAACTGACTGGATATCCAATTTTGGGGGTCACAGGGGAAAATCAACAACTAAACAGAAACTACACTTTTCATACTGGAACTTATGCACACTTCTTAGAGATAATTAGCATGAAAGCAGGACAGCAGGAGAATTTGCACATTATAAAACAGATGTTGCAGCTTTAAGTGAAACACTAATTTCTGGTAACAGGCAGTTCACAGAGGTCAGAATAGGTTATTCATATTACTGTGTGGGCTGTGCTTTAGCCTGTTTGGAAAGAGACCAGCAGTTCAGTGATCACTGTTTCTGGTACAGTCCTTAAGGCTGTTGACAAGTGCTGCTATCCTGGAAATATGCTGACCTCTAGCTTAAATGTGGATCCTGTCATGTTATGAGGATGGATGATACACAGATACCAAAGATGGCCTTCTGTGGCCAGTTTGCTCCTGGAAAGCTCTCTATTGGTGGTCAGGATAAGCACTATAAAGACATCTTAAAGGCCAACATGAAGTCATGCAGCATATCTCCCAGTGACCTGGAAACTCTAGTTCAGGACAGATTGTCCTGGTGTCAAACCATTGTACATGCTCTTAATAGCTTTCAGAGTCACCGTATCCAGGCATTACAGGAGAAGCATAGGATCCAAAAAGAATGTATAATGCCTGCAGTTGGTGGGTTTTTATGTGACATCTGTAATTCACTCTGCCACTCAAGAATTGGTTTAGTCACTCACCAACAGTGTCATAGGCCATATCTACACTATGAAATAAAGTTGAATTTATTGAAGTCAACTTTTTACTGCTAAGGGTTATAAAGTCAAAGATGAGTGTACACAAATGTCCAGAAAGTCAGCATAGTGTTCCTTCATTGCCTTAGCTAGATTCGGATGTGTCAGCAATGCATTGTGGGTACCTATCCCACAGTGACTGCAGCTCCATTGCATTTTGGGTTTTTGTGCCAGTGTGTTATGGAAAAATATGCACTGCAAGTGCCTGCGGGTGTCTGATGTCATCATCCCAGAATTCAATGCCCCAACCTTCCAACACGGGAAAAGAAATGGCCAAATGAATATTATGCCATTCTGGGGGCATTTTTCCAAAACTTGCTCTTGGCTCACACTACTGCATGGCATGCATGCATGGATCCTGAACAGCTTAGAGTCATTGTACAGTGTGTTATGGCCACTTCCCAAAGTGTTGTGCAGTATTTTATTAGCCAAAGCCAGTGGGAGAGTGAGTTGGAAGCAAATTATTTGGATGATACTGAAGGACGGGATATCAGAAATGCAGATCTGCTGGCTACAATTCATCAGAAGTTTACATGATGCTGACATGACGGGAATCCTGTGGCTGCACAAAGCTCAATGAGTAGCTGAGAACTGAATCTTGGACAGATGAGCTGCTGACTGAGCTGCTTGCAGCCATGCCCATATAAGCTGTTCCCATCCCTAAATTCCTTAGGGGAGACAAATGAGTGTTTGAAAGGAAAGTGAATGAATAACAAGCAGCCACCTGCGCATGTTGTAGCTAGGTTGCAGCGTGTCTGTGACTACATATTGTCTTGTAGATTTGACCACCCACCACAATCTTCTCATGTGTCTGACACTGTCCCCCAAGAAACATGTAGGTGCTGTCAGGGTGGGATATATTATTCTTCTGTATATTAAATACAATATATATAACTGAAAGTAAAAAAAAAAAGATGTAAAATGACTTTGGCCTCTGCAATTACCTGCACAAAGCTGTCATTAGTACACATGCAGTTAGTATGACGTGAAGAGTTACTACATTGCTAGCTTAGTCTGGCAATGAGAACCACAGTTATTCAGATCAATTGCATCATCAGTTAGGTAATGATGAGAAAATTGTTAAATCTATGACCAACTACTGTCTGATGGGGCTAATTTGCTAGAAACGTAATTGAATGACGTACAGAAAACATGTCTATGTCAGACACTATATTACAACCTTAATAAAAATAACATTCAGGTATTTTCACACCAAATATAAAATGTTATAGCAATAGTACTTTGCATGTATATACTATTCAATAAGCTGTCAGCCACTTACAGCAGAAATCAGGGGATGAGCTCCTGAGCACATATGTAGCTAAAGGATATAGTGTATCTCGATATTGGGGGAAAAAGCACCAGGACACTGACTCTGGGAGGCTTAGTACCTCCCCGAAATGCCCAGCAGACAGGGGAAACATATGTACTATTCTTTTTTATGGGGCATGGGGTTCTGCCGTGCATGTCAATCCTGCTGTCTGGGAGAGGGTGAGGATTTAAAGGAGCCTTCCCATATCCCAAGTTTGAATAGTGCAATTTTGCACAGCAATAATGCAGTTTTTGTACAGGGTGATGTATAGGTTCCTTATTCTGTGTTCTGAAGAAGGGCTAGGCACAATCCATCCAAAATGACCACAAAATCTTCCATTTTTTTTTCTGAGAAAAATAAGGCCTTTTTTTTGTATTGTCATTTTGCACCATGCAAGCAACATTGATCCAAAATGTCATGTGTGGATCCATTTGGATTACCATATCATGCATACAAATTCATTTAACCATAAAACTACTTTTCCTTGTGAAACAAAATGATATTTAAAAATTCAAGAATCAAGTCTCATCATCTCATGACTTTCCAAAGTGGAGTCTTTTGTGGACTATCACAGGCCAAGTATATAATAGTAGTCATGGATTTCACACATCCCCAATTATTTATGTTAATACTTTACTAGTAGTAGTACTTAGGCTCACCGATGGTGGGTGGGGAAGAAGGAGGCAAAGCATGCAGGACCCTTTGAAACACGGGAGCACTCCACATGCAGCGCTGAGGGAGTGTGGGAGGGTGCTAGGGCTCACTCCCTAAGCCCCACCTCTTCTTCCTGTAGAAATATCCTCTTCTGAGGTGATTTATATGTCCCTGTCCATGAGCTGTGGTGTCTGTATGGTTGCCCTGCATCCTGACCAAATAGCTCTTAAGCTAAGCATTTTAAACTTATAATCTGCTTTACCAGCAGTGGTGACATATTTCCCTCACAAACCACATCAAAATTAGATAAATTAAAAACCATATTCACTGTTAAAATGGAGTTTTAGAAACACAAAATGGCCACCGGAAAATGACAGTTAGAAAATGACAGTTGCAATTAATATTCGGCGGGCTATGAATATGTATGAAGTTATGGTTTGAAAGGTTTCAAACTGATTGGTTACTTTAGAATCCTCATACATATGTAATAGTCAAATGCCCCTTTGATACATTGTGGCACTGAGGAGGACCTAGCAGGCAGAGGTTGTCAAACAGGTCCATCCAGGCTGCATATATTCAGGAGAGCAGCCCTGCTTGGGGCATTCCGGACCAGACCTTGGAGGGGAGCAGAAGAAGAAAGAAGACTACAGAAGGACTAAGCTAAGAGCTGGACTGAGCCTGTAGCCGAACATCGCTGGCGGAAGAGCCGAAGCTGACCTGCGTGTCAGTCATCGCTCTCTAGCCGCCGTGGGCCGTCGAAGAACAGAAGAGCTCCAGCCTGAAGACCAGAAGAGCTCCAGTCTCCATAGAGCTAGATCACTAGTAAGGCTCCGGTTCTTTTATCCGAAGGGTTTGCCCAGCAGACTGCACCGCCTAAGCAACGGTGCCCTGCACGGGGAAACCGCAGCAGCGACCCTGCCCTTCCAGTCACCGACCCTAGCTCAGGCCGGTGTCTGAAATATCACGGTCGTTCCTAAAACACAGGAGGTTTTTGTTAACCAAGCTGGTTTTTCCTCCTGGCTCTCTTTTTCTTCCTCCTTTACTATCTGACCTGACGCGGCTGCCGTACAAGCGCGCCGTGAGGGTCATAACTTCCTAGCTCGAAGAGAACTACAGGCCCAGCGCCTGGATCACAGAGCAGGAATAAGGAGGTATTTATGGTCTGGGTTTAGGGTTAAATAATTAGGTGAGCAGTTAATGTTTTTATACAGTTTTGTAATAGAGGGTGGATTGGGACTTCCCCAAGTCCATGATCAGCGCCTTATATTTTGTATTCCTTGTCTTTCTGTAAAGGCACAGGGGGCCAATGCTATTGGTCTAGCCTAAAACTATTGCATGCACACAGGAGGGTAGTTAGGTAAACTGCTTTGTTATTATAATCCAGAGCTATAAGCTCCCCCCTATTTAGGAGGGTAGAGCGGTCAGGAATAACCCTATAAAGGGAAAACCCTGGTGTCCTTAGTAACCCTTTAAGGGTAATCAAGGTTCTGCAATAAAGGGCCACCATAACAAGGTGGTCGAAATAGGCAGTACCATTTTTTGGGGGGATAACCTTTAACTAGGAAAACCCCTCCACTTAACTAAGGGAAAAACCTCTCAGAAGGAAACCCCGCATATACTGGGCTCTCCCCTGCTTGGCCAGCAGGGCAACCCATTTAACTAGAGAATTGACCTAGCTTAGCGCAGGCAAATTCTTTTTCTAAGTAAGATCTGCTCCCCGCGGTAGTCGGCCAAGGGTTGAGCGACCTGGTGAACCTCAGGAAGATCCAGGAATAAATAAATAAATACAACTCAGCTCTGAAGTTAATCTTTCCATTTTACAGCACTCATCGAAGGCTGCACGGTCCGTCCCAGAAGCACAGTAAGTAGCTGAGGGATTAGATAGCAGTGCTGTTACCGCAGTTACCTATTGTTTAAGGCTATAACCCATAGTATTCAAGTCCTGTGTCTATTCCACAAAAACAAGGGCTTACACATTTTGTGCAACTTAGCTTACCAAAATTAATACTTTTGAGTTATAAAATAAACCCTATCTCCCTGTTTGAACCTGACATCTTGCTTGTATTTTCTTCCTTGGGTAAACACACCGCAGCAGCGCAGTTCACACACCCTAAAACCCCGTTGTAATTAGACCCACCGTAGACGGCAAGCAGGGTCGCGGGGTAAAATCCTGGGAGCATTGGTAAGGACTCAGTTTTAGTCCAGTCCATTGCTCTGGTGTGATTGACTTAACCTAATCAATATTCAAATTTATTCATACGTCACTCGCATCCTCAATACTTCCCTTTGCCCTGCCCCTTCCAGGTCATGCAGCCAAGCCATCCTCCCATCTTGTCTGTGGCTTGTGGAGGCTGTCAGCACGTGGCAGGGTTTATTAAGATAGCACCTAGAAGCCAACTGACAACTGCGCTCTCTTTTACTGGATGATGTACTAACACAGTTGACTTTGGTATGAACTAAATAATCCATGCTGCACAAATACAGGAAAAAAATCTTTGCGGTAGACTAACAAAGCTATTGTGAAAAATGCGCTGGAAGGCATTTCCAAAGTCTGGGTCACAATATTAAGGCCTGATGTTTTGGGACACTTTGTTACACAAGCAGCTTTTTGAGCTCTTGCAATCCAAGATAAAAATTACTGGCTTTGCAATTTTTTGTGTTGTCACTTTTTAGGGATAGTAGTGTTGCTTACCACTTCTTTGATAAGGAAAAATCAAGCACAATCTATTTGACTTCTTTTTCTCTCTCTTGATATTTTGTGATTTGACATTAAATTGACAGAGATGACACTGAGCAAATGAGAAGTGTACATGTTTGTATACATTATATTGTATTCTCAGTTACACTCATTCCTCATTAAACAAGCAAGTTACTTACAAGTACTTGCTAAAACAAGGGACACATATACCTACCATTGTTCACTAGGGCTCTGTCTACACTAGCCAAAAACTTTGAAATTGCCATGCAAATGGCAATTTCGAAGTTTACTAATGAAGCGCTGAAATACATATTCAGCACCTCATTAGCATGTGGGCAGCTGCGGCACTTCAAAATTGATGAGGCTTGCCGCCGCGTGGCTCATCCAGACGGGGCTCCTTTTCAAAAGGACCCCGCCTACTTCAAAGTCACCTTATTCCCATCTGCTGATAGGAATAAGGGGACTTCGAAGTAGCCGGGAACCTTTCGAAAAGGAGCCCCATTTGGACGAGCTGTGCGGCGGCGATCTGCGTCAATTTTGAAGTGCCACAGCTGCCCGAATGCTAATGAGGCACTGAATATGTATTTCAGTGCTTCATTAGTAAACTTCGAAATGGCCATTTGCATGGCCATTTCGAAGTTTTTGGCTAGTGTAGACGTAGCCTAGATGAGTGAACTCCCCCCAGCTAGCATGAGCCTTATCCCACTCCCTGCAGACCCAGCCTGCAATCCTGCAGCAGAAGAATAGGGCTGTCCAAACTACCTACACTGCTGGAGATCAGTCAAATGAGCAGTCCCTGTAGCTAATTTGAAAACAATGGGCTGAGGCGCTAGCCTTGCTTCACACCTTTATGGATAAGATTTTCATGTGTCTCTCCTTCCATTACATGGATGATGGTGATACAGCCTTATAAAATTCCTGAACCAGTTACAGAACGTTTCTAAGCACCCTGAACTCTCACAGTATGGCAAAAATGTGCTCGTGGATCATTGATCCAAAAGTATTAGTCAAGCTGAGCTAGGCCATGGAACGCTACCTCTCTGACCTCCTGGCCACATGGATGGAAGTCTGAAGTACAAAGTGGTGTTCATAGCAGCCTTCACACATGAAGCCCAAAACTTGAAAGCTGAAACAAATGAATGCATGAGAGATAAGAAAGGAGAGCTAACTAAATAATTTAACATAGGCTTGTTGTGTGCATGTTGTTGGCCAACCAAAATAAGTAATTTCATCTTGTCACTAGGCTGGCTTTTATCTGAGGGTGATTTTCTGTGTACAGGGTGGTAGAGGTAATGCTTGAGGGGGAACTAGATGATCAGAAAGGCACAGGCTATGTAAAAATTGGATTTTTCGCCAGGCATAAGGGATATTGTGGGAAAGACAAGGAAGGTGCTTGTGGGACAATGTTAATATTAAGGGTCAGGGGTTACACATGGGGTGCACAGGGATCACATCCATCCTCCCTGGTGCGCCCCGCCTGTGCACACTGTCAGCACGATGCCACTTCTAGCGCATGTGGTGGCACTCCAGCCCCTCCTCTGAAGCAACATGGCCAGAGGACAGCGCAAGCTACAGCAGCTGGCACTGTTCTCAGGCCAGGCTGCTCCCAGGGGGAGTGACAGGACCACCCTGCCACTCACCGGAAAAAATGTGATGCTCACAGAGGAATAGGTGGGTGGAAGTGGAGGAAGAGGTGGGTGAGGAAGAGACAGGAGAGGGGTGGGGGCAGAACAAGGGTAGCGAGGGGGCAGGGAAGGGGCAGAGCAAGAGCACGGAAGGGAGGGACTTGGGTAGAAGTTGTTTGTAGGCAGGTATGTGGATGGTGCCACCCCCCAGAACTTCCCTCACTAGCTGTAACAGTGATGTGGAGGGAAGAAGAAAAGAGAAGGTGTGACAAGTTGGGCAGGGGTCCATGGGCCATTGAGTGAGCTGGTTATGCTCCCTTCAGCATTCAGGCAACATTTAAAAAAGCTGTGGACTAGCTATGCCTCTTGGGCCATAGATGATAAACCTTGTATTAAAATAACAAATGAAAGCCTGCTAACATAGAAAAACTCAAATAAACTTGCTGCATCTTGCTGTTTTACAATTCCATAAATGTAGGTCCAAAGCCTTGGCTGGAGTAAATCAGCATATCTCTATTGGTATTACACCAGCTGAGAATTTGTCCCTCTATCTAGCCATTTTTTCAAGAGCTGACGATTTTGGATGAATGAGGCCCATGTACCTTAATACAATCTTGTTTGTTTTTTTCTCCTAGCTTTTGTCGTTCAAGCTATTTATTTTATTCCCCTCTATTTCTATTTATTATACATACTTACAGACACTTTTAAAACTTGGTATATTAACAAGTAATCTGTAGGGGACTATATAATGCTCTCAATTTTTAATCTGAATTCTCAATGGGGAGATTTTCTCAAGGACGGTGGCACTACACAGGACTTGCTTTGGAAAGAATATTCCAATGCTTCATTTCTAGAGAATTAAAAGCATATGTTTATGCTGCAGTACCCTTGTAAACATCCTGTTTGCTTTTGTAATGTGAGAGAGGATCCACACGCTGAACTTAATTATGTGCACAAGTTAGGAAGCATTTTCAAGTACACCAGCTGCATTCAAACAAAATTAAATCTTGAACTGTGACACTTAGATGGAAACATTACAACAACTACATCTACATTGTTAAATAATAAGCCATGGAGGATGCTAATGCTTTGAAGACATTTGTAAACATTAAAGAATTTTGTTAGGCAGGATTTGAAAAAGAGTTTTCCAGTGTTCTCAAATACAGAGTTATAATTTCTTGAAAGGAAAACAGATTGAAGGAAGAGTTATTTAAAATGTATGCTTTAAAGAAGAAATCCATAAAACACATCCACATCCAGAGGAAATGTGGCAGCTTGTGCCCCTAATGGCTACCAGTGCCCCGCTCCCCACTCCCATCTCCCTCCTCAACAAAGCAGGGTGATTCCCTTTCTCACTTCATCTGCTGGCTCCATCTAAGGCTTTGTGTTTACACCCACCAGCTAGACTCAGGATGAGGGTGTATAACAAAATGGGCTCACCTACACTAGCCCCCTCCTTCGAAGGGGGTATGCAAATGAGCCAGATCAGGGAATAGCAAGAAGGTGCTGCACTGCATATGCAGCACCTCATTAGCCTAATCCCTGTCACTTGAACTTCAAAATTAGCACCTTTTAAGTGCTGGTAGCCACAGGCACTTTGAAGTACCCGCACAACTTTGAAGTGCCCTTACTCCTTAAACTTTTTGGGAGTAAGGGCACTTTGAATTTGCCTGGGTACATCGAAGTGCCCACAGCTACATGGCTAGCTGGTGCTTTGAAGGTGCCACCTTTAACATTTGCACAGCAGGGATTGGGTAAATGAGGTGCTGCATATGCAGCACAACACCTCATTTCTATTCCCTGATCTGGCTCGTTTACAGGGCTCCTTCAAAGAAGAAGCTAGTGTAGATGAGCCCAGTGACTCATAATCCCAGACACCCCAAGAAAGTGTCATGATGGAATAATTTTCAGAGATTTATCCATGGGTTGCTGGTTAGCTAAATGTTACAGTCCAAACCTGATAAAGTTGATTTGTAAGAGACTCATAAATGAGAAGGCTGGGAAAGCTACTTTGTTGATATGAAGACATAAAGAGGAAGAATCCATCATGGACCTTGATAGACTTTTTTCAATGGTTACATCCTCGTCTCGCTTTTTTAAAAAGAAGCCTAATTTCTAATTTGAATTTGTCTGATTTCATCTTGCAGCCATTAGATATTGATTGTTTGATTAAGCTTTATGATTGTGTTTCATCATGGAGTGCCATCTTGCTTATCAAACAGAAGTGGAAAATCTAGTGTGAAAGTGATATTTAGTTGGAAACAATTGGATCAATATATTTTCATTGTAATAATAACCAATGGTAATGAACAGTTATTCTGGGCAACAAATAAATGTACAAAAGAAAACATACTTAACATTGACAATTTAAATGTTTTAGGGTTGCTGAGTTAAATCATTAACATTTGTGATTTAAATCAGTCTTTTATGGAGTCATCGTGTGTGAATTTATGTGGGTCCAATAGATATAAACAACCATATAAGAGGTGAAAAGAAGTTACAGAAAGCAACCAGATAAAGGCTGTACTGCATTCCCATCCACTGGTGCTGACCTTAGGGACATACATCAAATCTCCAATTCTTTGCATTTCACTTGCATGAGGTCTATACGGGTGAAGTGAATTTTACTCAATCTCTTTTTCATGAGTACACTTGTTAATAGAAATAAATACATTTATGTATTAAGTACAATTATAAATACACTTAATATTATAAGAACTTAAAACTTTGTCGCTGTGTTTACACTTAAAAAACACCTTGAAATAGCCATGCTAATGGCCAAATAGAAGAATACTAATGCGGCACTGAAATGAATATCCGGCACCTCATTAGCATGCTGCTGGCTGTGGCACTTCAAAAGTGCCACAGTTTGCTCACCTGTGGCTCATCTACGTGGGGATCCTTTTTGAAAGGACCCTGAAAACATCAAAATCCCCTTATTCCTATCAGCTGGACCCCCGTGTAGATGAGCCGCAGCCGAGCAAACTGCAGCACTTTCGAAGTACAATGGCCAAAAGCATGTTAATGGGCAGCTGAATATTCTTATTCTGAACTCACCTCTGGCCAACTGCTAAGCTGTGAAGAGAAGTAGACAACTATCAAAAATATCCCCTATGACAAAACAGAGGAAAAATAGTATGAGGGATGTCTTCAGGATTAATTTACTGCTTCACACTCAGTGCAAACCTGAACAGGAGTGTTTGAGGGTTTTTTTTTTTTAATTGAATTTAAAAAGTTATATATTTCCCCTGCTTTCTGGTTCTGGCAAATAGTAGAAGTGGAAGTTATGAAATTCCTGCACAAAGTTGGTTGTTCTTTGTGGATATGTGACTTGTACAGAAATAGAAGTATCAGCGATGTTACAAGAGCTGTATGGGTAACAGACTTGTTTTTAAATTACAGATAAAATAGTAAGCAAATAGTTGGGGTAAGATTTGGATTACCCCTCTCCCCCAGATGTTGTGTACATGTAAAATACCCATAATGGAACACAAGTCAAATTCAGATATCTTTTCTAGAATGGTGGAATTTTTGTAAACTTACTTCATTTATTAGGGCTACATTTGGAATTCAATGCCTGTCTATCAGTAGAAGTAGAAGTAGGCGTCCTTCAGTCTGCATAGACTATGGATTGCGCCCTTTAAAGTTTCAATTGAGGACTTCATTTACATCGTCTATTGTGACTATGAAGACCCACATCAGAGTGACAGTCCTTGCTGCATCTCTTGCAGATGTAGACGGTGTCTGGCAAGTCCTTATTGTGCTTTCTGTGTGCTCACTTCTCCTCTGCTAGCTGTCTGATCTTCATCTCGCCCTTCTGAAGGCCCTTGTGTAACCCCTGCCTCCATCTGCTGCGGTCATCTGCTAGTTCTTCCCAGTTGTCCAGCTCGATGTCTACCTCTCTGAGGTCTCTCTTGCAGACATCTTTGTAACACAACTGGGGGCGTCCGGGATGTCCTTTGCCAGAGGCTAGCTCACCATACAGGATGTCTTTTGGAATACTTCCATCATTCATCCTATGGACGTGGCCAAGCCAGCGGAGTAGACACTGACTGAGGAGGGTGTGCATGGTTGGGATTCCAGCTTGCTCGAGGATGGCGGTGTTGGTCACTCTGTCCTTCCATGATATTCCAAGGATGCACCTGAGGCAGCGCAAGTGGTAGACGTTCAGGCTCTTTTCCTGGTGGGCATACAGGGTCCAAGTCTCGCTGCCATAAAGGAGGGTGCTGAGGATGCAGGCTCTGTAGACTTGCATTTTGGTGTGAGTGTACAGCTTGTTGTTATTCCACGCTCTCTTGCTGAGTCTGGACACAAAGTTGTGGCCACTTTTCCGATCCTCCTATTTAGCTCAGTGTCCAACGACAGGGTGTCAGTGATGGTGGACCCGAGGTAAACGAACTCGTGGACGACCTCTAACATATAGTTGTCAATGCTGATTGATGGGGATTCAGCAACATCCTGACCAAGTACGTTTGTCTTCTTTAGGCTGATGGTAAGCCCAAAGTCCTTGCACGCTTTGGAGAACTGATCCAGTAGTTTTTGAAGCTGGTCTTCTGTGTGACACTACAGCAGCATCGTCTGCGAACAGCATGTCTCTAATGAGGACTTCTCGCACCTTAGACTTAGCTTTCAGCCTTGCAAGATTAAATAGTTTCCCATCAGATCTTGTGTGCAGCAAGATGCCCTCTGTTGAAGATCCAAAGGCATGCTTCAGGAGGAGTGCGAAGAAGATCCCGAACAATGTCGGAGCAAGCACGCATCCTTGTTTGACGCCACTCCTGATTCTGAGAGCATCCGATAATGCGCCATCATATTAGATGGTTCCTCTCATGTCTTCGTGGAACGACTGGATCATCTTGAGTAAACATGGAGGACAGCCTATCTTGTGGAGCAGTTTGAACAGACCATCCCTGCTGACCAAGTCAAACGCCTTGGTCAGGTCGATGAAGGCTATGTAGAGTGGCTTTCTCTGCTCCCTGCACTTCTCCTGCAGCTGCCTTAGAGAGAAGACCATGCCAACGGTAGACCTCTCTGCGTGGAATCCGCACTGCGATTCGGGGTACACCCTCTCAGCAATCTTCTGAAGTCTGCCAAGGATGACGCAAGCGAACAGTTTACCAATGATGCTTAGGAGGGAGATTCCACGGTAGTTGTTGCAGTCGCTTCTGTCTGCTTTGTTCTTATACAACGTTACAGTGTTAGCGTCAACCACAACATTCTCACGTGAGTGCAGCTCGGAGTAGTGCTCGACCCAGCGCTCCATCTGTTTGGCTTTGTCAGCAATGACTTCACCACATTTGGATTTCAGCAGTGCCATCTTGTTCTGGGTGGGTCCTAATGCCTTCCTCATACCCTCGTACATTCCTCTGAGATTACCAAATGTAGGGTGCGAGAAGACTTTGTATCGGTCTCATGAGAGCAGTCCGACCCCTCTGTGAACTCTCACAGGAATCATATACAAAAGCATGCTGCCAACAAACAAGAGATACCGGAACTGGTCTGTGCAAGATGAAAGCTGCACAACAACTCACACCTGCGAACTATGCTGTGTTTGCCAAAACTCCAAGGCTATAGCCTGGCAGTAGGCCACTAGAGGTAGTGATAAGAAATGCATAGGCAATTTTAGGCAATCTTATGTTAATGAGCTTAGCTTTATCAGCTAGTGTAAGGAGTCCTGTTACACAGCCTCTCCCCGAGCGAAGCTCCGACGCGTCGGGTTTTCTCCCACGGGTGACTGCGGCATCTCCGGGGCTCCCGCCGCGGGTGTCACGCGCTTTCAATAAACCAAATATAGCACTCGCCTTCTGGGTGCAGCCTCGTCTCTGGGGAACCTGAGCCTGGTTGGCAACAATTGGCGCAGCGAGCAGGGTTCTCCAGGTACGATGCCCTTTTGGTCGAAAGCAGGGGAGGCAGGGCAGCCAGCGCTGTCCCTGCAGCGCATACCAGGATGGCCCTCGATGGAGCACTGGGGGCCGGTAGCGCGGATGGTGGCCAGTTGGGCAGCCCCGGCAGACTGGCCGGAGTTGCAAGAGGCGGCAGGCGTGACGCCGGTACAGGTAGAAGGGGCGTTGCGTCGGCTGCGGTGAGCCGCCGGCCGGGCCCGGAAAAAAAGGTGGCGGGAGAGGTAGCATGGCTTTTCCTGACCGCCCTCCGGGCCCTCGGTGATGAGCTTCTCCGCCTGCAGAAGGCGCTGGCGGGGAAGGAGCAGGAGTGTTGCGCGTTGGCGGATGCGCGGGCAATAGCGCAAGAGGTGGTTACCTCGCAGTCCGAAAGGACGCAAGAGTTAACCCATCGTTGTGAGGTGTTGGCAGCGAGAGTTGCGAATTGGCGGCGCACGAAAGTAGGGAAAGCACCGGTGTCGAAGGCCCAAGTGCGTGCGGTCCTAGAGCTAGCCTCTTGGGACCCTGAGACCTGGGATGGTAACATTTGGAGCTCTTCCTCGTCTGAGGAGGAGGAGGAGGTGGTGATCGGGGAGGCTATGCCTACCGACCAGAGGCAGGCACGTCCCGTCCGGGAGAGGAGGTCGGAAGGGGGGCAACTGCGCTCCGATGTCTGGCGAACGTTTAAGACAAGTGAGTTGCAGGAGTTGGTGAAGAGTTTTAAGCAGGAGCCGGGGGAAGGCCTTTTGGCCTGGCTGGTGCGTGTGTGGGACAACGCGGGCAATTCTGTGTTGCTGTTGCCTGACGAGCTCCACCAGATGGGTGTGTTGTCCCAGGATTCACAAGTCAGGCAGGGAGTGCAGACTATGCAAGGTCTGAACGATGGACAGGGGAATGCTGTGGAAGCGCCGTCCCTGTACCGCTGGCTGGCTGCGGCAGTGGGTGACGTCTACCCCTCCCCTGGGGAGCTGGAAGCACAGGTGAGGCCCTGGCGTACGATCCCAGAAGGGGTGAGTGCACTAAGACAGCTGGGCATGGCATGGGCTGCGGCCCTCGACCTGGGACCGGACGATATAACGGTCCAGAAATCCATCAAGGCCACTCTGTTACGCCTTGCCCCTCTCGAGCTGAAGGCCTCCCTTATGGCCGTGGTCATGGCAGCGGGCGGGACTGTCGGTGACTTGGTGGGAACATTGATGCAGTTAGAGGCTGTCATAGGCGGCGCGAAAGCGGTCCGTGCCACAAAAGGAAAAGGTGGTCGGGCAGGAGCCTCTGGACAGGAAAAAGGGCACGTTAAGGTGACTCGGAGAACTATGTGGACGGATTTACTGAAGGCAGGAGTGCCCCGTGAGGAGATCAATGGTGTGCCAACACCAGACTTGTACAAGCGTTGGTTACAACTGCCGCCTACCCAGCGGAGCGAGGATGTGGGTGCCTCTAAGAAGGTGGGCGAGACTCAGGCACCATAGAAAGGTACAGGAGCTGGGGGGAGGACCGAGCCCAGTGCCCTGGTCGACTGGACCCTTCCCCCTAGGAAGTGACGGGGAGGCGGGTCCCCTGCGGTACGGGCTGTGGCTGTGCAACAGGTAGCAGGGGACCGGCGCCCATTCGTCCCGTTAACCATCAAGTGGCCCCGGGGAGGGGAGCAGCATGTGCTTGCTCTGTTAGACACTGGAGCTGAAGTGACCATTCTGCATTCTACCCAGACTGCGGGTCACGTGGTGGTTGTGCAGGGCCTCGGAGGAGCAGAAACCACCACCTATGCGGTGGAGGTCACCCTCACGCTGGGGAAAGCCCCTCCCTTTCGGGCGACGGTGCTGGCTGCGCCGTTAGGTGAATACATCATTGGCATGGATGTTTTGCGTGGCGGTGTGTGGACACACAGTATGGGCTGTTTGCCTTTGGGCACCCCCGATACATCCGGGCGATCAGAACTGTGGAGCCCCTGCTTCGGGGACATCCCAAATGGGAGCCTGTACGTCTGCCGGTCCCCCAGACCCCGGTGTCAGTCAAGCAGTACCGCATTCCCGGTGGAGAGCAGGAGATCAGTGACACTATAGCTGCATTGTTACAGGCGGAGATTATTCGCCCCACGCTGAGCACCTTTAACAGCCCCATCTGGCCAGTGAAGAAGCCGGATGGCTCGTGGCGCATGACAGTGGACTATCGAGAACTCAATAAGGTAACCCCGGAGCTAACGGCCGTAGTTCCGGACATGGTTACCATTCTGGAGCGCATCACCCTGGCGGCCCTGCCGTGGCATGCCATCATAGACCTGGCTAATGCGTTTTTCTCTGTTGACATTCATCCCGAGAGTCAGGAGCAGTTTGCCTTCACATGCCTAACAAAGCAGTACACGTTCACCGTGTTACCCCAGGGCTTTAAGCACTCCCCGACGATCTGCCATCAGCTAGTGCAGGCCGATCTGGAGCGTCTGGACCTCCCGGACCAGGCGGCCTACTATCACTACATCGATGACGTTATGATCTCGGGACCAGATGAACCGACTGTCCAAGCTGCCTTAGACACCGTTGTAACAGGTTTGCAAAAACGGGGGTGGGCTATTAACCCCAAGAAAGTGCAGGGGCCAGCCACCAGTGTGGTTTACTTGGGCATGCTGTGGATGTGTACAGACAAATGCATTCCACCGAAAGTGCGGCATACCATCCAGGCATTCCCCACACCCACGTCTAAACAGCAGCTGCAAACCTTTCTGGGCCTTCTCGGTTTCTGGCGTGCTTTTATTCCGCACCTTGCTTTTCTTATGCGTCCCTCACAGGAGCTTGTGCGCAAAGCCACTCAGTGGCACTGGACAGAGAAGCACCAACGCGCCTTTGATCTTTGCAAAGAGGCGGTAGTAGCACACGCCCGCCTCACCGCACCGCTGCAGGGCCAACCGTTTGAACTGGAGGTAACAACCATCGGCGACGCGGCGTCCTGGGGTCTGTGGCAGCAGGTAGGAACCCAGCGAAAAGAACCTATCGGTTTCTGGTCACGAACCCTCCGCGGAGCAGAAGGTGGGTACACCCCCTTGGAAAAGCAGATTCTAGCAGTGGTGTGGGCTTTGCAGGACACTGAGCGGGTCACGGGTGTCGCCCCTGTTACCGTGCGGACCCCGATCCCTTTAATGGGGTGGGTCACGGATACCTCTGAGCGTGCACATACGGGCGTAGCCCAAGCAGCCACCCACTTTAAGTGGAAACACTACCTACAGCAGCGCATGCGCTTGGGAGCCCCCACACATACTGTTCCACATGCCCTGCTGCTGGGAACCATTACCTTTCAGCATGATCCACAGCTAGCAGATGAGCTACCTGTCGTCGACCCACCAGTGGCCCCCTCGCCGGTGGCGGAGGCACCTCCGTTGGATACCGTGTCTGAGGAGAGGAGAGGAAGCATCTGGGTAACCGACGGGTCTGCTACATACACCGCAACAGGACAGAGACAGTGGCGAGCGGTCGCATACGCCCCCTACAGGGATGAAATCGCCTTTGCCTGGGGAACAGGTAACTCGAGCCAATGGGCGGAATTGCGGGCAGCGACACTGGCAGTGGAAACTGGACAAGCGGAGACCTTTATCTATACTGACAGCTGGGTAGTCTACAAGGGTCTGCACACCTGGGTAACAACGTGGGAAGCCAAGGAGTGGAAAATAGCGGACCGCCCCCTCTGGGGCACCGACTTATGGCAGCAACTCTTGGCTTTCGCTCGGCAGCAGCCCCTGGCGGTGCGGCACATTGATGCCCACACCAAACAGACGACTTTGGAGGCGCAATTCAACGCAGCCGTGGATCAGATGGCAGGACACACAATCACAGAGCGCGCCATGGCCCTCCATGTGGAGTCAGGGCACCGTGGTGCTCACGCAGCCCGTCAATGTGGCTTAACCAAGGGTGAGAGCCTCCCCCTGGTGGCGTATCGGGCAGCCCGACTGAAATGCACCATCTGCACCAAACTGGCCCCAGTGGCGCTAGCGCTAGCCACAGGAAGTGTACGCCGCGGGCACCTACCCTGTAGTGAGTGGCAAATCGATTATATCGGACCGCTACCTCCATCGCGCTCGTGGCTTTATGCGCTGACTGCCGTGGACACCTATACGGGTCTGCTGTTTGTACAGCCCTGCAAGCACGCGGACGCTGCTGCTACAATCACAGCCCTCACTCAGCTCAGTGAACGGTATGGTGTCCCGCTAGCAATTCAAAGTGATCAAGGTACACATTTCACCGCCCAACGCGTTCGTGACTGGGCGGCTGACCTACGGGTAACCTGGACATTCCACATGCCCTATACTCCCACTGCGAGCGGGCTCATTGAGCGGATGAATGGACTCCTGAAAGAGCAAATCCGCAAACTAACGCCCACGAACACCCTGAAAGGGTGGGGGGAGGTGGTGCACCGTGCTGTTTTTCTGCTTAACAACCGGGCGGTTGGATCCACCACGCCCTATGAGCGCCTGCGCCTTGCCCCAGAGCAGGGAGTTGTCATCCGTGTCAGGCAGGCCTCCCTCCCAGGCCAGGTGCAAGTGGAAGGGCACCGAGTGGTGCTCCTTGCTGGGACTCCAGAAACGGTAGCACCCCTGACCACTGCTGAACCCTGGGCGGGGGCAGACATGCTTGAGTGCACCCCTGAAATCCTCTTTGCTGTTAATACCCGAGTACCTGGGTTGAGTTGGGTTCCAACTTACTGGTCAGTTCCTGGTTCACCACTGGCCGACTTGCGGTGTTACAATCACACCGACCAGCCAGTTGTCTGGGAAGTAGGGCAACCCCTAGTTGAGCTGGTCCCTGTGACCCCCACAACGGCACACATAGAGTGTGCCCCTGCACCCGCAACCAGTGCACCTTTGATTAGAGCCTGGTGCCGTGGTGCGCCTTCAGGGGCTATACAAGCAGTTACGATCTTAGCAGAAGGCTCGGGCACGGCCGTGGTCCTCCCTGAAGGTGAGGACTCTCCTCAATGTGTTTCTTCCCGCAGGCTGACACTACGGACCTTGTAACCATGGCCTGGCTGTGGCGCTGGTACCTCTGGACTGCTGTAACACTGGCCTCGGAGTGGGGCCCACGTATCAGTGACCGCTCCAACATCTGGGTAACATTGGCACAGACTGCCATCAACATGTCTGCCTTTTGTCTGCCCCACAGCATGGCCGTGGGACAGCTCATGGACACTTGTTTCATTGGTGTCAGTGCTTCTCCTGCTGTTTTGCAAAACTATACCCTTTTGCGTAATTTTGCTTTCACTGCCACCTTTGCCAATTTGTATGACATGGGGACTGTATTAGCAGCCCCAGACAGCCGCACATATGCGTTTCGTATAGCCAACGTTACACAAGCTATACAGTGTACGCTGTTTGTTAATGCTTCAGGGCCCCGCGTAGATTTGAATAACACCGAGTTACAGTGTGCTCAGACCGAGTTTATTTCATATGCCCGCAACCCCCTTTTGTTACCAACAGGGTGGTTCCTGTTATGTGGCCGTGTAGCCCGCACTTATGTACCTGCGAATAGCTCAGGCGGCCCTTGTACCATTGGCAGGCTTGTGCCCCTTATTAGCCCTTACCCATCACCATGTAAGGCCCGACGCCGTTTGGCACGTGACCTACCAACCCTGCCTTTGCCACCCACTTGTGATCCGAGGGTGACTTTGGCCGCCGAAAAAGAAGCAGCAGCCCTGATTTTTGCTTTTGGAGGCCTTTCTGGCCTCTTGGGCCATGATTATTATGCGATAACTCACCTTGCTTGTGCCCTTGCTAAAACTATTAATCTCACCTCTATTCTCATTGCGGCCCTCAATCAGGAACTCGGGGAGGTGCGCAAAGGAGTGATACAGAACCGCATGGCTATAGATTATCTCCTTTTGCGACATGGACACATATGTGATGAGTTTGAAGGTATGTGTTGTTTTAACATCACTGATGTCGGTAACACAGTGGAGACCAACCTAAATCGTTTGGAGGCCCTGGCCCAGGGCATCCAACACAGCCAGGGCAGTAGCTGGCTTTGGTCCTGGGTGGGCTCACTGAGGGGCTGGGTAGCCCACTTAGTGCAGATCCTATTTCTTGGGCTTCTATGCCTTTGCGCCGGGTATCTCTGTCTCATGTGCTGTTGTCAAGTCTGTTCTGCAGGTGCACGCTGTGTGACCAGACGCCTTGTCAGGGGGGCCTCCACCACCTCCCTCGAGTCCTCTTATTAGTTCGGAGTTCACAAAGGGGTCGCGGGGAGGAGTGTAGGGTGCGAGAAGACTTTGTAACGGTCTCATGAGAGCAGTCCGACCCCTCTGTGAACTCTCACAGGAATCATATACAAAAGCATGCTGCCAACAAACAAGAGATACCGGAACTGGTCTGTGCAAGATGAAAGCTGCACAACAACTCACACCTGCGAACTATGCTGTGTTTGCCAAAACTCCAAGGCTATAGCCTGGCAGTAGGCCACTAGAGGTAGTGATAAGAAATGCATAGGCAATTTTAGGCAATCTTATGTTAATGAGCTTAGCTTTATCAGCTAGTGTTAGGAGGCCTGTTACAGAGCCTCTCCCCGAGCGAAGCTCCGACGCGTCGGGTTTTCTCCCACGGGTGACTGCGGCGTCTCCGGGGCTCCCGCCGCGGGTGTCACGCGCTTTCAATAAACCAAATATAGCACTCGCCTTCTGGGTGCAGCCTCGTCTCTGGGGAACCCGAGCCTGGTTGGCAACACCAAAGTTGGCACAGGTCTGGATGCTGCTGCATCATAGCGTCATGGCCTTCCTGCTTAGGACACTTTGGTGTGGCAAAAATGAATGACAATGGACAGCATCTCCTTGAACTGTGCTCGTACCACAATCTGTGCATCACAAACACCTTCTTCCAAACGAAGCCACTGCACAGAGTGTCGTGGAGACACCCACGCTTGAAGCACTGGCATCAACTAGATGTGGTCATCACTAGGCGTAATAACCTCAAAAATGTCCTTCTGACATGCAGCTATCATAGTTCTGACTGTGATACAGATCACTGTCTACTTTGGTCCAAGCTCAAGCTGAGACCCAAGAAGCTGTACCACTGTAAACCTGCTGGAAGGCCCCGCATTGACGCCAGAAAGACGGCAAACTCGGAGAAAGCTGAAAAGTTCAGAGATCCCCTCCAGGAAAATCTGCGCAGCGGCCCTGGGGGTGCCGATGCGACATCCAAATGGCAACATCTAAGGGATACAGTTTACAACACGGCCTTGTCGGTGTTTGGAAGAAGAGCTAGAAACACGAATGACTGGTTCGAAGCTAACTCCAATGAGATTATTCCAGTCATTGAAAAGAAGAGCGCTGCACTCCTGGAGTACAAACGCTCACTGAGCCAGAGTACCCAGGAAGCACTTAGAGAGGCCAGAAGAACAGTACAGCAGACAGCCAGGCGCTGTGCCAACAACCACTGGCTCCAGCTATGCAGCAGCATCCAGACCTGTCTATCAATAATTAGGGAAATAAGAAAGAACTACCTTTGTAAACTTCCCTGGAGAGTTACCTGGACATCATTCATGTTCTCCCCTCATGTCCTCCCAGTTGGGCAGGGAAGAGTGAGGAACCTTAGTCCATACCAGCAATGGGATGAAGAGCCTGTCTGAACAAGTCTTTTGTTACACTTTAAAATATTGCTGGGGTAAGCCAGCAGCCAATAACAATTCATAGATTACAACACAAAAGGAAATTTTGTGTCTCAGATGTCAATTTCCTTCCCTGTAATGTTTATGCATATGGCTTGTAAAATGTAAGTAACTATTATGTCATTTGGCTCACCCAATAAGTGTATGATTTAATCAATCTCACCTTTCTAATTGACTATATATCTTAAAACTCCTGGTAAGTGATATAATTCTGCATTGCTATGGTTCTGAAATAGGAAGTTTCTTTAGTAGGTGTCTAAATTTCATCAGCTCAGTAGTCCCACTGAAGTCAAAAATGAAAGATAGGTCCCTGTTTACATAATTTGCTGCATTAAGGCCTGTATCAGGAATCCATACTTGTATGAAGAATTCAGCAGAAAGTTCTATTAACCATTCTAAACCAGAATTACAGCCAATAATGAATGCCAGAGTATTAGATTGTACAGATTTGGGGCAAAGGAGTGAGAGTGCCCAGTGGTTTCTCCCTGTGACGGGTGGCCAATAAGCTGCGGGTGAGCCGGGGCCAGAACACAGGGTCCTCGGAGGGGGAAATCCCACCACCCCACCCAGCAGGAGGAGGAACGCAGTCACTGTTGGGGCACTGTAATCACACCTAAGGTTATCCTTATGTTCCCGGCAGGTGGAGGCCCGAGCAGAAAGGGAAAGAGCCAACACAAATTAAAAAGTGCAACTAATAACTAATTTATTAACACAAATAGCAACAGGCAAATATACAACAACATCAGTAAAATATACACATAAACCAGTTCATATCAGCTATTAACTTACAAATATGCATTTACGGTCCATGTGTTCCTGTATTATTAATGTATTGTTCCGGAAAGGAAAAATATAGTTATTAGGAAAAAGAAGAAGGAGAGAGGAAAGGGGGTCTGGGCTGGGGCACTACTCCCGGCTCAAGTGGCTGGTGGTGGAGACCACTGGGATCTTTTCCACAGTCAGCCTCCCTCCCCCAGCCTTTTCCCGGGACCTTTGGCCCACTCAGGAGAAAAACAGTAGGAAGGGAAAGGGGATAAGGGAAAGGTTATTGTTGCCTTTTTGGCATCAGACTTATTATTACTTATCTATGTTAATTACTTAGCACTAAATTACTAATTTAATTACGATGATATTAACTATAAAAGATTTTAACTATAACGATTTTAATCAAGTGTTGCTTGATTTGTGTAGGCTACGTAGGCCCGGCCTTGTGGGGTCAGGCTCCCAGGTACTGCCCTCCCCCCGTCAGAGGATGGCACACCAGGAGCCGAACCTCCTGCTCCCCTACAAGGGGTCCTGGTGCCTACTCCAATGTCTTAGAATATATGAGTTGTCTAGTCTAGGTGTAAGGCTAGGGTTTTTGCCCCTGCCCTGATAGAGTTTACGTGTCGTCGACGACGGCGATGTCCAGGTCAGGTTGTAGGTCAAATCAGGTAAGTTGTCTAGTCCGGTGAAATGTGGTTGGTAGATGTCAATCCCAGCACACGAGCTGCTTGTGGGCGGTGGTGTGGCTGGAGGAGCAGTGATGACAAGATGGCGTTGGTGGGCCTTCAGTTTCCTCACTGGGTACGCAGTATCCGTGGCCAGATCCATAGGCCAGTTCGCCACCCGGTGAGTACGCCTGAAAGCCCACTTGCTGCTCCTTGATGCAAGCGCGGTGCTGGGGTTTGGAGGGGCGCTTAAGCGATGGCGCCGCTTCACGGCTGCTAGCTTTCCCTCACAGGGGGCTGCAGCTGCAGCTGCAGTGATTTCGCTCTCAGGCAGCGTTGCCAAAAGGCAGACTCTGCAGTGATTTGTTCAGCTCTCTTGAGGCAGCGCCACCTGAAGGGAAGATGCTGCAGTGATTTCTTCAGCTCTGGCCTCAGGAACAGTGGACGCTGGTTAGCCACACTATCCTGTATAGGGTCAGCAGGTTTCTTGCCTGCAGTACCCAAGGGCCCCAACTGAGCTGAGGGCTCAGAATTTATAGAGAGTTTTCATGATTATGTATGAAGTGATTTTAATATTCATGATTCTTTATTGCAATTTTCAATTAGGTCCTCCTTTCAGCCGAAGGTTCTAGAAACTCTCCCCCTTCGGCCAATCGGAGGACTCCATTTTGATCCTGGCTCCATGAGTTCAGATTACCGGGGAAACCAACTGCCTCAAAATGGCCGTTGGTGCTGCAGCAAAATGGCAGCCTGTGACACTTTAGGTTTTCCAAGTACCCGCATTGATTTTACCTCAGCCAGAGGCTTGTTTCCCCTGACACACAGGGGTGATTATGTCCTAAGGATAAAAATCTCTGACAAGGTGGTGAGAGATTGCTTTGAGATGCAGAGGATGCTCAGAACTCTAGAGGAGACACTGATTTGTCACCTACCAATTTCTTGATTTTCACTATTTTTTCATCACACTGATCCAAGCACAGACACAGAAAAATATGTTGCTTCTGAAACTTCACAATTCTCCTCTTTAATAAAAGGGAGAAGGCAGGAGGTGTCCAAGCAGAACATGTCATTTAGACGATCTATGTGATACCACAACATGGACGCCTTCTGGAGAAGCGTATGATTTTTTTTTTCCTCAGGTATCCTTTCTTTTTTAGATAAGTGGTATTTGTTCATTGTCCTTTTGCCTAATTGCCTCACAAATCAGCTGTTCAGCAGTTCTATCACACAGAATATATACAACAGATGCAGCTCGGAAATGATGATTAGTCTAAAGCCCTTGAAATCCACTATTGTCTACACATATTCCCCAAAATTTTACTCATCTTTTTAACTTCAACTAATTTCTTGCTAAAACATTCATTTAAATTAACAATCCACAAAAGGCTTGAATTTAAAAAAAAAAAAAGCTTTACGTCAAAGGAATGAAAATAAGACCACTAGCATGACAAGAAAATGGTGAAATAAACATGTTATAAGGAGGAAGGACTCATACAGATTGTAGATATTAGTATGATTTTTAATATTTATAGTATTAATATTATATATTATTTATATTACTATAGTTCCAAGAGGGCACAAGATAAGATGCCTTCTGTGCTAGGTAGTATCACAAATTTTCATCTCAAAATTCAGGCTAGTCCATTTATTACTCCTCATTTGTTGCTCAAATTTAATTAGTCACCGTTTTCCTGCTTAGTAAAAGGGAGAAGGGGGGAGAGATGTCCAACCATCCAATTAGGGATCAGAAATAGAGCATGTGATTTAGAAAACTTATACCACATCAGAACTGTCAAACAGGAAGTTGTTAATATTCAAAGGCTGTGTCTACACTAGCGCACAACTTCGAAATGGCCATGCAAATGCCCATTTCGAAGTTTACTAATGAAGCACTGAAATACATTTTCAGCACCTCATTAGAATGCCAGCAGCCATGGCACTTCAAAATTGACGCGGCTCACCATTGTGCGGCTCGTCCAGATGGGGCTTCTTTTTGAAAGGACCCTGGCAACTTCAAAATCCCCTTATTCCTATTTGCTGTTAGGAATAAGGAGATTTCGAAATTGACGGGGTCCTTTCAAAAAGGAGCCCTGTCTGGACAAGTGGCGCGGTGGCAAGCCGTATCAATTTTGAAGTGCCATGGCTGCCGGCATTCTAATGAGGTGCTGAATATGTATTTCAGTGCTTCATTAGTAAACTTTAAAATGGGCATTTGCATGACCATTTTGAAGTTTTGCACTAGTGTACACATGGTCAAAAAGATTAATTTGCAAACAACCCCCATGCAGCCAATTCTTTTTCCAAACTATTTAGCACATATTTACACATAACTACTGGAGCATCAGAAAACAAGATTGAGTTGCACACATCTTGCTAATAGGGAAAAGTTACTCTCACCATGAACATTATACTGAACGAAAAATTTGCACAAATTCATTGTAGTGTCTAGCAATGTTTCATGTTTTATTTTGTATTACTTTTCCATTCAGTAAAAATAAATATAGATTTCATGGTGAATTAAACTGGATTTTTAAAGAGAGATAATTTACCAAGAGATGTTGAAATCTATCTCACGGAAACATATTTTAGAGGGTCTTTAAAAAATAAAACACTGTATATGTAATTTGAAATGTATGTTAACTTAATATTCCACAGCATTATTACAGAAAGTCTGAAATTTGGTTTATAAGGGAAAAGAAATAGTTTGTTTTCTGGAATCTAGACCCTTAGAAATCCTTTTTCTTATAGTTCTATTGTCGTCCTCTTTGCAACAAATGACAGATTCCTTTTGCACATGGGAAATTGTTCAGTGATCATCTCTGGCCACTTCACAGTTACATGGAGCAAAGTGAACTTCTTGGACATCCTGATTTTCCAGAGATGGTCAGGAAATCCAGTCTGCATTTTACATTTGCTGCCTATATTCATCTGTGAACAAAAGTGCTAAGGCACAGACAATAAGGCCCATTATTCACGTCTTTATTTTGTACTTGTCATTCGTAATTCTTCTGTTCTCAAAAACACACTGGGAACATAAAAAATTACATTTGTGATCATAAACAACATGTCATGGTGAGGAATCAATGGGTAGGAATAATAAAAATATATATCTTTTCTATTCTCCTGCCCCAAATATCCAATTTCATTCAAAGTTATTTTTCCCAATTTTTGTTATCAAGCTAAAAATAACCTTTCATTTGAGTTGAAATTGGCAATTAGTTTATGGATCTGAAATTATTTTTATGCTGAAAAAAACAACAAACAAAAATCAGCCAGATCTACACTGTATATTCATATGCTAAGAATAATTTTGGATTTTTTTTTTAAATGAGAGAGTGAAAGACAACAAACAACCTCAGAAAAGTCAATCTCCCTAGTGGTGAGAGCTTCCAACTGGAGATGTGAGAAGCAAAGAGTCTCTCTTTTGCTGTAATTGGAAATTCCACCCGAGACTGGAGGAACATCCCCCATCCCCCTTTGGAATAGTTATCACAAAAATATGTGTTTCATTAAACAAAAACATCACTTCTAAAGAAAAAAAAAAGCTGATTTTTTTTCTTCACAACTAGCTCTGATATTTAGTCAGGTACTTATTTGATCTTATGACAAAATATCTATTTTCTTCTGAGCAGATGCTTCTCAGTCTCCACTCCCAAAATTGCCAGAGATATAGTGGTAATAGTAGAGCTCTAATTCACATACATGAGTGAAAAATGGGAACTTTACTGTGCCAGAAAACTATTTATCAAGAACACCATTTTTATATGCTAGTGATGTCAAAGCAGAATCCCCAGTGTTACTGAAGCTGTGCTCTAGTGACAGCTGGGCGACAAGCAGTAATTGAACATATTTAAAAATCTTCCCCATGTACTGAACAGATTTCAATGTCTGCTTTGTTTAAGGTCCACTGAGTTGTGAAATGGCTGTTTCATTCACACAGATGTTAATATCTCCGGGCTCTTCTTTGTTGCTCCTCATTTACATATTTGCAGTAAGTTTGCTGTTCGTGAAGTGAGACAGTGCAACTTGTCACTACTCTTTGTTATAATAAAGCATGTCCCAGGCAAAATACGAGAACCAGTAATTACATCTCATTAAGATTTAAGGAGAAAAATAATAAGGAACATACCAACAGGTGTTCAGTCAACACTGCTTCATTAGTTTCTTTACTGTTTAAATACTTGGAGCTGATGAATATAAATTACTCAGGAAAAATATAATTTTGAATAGGTTTTAGTCTGCTTCTTTGTCCTTTCATATATGAAATCATCTTAAAGTAATCATCCTACCATATATTGCACTTTTATATCACTTGGATATTAAAAAACACAGTTGGTCATTTTTAAAAGGAATTAAGTAGATCTGTAGATGTACACATTCCTTGAGAATCACATTATAGTTCTGAGTAATTAAGAAACTCTACTTCCATGAGCAAGAAGTAAAAATAAAACAAAAGCAAACTTCAGTTATGACCAGTCCAGCTAATGCAGGGGCTTTTGGCATCAATGATTACTTATTTGAGAAAGACGTTGGATATCAAGAATAGAAAATGTAATGTGGTTATTGAGAAAAGAGAATAGTCTACTTTGCCAAAAGAAATAAAGGTAGGTCGTATCAGGGCTGCCATTCATGAACTAATAATATTTGCAGGAATGTCAAAAAAGCCAAAACGTATAAAGAGAGAAAGAATGATATTTTAGTTAAAGCCAAGACCTAGGAATCCAGAGATCTTGTTTCTTATTTCTGTCTGTCAAAAATTCTATTGTGAGCTATTTCTCTCCCTGTTAGGTTTTTTTCCAACTTTAAATTAAGGATAATATTACTCACCCTCCTCAGAAGTGTTCTTCAAAACTAAATTTATTTTGTACAGTGCTTTGAGATCCTTGACTGGAAGACAACATCTCAGTATACATTTGTATTATTTAACTACACATTTTTTCTTACTCTATAAAATATAAGTATCTCTTTTTACCCAAATAAGTATTCCCTAAATGAGGTGTGAGGAAGGGAGAAATGAATTCTTATCCTGCTCAGCAAATATTTGTATTACTAGATTGGCAGTTACTTATATCTTACTTATATATCTTAATTATATCTTATCTTTTGGAGAAGAAAGAAAAGAGAAAAAAAGATGCTAGTTAATCGTGTCTGTATTCTGGGTTGTCCTCTCCTTGTCTAATAGTAAAAATGATCAAAATCTAGCCAGAAATAACTAGTGGTAATTCACTCTGTGTAGCCAGACAAAATCTCCCCACTACAGACCAGCTTTTGCCTCCCCTCTAAGGTGCCTCAGAGCACACAGGGCACTGAACAGCAGTTAAACAGCACAGTCTTTGATGACTTCCTAAAGGGGCCCAGATGTGTTGGCTCATCATGACCCTGAGGAACTGAAAACACAGAGAGAGGGCTAGCAGGCTAACGGTTAACAAAGGGCCTCAGAGAACTGCCCTTGGCTGGCATTAATGGAGTGATGCGCCCACACAGTTATCCCAGAAGAGAAATCTCCGCCCTTGTAAAAATGTCCTGTACTCCCAAATTCTTTATCTCCTGTCTTACAAGTGCAAATTAAGTAAGAATTGCCCTTGTAAGAACTGTCATCACAAAAGACAGACCAGTACAACCTAACACCATAGATAAGAAAGAGAATACGTGACCCAAGGGGTATAAAGATGGGCCCAGCAGCACTCTAACTCTGAGTGCATTCCCACCAACTACCTACTGGTTGGGTCAGGTGATTGCCTCCAGAGGCCCAACCTCGTATTCGTCTTTCCACAGAATTGAGTGACCGATCCTGGCTTGGCTACGCTGGTATCGAGAGACGCAAGGAGGGTAAGATGTACCCACATTAAGGTCTCCTTTTGGTGTACACGGTTAAAGAATTAGAGCTCTATGGATTGATGGTGTTGTATTAAGGTGTCTTTGTATTGGATTGTAATGTAACCTGTTAACACCTGTACTTTGCTAGCATATAAGAAGTAGACAATAGCCTTTTGTAACCACACGCTTATAACTGTAGCTTAATAAACTTGTAACTAGTTAAGATCTAAGCCTGACTGCTATTACTCTTTGTCACTGCAACACAGACGGCACAATCAAAAGAACTTTAACCATTTGGTTACCACAGCCTGGCCATAGGTGAGAGTGCTGAGAGCCTAGCGTAGAGTCGTGCCGCCTCCATGGGGCTGACTCCTGGGGTGCCCGTCAGTCAATCCTGGCTGCCCACTGTGAAGGGACAGTGCGTCCTAGCAGTTAAAGTCCCGGGTGTGGAAAGGCTCTTAGTGCTACCATTGGGGCACCTGTCAATCAACCTTGGCTGCCCTCTGCGAAGGAGCTCCCTGCTCTAACAGTAAAAGATGCGGGTGTTTAGGACCCTGGGGCATCTGTCAGCCTGGCCCAGGCTGCCCGCTGTGAAGGAGCCCTGTGCTGTACCAGTTAAAGACTCGAATGGTAACAAGGGCATAGTTGGTACCTCACTGCATATTACCCGGCCACCGGCTAACACTCTGGAAAGGGAAATTTCTACCTGCAGAAAGTTTGCTCCCTTTCCCATGTCAGCAGCATGCGATGATAACAGAACAGAGGGGGCAGAGCAGAGCAGAACTCCATTGATGTCAAGTGCCCAAAGACTAAACTTTGCACAAGGGCTAAAGGTCCCACAGTGGTGGGGGGGTGTCACACCCATCTCTTTGCAGGTATCTCATCTCCATTTTTTCTCACTGTCATACAGATGGACTGGAGAATCAAGGCTGAAAACAGTTGTGAATTACCCTGTGAATGTATTTTCCAATTTAGTTAATAGAATTGTAGTATGATAGGAATCAGAATCAGAATCACAGGTAAGTGAACTTCCCTCCATCTTCTGTCTTCTTTCTTCTTTTTCTTGAAAAGGCATCCTGAATGTGGTATGTGACATGACCTATCTGGTTTTGTGTGTAGAAGTGAGTTATAGGTCCATTCTGGATGTTGTCTTTCCTGGCTCTACCTCTTGGCAAACGTGGTTTACTGTGGGAGGTCACTGTGTCCCACTGGATGACCTGCTTGTGCAGCATCCAGAGACACAGAGGTCACATCTACACTAGCATGTTCTTTCAAAAATTATTGAAAGGAGGGCCCCTTTGGATGATCCTATGGGAAATTTAATAACAAAACACATTCTTTCAAAGGTAGGTTTGAAAGAACATGGCACTACTTTTGAAATTGGGCCAGGTCATAGGCCTGATGGGTTGCCCCATCTCCCTTTCTGTCTCCACAGCACCAGCATCTGAGGGCCAGGAGAACCCTGTCCTGGCTAGGGGAGCCCCACGCTGAATGCTGAGGGGGCTGGGGTACCACAACCACTGCTGCCCAGACAGGCCCAAACCCAGAGGCTCTTCTGCTGCTACCACAGGAAGGAGGAAGAGGAGGAGGCTGCCTCACAGACTATGGCCATTGAGGAGCAGACTGCCTTGCTCCAGTAGTTGCTGGACATGGAGGAGGCAGACATGGGGTGATTGCATGAGGCTTCGGGTAAGGTTGCTGTGGCCCTTCAATCCCTCACCCCAGCCATCATCGAGCACTTGCCCCCCAACTTCATGCCACCACCTCATGTCCCCCGCCGCTAAACCACTCATGTCTCCCCTGCTGCCCCAATTGCCACCATCCCTGCCACCTCTGACCTCATTGCCCTTATCCTGCCTGACCTCCCTCCAGCTGCCCTTCTGGAACTGGCCCAGATGCTCATGGCCAGGGCAGACCACACCAGGCTGGATCCCCTGTCCTCCCTGAGCCTCCCACCAAGGCTGTGGCCACAGCCCTCGTGCCATGCCCATATGTCCCCATGGTCCCAGTCCCATCCAAGCCCAACCAGGGACCCTAGACCCAAGGCTGTAGGGGCTCCTATGGCCAGTGTGGGTTACAGCCCCCCACCCCTGTGAAAGAATGAGGCCTCCCATCCCCTCCCACCATATTGTACTTAGTAACCCCATTCATCCCTGTGTACAGTCCCCCCATCATTCATGTAGTTGGTCAAAGATATTTCATTCTTAGTGTGAGCAAATTTATTTACAACCACCCTATAGCCCATGTAATAGATGGGTGAGGAGTGAGGTGTCAGTGTGGTGGGGGGCAATGGTGAGGGGTACACGTGTGGGGGGGCAGTTGTGGGGCATGTGTGGGGGGCATGATGGAGGCTGTTTGGGAAAGGGTTATTGGGGCTTCTTGCTGAAAGCCACTCTGTAGGCCTGCCTGACCTGCACCCCATCTCAATGTGCCTGACAGAATAGGGCATGGGCCAGCTACTCTCATCTGATCATGATCTCAGCAGCCCACTCCTCCATGAATTGCTCATAATTGTTCTCCATAATATTGTGGAGAGCAAAGCATGTCCCCACCTCTGTAGGTATGTTCCAGAGGCTGATCTCCAGCTGCATGAGGAGGCACTGACAGACCTGCTCTACCATGCTCCAGGCCTGGTTCAGGTGCTTATTGAACTGTTACTGGGTGAAGTGAGTTTGTCCTATGTAGGGTCATATGAGCCGCAGGTGCTGGGGGTATGTGGCACCAGCTACAATGCAGGGGCATGGAGGTGTCCCCAGTGGGGATCTCCTGTAAGGATACATAGGTCCCCTCCTGCATCCTGCAGCTAAGCTAGGAGTTGCAGAAAATCTGAGTGTGATGGTCTGGCCTGGAGCAGTCCATGCAGACATCCATGTACTGGCCCTTGGTGTTCAAGAGGGCCTGAAATACCACAAAGAGGTTCCCTTTTCTATTGATATATCACTCAATGCTGTGGTCTGAGGCCCATATGGGGATATGAGTCCCATCCGGGGCCAAAAAGCAGTTGAGGAAGCCCAGGCCAGCAAATCCCTCAATGGTGGTGTTGAGGTCCCCAACTTGGACAACCCTCCACAGGAGGATGGCAATGATTGCCCAGATGACCTGCATGGAATGGAGGGTGTGTGCACTGGGAGTGCATGTTGGGGTGTCCTGGAGCCCCCATCCCTGGACTCCACCCAAGTGCACCCCCTCCCTTCTGGTGCCCTCCCTGGCTCCCTCCCAATCCACTCTAGGGCCCCTCCCCGTCCCCTCCAGAACTTATTTTCTTAGACTTAGGTCCTCCTGTGCATCTGGCCACATTGGGCAACAAGTGCTCACCAGCGATTTTGGTCAGCTGCAAATAATTCCGCCTCCTCCCATGATATACCAATGTTTAATAAGTCTTCCTTAAATGTGGTGCGCCAGATCTTGAGTGGCCTGCCTCTCTTCCTTCTCCCCTCTGCCGGTATCCATCTCATTGCAGTCTTTGGGTGCAGTTGATCTGGCAGATGCAGAATGTGTCCAGCAAACTGCACTCTGAGCTCTGCCATGATATGCTGCTGTGCCCGTGACCCACATCTTTGTAGTATCTCCTCATTGGTAACGTGATTGCGGTAGGTGACACTCAGGATCTTTCATAAGCAATGCTGGTGGAATACATTGAGCTTGCGTGCTACTCTTGACGTTATTTTCCACGTTTCACTAGAGTAAATGGTGACTGGCATGAAGATGGTGTTATACAGTTGAACTTTTGTTGCAGTGTCAATTGTTGGTGCAGACCAAATTGGGCACAGTCTTTGGAACACTGCTGACACCTTACCGATTCTGCAGTTAACATCTGCCTCAACACCTTCGTCGTTAGACAGAGTGCTGCCAAGATAGGTGAACCGCTGTACTTCTTCTAGGGGTTGGCATCTGACCACTAGTGGTGTGTTTGTCTGAGTGTTCCCAACCCACATCAACTTTGTTTTATCACTTTTTATCCTCAGCCCAATTTTGCCGGCTTCTGCTTCCAAATTTGTCATCATGCTTTGCAAGCATTTGCTCGTTTCTGCTAGCAGTGCAATATCGTCTGCAAAGTCCAGATCCGTGAGTCGACGCTGATCTTTCCATGAGATACCTAGATGTGCGTCGCACATCGCCTTGCTCATGATGAAGTCCACCGCCAGAAGGAACAAGAATGGAGACAATACGCACCCTTGATGCACTCCGGAGTTGATGTTGAAGAAATATGTCATCCCATTATCGGTCCTCACGCAGCAACTAGAGTTTAGATAAAGATTTTGGAAGATGTTGATGTAGTGTTGTGGGATGCCATATGTTTGCACTATGTTCCATAATGATTCTCTATGAATGCTGTCAAACACCTTTTTAAAGCTGAATACTAACAGAGAGGAAGCTGTGCTAGTCTATACACTATCAAAACAAAAAGCAGTCAAGTAGCACTTTAAAGACTAGCAAAATGGTTTATTAGGTGAGCTTTCGTGGGATAGACCTACTTCTTCAGACCATACCCAGACCAGAACAGACTCAATATTTAAGGCACAGAGAACCAAAAACAGTAAGCAAGGAGGACAAATCAGAAAAAGATAATCAAGGTGAGCAAATCAGAGAGTGGAGGGGTGGGGGGGAAGGTCAAGAATTAGATTGAGCCAAGTATGCAGACAAGCCCCCTGGGAACTTTCTGAGTCACTATAGGGGCTTGTCTGTATACTTGGCTCAATCTAATTCTTGACCTTCCCCCCCACCCCTCCACTCTCTGATTTGCTCACCTTGATTATCTTTTTCTGATTTGTCCTCCTTGCTTACTGTTTTTGGTTCTCTGTGCCTTAAATATTGAGTCTGTTCTGGTCTGGGTATGGTCTGAAGAAGTGGGTTTGTCCCACGAAAGCTCACCTAATAAACCATTTTGCTAGTCTTTAAAGTGCTACTTGACTGCTTTTTTTTTAAAGTTTATGTAGTTAATTAACAGCGGCTGTTGGAACTTGATACTCTGTTCAATGATGTTGAGCAACATGAGGAGCTGTTCACTACATGATCGTCTGCAGCAAAATCTGGCTTGTTCTTCACGCAGTGTTTTATCCACCACACTCTGCAACCTGAGTAGGATGATGCAGAAGACCTTACCTGGGACTGAAAGGAGCGTGATACCTCTCCAATTGCTGCAATCAGTGACATTCCCCTTCTTTGGTAACTTGACAATCAATCCCTTCCTCCACCTGCCTGGAACACACTCTGTTCTCCAACATTCATTCAACAGACCTGTCAGTTCCTGCACCACGGAGTTTCCACCATACTTCAATAGTTCAGCTGCAATTTGGTCCACTCCATGAGCCTTGTTGTTCTTTAGTGTCTTTATCGCTCTATGTACCACATTGGTATAAGGTCCTTACATTCCATGTTGCACTTTTTATTGTGGTTTTGGCACTTAAAATCGAGCTCTGCATTGGGTACTGAACTTCCTTTTGGCTTTCATCCAGCACAGTCATAAAAAAAGAGTTGATACCTTCGTGCCGAGTTAATTTTTATTTTGTTTGGTTGCACTTTTTGTTTCTGTAGCAATTGGTAGGTTTTACGGGATCAAGTTGCTAGCCCAACACCCAACCTTCCTCCTTTTTCATCTGGGCTTAGGACTGGCAATGGCAGAACCCCTCCAGAGCCCCTGTTCCCAATCCCCAATATTCCCCCTCGTCTGGGAACCTTGTCACCCCCATCCCCCAAGAGGGTGTGTGATCCAAGCATCTTTTACCTCCAGGAGGATGGCATTGATGGTGGCCTTGCCCACCCTGAACTGGTGGCCATCTGAGCTGTGGCTGTCTGAGGTGGCCATCTTCCATATGGTGCTTGCAATCCTTTTCTCCAGGGGGAGCATGACCCACTCAAGCTCACCAGCAGGTCCCACTGCTTGGCACTGGTGGGGTAGTGTGATAAGTACTGAATGGCACAGGGGATGGGGAGAGGACAGTGCCCCATGGTAAGCACCTGCAGGACTGGGTTGTGAGGGGTTGGCTGCTGGAGGAGGTGGAGGAGACGAGGATGATCATGGCCAGCAGGCTGACACAGTGATTTGTGGCATCTCCATCAAGGAGCTAAAGGGAATACAAGAGGGTCTGTGGGATCCTGTCTTAGGTTCAAGCAGGGTCTGCAGTGCAGGGTCTGCAGTGCTGTGTTTTGCAAAAGAGCTCTCGGATTGAGCAGGGCAGGGGCCTTTGGGAGGGTCCCTTTAAGAGGGCATCTTGCTAGGGGGCCAAGAAGGGCAGATGACTTCCAGAAGAAGTATAGACACAGCCAGAGTAACAGACATGCTCCTATTTACATTTCAGTTGCTGGACAGATTTTCTGTTCTGTGGAACTCTATGTTCACAACTTTCCCTTCATTTTGGTGTCAAATTCAAAAAAAACAAAAACCAAAGGGTGTCAAAGGCCTGGAGAAGAAGGAACAACATGATGGATGCCAGGTTGTCCTTTTGCCAAAGTAAGATGACAATCCTAAGCAAAATGCAACAATAACACATGCATATTACCTCTACCATGGGCAGCAGCTAAATAAAACAATACAAATCAAATATGTGTTTAACTGTTTCCCTCCAAAATGAGCAGCTAGCAAACATGTTTTGCTGAGAAATCAGCAGAAGTAGAAAATGAATAGAGATGGATGAACAATTTGCAATGCTTTTTTCCCTCTCTTTTTTGTCAGTTTGGCCCCTTTTTCCTGTTAATAAATTATCCATAAAAGGCTCTTCTGTGGTTTAGTAGACTAAGCATGGAATTAAACTCACAGCCCTTCTATCTTCTAGTGTAAGCTTTGGCAATATCTTTTCTTGGAGCCTCAGCCAATTCCTATAACTTTGCTGTATAATGGGAAAAACAATTAACCTATGACACAGAGGTAAGCATAGAGAAAATTATGTAAAACACTAATATATGTGCTAATAATAAGAAGAATAAAGAGAAAACCTTCCCTTGAGTAGAGTGAGCCCTAAATACTTGGCTTACCAACTTTATTTGGAGAAATGTGCATTTCAAAACTTTTTGGGCTATGGGCAAGTATTCATGGATCACAGCAAAGGACAGATGACATACATGTCCAGTAAGAGCTACTGAATGAAACTGTAACAGTAACGAAGGGTCCTGTGGCACCTTATAGACTAACAGAAAAGTTTTGAGCATGAGCTCTCGTGAGCACAGACTCACTTCGTCAGACGCTGGTCTTGGAAATCTTCAGGGCCAGGTATAAATAACCCAGAGCAAGGGTGGGGATAACAAGGTGAGCTCAGTCAGCAAGGGTGCGGCTTACTACCAGCAGTTGATCTGGAGGTGTGAACACCAAGGGAGGGGAGGCTGCTTTTGTATTTAGCCAGCCATTCACAGTCTTTGTTTAAGCCTGAGCTGAGGGCATCGAATTTGCAGATGAATTGTAGCTCAGAAATTTCTCTTTGGAGTCTGGTCCTGAAATTTCTTTGCTGTAGGATAGCCACAGGACCCTTCGTTGCTGTTACAGATCCAGCCTAACACAGCTACCCCTCTGATGAATGAAACTGAAGAGCTCTCCCATCACACACTCTTTTCATGTAAAGCAAGTCTTTGTGTCCTGTCAGTGTGCATGGTGTGTGTCCCTCAAGTCTTACTCCGGGGGTGGGAAAGCACCAGAACACCAGTTTCATCAGGATATAAGTCAAATAAAGCTAAAATGCTGATGTTCCCTGTGTTTTTCTCTTCTCCATTAGCACATCCCATGAATCTGTGCTTCCCTCCATATTTGCACGGGACTCTCACGGATGCACATCAGAAATTTAACATCTAAATGGCAGCATAAATGCTTGGTTGGGAAAGCAGCTTCTGTGAGGAAACTGCTTCTTTTCCTGATCAAATGGGCAGGAGTTAGAAATATATGATCTTAAAATCAGATTCCTGGAAGGGACCTCAAGAGTTTACCCAGTTCACTCCTCTGTACTCATGACAGCACTAAGTATTAGATAGTTTTAATCTAACCTCCTCTTAAAACAACCCAGTGATGAAGATTCAACTACCACCATAGGCAATTTATTTCAGTGGTTAACCACCCAGACATTTAGGAAGATTTCCCTAATGTCATAAACGGCAATAAAATGCTAACCCTAAACCATGCCATTGAACTGATGAAAACTTCACATACTACAAAGCAACTGTACATCACATACAACCTTCTCTTTATTGGTTTGTTTTACTTTGTTTTGTTTTCTTACTTGTTAAGAACTGTTTCTCATTCTGGATCTAATCAGTCTTCAACTGACAAAGCTCTATTGACTTTAACAGTAACAGTTCCACGCTTTATGAGTCTTTGTCACACATTTTTATTCCTATATTTATCACACACTGATGTCTCAGAAATTTGATAATTTTAAGTACTGAAGCTTTATATCTTGATAATTAAAGAAAAGGGCATGTATATGGGATCAAATTCAATGGAATCTATCCAAAATTAGGCAGTGTAACACATTTTCATATTTGGTCATGCTTTATGCTCTCTTGTAACAAATCAGCTATGGGATATGTCAACATCCTCGAGATAGAACAAGAAGCTATAGAAATGAAGCCGTGGTAGCACAGAGGGTTTTTTTTGTTTTTTGTTTTTTTGTTTTTTTGTGGGCAAGCTGCCTGCATAAGTACTCTGGGTCCGGGCGAGGCTTTTTTAGGTTTGTTAAAACCCTTCTGCCACAGTTTAACTGCTATTCATAACCATGCTGCTAGAAAGGTAAGCTAAGGCTTGTCTACATATACTTCAGTCACATTCGTGAGTGTAGACATAACCTTAGATACCTGTCTGACAACTTCTCTTTTTTCCATTGCTTTCAGCCACAACTATAACAAATAATGCATCATTTTCTATTACTAGTTGTATTAAGAATGTTTTGTCATTTATTTTCATATTTTGGCAGCACATTTATGATATTTCACGTAATACTCCTATCCGCTTTTTTTACCTCCCAACTGGTGGCTAGACACCGGAATGGTTGTATCTAATTAAAACTCCCAGAAGATGGATGGAAAAACTGTTCTATATTTGTATCTTGCAGGTTATCTCTGTGAGAGTTGAATCTATTATCTTTGTGATGCATAGGCAGCTGCTCTACTAAATGAGCCAACAGAAATTTTTCCCTGGGAGCAGATTTTCTCTCTCTTATTTAGAAAATACTGTTTGTGTACTTTACAACAGATTTTTCAAAACTTTTTTCTGACAACAAATTGCTCCAGTTCTGTTGCCCCACTTGTTAAAAAATTTCAAAGCACACTTAAAATTATAATCCTTGCCAATGTTAATTAATCCTCATCATATGCCTGTAGTAAGTAGATACGTGTACGTACACCTATTTTATAGATGGATAAATAGAGGGAGAGAGAGGTTAGGTGTGTAACTTAAGGCCACAATCAAATGAGTAATAAGGTTAGGGAAAGAATTTATAATCCCCATCACTAAGCAATATATTAAATTCTGATATTTATAAGTTTTAAGACATCGAAAGGGAAGAGTCACAACAGTCCATTTTCAACCAGTAGAATCCCCACACATACTTCACTTGAACTCCAAGTGGAACATATGTCATCTACGATTTTCCTCCACTTCACTCTGTGTTGGGACAAAACTTCTAGCTGACTCCAAAAGTACCCATGTTATTGTCGTCCACTCTCAGTAGATCTTCTCCACATGCTCCGAGGTCTTCCTCTTTTGTGTTTTCCTAGCAGGTTCCATTTGAAAGCTTGACAGACTATGCTGGATGGTGGCTTTTTGAGAGTGTGACCTAACCATCCCCACTTCTTTCTTCTCTTAATTTGAACTTCAAGTTGTTCTTGTCCTGTTCTGTTCCAAAGCACCTCATTTGTGTCAAAGTACTGCCATGTGATGTGAAGGATGTACCTCAGGCATCAGTTTATGAATGTCGGGAACTTGTGATTTTAAGACTTTTAAGTCAGCCAAGTCTCACGTGCATACAAGAGCACACTCATTAAATTTGTGTTGAAGATCCATAGTTTTGTCTTTGCAGATATTATTTGTGGACTCCACACAGGACAAAGAATCTTCAAAGCTTTCCCTATCCTGGCTTTTTTTTTTTGTTTACTTGACATTTATTTGAGCAAAATTTAGTTTTATTATTAATTTGCATGTTTTTCAATATTTTGGACATAAAGCATTATTTTAGGTGGCTAATTCCTTCAATATGTAATGATACCCAGTTCTTATATACGGTTTTCAATGGCAAACAGCAAAATGTTTTCCAAGGAGGATTGGTATCATTATCCTGATTACATATGGGGAAGCTAAAGTAGAAAGCAGTGAAATGATTTACCTGAAATCACCCAATAAGCCAGTAACTCAGCCAGAGCAAGAATTAAGGTTTCCTGAATGCCAAGCCAGTGCACTAGCCACTAGTCCACAGTGCCTCCATCAGCTCTCATGTTTGACTGTGATCTGTCAACAGACATTTTGCCAGAAGAGCTCTTCCAACAGTAACATCTGTAAACAGATTGCTGTAGTGTAGACAGCCATAGCGCCTTATCCAAAGCTCACTGAAGACTACATCAGTATTTTTATTGACTTTACTGTCATTTGGATCAAAGCCTTTAGTGATCAGATTTATGTATTGTTTTGTTTGAGCTATCAGCTGCTCTTTGTCACATACTGCTCGCACCACCAACACTCCCAAAGCTTCCAAGCCCCAGGGCTGGATAAGGGTATAAAAATGATTGCATATTTTCTCCTGACAATGTGTAAATACTCATACATATACTGATCTCACAAAAATAAATATTAAGAGAAGCACAGGAATCTCCTCAAACAATACTATGAATTAAAAATATTGTATGACAACTGACAGAACAGCAAATATAAAGAACATTGAACATGGCTGAATCAAAATGCAGTTATAAAATACAGGAGACTAATTTCTTGTACTATTTGCCCCCTCGTTCCATTAAGCCTACTTTTCATGAGTTTCGAATCCCCAAGACCGTGGTTGCTAACTTTAAGTTAGCCAACAAATCGTGTAGACTGACATTTCCATTGTTACCGTTTGTCTCAGAAATAATTTTAGAAAGAGCAAAGGGTAGTTTAATAATTCACCAATATATGGAATATAAAAGAACTCGTATAGGCCTTCTTTTGCCAACTAAATTGATTTTCATTTGCTGTGTGAAGTCTAAAATATAATATGACTCATTCATCTGATTTTTCCTCCATTGCCAAATCACAAGATCAGTTCCTGTGTAATTGCTATGCCCAAGGAATCTCAGGGGGAAAAAAGACTCATCTCTAGATAATCAATTTCTGATAAGATAGTAGGCTGCTACAGGATTGCTTTCCTGTCCCTAAAGGAAGACTGTTCATCTAATTAGAAACAGCATACAGAATCCAGTTTCTCTTTTGGAACACTGAGACTATTAATTTCTGACTACTGCAAGTCAGGAAAAAATCTAAACCATACTATTACAGTGTACCTATAGTGGTTACGGCAGTTGCTTGGAGATGAATTAAGAAAATAAAATGCAAGTCGGTATGATTGATATACTAGACAGATAAAATATAGGTTAAATAACATATGCTCTTGGGGAAGACACATTTAAATCAAATAAAAAGTACCACACTGAAAATCTTGAATATACTTTTATGAAAAATGTTAAAGTAAAAAAAATTCCTAATTCAATAATGATAAAAAATCCTAAATTATGTAATTTAGAACTGAGTTAAATACATACTTCAGATACAGCTAAGGGAACATTTTTGTGAGAATGATTACCTGAAAATCCATCAATGTGTCAAAATAAAATTTCTTTGTTGTTTTGACTTGTTCTTCAACTCATTCCACCACTGCATTAATTTTAAAAAATAAGATCCTATGTACACATTAAACCCAAGAATAATTAACAACATACACTTTTTTTGACAAATTTAGACTCTGTCCAGGAAATACCTGCAAACTAGTATAAATTTTCCCAGATATATTCATTATTCAAGCATATTTCATGAGTAGTAAAATATAGCCTGGTCACAAATATTTGAAACTTAAGATGTTTAATTTTGCAGGTTTGATAAACTGAGACATTTTTAGCATCCTTTTATCCAATGAATGGATGTTTACTAATACCTAATTCCACAAAAGGAGTTGGACTTTGAAATTCCCAATTTTTAGAACCTAGCCACTTCAGGTATGTCTTCAGTGCAATCAAAAGTCCTGTGTCAGTGAGTATCAGAGCCCAGGCCAGCTGACTCTGTTTCATGGAGCTTTGACTATAGGTCTGAGAAAGCAGTGTAGAACAGTAGTGAATCTCCAGAATGTAGGCTGCATGGTTTATGAGAGTTGCTCAAGGGCCACCGGACATTTGTCTACTTGAGCATCCACATTCACAGAGCTCTGCAACTTCTAATGGATGCGACTCCTGGCTGATGGGAGCTGAGAGACATGGTGGCCCAGACCATGATGTTATGTGCATCTCCCATTGCCTGGAAATGGTGAACTTCTGGTGTAGACACTAGGGTTTGCGATGAAGCCCAGCTCTGAAAATCCAAACTGAATATTTATTTTTCTCTTTTCAGATGCATAGCACAAAGACAGGTCAGATGAGCCAGGCTCTTCTTCTTCTTCTTCTTCTTCTTCTTCTTCTTCTTCCTCTTTCCCAACCACTGTGTTAGATTCATGAAAATGGGACTTATAAAAACCAGAACTGAGCAAATCATCTAATGCATCCAGTAGCAGAGGCCAAGCAGAAGTGGAGGGACTTAGGCAACTAAATAACTATTGGAAGGAGATTACTGTCTCTTTTGGTGTTTTAAAACTAGAAACTTTCCTTTGGAGTCAGGAGCACAAGTTTTTTTCTTTCAAGAATGGGGTTGGCTCTTGCTCATGTATGGGGCAGGTAAGAAAGCAAAAGTAGAAAAGAATGTGGCTTCCCTTATACATTTTATACCTGTGGTTTGGTGCAGTCAGTGCTATGATATATGTGTACAGTAGTCAACATTGACGCAAGGAATCATAAGCAGTGAGCAACTTCTAAATAAATTTGTGCTGAAACTTATCTATACCTTTATTTGATTTCCATGAGCATGTGTCAAGCAAATAACCTCAGAGAGTAGCCATGTTTGTCTGTATCTTCACAAAAAATAAGCCATCCTGTAATACCTTAAACACTATAAAATTGTTAGTCTTTAAGGTGCTACATGACTGCTTGGCCATGTCTACACTAGCCCCAAACTTCGAAATGGCCACTGAAATGGCCATTTCGAAGTTTACTAATAAAGCGCTGAAATGCATATTCAGCGCTTCATTAGCATGCGGGCGGCCATGGCGCTTAGAAATTGATGCACCTCACCGCCACGCGTCTCGTCCCGACGGGGCTCCTTTTCGAAAGGACCCCGCCTACTTCGAAGTCCCATTATTCCCATGAGCTGATGGGAATAAGGGGACTTTGAAGTAGGCGGGGTCCTTTCGAAAAGGAGCCCCATCGGGACGAGACGCGCGGCAGCGAGGCGTGTCAATCTCGAAGTGCCGCGGCTGCCCGCATGCTAATGAAGCGCTGAATATGCATTTCAGCGCTTCATTAGTAAACTTCGAAATGGCCATTTGAGTGGCCATTTTGAAGTTTGGGGCTAGTGTAGACGTAGCCCTTGTCACTCAAAGAAGAGATGTTCCAGCAAAACTTCTGTTGACCGAGCATGTCTACACATAAAAGTGAATTGAACTTTTGACCTATTCAGTTGGCAAAAAAACACCCCCCCAGGTGTCTACACTGCTTTTTTGTTAACAGTTTCTGTTGAGAAAGCACATTTTGGCCATGTCTGCATTACCCTTTGTTACAGAGCTGCTAATGATTGTTCTAGAAATTGCAAACTTGTATGGCTAATTAACATAGCCGCATGAGATTTTGCTGTCAGCAGACGGGGGTGTCAGCAGCACAGAGGCCATGTGGACATACTTCTGATAGTTAAACCCTTCTCTGTCACCAGTCCCTTATCCCTTCAGGGTGACAGAGGGAGCTTTAGCCAGCAGAGGTATATCCACACAGCCTCTGTACTGCCAGCACCCTCCCCCGCAGCTGACAGCAAAATCTTATCTGACTATACTAATTAGCCATATGAGTTTGCAAATGGCTCTCCATTTGCAGTTTTTAGAACCGTCATTAGCATAGTGTTGCCAGCAGCAGCGCTGTGCTAAAGGGCCATGTAGATATGGCCTCTGTGTGTAGATGCGCCACAAGTTTTATCGACAAAACTCTCCAGTGTAGATGAAGCCATGAGGTCTCAGTCAAATACTCCCAAACATTTGCATCAGGAATGGACATATGCTGCATTCAGAAGCTTTATTGAGAAGAATACATGATATTTCCCCCTTTTAGTCTTTTTTGAATTAATTATTAACAGTAAGAGTAAGAACTAGACTTTTATATTTTCTTGCAGAAAATCTACTTCTGAATAAGAAGTGATTTCAATATGATATTTTTTTTAAATAAGGACTTCAGGATAAACCTTTTGACTATGAACTCACAAACTTGGATCAGTGGATAGTGAAATATTCTCCCCTTTGGAAAAAAAAAACTTAAATAAACAAATATATATGCTACTTGTAATTTCTCTGAGTAAAGCGCAGTTGTGCATTGAAATATGATGCTGGATAAACATAATCTTTTAACTCAGGAGACATGTTCCTTGCGTACAGTAAGGTGCGGATCTTCTTATTTCTTTCTTAGTATTAATTGTATTGTGCCAATGTCTATGGCCATGCCTACATGAGTGGCTTTTCCTGGCAAAACCAGGCTTTTGCCAGAAAAAAAAAATAGAGAATCTACACGGCAAATGTATTTGGTCAACAGTTTGCCCACCGGCAGCATTATACTTCTCCCAGTTCAGGTGTAAGGCCTCTCTCAACAGTGTTCTGTCAATAAAAGAGCCATGTAGATGCTCCATGGACTTTTTGTCCACAAGCAATGGCTTCCAATTCACTGGGCAGCCCTGTTTGCAGAACTTCCAGTCAGCTGCCCTGTCAAGAGAGGGCCAGGCAGTCTGGGTGCTCTCTGTTGACAGAGTGGTTTGCTCTTTCAATCTGCTTTTATGTGTAGACACAATCTGTTGACAGACGTTTTGCCAGAAAATCCCTTCCAAAAGTAACTTTTGTCAATTGAGGCTTCTTGTGTAGACATGTCCTACATCTCCCTGTTATAATTGAGGCCCCAGTATCTATAACCAAATAGAAAGATAAAACCCCTGCCTCAAAGATGTACAGTCTCATTAGAGACAAAACACAGAAGATGCGTATGACCAAAAAATATGAAAAAAGAGATGAAAAAGCATGAGTATACTGAAATTCAGATCCAAAATCTAACGGAGGATCTAAGAAGAAACATGCCTTACTCCCTAAATTCTCAGCCCAGCTCCAGTCCAAAGTCTCGAAGGTTTGATTGTTTAAATTGTCAAGATTGTATGTTTCCCAGGATTCCTAGCTTTGTTGTGGAAGCATGCTTATTGGGGGATGGGGGGTCCTGACTGGAGTGGGGTGAATGGTATGCACAAAATAATGTATATATTGCATTTCACCTCTTTTTTTTCTTTTCTGATGAATTGTAAAGAAACTGGTTTGTGAAATTCTGAACTTAGCTATAAAGTACTTGAGAACTTGCTTGTATCTTATAAGTACTGCCAAGAATACATGAGCTTACAGTTTCCCCATTTGTAAGGTGCCAGATGAACCAGCCAGGGGATAGAGTGAGAAACCATTGTTCAGTCTATTCCCTGTACTTTTTCAGCATAATTATGCTGCAATGCCCACACCATGAGTGAGACTGTATTTACCTCTAGTTCTTATACAGGCTAAGACAAGCTAAGAAAGAGATGGAAAAAATGTCTTACATTCTCCCCTCATGCAGAGCACCTGTGTGAGGTTGAAGCAGGATGTATCTAAACAACAATAAAAACACCACACTCAATTAAAAGAGACAATAGTGTTGCAAAATCAATCCCGCAAAATTAAGGAAATGTCATTCAAGTATTGCTTAAAAAATAAGCTAAAAACCAGACACTTAGCACAGACAAATTTAGGTCAAACAGTTTACATTTTTCAAACCTAAAAGCAATTGAAAAAAAATGTTATAATGGAAAGTGGAAGACAGCCTGTGCTGCATGTAACTATTAAGCCTGAACAACTTATTTGGACAGCTTGAAGCTTGTCCAAAACATTTTTTTTTATCAAAACAAGAAAAAAGATAGAAAATGTTGCCTGTCACCTGTAATCGTCCATTATACCCAAAATAAAAATAAGTTTTAGGCATATTTTTAGACTAAACCTAGCTAAATTTGAATTTAAACATTTCAACATGAAAAGTTGGAATGTTGAAACAAAAGGTTCCAGTTTTAAAAATATTTGTTTTAAAACACATTTTTTTTAGGCTGAAACTATACACAAAGTTCAACATGAATTCATGAATAGTTTCAGTCAATCCAAATTGCATCTTGGGGGAATAAACTATTTAGCCAAAAAATTCTTCCAGTGCCAATGACCAATTTATGAAAAGCAATTTCAGTGAAAGGACAGAATAGGGACTGAGGAAGTGAAAATTTATCACTCTCTCTTTTAGCATTTCTTCTATTTATACATTCTGTTTTGTTTCTTTTAATCAACTAGCTCTACAGATATCAGAGAGATGGTTTGCTGTAAATCACTGAAATGCTCATGTCTGATAGGTTGTAACAATGGACTCAGCCTGATTTTGTGCTTCGTCCATGTCATAGTAGTTAATTCATAAAAATACACATTACTGTGTGAAAACTAGCTTTCTTTCTGTCAATAAAAATGGCAAATCATTTAATAATGTGAAGTTTTAAAGTACAGTATAAACTGCACTTCAACTTGTCATTTTCCCTTTCATAATTTTATGTACGTGTCAGCTGTGCAACAATTTAGTTTTATTTCCATAAGCATTGAGGGTGGAATGCAAGTCAGACAGCACTCCAGGGACAGGTCAGGGACAGCCTGGGTTGATAGGCTGTGGAAGGGGCACCACAAATGGTCACACTACTGCACCTACAGACCCCACTGCAACTTCATGGGCCTTTCAAAGTATGAAAATACTTGTTGTGCCGCCATCTGGAACTAGGTACACCAGTGACCCAACATGCTCCATGATGAGCTTCTCACTGCTGCACACTGAAGTCACACACTCTGCCACCCAGAGTTCAAGGGTGTGACGTTGTTGGATTTTTAAACCTCTCCTGTTGGGGCAGCAGGCACATTAACTTGAGACAAGTGCAACTTGGTTGTCTGTATCTCAAGGGTCTACTGTACACCATTCATGATGCAGAGAAAAAATGTAAACATGCTCAAGATTTCAGCAGCGATCACCATGGGAGAAGGGACACCATTGTCTCCTAAAGAATAGTCATCAGCCACCTATGTCCCTACAGCATTCTGTAATTCTGTACATTGGGAAGTAGAGGAAAAATTTTCTTCACAGCCTGTAGGAAATACAACTCCGCCTGACATGTACATGAGTACACAAAAAAGGGAAGACATACCTCTGAGACCAGGAAAAGCTTTCATACTGGAAAAAAAACTTTCACACATAACCATCATCTATTCCACTGAAGTACTAATTCAAAGGGTTGGATCCTGCTATTTAAAAAAGTATAATTTGAAATTAAAAAAACAAAACAAAACATCATTTTCTGCAGTATGACTGAAAGGCTCAAATGATGATAAGAGCAAGCAGAAATTTACCTTATAACCATAGGAATGTAGTGTAACACACTTATCCTCTCCAAGCAACTGTTATTTGGTCCAAACAGTTCACCAAATGGGTCCTTATCTCTCTCCCTCTCTCTCCATATCTATATCTATATCTTTTTTCTCTAAGATCCTTCCTTTTCATATTTAAGAAGTTCTCTTTATAAATCAACAGTAACAGTAACATAATAGATAATTGCAAGCATTATATTTCTTTTGTACAACATGAAAGGAGAGTTCCTTAGTGATGTTGAAGGCTGCTTCTCTGACATTTGGCTTCTTCAGGTCTCAGTGAGCTCCTGGTAAGTTTTTCGCACCTCTCCTCTTGGCATAGCATGAACATGGGAGACCGCCTGAGAATACAATATTCACTGGAGTTTAAATAAAGTAATTCATGTTAGCAACCCCATGTATGTGGTTATTAAGATGTATATAGTCATGGTGACCGAAAAGAAAACTTTCACACAATAAGGTAGTATACATGTCCTAAATCTACATTTTACTTTTCTTATTTTCTGATTCCCTGAATCTGGCAATGTATGTAGGTGCCTAAATATAGATGTAAATAACTACCAGTAAATTTGTATTTTTTTGAAAACAGCAATGTTGTTATTTCTTGACCACAGGTGTGTATATTTTCTGAGTCAAAAACATTATGCTAAGTTTTGAGAATCAGCTAATGCTTCATGTTCTACTTTTTTTTTCTTTTTTCCTGAGCAAGGCTCAGATGCTCTATTTGAAGTCTGAGCTCATGATTTGCTTTATTACAATAATTTGGGAAGTGTCTGAGTGGGTTTTTTGACTACCTTTTCGGTTTCAATTGTTTTGAACTGTGCTAGTAGTTTTTGAAATTAAAAAGGAAAAAAAAAACACAAACACATAAAAAACTTCACAACTTTCCTTTATTGAGAATACCCTGTTTGTTCAATTCAGTCTTTTCAACTAAATCACATTTCATATTGGTGTTGTAACTTCTGCACATGCAGTCAACCACAGAGTAGCAGCAAAGCAGTATAATTGATGGATTGCAGTGTTTTGTTTGATGAAGTCAAGATCACATTTTACAGCATTTCTTTTACACTGGAAAAGATAACAATAGACTGTTCAACTGATAGTTATTTCATGTGTCTATTAACAATATACTTTCTATATTGTAGGAAAATGAGGAATCCATGACCTCCTGGCAAATATTTCGGTCACGCTCTGTGGGTGTATAGTGTGGGCACTTGGGGTGTAGAGTGAATGGTTTCTTTATTCATACCCTGGAGTGTCACAATACAACATTTAAATCCACAATGATACACGGGCTACTCCCCAGAAGAGCTTTGAATCATAGAATGTTAACTGAAAAAGAACTGTCATTTTGACCCAAGCAGTGAGGTTACCCTAACTGCCACACAGGAAAGATAGTAAATATTCATGACAGTTTATGAATATGTATGAGTAGTGGTGCCATATATGGAGGGACAGTCAGAAAATGCTGGAAGGTTCTAGAGGCCTCAGGGGATGACGTAAGGCCAGGCTATAAATTCCAGAAAAGCACACCATTTGGAGAAGGATCTCACAGACCTTTGGAGAGGGCAGAACCGGACCGGACAATCTCCCAAATCCTTGGAGGACAAAGGACCACTGCTCATCTCAGCAGCTTGATCAACCCCTGAAGCTCCTTTCCCCTGACCCAAATCTTTGGTCAGGCAGTGAATAGTTAGAAAAGGACTGGTACCATGTATGCACATCCAACTAGCTAGTCAGTAGTTAGAATAGTAGGAGTTAGTATTTAATGTGTCATAGTGTAGTATCTAGAGAGGAGATGTTTATTATTTTCCTCTCCATGTACATAGTTTCTCAGGTTGTAAGTATTTAGTGTTATATTAATTGTTATCATTGCAAATGTTAGTGCAATAGTTAAGTTCATTTTCGCAATCACCAAAATTAAATTGTTTAGTTTTAATTAAACCAATTTCTCCGTGGTTTTCGCTTCTCCTAGGGTATCTCTCCGTTTGTGCAAAAGAGTTGTGGGGAAGTGTTCTGCCACAACAGAGGCTTCACCAAGATATATTTAGCCATTCACTGTTCATTTCTACTACTTGCTTTATATTTTCTTCTGTTCTCTTTTTCTTTCTTGTGTGAACAACCTTAATCAGCCAGTTTCTGTCTGTTAATAAAAAGCAAGGTCTTTGAACGGCCTTGGCATGATGCAATCAGCCTCACTTTTGACCCCCATCAACTGGAGAACATTATCCTTTTATTCATGATTTTAAACAATTCAGACTCATGGGAAGTTGTGGATCCCCCAATCAGGTTTCAATACTTAGCCTTTAGAAAGGCGCACCCTGTACTGCTGAGTACCTCCTGGAAACACAGGCTCTTAGAAAGTCCATTGTCTTATTAATAGAAAATGGATATGGACAAACCTCATTATCTCCAATGACAATTTCCAAACACCTTAGTCCAAAACCACATTGGTTTAGATAAAACAATAAAACATGTTAATTAATTGCAGGGAGATAGCTTTTAAATTGTTACAAGCAATGAAGATTTTCACATGCTTAAAAAACCCTTTGATATCAAAGTGTTCAACTGAATAAGTGAGTAAATAAAGACATTAAGGAACTGTATTTGACAGATAGGTTCAATGGTTGAATGCAGATTCTGAAGTAAACTTTAGTAATAGAGAGTTGTTTTATGGTTGATTTCAAGTTTTTGGGGATCAGAAATTTTCCATGTCCTGAAGGAGAGCACAAGGGCATACTATTCATCTTTGTCCACAATTCATGAAAAAAGACCAATATATTGAATATTAGTCATGGTAAACTGTCAGGATGAAAATCACAGAAGAGTATTTTTACGATCATTCTGCTTCAGACCAGTCATTAAGCTGACACACATTTTATTTCAGGTCTGTATTTTTAAATACTTATAATATCTGTTGTGCTAAAGATTTATGGATTCTCATTTTCAGTGTATTGTGAAAAATGATAATTGAATATTTATATTTTGTATTCTATCTCCATCATAGTGTTAAGATAAAAATAAAGAGATAGACAGTCTGTTTCATTTCAAGTCTTTCTTTCTTTCTTTCTTTTTCTTTCTTTCTTTCTTTCTTTCAAAAAGATGTTTGTAGAAAGCCACAGTTGACTTTGGTATTTAATACAAAATTCTTACACACTATAAACATTGGAATTTTTATTCAAAGTGAGTTCAGGTTTCAATAAAAATCATTTCCATTTGTTGACACCTTGTTGACATAGTGTACAGCACCAATAGCTGATACCTGGCCTGGCAAGACTAATTAACAATGCAGTAGGCCCTGTTTTTTTGGAAGAGAGAATTAGGAAAGGAGATGAATTGTCAGGTTGAAAAAAAGAATGCTTGTGATAATAAAATCAGTACATAGGTCAATAGACAAAGAGGACTGAATGTATAAACCATCTAAAATAAGACGGAGAACAGGCAGACAACTATTTACTATGAACAAGATAACAAGGGAAGTTAGGCATGTATAGATGAGTTAAAAATAAAGTTGGATAAGGGTCAATACATGGACTGCACAGTGTGAACGACAGCCACCTCAGGTGTGGTGACAAGGTGGGAAGGTTCCTGGCTCCCTGCTCACAGAAGAGGCGGGGCCCAAGAGTAGAAGAGGCAGAGCTAAGGGCAGTGAGCCCTGTGTCCATGCCATGAGCCCGTGATCCCTCAGAGCCAAGTGTGGAGTTGTAGTACAAAACACTGCGGCATTTCAAAGCGGGCCAGATCTCCAAACACCTCTGCTGGTACTTCACCGTGGGCAAGCACCAGAGCTCCAAGCCCCTTTGAAATGCCAGGCCCAGAGGCAACTGCTCCATTTTTGCTCCCTAACATCAGGGTTTTGTACAGGGATTGTCTCCTGCAAAGTAATTAAGTCAAGCCACAAATGTGTGACACAGTGTAGGGTAAATGTAATTAAATTAATATTATGTTTATGAAGGAAGATGGTTTCTGTGTAACTTTGGAGCTTCCATTCCCTCACTTCTCATCTGATCAACTCAGGGTAGCAATGATATATGTCAGGTAAAGAAAGCTAAGTGAGGAAGGCTCAAGTTGAACTGAGCACTTGGTTAAACTGAAGCACAGTTGCGCTGCGCACAACTTGACCTGCTGCTCACTAAAAGGGAAGAACTAATAGGAGCAATAGAAGCGGGTGGCAACCTTGGCTGCAGTGACCATGAGACGATAGATTTCATGATCCTGACAAAAGGAAGAAAGGGAGAAGTAAAATACAGACCCTTGATTTCAAAAAAGCAGACTTTGACTCCCAGGGAGAACTGATGGTCAGGATCCCTTGGGAAACAAAGATGAAGGGCAAAAACTGTTCAGGAGAACCGACAGTATTTTAAAGAAGTCTTACTGAAGACACAGGAACAAACCATCCTGCTGCATATTAAGAAATGAAAATATGGTAGGCAAGCTTTTTGGCTTAACAGGGAAAACCTCGTTCAGCTTAAACTCAAAAAGAATGGGTATAAGAAGTGGAAACGTGAACAGTTGACTAAGGAGGGGAATAAACATCTGGCTGGAAAATGCCGGGCAGTAATCAGGAAAGTGAAAGCACAACTGGAACTGCAGATGGCAAGGGATGTAAAAGGTAACAAGATAATTTCTCCAGTTATATTAACAATATATATAATTATATATAATTTCTCCAGTTATATTAACAATATGATGCTGATCAGGGAAGGTGTAGGGCCCTTACTGGCTGAGAGAGGTAACCTAGTGACAGATGATGTAAGAAAAACTGAAGTACTTGAAGCCTATTTGGCCTCAGTCTTCAGGGACAAAGACAGCTCCCACACTATTGTGCTAGACAATGCGGTATGGGAAGGTGGAGGGCAGCTCTCTGTGGGGAAGGAATGAGTAAAGAGCTACATAGAAAAATGGGATGTACACAAATCCATGGGTTTGGATTTAATGCAACCAAGGCTACTGACGGAATTAGCAGATGTCATTGCCAAGCCTTTGGCCATTGTCTTTGAAGACTCTTTGAAATCAGGAGAGATCCTGTATGATTGGAAAAAAGGCAAATGTAGTGCTCATCTTTAAAAAAGAAAAGGACAATGCACAGAACTATAGACTAGTCAGACTTACCTCAGTCCCTGGGAAAATAATTCAGGTGATCTTCAAGGAATCCATTTTGGAGCACATGGAAGAGGGGAAAGTGATCAAAAATAGTCAACAAGGGCAAGTCATGCCTGACCAATCTGATTAGCTTCTAAGATAACGTAACAGGCTTTGTGGATATGGGGATGTTAGTGGATGTCATATGCCTTGACATCAGCAAAGATTCTGATACAGTTTCCCACAATGTTCTTGCCCATAAATTAAGAAAGTATGGATTAGATACATAGATTATGAGATGGTAGAAAGCTAGCTTGACAGTCCAACTCAATGGGTTGTGTTCAGTAACTCAATATCTGGATGGCAGTTCGTTTCAAGTGGAGTGCCCCAAGGCTTGGTTCTGGGGCTAATGTTGTTCAACATCTTTATTAATGATATGGAAGAGGGATTGAATTGCAATCTTAGCAAGTTTGAGGTTGGCACTAAGCTTGTGGTAGAGGTAGATATGTTGGAGGGTAGAGATAGGATCCAGATTAATCTAGATAAATTGGAGGAGTGGCTCAATAGAAATCTCATGTGGTTCAACAAGGAGAAGTGTAGAGTCCTGCACCTGGGATGGAAGAATCCCAAGCATTTTTATAGGCTACGGACCAACTGGCTAAGCAACAGTACAGCAGAAAGGGACCTTGGTATTATTGTGGATGAAAGTCTGGATATGAGCCAACAGTGAAGGCTAACAGCATATTGGGGTCTATTAGGAGGAACATTTTGAGCAGACCTAGAGTAGCTGTTGTTCCCCTCTATCTGGCATTGGTGAGGCCACATCGGGAATATAGTATCCAGTTTTGGGCTCCCCAGTATAAAAAGGATATGGATGTGCTAGAGCAGGTTCAGTAGAGGGCAACAAAAATAATTCAGGGGCTGGATCACATAACCTCTGAGGAGAGTCTGAATGATTTGGGCTTATTTTGCAGAAGAGAAGACTGAGGAGTGATTTAATAGCAGTCTTCAGTGTTCTGAACGGGAGCTCGAAAAAGGATGGAGAGAAACTTTTCTCAGTGATGACAGATGGCAGAACAAGGAGCAATGGTCTGAAGTTACAGAAGGAGAGGAGTAGGTTGGATATTAGGAGAAACTACTTCACCAGGAGGATGGTGAATCACTGCAATGCATTGCCTAGAAAGGTGGTGGAATCTCCATCCCTAGAGGTTTTTAAGTTCCGGCTTGAGAAAGTCTTGGCTGGGATGACTTAGTTGGGGTTGATCCTGGCTGAAGCAGGGGGCTGGACTTGATGACCTCCTGAGGTCCCTTTCAGCCCTATGATTCTATGATTCAATGAATAGAAAATGATAGAAAAATTTTCTTAGAATCTTACTATATGCTATAATTATAACAGGCTTTTAGCCCTGTAAAATGGGGAGTCTTTTTATCATGAAACAGTAAAACAGAATCTGAAGTGTTCATTTTCTTCAGCTCAGATTCTTCTTTGCTTCCAAAGTTATAACTGGTAGAGTCGACCAGAAAACGGATTTTGTGTTGTGACAACCGTCAAAGTTCAAAATCAAATTGAAAGCTAGCATTTCTAAATTTTATTCAAATTTCTGGGACAAAAATGACTTTGAGGCCAATTGAAATATTTTGTTTTGTTTTCAACCCTTTAAATTATTTTTATTTTTTATAAAATAAAATTCAACAAGAAAAATTCAAAACAAAAATAAAAATTTCTTACATGAAACATGCCAACATTTTAAAGTACTTTTCATTTTTTCAGAATGAAAGTTCATAAAAATTGTTAGGATTTCAAGCATAAAAATAATTAAATATGCATTTTGAACAGACCTGGGCATGAGTGAAAATTTTCTAGCAAGTTGTAAGCACAGGCATGGCAACTGACAGAATTGCTGGGCCTCTGGACAAAGTCAGGGGAAGTGAGGATGGAGGGACAGTTCCAAAAGGATCAGGACCTTGGATGGAAGGGGTGGCTAGAAACTAACCTCCCTTCACCAGCCCTTCTTCACTGCCTGGAGAATGTTTCACTCTCCTTCCCCTGCCAGACCTTAACACTGTGGAAAAGTATACCATGCAGTGGAAGCAGCAGCTAGGAACCCAAGGCCCTTTGGAATCACCAGGCTCCATGGCAGTGCTCTGTTTGCTCCACCCTGTTGGCAGGCCCGACCACAATCAGTCTGTCACTTTTGTTCTCTTTTTCCCATTATATCATGAATGAGTATTAGAGTAGACGGACTCAGAAACAAAGCAAAGCACCTCTGTAAGTAGTGATATGAAGACTGTTTTGGGAAGGGCAGATGAGGAACATATTCTAATTTCCTATTTGGGGTAATTTATTTTGATTTTTTCCCTTCATTTGTTGTTTGGCAAGTGTTTTGAACTCGATCAACATGGAGCACAAAGTACAGGTATCATCATCATCATCATCATCGTCACCATCTGCCTGCATATACTGCACAAAAATCTCACAGAAAATATAAAATGTTAGAGGCCCAATATTTTACAGTCTATATCTTGAACATGCAGAAACTACAAAGGTGAAAATAAACAAAGGATAAGGTTATATAGAGTTACTAAAGTACAGCCATACAGAGGATTCTGTTAGTTTGCTCACATTTAGTGCATATATTTCTGGCAAATTAGTTTGATTTGATTGCTTCCTGAATGGTCTGTAGATCTGGAAGGATTGTACGAAGCAAGTATTGTTGCTTTCTTTTGCAACAGTATACCTGGCACACAGGGCAACATGGTACTTTATCAGTTATCTTCTCTCTACTTCACTATTTGTCAGCCACAGGTAAAAGATAAAGTACCCACTCCATTACAAATTGGAACTCTATTTCAAATGAGTCGAAGGAAAGCTATATTGCAATTTGGTCTCCTGAAATGGTTATAGTTGTGTTGCAGATGAGTCCTAGTAGGAGGTGAAAGAGGTAAAGAGAAAAGAGGTAGAGAGAAAAGATAAAAATTTGCACATGATCTATAAGCTCAAGATACATTTTATAGCAAGAGCTTGAACCAGTCAAAAAAGAAAAAAAATCAAGCCCATCCTGTATCCTATGATAAATGTAATGTTAGTTGCAAATACAACATATAATATTAACATATTAAGCTACTGTTGGATGCATACATAGAGAGAAGATTATTTGCAATTTGGTGGGGGAGGGATGAGGACATGATGCTCAAGAGGGAGGAGGCAGAAGAAGGTGGGGTGGGTCGTAGGCTTGGGAAAAGGGGTGGAATGGGGGCAGGAATCAGAGTGGTGGTGGGAAGAGTGATAGTGGGAGTGGGCCTGGGGGTAGTATGCTTTGAGGGGATCAAATACCTGTTGGATAGAACAGGAGTTGGTGCTTATGTCTTTTACAATTCAAGGTCATTAAGCATAAATGTCCCTTTGAAGTCAGATTCAAAATTATGACCAATAGCAGAAAATGCTAATCATATATGATCTAAAGCAGCTATCTATTCAGTATGATTATATCTGAACTTTGAAGATGTAGTAAGACACAATAAGAGACAAGTAAACAATAAACATGCTCTGGAGAATGCATTAGAGTTCAATCAATGGGTTTTTATTTGAAAATTGTAATGTAATTTTAACTATTTGTGTTTTAATGGCTTAATGTTTTAATTTTGACACCTATAGCCATTGAATAGAGTCTGATCCTCCTCCATTATTTCCTGCAACTGTGAAAATACTTAAAATAAATATCACTATTAACTTTTCAAATTATAAGTAGATAAAGCATAGCTTCTAAGCCTACAAGTATGCCCTTCGAGACACAATGAAAGACAACTTTTGAACATCCCTACATTGACACCTCCACTGAGAATCTCGGAAAAGCTAAAGATGGAACTAATCAGTGAATTACTTTTTGTTGTACTTGTCATCCTGCCATTATAAATAAACTCCCCATTTCAGTGCTAATGTGAATTCCATAATCCAAGTAGAATACAAGACTGGTGTCACAAGGTCATGAATTAAAGGGAAGGAAGACAGAAAACCAAGAACACAAGCAGAGGGAACAAACATGTTTTCTTTTAAACTTAATACATTGTGTTGTACATATGCTATTCATCGTATGACAAGTGACGTGGAGTGGGAGCATTGTTGTTTGCAAAAATATATTTTGTGCCTCAATGACCTTTATAAAATATTGCAAATTTCTCACCAAAAATGTCTTTGAATGAATATTTTGAAGTATCTGTCAACAGTTCACAATAAATGTCCTGAAAAAGTATTTGCACAATCAAAAACTTATCCTATAATTTTCATTTTAAAAGGAAGTTCAAGAAGATTGCTACAGGGAACTGGGGTTGTCATAATATAAGGCAGGCTCTCTCATTTGATATTTCATTTCCAAGGACAATAGTTGCTTATTTTGATCATGTAAACAAAGTTCAATGACTGATCTATTCAAAGGTAAACTTTCCCAGTAGGGATTCTAGAATGTCAATTAGGTCATGAATATTTATATATGTATAGATGTGCCATCTGTTAATATGTAGAAAATGTGAAAAAGAAATTGAACAATTTGGATCTAAAATAAATTCAAAAGGTTGGAAAATAAAGTCTGAAAAATGCATAAGGGTATTTCATGGTGTTCTGCCAACCACAATAAGTTCTTGGATCTCTCTGCTGTTTGTCACCTTTGGTATTATTTCATTTTTGATCCCTGAAGCAAACCGGTGGGATTTCATATAGTATTTCAAATTTCTGTCTTGAGTGCAGCTGAGTCTTTTAGGGTAGAATCGTCAAAAAATACCTAGATGTTTTGCAGATGCAGTCCCATTCTAGAAAGTGACTTCAGCATTTGGGAGCCCACAGTCTTGCTGGCAACCAGTTGTATTGAGTCTCCTAGGGCTTGTCTACACTACCTCCCTACTTCAAAGGGAGGATGGTAAGTCGAGTTTTGGGAGTTTATTAATGAAGTGCTGTGGTGCATATGCAGCACTTCATTAAGCAAATTCCCCCGAGGCAACTTCAAAGTTTTAAACGTCAAAGTGCTGGCTCACGTCTAGCTGCTGCTCACCCACCAGTACTTTGAAGTACCCCTGCTACTTCAAAGTTCCTTTACTCCCCAAAAAAATCCTCTAGTGTAGATGTATCCAGTAAGTACAAGTCCATTGATTTCACTGTGTTACTCAATGACCAGGGATCCTAGTTTTCTATGATGAACAGAAACCTATTAAAAAAGCAGGGAAATAAAATCTGTTTTACCTCACTTAAAATAAAATGCTGAACTTTAACTTCCTTAGCCAAAATACACACGTTGGAATCTGCTCCATGTATTTTTAGCAAGTTGAAAGCCTACCAGTGACATCAATCATTACAATACAACACAATACTATTTGTAAAATGGCACATACTGGTCTGTGTAAAATGGAGTGGAGCACAAGAAACTAATCTACATCCGCATACATACAGATCATATATGGTCTGTATTCCATATATTTTCTGAAATTTGTTTGGTTGTAATGGACAAAAATTAGTGGTCCCATTCATGACCTGTGCAGCAGGGCTTAGATTGTCAGCTCTGGGCAGACGCACTTTGGCTGTCTGCTTTGAGTGGCGGAACTTCCACTCTCAGCTGAAATATTATTAAGATATGTAATATCTCTTTGACCTATGAAGGTTGTGCTTAGGGTTATGTGGCCTTCCTGAATAATAAAGATTGAGCACCAACGGATTAAGTGACAGTAGTTCTTTCACCAAAATTTAGTTAATAATTAATATATGTTGTAATGGTTTCACAATGTAAAAGCTAAGGTTCTCTTTAAAATCTCAAATTCTACATATTTCCATGGCAAACAGATTTCTAAGATCCTTGGTCAAGACATACACTAATACACTAGTGTGAGTAAGAGCAGATAAGGCCTTCTATCTCTTAGTAAATCAATTCTCATTTTATAAATCTGTCTGTGAGCATCATATAATTGATTTATCCTCTTGGCGGTGGTACTAAGATATAAAATGTTTTCTCAGAAAATATATTAAACCTTATATAATTCAAGTTACATACATACATCTTCTCTTGTTTGAAGCCCAGAAAATTTAACTAGGTAATTGGCATAATTGAATTTTTGATGCTACATGCTAGCAAAAAAATAAGCATTTCTATTGGGTAGAATTCCAATTTACTGTGGAATATTCCCTTCTTTTATATTCCACACAATTCTTCTATTCTGGCAAAGAAGCAACATATCTAGAGAGTTTGAAAAGCCCTTTAAATGATTGATGGGGAATAAATCTGATCCTGGATCTGCTTTTTTTGCAAAACTAGTACATGCTGTTTAAGAATTGTCTATTGGAAAAAGCAATGATCTGCAACAATATGTCAGCTAAGAAAAATGTAAAACAAGCCTCAAGCATGTTTAACAAGCAAGGGGTAAAACAAGTGACTTGCATATAAGTTTGAGATAAAGAATATAAGCAAAGTAAATTATTGCCAGTTTATTTCCTTACAGAGAGATCTTTAATAGAAATGAATTTGCTATTGTGGGATTTAGAGCCTGAAAATGCCCGTTAAAGTAATAGGAGTTTTTTTATCCATTTTTAGAGACATTAGAGATAAATATTATATGGGCAAGAATTAAAGCAGATGTACATTATTAAGAGTATATGGTTTCTTGGGCTTCACTCCATTTTACACCCATATGAAAGAAGAAGTTTTTGAAGGGATTCTATCTTAAAAATGGGCCTTCTAGATACTGCTAGCTCAAAACCTAATTTAAATCAAGAGCCTTCTTTATAAAAGAACAAAGACCCCATGGCAGTGTTATGAAGTAATAGCTTTTAACATCGAATACACACTTTTTAAATAAGTATTTGTGGCATAGGGCAAGAGGGAACTGGGCTCTATAGTTCTATGATGTGCAGCTTCCAAACTCTACTAAGCAAGCAATAAAGGCTGCATGCTTTAAGTGACAAATCAGATTTCATCATCAGTAATGATAATTCAGAGAAAATTAAGTTACCAAGCAAAGCTGAAAAGAGTCATGAACATTTTGGTTCCCTTGAAAACAAAGGCAGAGGGGAAATCTATGTTCACCAGCAGGAACTAACGCTCCCACTCTCTTTCTTGGAAATTTACGCAGTAGAATCAGCATTCTAGCAAATAGAAAGTTTTCTGTTATAGTGTAAATCTTAATGAAAACACAAACGGAAATCTGTGAAAGTGCTTTTAAGGAGTGACATAAGACAGAATGTAAATTTAAATAGAATCTTTCTGCTTCCCTGCAATTTAAAGCTAATTAAATAAAATATGCCTGTTTCTTATTTTTTTTCCTTTTAATGAAAAGAAAGTAGAACATTAATATTACATGATGTTACTGGAACTTTCTGGCTTGCACTTTGTGGACTGAAGGCTTCAATTTGGTCTTACATGAATCAATTAGAGATGGTGAATTAGTTTTGCCTAATTTCAAACTCGCTGACACTAAAGCTCAATTCAGACTTTGACATGATTGAGATCACATTCTAATTTAAGAGACTCTATGGAAAAGTAACAGCAGAAAAGGGAGAGAAACAAATAGAAGGAAAATATAGGCTGAACAACACAAGGGAAAAGGCAAGTAAATGCTGTGAAACAGAGAAGCATGAAAGGGAAGGAATGGGAAACAGCTACACAGAAAATGTATAATGAATATAGGGTACCTTTGACAACTCAGTCAAACTGCCTTAAACCTCTGAACCAGTTTATCAGACTTCCTGATATCCCAGTGGTTTAGACATATTTCACCAAATATTGTACAGTGGTGTTGTTCCCAGGCTGCTTGGGAAAAATTGGGTTCATTTAACTTTTTTTCATATTTTCTCTGTGCACTGTTGACAATTATGGTGCAGATGAATAAATAAAAAGTACATGGTCTATATAAGATGATTGTTTTCAGGGTATGGAGGTTAAATATTTTTTCTAATTATATGTGTGTGGCATAGCATGTCTTTTGTGTCTGCTTTTTCATTATGCAGAAGATCAGAAAGTGCTGTATAGTTCAAAGTACAGTGCATAAGAAAAGACTTCCTAGCCTTTTTATCTACATGAACTTATTTTGAGTCTTACTCTTCCCTGTGACCCCAGACAGCAACAAAGCACCACAGTGCCCAAGGAATTCAAGGAATTCATACTTTGAATGTTATTTAATGCTCTCTGATCTGACAAATATCTTTGTGTATGATGACTTAGCTTCTCAAAGTCTGGTAGCATGTTAGCAGTTGCATTCTTAATCTCCAGTGGAATGGTAGATCAAAACTGAGATATGATAAACGTAAGTGCACAGAATCAAGCCTCACAAAAATATATGCCCACAAATGGCACCACCAGTTTCAAGGCATGTGGTGAAGGTGCAGGGTATTCACTGTCAAGAGTGAAGCAGAGAGAAATCTGGAACTATGATCCTTCTAAGAATTAATCATAGGAAATTTAAAAGAGCTATTCAATTTCAGCCACTACAGAACCCATGTCATCAGACTTGTACTGAAAGGGTTTTTGCACCTAACCATACTTTGTCATGTCCAAGTTGGTGAAAAAGGATACAAACTGTTCCTACACCTGGCAGAAATGAGCAGCTATCACGAGTGGGCGGTTGAATAATTTCATTGTCAGCAAAGCTGTGGGAAGGACTCGTAGTTTGTCATCAATAGATTATTCTTCCAGAAAACAATATTCTTCATGAATCCTGTGATGTGATTCCTCAACTGAAGGATGTGGGTGTTCTTTCCTTGCAGACCTGTACTAACTTCTTTAACTTTCCCAACTGTATCCATGACACAGGCAAGAAAACACATTTTCCTTTGGTCAAGTTAAAAAAAATCAACATATTCAGTCTTTTTGTATGCTATTGCATAAGTACATAACTTGTCTCTCAGTCAAAACAAAAATCATCCTAGTAGTTTTCCTCTTGAGACAAAAGCCTCATTGTGGAATAGAAACACATCAAATTGGATCCCATGTCTTCATGACACTTTGCAAATAGAGCTTTGTAAAAGGGCTGAGTTTTGATTTAGTTCACAACAAGTGAGAAGTGTTTCATAGTTCCGAACTCAGAGATTTAGATGCCAGGTGTAGTCTGTGAATCATTCAGTGAGGACACACTGCAGACAGAGCTACTTTCTTAACCTAAGTACAAAGACTGCAGAGGGAGCTCTATCTGTGAAAAAGTTCACCATGCAATTTACAGGGGACATTTTTGTCTTGCAGCTAGCCTTGTGTCACACCAAATATTCCTTATACCAACTTGTGTCCAAAAAGAGGAACATGACCACAATGTTTTTGAGTTGCACCCTCCTTTGTGTATTGAACATTTGCCAAGGGATGTGTGGCATGACTTTTCTTATTCACATCAACCTGAAGTTCAAAAGCATCCACGTCTTTCAGACTTTCCACCAGAGCTGCTTCTCTCCTTCACTTCACAGTTTTGTTGCAGGGTGGTATAGTGCTGAGTTCATTTGCCATGGCTTCCCCACACATTGTTACCACCATATGCAGTGCAGCAGACAAAATATAAGTCTCTCTAATTGTCAAAACAAAAAAGCAGTCAAGTAGCACTTTAAAGACTAACAAAATAATTTATTGGGTGAGCTTTTGTGGGACAGACTCACTTCTTCAGACCACAGCCAGACCAGAACAGACTCAATATTTAAGGCACAAAGAACCAAAAATAGTAATCAAGGTGGACAAATCAGAAAAAAAAATATAAAGATAAGCAAATCAGAGAGTAGAGGTGCAGAAGTGGGTGGGGGGGAGTCAAGAATTAGATTAAGCTCAAGTATGCAAACGAGCCCCAATAGTGAAAGAGAAAATTTCCATCCCACTTCAAACCACATGTTAATGCGTTGAATTTAAATATAAACAAGAGTTCAGCAGTCTCTCTTTCAAGAATGTTGTGAAAATTCCTCTTCACTAACACGCAAACTCTAAAGTCATTAACAGAATGGCCCACTCCATTAAAATGCTGGCTAACAGCTTTGTAGATCAGGAGCATTTTACTGTCTGTTTTGAGCCCATTAACTCTTTGTCTAAGAGAGTTAGAGAGTCTCTCTCTCTAATTGTGTGATACTTCTTGGACAGTGGGTTGTAGTTACTCACCTTCGATATTATCTTTTGATAATGGCACTCTTGAATTCCACGTGTCAATCTTTAAGTTCTTCTTTCCACTGCTGTAGAATGACTTTAGTTTTCCAGTGTTTTCCTTGTGCAGAGTTCCCAAGTTTTCTGTAAGTTTAATAAGTCTCACATTGACCACAGAGAACATTGAATCATATACCAGGCATTTCAGCCCTTCTTCATTCTTGACAAAAACACATCAAGCAATACCTACAGAAAGCCATGCCATATCTCAGACATTTCTTGAACTTCTGTTTTTCTTTCATAACTGTATCACTAAACTTAGTGCTGAAGGTTGTAATAGATAATCTGCACAAAACATTCATTCAATTTGCCTGATATAATAAATTAGTAACAGGTATTCAGTGTTAAGTAAATAAGGCCAAGGCTTAAAAAGGCTATATGTGATGATACTAGAGCAATACAAAGACAGTGTGATTGTGTATTACTGAGTGCCAGTTGAGCATTTATTGTGGCAAAGAAGAATTTATGGACCATACCTTTGAAAGCTTGCAAGCCACTGCACCTTACTACTTCAATAAAGGTTAGGACAGGCTCTCTCTAGCTTAGCCAGAGAGAATGGTCCATTGATAAGGATTTTGAACAAAAAATATTATAAAGTTTAGGTTTTGTTACCCTTACTCTCACTGAATAGTGCAGGGATGGCCAACATGTGGCCTGCAGGCCAGAATCCAGCCCACACAGCCTTTTCATCCAGCCTGCGCAGCTGGCAGCAGCACCAATTGGAAAGCTGGCTGTGGGGTGGGGGGCCAGCAACCTGCAGCTCCTGAGAGGCATGTGGCTCTTAAAGGAGCTATTTGCAGCTCCAGATGCTGCTGCCGCTGACTAATGCTTCAGATCCCTGCTGTGCTATGCTGAATAATGGATCTCAATTTAATAGGTTTAACAGCCGACAGGGCAGCAGGAGGGATCTGACCATTAAATCAATTAAATTTGCATCCGTTATTTCAGTGCAGCAGGACAGGGAGCCACATGCACACCATGTGCAGGAAATGCAGCAAGAGAGTGGGGGGAGGGGATGGTCATGCAGCCCCAATGAGAAGGAAGAAGAGGACTGGGGAAGCCTCCTGAGAGCTGAGCACCGCTTCCGTCCCCACGGGGCTGATGCCTCCTCCTGGTCAGTGCAATGCCCCCCAGCTCCTCCCCACTCTGCAGCCACAACCCCTCCCACCTCTTTCTGCTGGCAGCCACTGTAGCCTGGAAGCATGCTCTGTGTTGCAATTTCTGCTTCCCTAGGACCCAGCACAGCTCTTTGCCTGGCTCAAAGAACCTGGTGAGTCCGGCACTAGCTCTGCCAGGTGGGAAGCAGATGGGAAAGTTGCAGGTACTTTCAGGCCTGAGAAGTTGGAAGGAGGAGGGTGCTGACACCTAGAGTGCGTGTGAGGGGAGAGAAGCAGGTGGGCAAGTAAGATCAAGGTTCAGTGGAATGGCTGGGGCAGGTTAATGATTGAGATTGGGGGTAGGTTTTGGGCTCACAAAGGTTAAGCCTGGGGATGGCAAGTTGGGGCTGAGAGAAGTTAAGCCTGGGAATGGGGAGGGTGATCTTGGGGCTATTTTGTGTTCAACGCCCAGAACATGTCAAAAAATTTCCATCTGATGAAAAATGGTTGGCCACCCCTCATTAACAGTTACTTCCATCAGCTTGGATTGTACAGCTCATGTGCTAAGTTGCTATTCAACATACTGGTATTTTCACCTAAGAAGTCAAAAGGTGAATGAAACTGAGTCCTGTGAAAACCATCTGCCCCAATAATTTTTATAAGGGTGTTGCACATCTGCTTAAACTTTTTGTTTTTGTTTCTGGTGGGTTTGTTTGTTTGTTTGTTTGTTTTTGACCAAGGTTTCCGAGCCTTCAGTTTTTCGTGAGCATGAAACTCCACTGTGAATCTATATTAATCCCATTAAAATATTTTACCTCTCTCTCTTTCTCTCTAAATCTTATGTACTGGTGTATGATCAGAATGGGGGCTTGCAGGTCTATAGTGAGCAACGGCAACATCCATATAATGTGACCATATACATCTAAGCATTTTGCTGGCATTATCTTGTAAAATGTCACAAACAAGATAAAACTAATCTTCCTTTTTTGCCTGCACATAGCAGAACATAAACTTCAAGTCAAAGGGTTGTATTTGTGTCTTGTGCTATGTCAGGTTCATGATGGGAGTTTACTAAAAAATGCGTAGCATGGTCAGATTTCTTTCATAACACATTTTAATTTCTCTTTTGTAAGAGGAAAACTAAAAAATAAAAGGCTCGTTTCTCAGATGGAGAAATAAATAATAACTATGAAAAAGACTAACTTCCTCTACTTTAGGAGGTTGTAAGATTGAGAAGTTAAGTTACTTCTTACTGACTTCCTTTGAAAAATGTAACATTCCATATGCCTGGCACCTATAATTGTTATTTTAACACATTGTTGACATTGATTCACATCTTAGAATTTGCAGATCTGAAGTGGAATGTGATCAGCTGAAAAATGAGTACTCTTTTTATTTGTTGCTATAAAAGGAAAACTTAGAAATGAATCTGTCCTATGTCTTCCAAATTACAGAATTGATATTTTATTAGTTCATCAAAAGTCACATGAGTAATACAGAAACTGATGTTGATAATTCTTCCCTCCTCAACTCAAACTACAAAGCTAGATAGAGAACCTGTAGTATTCTTCTTCTAGATGATTCTAGATGAATCTGTGGGCACAAGCTATGTGATATTTCTTATTCCTATGGCACTATTCTTGTCTGAACTCTTGGGTAAGTGAAGAAAATTATGCTGACGTGTTAGATTCCCACAGTGTGGAGAAACCTTGATAACATAGCTGATAATTTCTGATAGTATATTTGTACTTCACAATTATGTCTGACTACAAATCCATTTGTTTGTTTGCTTGTGGGAATTTGATAAATTTTTCAGGAATTACATACATGCTTGAGACATTTGTGCCGTATTATGAATTGGATCTGAATACTAAATCAAACATGAAAAACAATAAAAAGAGAGTGGCTAATCTTGCGAACAATTGCCTGAATCACAGCTTAATATTTTATTCCTCATGAAACAACTAGAGCTGTCTAATTTCTACCTCATATCCCCAAAATACCTTTATTGTGGGAGAACAGTAAAAGGAGGAAAGCTGAAATGTAGCTGCATAATTTCTAAAACAAGAAGAAGTCCTATGGCACCTTATAGAATAACAGGTATTTTGGAGCATAAGCTTTTGTGGGCAAAGACCCACTTCATCAGATGTGTGAATTTAACATAATTTTTGTTATGTATGTACCCTTTCAACTATTTTTTATCCAATCCTCTTTCAGCACCCCGTCATCTAGTATTTGGTTATTTCTGCTAGATGTCTGGAGAGAGGGTTTTTTTCCTACATCTTCCATCAACAAATATACATAAAGTCACAATAAAATATAAATTTAATACGGTCTTTCTTGGGCATTTATTTTGTTTTGGGTTTTTTTTTTCCTGAAGATGACTGGATGATGCTTGACTGGACAGACAAAAGTAGAAATCAGTGGAAATCAGTAGAAATAAGACAACTTAGGATGACATAATTACCTATTTGCACAAGTTTAATTTAAAAAAGGATTTGGTCGATAGTGTAATATAATAGTATTGATATAATGAATGTCCCAGAATCAAGGGATATTTGAAAGTCAGAAGATTCAGGAAAAGAACAGTTATTTTTAAGAAAGGGAAGTATTGTTGGTTGTGTTTGACTTACAGAACTTGGGTTTCAAATTGTCTAATTTGTGAAGCAGAGTGGGAGAAGCTGATGTTAGTTTTATTCATATCCATGTATTGAAATTGACTCCAAAACCATAATGAATATGAATGTGTTGTTAGCCTCAATGCATAACCACTACCTGATATATCATGTCTTTCCCATTACTGATTATAATGACTTACAAATATAGTATACATAAATTAATGATGTGTCTGTCCTAGAAATGTTATGATATATTTGTTCTGAGGTAAATCTGAGTAAGGAGTTGGAACTTAAAATTAATGTACAGCAATAAACAACAACAAGAAATAAATACATCTAGGAATTTGCAAGAATGTTTTCTAATACACTGCAGCTTATATAAAACACTCTGTGATGTACATCTAATTTTACACTTCATTTTAAATGTAATATATTAACTTTCATTTCAGCAATGTCTGGTATTGAAAGAACATTGGGAAACATATTGAAGATTAACATAATTGCATCAATAATTCCCAGTAGCCACATGCATTAGTACTTAAATTACATTATGCATATGCAAAACAAGTTCTTCTGATGTAGGTCATTTGTCACTGGTATCAAGAATTGCAAGACTTTGCTGTCTAAACTAGTAAAAGAAAAACTTCAAAAAGTTTGGAGGATTAGTTTTGTTCAGGTACACATCGAAATTTCCAGATGCTTATCTGAATGTAACCAAATATCAGAAAGCTGTTCATCTCTGGCCAGCATCTCTCTAAAGGTCTAATATTATTTTTTATTCTCCCTGTGAACTTGCTCTGTAGACCCTTTTCCTCTCACTCCAAACTCCTAGTTGTTTCTCACTCTTTCTGTGCCTTCTCTCTCCTTACCAATCTTTAAAGATAAATAGAGGGAATAGCAAACTCACAACCTCTTTGCTCTGCATCAATACAATTTGCTAGACATTTTGGCTTCACAACAAGTCTTCCAAGTGCCAGTGGTCAGTAGTGTGGCGGGGTCCTAGAGTTTCGTCAGAAAATGTAATCAGTAGCTTTGGAAAGCTCATCTTGTCTCTATGTCAAGTATCAGAGGGGTAGCCGTGTTAGTCTGGATCTATAACAGAAACAAAGGGTCCTGTGGTACCTTATAGACTAACAGAAAAGTTTTGAGCATGAGCTTTCGTGAGCACAGACTCACTGATGAAGTGAGATGCATCTGATGAAGTGAGTCTGTGCTCACGAAAGCTCATGCTCACAACTTTTCTGTTAGTCTGTAAGGTGCCACAGGACCCTTCGTTGCTTGTCTCTATGGTTATTTAGTGGAGCTATCAATCGGTACTGGTGTTCAAGAGGCACAGAACCTTAAAATGACTCCTGGGTTCACTCACAGAAGCTAAAATCAGCCTTTCCCCTTGTGGACTTTAAGTGATATTGTTTGTACTGTTTCAGGAGAACTTGGTAATTATTCCAGAGGTATTGTCTAAAGATTGTCTGGGGGAGTTTAGTCACAAGCATAGGCCCCCTGGACAGACAGCAGGATGTGAAAACCATATGGCAGCTATTCAAATGTCCCTGATGAGCACTCATCTTACCTCAGGGTTCTTGGAGTTACGCCAGGACTTAGAGCTCCTACCACCTCCATGCTATAGAATATACCAGAATTCTGATCCAAACTGAGGAAAACTGCAATTCTCCATTTGTATCGGCTGGTTTCCTGTAGGTTAACACTAACAGAGCTGAACTTTGTGATGAATGATAAAAGTCAATTGGGATTGGATTCTTAATAAAATATGTATTTCTAGAGAAGTAGTTATTCCCCTCTATTCGGCACTGGTGAGGCCACATCTTGAATACTGTGTCCAGTTTTGGGCCCCCCAGTATAAAAAGGATGTGGATTTGCTGGAGCAGATTCAGCAGAGGGAAACAAAAATGATTAAGGGTCTGGAGCACAAGACCCTATGAGGTTAGGCTGAGGGATTTGGGCTTGTTTAGTTTACAGAAGAGAAGACTTAGGGGTGATTTAATAGCAGCCTTCAACTTACTGAAGGGGAGCTCTAAAGATTACGGTGAGAAACTGTTCTCAGTGGTGTCAGATGGCAGAATAAGGGGTAATGGTCTGAAGTCGAAGAGGGAGTGGTATAGGTTAGATATTAAGAAAAACGACTTTGCTAGGAGGGTGGTGAAGCATTGGAATGCGTTGCCTAGAGAGGTAGTGGATTCTCCATCCCTCGAGGTTTTTAAGTCCTGGCTTGACAAGGTCCTGGCTGGGATGACTTAGTTGGGGTTGATCCTGCTTGAAGCAGGGGGCTGGACTAGATGACCTCCTGAAGTCCCTTCCAGCCCTATGATTCTGTGATACTGTAAATATGGCTAGGTTGTCAATATAGAATTGCACACTTTTAGCTCAAAACTCAGAATGGAGGTGGCATTTATAAATAATTTCATATTCATATTTATGTAATAATTAAGGGATGCAGCACATTTTTACATATTTTATCATAGAGTGCATTAACACATATTATTTATAAATGTTTACCAGCTTATGCTCTCAAAAGCTGTTATGCAACATACTATTAAAGGTGGCTTCATTTAAACCATGCACAGTGTGTTCACCAATGATATTTCATGTTAAATATGAGGGAAGATGTAAGGTACAATGATGTATTTAGGATTTTTTAGTCCTGTTTTGGGATACCATCTTCAAATGAAGTGTAATTATAGCTTTGCTTCCTATTTTTTAAAAAAATAAAATTTCAGTTTTCTAAAACAAACAAACAACCTGTCTCATTGCTGTATGTCTATCAATTATCCAATGCCTCTTACAGTTGCTGCTAGAATCTAAGGCTGGACTTTGGTGAGACATGTTTTTTCCATTTGCAAGATCTGCTGAGATTTTGAAAAACATAATATGACTCAAACCAGGACAAAAAGACAAAATCTTAACATTTTTCAAAAACTAAAATCCCAAATCAAATTTTGGATTGGTCTGCTTGAACAGTTTATTTTGATACTTTCATAATCTGATTGCCATGTTTTATTTAATGACATTTTACTATCAATTAATTTACGTTCCAAAATGGCGGTTCCCTGGAATGTTCAGACTGGCTTTCTGTCAACAGAATCTGTCAACAGAGGAATTCTGTCTCATGGAGGAGTGGCAGAACACAGTCAACAGAAGTGCCATATTATGTCAATTTACTGTTGTCAGAACTCCCTTGGAATGTGGTGGCTCCATGGGTTTTGTCAACAAAACACAAGTTGTCAACAAAACTCTGTAGTGTAGACATAGCCTAATATCCTGGGAGTGTCATTACTACAACTACAATATAAAATTCAGAAATATTTTTTGTCTTTCTAGTCATTTCTCCTATTCCCCTTAAATCACAGTTAAACTCTTGGGAGTACTGTTAGTGTTGTAGAAAAAATGATCTGATATTTTTAAGAATGTTTTATAAACTTCTGGTATCCAGAGAGTGTGGGAGGGAAGAACACAAGTTGTCCTTCTGCAGCTACAACTGGCAGAGATGAGCCTGGGACCTCTGCGGTTTAGAACATGAGCCTGTACTGCATTATCTAAAAGTCCATTGTGTGCTAGTCCAGGACCTTAACAGTGGGAGACCAGTCTGCTATTGGATCAGTGGGTATCCTATCTGCAACACACTGACTCTCTCAGAGGCTCTGATTTAGTTCATTTGTCCCTGGGCTACTTCCAAACTCTCCCACCAGGCATGTCTGGCTCCAGTGCAGGTCCTCTGGGCCATTGGGATTTGGAACAACTTTCAGGAGCCAGGAATTCCTCCAGGTCCAAGTCTGTCTGAGGTTCCTGCAGCCCTAGCCAGTTCTCAGGCCCCTTCAGATCCCTAGCAGTCTCCCAGCTTAGGAACATAGGACAGCCATGTGGTTCCTCTAGCAGCTGGGGACTGACTGAGCTCTTTGGCTTTCCTTTCATATTTCTAATTTTGTCCCCTTGTCTTTTGGGTTTTGGAGGGGTGATGCGATGGGACCAGGCTCAGTCCTCTAGGACTCTGAGTGGGGTTCTCCCCCTCTGGGGCATTGGGTGGCCACTCTGCCTCACTACACAGGCACAGATCACTTGAGCATCTCCCAACCATCTCCATCTTTCACCCAAAGACCTAGTTTAAAGATTTTTAATCAGTTCTGCCCACATCCATCCCAGGAATCTATTTCCATTTCTACTCAGGTGTAGTCTATCCAATGAGAACAGTTCTCTGTCAATAAATGCCTCCGAGCGGTCAAACACCCCAAAGCCATACTTACATCATCATTCCTTGAATCATTTGTTGATCACCATAATATTGTCTCATTTTTACTTGTCTCCTCTTCAGCCTCTATTTGTTTAAGCATCTTCCCAAGATTGGCTAAGTCTCCCTTGATGCATCCCCAATGAAATCCATTTGTATCAATTGTTTCCATGTGGAGGGCAATCAGTGGATTCTTTCCTACTCCCACTAGAATCCTTTTCAGCTTCTGGTACACATTATGGATCTTATATCCTAGCAGGCAACATACTCTTCTGTTCAGCAAGTCAGCTCTGATGACAAACCTATATGTTCTTATTAGGAAGTCCCTGTCATGTCGACCATGCTCTTTCTGATGTTGGTGCAGTTCTCCAGACTTCCTAATTCTGATATTTTTTGTCTTTTTTCTCCCTTGTAATATTTGCCATGTAATCCTTTCTCTTCCTGGGACTCCAAATCCCTGGCTACCTCCACTGACATTTTCCAACTGAGCAAACCTATTCCTGGCATCTATTTCTCCCTCACTTGCCAGTCTTTTCCTCTGCCTAGTTCTCATAGTCACATATATGAACTGGCTATTTTCTTTATCCAGCAGTTTATCCTTTCAGTTTTATAATCTAGCATGAATCTGTGACTCTTGAGTTTTGCTATCACAGTCCTCTTGTCTCAACTTCACAATCTGCACAAAATCCCTTTGAAACTCAATCAAGATTTTTCCTGTATCTCCAAACCTCAGATTTTGTCTTCCAACGCATGAATCAGGTAGAAGTTAATACAAATGAAACATTTGTGTAGGATGCATTACAGAATAGCATACATTTACCACTTCCACATATAGCCACTTCATTAATATACTATGTTATCCTCATGTTGTGATATAATCTTCCTCAGGTTTGACTATATTTGTCAAGAACATAACCTCAACAAATTTCTGGAGAGTGACGTGGTTAGTCTAGGGAACATACCTTCCAAAGAAAATGTTCTGAACCCTCATCACATGGATTTATCCTTTTTAACTTAACAAATTTTGCATTTTCTATTTTTTTAAATAATATCCTCACAATATGGGGCTTTCACCCCATCCTTTGGGAAATCGGTTTCCTGGTAATATACTGCTTATTATCAGGAAATTTAAAAGAAGATTTTTTAAAAGATGGGCCTGAGCTACAATCTTATATCTCAGCTCTGTTTGGGAAAATCTAGCTCAAGATATTGGCTGCCGTATTGCATCTGCATTGGACTTACTAGAACTTCACACTATTTGAGGAGTTCCTTTGTAATCAAGCTCCATTGCAATACGTAAAAATTCAGGCAGGAAGGCTCAGGTGTTCAGCTGTGCAGATGCAGTTACAGGATCATATCTTTGTGTTTCTGAATCATCTCTTGTATATGAACTGCACAGTTTTAGCTTCCCTAATCTGAATTTATAAATACTTTAAAAGGGTTACCTTTTCATAAGAAAATTTCATGGGAGTAGTTTTCTAACAGATTTCTACTTCTTAGCCAAGTCAAAAACTCTATTAATTTTAATATTTTCTAAGGTTTTTCGCTTCCTATCTGAGGAGATATAACTTCTGGCTAATTCTACATGAATTCACAGAGATAGGAAACAGAAACCCCTGTTTATGCATAAAAGTCATGTTCTTTTCTGCTTCTGAGCATGTTAAAGGTAACAAAGGAAATTCACTCACTCACTTTAATAAGTGCCTGACCTAAGCAACAGTTGCCTACTATGTAAACATTCTTATTTATGATTTGCTTATCCTTACTAATCCCCAGCAGGAGTCTGAAAAATGAAAGTGGCATAATAACATAACACTGATATTAATTTTGTAAGGAGTAGCACAGCGTGACTCAGTCCCCATGTAGGCTCTAGATATTCTTCTAATTCATCACCCAATGCACCAGGAGACTTCTTCCTAAATCTGTCTTATAGCAAAGAATGTTTTGACCTATGCAATCCAAAATACATTGTCAGTGAACTGTGTCCATCTCTTTCTCTCCTTTTAACCTTACATTTCTCGTGCTTTCATAGTGTTTTTATTCAAACCATTAGGACAAAAATGGAGAATCCTTTTGGAAGTTTAGTATTACTATTGTTTTACTAATTGGAGTTCTATTTTGGTAAGCAGATTTATCTTATGTTTTATAGTTTGTTTTTTTGTTAAACTGCAAATGACCAGCAAAGAAAATCAAATAATCAAAAAGAAACAATTAAGGCTAGAACTATAAGGTGCACTTAGGGGCTGAAATGCACAGTCCAATAGCTTGGACACCTAACAGTTGCAAGACAGGGTTCAAATTTTTGCTCTACACTTAATAGAGTGGGGATTTGCTCCAAGATTTCCCACCACTTAGCTAAAAGTTACAGGTAGGTGGGGAGGGATAACACAGTCACTGTGATTTTTGCAATAAGGCCATCTATACCTCAGTGCTGGTTACTAGTTCCCACTTTATGAATCTGGCTCTAACAGGTTACATTGCCAAATGTATATCATTTTATCAAACATTCCACTTGCAAGGAAATCCATAGCTGTGATAAGATTCTGAAAAAAGGTTCTTAATATCAAAAGTACTGGATTTTCTTCTCTCAGTTGCAAAATCTTTATAAGATTTTGGTATTTTAGTTGCAGAAGCTGATGAATCATTTTTACATGGATAAAATATTATTTAGCTTGATAAAATCAGTAATATCTATCTATCTATCTATCTATCTATCTATCTATCTATCTCTCGAATCTGACATTTCACATAACTTTGCAGAAATAAATAGCAGATTTCCTTAAAAAACTCCATTTTTTGTAATCAATTTTTCATGGTTGAAATATAGATCAGCTGATTTGAAAATCCTTTGCTTTATCACAATATGTTTTAATATGAAAATCATTTTTGTTGTTTTCTCCTTTATTTTAATAGTCAATCTCTCAGACTCTAGCAAAACTTATCAAAACAGCTCTGTAGACTTGTAGTATTGTTAACTTTTTTTTGGTTTTAGGGACATGACAGAACCAAACAAGCCATGTTTCTCTTCATACAAATGCCTTCTAGTAAATTAGATACAGTGATAATTTGATCAGTGCCCCAGTGATTTCTAGAATTTCTATAAATTTTGTTCTTATTCTCCAACCTATGATACAGAGTAACATCACCCTGTATAAACTGTGATAAAGGCTTTCACATTTTCATTTTAATCTGATCTTTTTTCTTACACAAACTGATTTAGATTTGATTTATTCAGAATCTTATACCACATCCATCATTATTCTATCTGAGCACCAGTAAAAATTCCATAAGCTCAACAAAGTCTTCCTTATATAGACCTTGCTATCGTACATTGTTTCTTTTAAACATGAAATAAATTTTAGTTGTATTAAAGATAATAAGCCAAATTCAATCTAGGTGTAAATCTACTTATACCAACTGATAAATATGACCCATTTAATTCAACAGGAGCACCAGCAATAGGTTTTATAGGAAATGGAGGTGATAGAAAAACCCTAAGAAGTCTGATCAGTATTCTGGTTTCTCTGCAACAATGAGCAATAGATTTACAGCCATCAAACCAATGAGGCTTGTAAGCTCTTAATGGAAAGGACTCTTTTTGTGTGTAAGTCATGTACATCACCAGACATATTGTTAATACTTTGCAAATACAGAGTAAGAGTTTTTAGTTAAAAGAGCTATACTATTTTCAACTCTTAGTTGTCCAGCTATCATAAAACACAGTTCTCATGTCCTGTCTTATATTCTGTTAAAATATTGTTTTAAGAGCATATTGCATAACTACAGTATGTACTTATAATTATAGGTTCAGCTACATGGATATGTGCCTTATTTTAGATCATACAGACAACTTTTTCTGTTTTATAGTAAAATCTCAGCAGTTTAATTTTAAACACTATGGCTGAAATTCTAGCCTCACTGAAGCCCAAGGGTCTAATTTTGTGAACCCTTTCCTTCTGCAATCAGATGTTTCAATCAAGCAATTTTATATGAGGGGGAATCAAGCTCCTAATCCTGCTGTGAAGGCTGTGCAAGTTAATCATTTCAGATACATGGTGCTCCGTTGTTCTCAAAGAACACCTTTTACTGAGGTTGAGAAAATATGGCAGCATACGCTTCACAGAAGGGTCAAAGCCATCAGCTGGATTGGAGACAGTAGAAAAACAAATACAAGAAGATTGTAACTGGGTGAAATTCAATGCACTGGGATCCACGGGAGACCAAACTAGCTGATGTAATGGTTCTTTTTGTTTTTGTTGCTTTGTTTTAAAATTTATACATCAATGAACAAATGTGGATTTAGAAACTGTTGATTTTCACAAAGGGCAGCTATATGTCCTCTAGTAAAATAGTCATAAAATTTTTTAACTGGGTGATTCAGGATATTATTGATTGGAGCCAAGCTCCACATCTCCACTATATCCTCCTTTGTTAGTGTGTGCTCTCCTTTTCTGTAATATAGTTGAATAAAGCAGCATATTCCTAGGCTTCGGTACGGCATGTGAAGTGTGCTTAGAGTGTGCACTGAGTGGGTCCTCTACAAAATGCCTTGCTCCCATTAGTAGGCAATCAGTTGTCAACTTAGTTGTGCCCTTGAAAACATCCTGTTGTTTTGTCCTCTGCTTGGATATTTAAAAAAAAAAAAAATCTCCGTTAAACCACCTGTTTGACAAGTCCTGTCACAAATATCTCAATGCCTTCTTCCTTTCTGTGCCTTTATGAATTGGTGTCTCCTAACTGATCTATAAGACAAGTTATTTCTCTTTCAAATCCCTTCTTATGACTTAACTCTGCTTTGGTATGTATAAGAGAATCACTGCATCAGTGAATCAGTGATAACGTGAGAGGGAAAAGACGTCAGTTTAACTCTAAGCAAACATAATTCTTAAAATGAGTATGGATATATGGGTGGATAAATTTATAGGTTATAGTTTTGACATGGGCCTGCCAACGGAGGGATGTGGGGGAAGAAACCGGGAGAAGAAAAGGGGGCAGCTGCTCCAGGGACTGGTGATACAAGCAGGCCTAGAGCTTCCAGCCACCACTACTGCTGCAGCAGCAGTGGCAGTGGTTGGAGCCCCGGGTCTTTTAAATCACTGTTGGGCAACCTTACAGTGCATTCCAGGCAGCACTGAGGGCTGGAGGGGCTGTGCCATGGTCTGGGCAGTGCTCAGGGTTGGCTGTCAGAGACACAGAGCAGCCCTCCCCAGTTCTGCCTTTCCTAGGAGCCCAGCAGGGCAGTCAGCCCCACTGTTTCTATAATACTCCTCTTATGTAGAGCAGAATGGATAAATCATTGCCACTCACTAGTGGTTGTGAAAAAAAAAATGACATAATTTTGGATCTAGATAAAATGTCCTTATTGGAATCTAATAAGCACTCATCGTCTATATCTACACTAGCACACTACGTCGAAGTAGCCTATTTCGAAGTAGGGACATCGAAATAGGATACTTTGATGTGTATCATCTACACGTCCTCCAGGGCTCGTGCTGTCGACATTCAACATCAAAATAGCGATGGGGAATGTTGAAAGAAGCTGCCCCGGAAGGAAATGCGAAGCATCCACACACACAAGTGCTCCCCGTTGAAATAAGGGGCCAGCAAAGCCCCAAGCCATTCCCTTAAAGGGCCCCTCCCAGACACACTCAGCCTGCACAGCACAAGATCCACAGAGCCGACAACCAGTTGCAGACCCCGTGCATACAGCATGGACCCCCAGCTGCAGCAGCAGCAGCCAGAAGCCCTGGGCTAAGGGCTGCTGCACGGGGTGACCATAGTGCCCCACAGGGTATGGACAGAGCATCTCTCAACACCTCAGCTGATGGACGCCATGGAGGACCCCGCTATTTCGAAGTAGTTGGACGCAGATCATCTACACACAACTTACTTCAACTTTCACGTCGAAGTAGGGCGCTATTCCCATCTTCGGATGGGAATAGTGATTTTGACGTCTTGCCGCCTAAGGTCGATTTCAACATCAAAATAGCACATGGCGCGTGTAGACGTGACGCATTCTATTTTCACGTTGTGCTAGCTACTTTGAAGTAGCCAGCTAGTGTAGATGCACCCATCTTGACTAGTTATGGTTTGTTTGTTTATTTCATTTATATCCCTCTATCACTTCCCTTTTAATTTTCATTGGTTATCACCTTGTTAAAGTGTCATTGGAAACATCGGATAAAAGAAATAAATGATAGTAACAAATAAAAATTTACACATATATTTTTTCCAAGAACAGAAAATACATCTAAGGGCTAATATTTTTGTTAATGTTGATGTTGGCCACCAAGTTATACTATATGCTTGGCAAACAAAGACTTCAAAATTAAGGGAGAAGATATTTCTTGTTTATGTACCATAATTAAAAGTAAACAGCGTGAATACTTCATTTATTTGGCAGCAAACATGGCACCAGCAATACACTTGTAAATGAAACAGTAAATTTTATCACATAACCTTTCTCCCCCTGATTAATTTAGTTTTTCATTTTTCCTAAATATTTCAACTAAAAACCTATAATATCAACTCTAGTTTATAAAATTATGTATTCTGTGCCAACCTTCATTTCTGATATTCTTCTCTACCCAGTTACTCCATAGCATTCATGGAGCATTACACTAACACATATGCTGTTACTGCAGAAAAGAGATGTAAGCCCTGAATTTCCAGGAGCTCCGGAGTAATTACACTGCACTAACATTTTTTTTTTATTTCATCTAAACATTGGAGATAATAGACTGATTCTATAATTTACATATTAAGGTTTCTGTTTCCATATGGCATTTCTAAAATGATATCATCCTTATTGACTCATTTATTTAAAACAATTTCTGTGAACATGATGTGACACTTATGTGATTTTCTACTATTATCCAATTTCTTACACATTTGGCATCTTGCTAAATGATTCTTCATTAAAGACAGACTGAAATTTTTGATGAAATCTTATTGGGGCTTTGCACATATCACTGAGAGAGTTGTTTTTGTTCAGACTGTTGTTTGTAACAAATTTATATTCAGTAAATCTGAAGAAGTAATCAGTATTGTTTACATAGCACCCACAGTATGTATATTAAGTGGCTTTCAATTATGAATAAAAGTGCTGTTTGGGGAGATCATGTTTCACTTCCACTTGCTAAATTGACTTAATTTTCTCTTCACTGTTTTTGCACATTTATCCAATATATTAGATTTGATTTTCAATTAAGAAAAAGTTACTTTGAGAGGACAATATTTCATTCACACTAATTCACTGAGTATTATGCTATTTCCAATAATTTTCTTATTTATCCTCAGAATATTAGTTTAAATTTTCAGTTGTAAAATAATTGCTAAAGGTCAACATATTTCATTCACTGAAATGTAAAAGTTATCACATGATACCCAATATTAAGAAATATTTTTCGAGATAAAGGTATTCCCTGGCAGAGTACTAAAAATAATGGAAATATCTGTGCATGTTGAGGTTGTAATAGGAAAAAATGCAACTGAAGCTATGAGCTATGAAATCTAACTTTAGTTTGCTTTACAAACTGACTTAAATCTTAAAATTAAAACTAGCAGACTACTAAAAAGATAAAACTCATAGACTTAGAAACTAGTTTAGAAAACAAGCTTATTCTCCTACTACTTAACCACGAAAATATCGTATTAAGTCCAGAGCATAAAAATATTAGGATAGACTTACCTCAGAGGCTGGATATATAAGGAATGTTTGTAAGTACTGAAGACGTATAAACAAGTTAATGACATTAGATCGTTCCCACGTGTGTTATTTTTGTTTTTTGTAGAGTGTACCCATTCAGTCTGAGGGTGTACTTAGAAGCCCTCTATGCTGTTAAAGGTTGTTCTAATTTTTCACTACAAGCTGTGCCTACCTGATCCAGCACCTGACTGGTCCTGAACCAAGGAATCTACTGGACAAGGGGAGATCAGTGTTGGCCTCTCTGCTGCTATCAGCTTCAGGGTCTGCTTTGGTGGCAGCACAGGGGTAGTATTCATTAGGACTGGAGGTCCAATGTTTGGGGGAAAAGGCAGGGTGTCTGCAGAGCTGTGCTGCTAGGGCCCAGGAGCTTGTCCCCAGGGGACCTCACTGAGCCCTATGGCCACTGGAATGAGCTTCTGTCCACTGTCACTGGCTGTGGGGCTGCACTTTTCCCCTAAGTGTCCCCTGCCACACTCCTCCTCCTCCATCCCTGAGCTTAAGCACTACACCTGAGCTGTTTGCAGTGCTCCAGAAGCTCTCAGATGGTTAGGAAGAGATGCTGAGGCAAGGTCAGGGATTCTAGATCACAGATGTTACCATACTACAGAAGTCCAGGGTATAGAGTTTGAACCTGCAGCTCTCTAGGTGAAAGGCCCCAGTCATTTTTTTTTAAACACATGTTAATCAGAAACCTTCTGGGCAATAGGGTAGCATCAGCTGCTCTGGAGAACCTGTCTAGACAGGAGCAGTAATGGAAGCCACCAACAGGTAGAAAGAGAAGAGGCTAGGTGATTGTATTTCTAAAAGTAAAACAATAGATGGGATCACCCAAGTTGTCTCTCCTTGTGTGCTTGTCCAAGCTGACTTAGCTCTGCATCCTGCATCTGGGATCAGCTAGGGTCCCAATGCCCACATCTGTATCTGAGACACATATGGCCTCCAACTGTAGCTGAGACTGAGCCCACACCCCAAACTCCACTCTGTCTACAATAGGACCTACCCACCTAGCCCTGTGCTGCCTGGAGTTGGGGCTAACACTCCCTCCCTGAGCCCCGTGCCACCTGGGGCTTGGGCTGACTCCTCCCAAACTCAGTGTGACCCCACCCCCAAGCCCTGTGCTGCCCCCAGTTGGAGTCCGAACATCTTCCCCAAACTCTGCAATACCCATGGTGGGGACTCTTACCTCAGCTCTGGTCCAGCCACAGTGAGGCTGATCCCTCTCTCACCACCACCCCCTCAACTCTGCTCCTCCATCAGCTAAGGCTGTACATGTGCAAATACAACATTCATGATAAAGGTATTGCATCACAGTATTTCAGTGAGAAAAACTGAACTTCTTTTTTTAAATATATCTTGCAAATGTTTGTAATAAAATGAATATAAAGTGAGCTCTGAATGCTCTTCATTCTGTGTTGGAATTGAAATCAATATATCTGCAGATGTAGAAAACATCCAAAAATAGTTAAATAAATGATATGCTATTATAGTTTAGCATCCAATTAATTGTGATTAATTTTAATTGTGCAATTAATCATAATTAATTTTTAAATTGGTTGACAGCCCTAGTATAAAAGGAGCATGAATTGAGTGCAGTGGCATTTAGTTGGTGTGTAAATGCCTGCACAGGTGTGTACAGTTGATAATGCAAAAATGGAAAGTAGGCAGAGGCCTTTAGAAAATTTGGCCTGAAGACTGAACTCCCCACTCACTGAAGGTGATGACGGTCCCTCCAGGATGGACTATGACACCATATATGTCACAACAGGGAGAAGCTTGCACTGTCATTGTCTCTGGTGTTCTTTTTTTTTTTTTTTTTAATGGTTAAACAAAAGACTTCAGCCTCCTGGACTGTAAAGCTTTTTCGGAAGAATTTGAATCTACTTCTCAAAAAAATGAGGATTATTTTAAATTATCATACAATATTAGTATAAAGGAACTGTATAAGGCTAGTATTAATATTCATGTTGATATTTGATTTTATATTGCATATGTTTCTGCTGAATCTTTATACAGATTTTGAGATGATGAGATCAAGAGTTATTTATGCTTATTTGATCTCTACTCTGGTTGAATAACTTGCATTTTATTATCTGTCAGCATAATATAAATACTGCAACCGAAAGGTAGGAGGGTGAAGTAAGTTTTAAATAATCTAATTAAGACATTCTACAGTAATGCTAGCAGATGGCAACAGAAACTCAGTTAATTTGATGCAAGACTTTAGAGGAAGGCAAATGCAAGAAAATATTTATAAAGGTGATTTTTGAAGTAATCGGTTTATACGCACTATTTTGTTTTGGGTTTTTTGGTTTTTTTGCTTGCCTTTGGTTCAGAGGAATATTGTTACACTGCAAGCTAATTTCTGGCTCAAACAAATGTATTCACACTAGCTTCAGGAGAGCTAGGCTGTGTCTAGACTAGCCCGCAACTTCGAAGGGGGCATGGTAATTAGGGTGATGGGAGATTACTAATGAAGTGCTGCGGTGCATATGCAGCACTTCATTCGTCAAAATCTCTCCTGTGGCAACTTCAAAGTGTGAAACTTTGAAGTGCCAGCTTGCGTGCAGCTGCGGGTCAGACGCGAGTACTTTGAAGTGCCTGATGAAGCACAAGACTTCTCTGTGTTTAGGCGACTAACATTCAGCTTTATTGAATTCAATAAGGCAACAGATGAGCCAAACTAGACTCCAGTAAAACCAGGTCCAGCAAGGCTGCTTGATGCAGCTAACTTGAGTATTTTATACCCTTACACAAACAAGCTCAGTGTCAGAGACAATTAGTTAGAGAATCGTAAATCACTTTCCAAAGAGAAACTGTTATCAGCAAGGAAAAACAGGTACAAGGGAGCTGGATCCCCAACTCCAAATAGTTCATTAACACCTTCCATAGAGCTCATCCTCCCAGCCATTCCCAAACAGGTCAAGGAAAGGACCGGCTCTTGTGTGCGTGCAGAAGTAAGGGCTGTGAAATGGCTTCTATAGCAGATGCCTTCCACATGCCCATGATCTATCAAAGTCCCTTCACTCCTCAACATTTCACACTTTGAAGTTGCCCTGCGGGAGCCTTTGACTAATGAAGTGCTGTATATGCACAGGGGCACTTCGTTAGTAATCTCCTGACACTCTAATTGCCATGCCCCTTTGAAGTTTGGGGGTAGTCTAGACACAGCCCCTGTGAAATAAAACTAGAAGTGTAGCTGCAGCAGCGTGAACCATGGGACAGTAGAGCCATTTGAATACATTTCCAGCCAAGACCCAAGATATTTAGTTTGGTAGCTAGCCTGTACCTCCACTCCCCCTGCCATGGCTATATTTCTAATTTAGGTCAAAAGCTTCATTGAAATTAACACATATATGTCTGCCCAAGCTGAAAATTAAGATGCAGGTTCATTGTAGACAAGATCTAAGAACTGTCTATTTTCATATGCAATTGATGGAATTACAATCAAGGAGGTAAAGACAATTAGAGTAGAAGTAACTAATATCTGCACATCCTGTACTGCAATATTCCCAAGGACTGACATGACATCCAACTCTTTCCTTCGATCTGTACAGCTGTGCTGTCCGAGGGCTGGGCAAGCCCTGTCCCATCCCTGGGGCCAGAAACCTCACCAGAGGGGACAGACAGGGCCGGTGCACCTCCCTCACTGGCTCCTCGGTGGACGCTCATCCAGACAGCCCAGAGGAGCATGGCAGATGACACCACCTATACCCCCACCATCTGCTGCCAGGCTCAGGGGGAAGGAGGTGGACCTGGCCTGACGATGGGGAGCCTGGGCTGAACTAATGAGAAACCTCTGGGACAGCATGGCTGTCCTTCAGGAGCACATGGCCTGCCTTCCCACCCTTGCTGCCCCTGTTGCTGTCCCCCGCCACCCCTGCCATTCCTTCTCCCCCTGCCAAGCCTGAGCCCTCTGAAGCCATCCTATAGCCGTACCTCACCATGCTTCCTGCCCCATCCTAGCCCCACAGGGGACTACAAATCTGGTTGGGAGGGGATCTAGGGGCCAACAGGGCTTGTGGCCCTCCACCGCCACCCTGGACTAATGCCTCCCTTTCCTCTGCCCCACTCCGGGTTGAGGTGCTCCCCCTCCCCAGAATCCAAAGTGTATAGTTAGCCCCTGGTCCCCACTGTGTATAGTTGGTTGCACATATTGTATTGTTCCACACATTCTTTCATCCTGTTAAACCATTTATGTTTTCACTATCTCTCTGTCCCATGCTCATGGTGAGGAGTGGATGTGGGGGGAGCCTGTGTGGGGTGCCTGGGTGAGGGTCACTGGGGCCCATGGGTGAAGCTTTTGTGGGTGGCCTCCCTGAGTCATGCCTTCTTCTAGTGGGCCGGGAGGCTCAGGGCAGCAGCCGGCTGTTCATAGCCATGGCCAGGCTCAGCTGCCCAACCCTGGATGAATGTCTCTCCCTTGTTCTCCAACACATTATGGAGGGTGCAGCAGACCCCCACCTCCTGGAGGACATAGAATCATAGAATCATAGGGCTGGAAGGGACCTCAGCAGGTCATGTAGTTCAGCCCCCTGCTTCAAGCAGGATCAGCCCCAACTAAGTCATCCTAGCCAAGAACTTGTCAAGCCAGGAATTAAACTGGAACTCCTTGCCGGAGGAGGCTGTGAAGGCCAGGACTCTATTAGGGTTTAAAAAAGAGCTCGATAAATTTTTGCAGGTTAGGTCCATAAATGGCTATTAGCCAGGGGTAAAATATGGTGCTGTAGCCTTCAGTACAAGGGCAGGAGATGGATGGCAGGAGATGAATCACTTGATCATTGTCTTCTGTTCTCCTTCCCTGGGGCACCTGGCATTGGCCACTGTCGGCAGATGGGATACTGGGCTGGATGGACCTTTGGTCTGACCCAGTATGTCCATTCATATGTTCTTATGTTCTTATGTAAAAGCCTGGAGGGATGGAGAATCCACCATCTCTCTAGGCAACACATTCCAATGTTTCACCAACTTCCTGGTGAAGTAGTTTTTCCTAATATCCAATCTACACCTCTCCGTCTGTGACTTCAGACCATTGTTTCTTGTTCTGTTATCTGACACCACTGAGAACAGTTTTTCACGCTCTTCTTTAGAGCTTCCCTTCAGGAAGCTGAAGGCTGCTATTAAATCACCCCTCAGTTTTCTCTTCTGTAAGCTAAACAAACCCAGATCCCTCAGCCTCTTCTTATAGGTCATGTGCTCCATCCCCTTAATCATTGTTCTTGCCCTCTGCTGAACCTGCTCCAGCATACCCACAACCTTTTTATACTGGGGTGCCCAAAAACTGGACAAAATATTACAGATGTGGCCTCACCAGTGCCAAGTAGAGGGGAACAACCACTTCTCTAGATCTGCACGAAATGTTCCTCCTAATGCACCCTAATATGCCATTAGCCTTCTTGGCTACAATGGCACAGTGTTTACTCATATTCAACCTTTCATCCACCATAACCCCTAGGTCACTTTCCACTGTACTGCTGCTTAGTGAGTCGGTCCTCAGCCTATAACAATGCATGGGATTCTTCCATCCCAAGTGCAGGACTCTACACTTCTCCTTGTTGAACCACATCAGATTTCTTTTGGCCAAATCCTCCAATTTATCCAGGTCACTCTGGATCATATCTCTAATCTCCAATGTATTTACCTATCCCCCTAGTTTTGTGTCATTTGTAAACTTGCAGAGGGTGCAATCCAGTCTTGCAGCCTGACCTGCAGGAATGTTAGGAGGCACCTAATCTTGCCCTTCAGATGCCTGAATGCACAATCCAACACACTGTGGGCCTGGTTGAACCGAGTATTAAATAGTTCCTGGGTGGGATCCAGATGGCCAGTGTAAAATTGCTTGAGCCATCTGCTCATAGAAATAAGGGGACTTCAAAGTAGGCAGGGTCCTTTCGAAAAGGAGCCCCATCTGGACGATCTGTGCGGCGGCGAGCCACGTCAATTTCAAAGTGCTGCAGCCGCCCACATGATAATGAGGCGCTAAATATGTATTTCAGCGCTTCATCAGGAAACTTCAAAATGGCCATTTGCCTGGCCATTTCAAAGTTTTTGGCTAGTGTAGACATAGCCAATTTGGTTCAGGCAACATGATATTTTCAATCCAGAGAACAAACTATAACTCAATTTTAAATACAGCACTAGATTAAATGCATACATTTGATATATTTTGAGATAGTTTTGCAAGGGATTTTAACCCTGAATTTCATTTTATTAGCAGATTGATTCCTTTATATCCATTATTATAAACCATTTTGGAGTGTTTAGGGAACCAGGTGTCTGAAATAAGTGAACCCTAAAATGTTGCATAAAGGAAGTCTTGTGTGGTATAACTAGCTGTTCTTACCTTACTCTGTTGGATTGTTTCATATGTGAATAAGGAGGATATTTCAAGGCAACGAACTCAGTTCAATTATTCGTTCTTTGTCTGTTTTTGTTGCTTCCTGCTTTCCTGCTTTACTGTAAGTTTTGCTAGCAATCTACTGCTGCTTTTCATTATGAGGTGCATCTTTCGCTGCTCATTCACAACAGAACCACTTAATTTAACAACTCTATGTTTGTTGTATTACATCCCAGAGCTAGAATCATTTACAAAATAGTAGAAATGTTGGGCTGGGAGAGACATTGCATGGTCATTCGTTCCAGATGACCCATATCATTCTGAATATGTATTTGCATGGCCATATCGAAGTTTTCGGCTAGTGTAGGCACGGCCATTGTGTGATAAATTATTCTCAATTTGTAGAAAGGCGCATACATATCAAACACAAACAAAGTAAGTGTGACATTATGATGCACAGAGACTGTACTGTAATGTAGGCACAAATACAGGCACTACACAAAAGATATGCAAAGGCAAAATGAATGACACCCTCAACATTTTACATTAAATATTTGCATATTACTTGTCTGTCTCATCCATTACAGTGATGTGCCTCCAGAAATGATAGCATTCCCTTTTCTCTTGATTGACTATATTTGATGATAAAGCTTTCAATTGCTTGTCAGCACAGCCATATGCAATTTCATTCTGATATCGGACTGAAAGAAGAAACAGTGTGCTTGTATCAAAGTGGGTTCAAATTCCCTTGCAAAGTACATTATGCCACTTTAGAGAAGAGTTTGGCACATGTGCTGAATTATGCCAGACTGGACACACAGTGGACATTTGTGATACTGGCACATTTCAAACAGGATGTGGACTGAACCTGCCAAACTCATTTCAAACTAAATAAAACAGATGTAAAGCCAAGCATGCACAGATGAAAGAACTTTAATCTACTGCATGGTACAAACAGTTAAGTTTTCGTGAAATACACATTTTGAGCAAACTGTCAAAGGTAATTGAACCCACCATCCAAATTTTGTGCCCACAATTGAGTTTGTAAACAAAAGTGCAATTTCAATTTCACATACCATTTTTGTGGGCCAGTCAGGTAGTTAGCTGTGATAGTACCCAGTTTGTTTACACAAACACTGCAAGCCAAGCTGCAAATATAAACAGAGGTGTAATTTAAAAAAAAACAAAAACAATTTAATTAAGATTTTAGTCACAGGGCTACACAGAGACAAGCATAACCTTTAAAACTGAATTGAAATCCTGATGCAAATCACCAAATATTCATATGTTTTGTTTCAGAAGTAGTTCTGAATGTGATTGAATGGGATTTCTCATAAAGGGAATTAAAGTGAAATTCTTAGACATGACATTCTCTGTTAATATGAAAATCAGCTATAGAACTGGAGATCAAGTTTCCCCCCAGCTATGCTGTCAATGAAACTCAACCTGCCCTGTTCCAAGGAGCTACTACGGTGGATGCAACTGAGTACTGCTGTGTCCAAAACATTTATTTTCTGCCTTTTCTTTTGAGACAGGCACTGGCCTTTTCTTTCACACTTTCATGTCCTTCCTTATTCCTGCACACTTTCCTTATTCCTTTCCATGTCAGGGCAATCAAATGTGGCCTGGCAGGAGCTTAAGTGGCAATAGTCTGTCAGTGTTACCAAACAGCATGGAGCATCCCTAACAAGATAGCAAAGATAAGAAGACTGGAGTAGCTGATTTTAATAGGCACCTATATAAGAACCTTGAGGTCACCTAGTTAACGTTGGGATCAGTTAGTTTGTGGATTAGATGCACTATTAGTCTTCCCTCCTAAATGGCTCCAGCTCAGAATGTTCATTTTGCCTCCAGACATATAGGAGTAGATGGGTGCTGTGCAAAGTTGGGGGCTGAGTGAATCTTTTGCTCCCTCTCCTCCATCTGGAGCAGGGGAGTTGGCAGGCTCCTCTGATATGGGCCACTAGCAGATCAGTTGTTTCCCTGCAATATCCTACACACCGCAAATGGTGTGATTCAGGAGAGTGTCTGATCCAAGCAAGAGTATACAGACACTATATAACTGTATATAAATTAATCTGATGAATATATTTGCAGGTTTTGCAATCTCCTGTTGGATATTGCGAGAGTAGAAGAAAAGACTAAATTTGTCAAATGAATTATTCATTGTGAATTATTCACTCAGCTGGACTTAATATCAGAATGGTATGATGCTATTTAAAAGTTCTGTGTGCAGAAGCAGATATACTGATAATATTTCAGTGCCACATTGTTATCTCTAACTATATTACTCACTATATTACTTCAAAGGTGACTTGCATCTATAATCAGGTGTATCAAATGTACTGAAAAGTCACAATAAAAACAAAATAGAAGAGGGTAAATGGGTTGACCCATGTAGTTGTAGGCCTGTCAGCCTGACAGACATAAATCCTGGGGAGGATAGGATTGAAAGAAAGTAATGTAATCAATGGAGATCAGCATGGGTTTATAGAAAATAGATTCTGTCAAATTACATTTTATGATGAGTTTACACATTTGGTTGTTAAAGATAATAGTGTTGATGTAATATACTCTGACTACACAAGGGTTTGACATGGTGCTTCATGACATTTTGATTTAAAAATTAGAATGATATAAAATTAACTTGGCATAAATTGACTGGATTAAAACCTGGCTAAACCAAAGATCTTAAAACATAGCTTTAAATGGGGAATTGACATCAAGCAGATATGTTTCCACTGGAGTCCTGCAGGAACTGATGCTTGCTTCTGTGGTATTTATGATTGTTTTTTATCAATGACTGGAAGGGAAACAAAAGAGCATGACTGATACAATTTTCAGATTACACAGAAATTGAGAGAGGTGTAAATAATGAAGGATAAACTTGGTAATCTGGATACATCCAGAAATGTGCACTTACTATCAAAGAATCACAGAATACTAGAATTGGAAGGGACCTCAAGAGGTCATCAAGTTCAAACACCTGCCCTCACAGAAGGACCAGGCACTAGCTAGATCATCCCTGATACATGTTTATTTAAACTGTTATTAAATATCTCCAGTGATGGAGATTCTACAACCTCCCTAGACAATTTATCATCAGAGATGAAGGAGAACAACTGTTCTCCCTCCTCCTTGTAACACCCTTGCAGAGACTTGAAACCTGCTATTATGCCACCTCTCCATCTTCTCTTTTGCAAACTAAACAAACCGAATTCTTCACTCATAGATCATGTTTCCTAGATCTTAATGATTTTTGTTGCTTTTCTCTGGGCACTCTCCAATTTCTCCACTTCTTTCTTGAAATGTGGTCCCCAGAACTAGACTCAATACTCCAGTTGTGACCTAATGAGAGCAGAATAGACAGTAAGAATTACATTTTCTGTCTTGTACATGTATAAGTGCAAATGTATTCATCTTGGAGCAAAGAATACAGGACAAATTACTGGATAGGTACCTATCCTTCAAAGCAACAAACAAGGTTTAGGTTTGTTATACAAATTCTACTGAATATGAGCTCCTACTAAGACCGTTAATGCAAAGTGCTAATGCAAGCCTGGAGTGCACTGACAAAAGAAACTCAAGTGAGCACAGAGGAGTTACCATACCATTGTATATTACACTGACGTGACTGTTGGTAAAATACTGAGGCCAGTTGTGGTACATATCCATTTTTCAAGAAGGGAGTGGAAAATTAGACATAGGTTAGAGAAAAGCCATGCTTCATCATGATAGACTCAAATAGCTCCATCCATTTATCTTAAGTCATCTGCATTTTGGAAAGAGGCAGTGTTTTACGGAAAATCATCTTTATGGAAAGAGGCAGCTTTTACAAAAGAGTTTTTTTTAAGAGACTTCTAATTGCCATTAAATACAAGTGAAGACAGAGAGGCTGAAGGAGCCAAGTTTGAACTAGAGAGAAAGATAGAAATTGTGAGCTGTCACTACACAGAAGTGAAAAACATCCATTTTCAGAAGTCTCTTCCCCTGGTGAAAATACACCTGACAGGATCCATGTGACTTGGGAAAGACTTCATATTATTCTAAAGGAAAGAAGAAAAAAATAGGGAATCCCAGAGGACATTGGTGTCTAGTGGTTTACATACTCAAAATAAGACAAGGGAAGTCAGAGTGTGTTGATTTCCACTGGTTAGTGTCTCTTCACCTGGTGATAATACACCAGACAGGATCCATGCAACTAGGAAAAGACTTAATATTATTCTCCAGAAAAAGTGGTCGTGTATCCGGCTGAAAGAGCCAGGTTTAAGGAGAGAGACAGAGAGAAAAATATGTGAATCATCACCACATAGAAGTGAAGAAGTATTAAGAAGTGAAGAAGTATTGGCTCGAGACTCAATATAAATCCCAAAGACTAAATACAGGAGAAGGAAAGAATCCCAGAGGGCGTTGATGACTAGTGACTGTGGAAGGAGCCATTACCCCATCAGAAGTAGTAGTGGCTCAAGAAGAGAAGGAAAAGGTAAGGAATAATTAGAAGATAGAATAGTTGAGGACAGAATGAAAGGATTTCCTTATGCCTTTTAGTGAGGAATCCCTAGCACCAGCAACTGCTTTTGTGTGAGAGGGAAGGGAGAGAGAGAGCCCACAAGCTCCATTCTGGTACAGGAAATCCTCTCCTGAGCCACACGATTTGGAATGGGAGAGTACTGGCACCTTGTGTGTTGAGCCTCATAAAATGTTTGTGGTAGGGTCCTAGTTTCTAGGTGCATGGTGCCTGAGGGGAGCCCCAATATTTTTTTTTCTTTTTTCTGATGGGGGCTATTTCACAGGCACATGGTGCCTGAGTGTGAGGCAACCCCATAAAATGTGAAGTGGAGAAAACAAGTTTCTCACAGGGAAAAAGTCTTCACCCTGTACAGGGCAGGACATGACACTGTCTGGAAGCATGTCCACACTGAAAACCCACCACTTGATGGGCTGGGGTGTGGGCTAGCCATGTGGTGTAGTGGGTGGTGGCTAGCCTGCCAGCCACATGGGACCTGAAGTGGAGAAGGCTGCCCTGTACAAATGTGAAGCACAGAAAACTAGTTTCTCAGCTTCTCTTGCTAAATCTTGTGCAGGGAAGAACCCTTTACCCCACGCAGGGCAGATATTCTGCTGTCTGCAAGCATGGTCCCCACAACCAGGCCACCATCTGGTGTGGTTGGGCAGGGATTAGTCACACGGTGTAGGGCAGAGGACTAGCCCACCAGCTACATGGTGCCTTGGAGCGGGGGGAATGCCCTGTACAAATGTGAATCATAGAAAACAAGTTGAAACCACCTCAACCTATTGAAATGGTTCAGTCACCTGGGTGATCCCAGAACTCATTTGGTAACAAGGTTATTTTTTAAAGTCACTATTCTTTAAAAAGGGACAGAATAGAGCATAGTCCCAGCGGTGACTGCATAAAAATGTAACCACCTCAGGATGACTGGGGTGGAGGGGCAGCCTATAAAATGTTCATCGAAGAAAACAAGCTGGACAACCTGTTTGAATGGTTCAGTCAACTGGTTGTTCTCAGAAAACATTAAAGTTTCTTGCCCCCCACTACTAAATCCTGTGCAGGGAAGAAGCCTTCACCATGTGCATGCCACAGTCTGCAGGCATAGTCCACACAGCCCAGCCGCCATGTGAGTGAGTAGGGAAGCTTGATTTTCACTCGGTACTGCTGAGTGTCCCTGGTGTTTACTCAGCACAGTTTCATCTATCCATACAGAAAAGAGATGCTGGATCTCCTGATGACTCTATGCTGGGGCTCTTTTGAGATCCTGAGAAATCATGGCTACAGGTGATTGCCACACTGGTGAGCAAGAAAATTAATTCAAATTGTCAGGCTTCTTGTTTCCTATTTCCTGCACACCTGGAAAGCAGCAGAGGTGAAAGTGGCCAGAATTTTCTTGGACTTTCCATCATTAGATCTCCATCTCCACTTCCTACAGTCCATTTTTTTTGGAATCTTGTATTGCAGATCACCATCTCTTGCTCCATAGAAAACTCTAGTAGTTTCTCACTTTGTGCATTTCTTTCTCGATATCCAAACCTTCCCATGACTCTCTCCCAACCTTCATTATCTTCGTATCTCCTCCAGGGTCTTTGCCAAGTCTTTATAGAATAGGTTGAGCTCTTCCTTTGTACTGTCTGACATAGGTGCATGCACCTGAATGACTGACATGTTGAACAGTTTTGCTTTGCATCTTGCTACCATCAGTTCTGCACTCATAGGTTTGTATCCTAAAATGCTCACCTAGCTTTTTTGCTAAGAAGGAACCCAACTCCTGCCTCATGCTTTGTTTCATTCCCTGACTAAATGACTTCACAACCATACATCTCTCCCAATGCCATCCAATGTATTTCCGCCAATCCAAATATGTTGCATCTGTATCTCCCCATTTCTCTTTGAAGCAGCTCTATCTTTCCACTCACCCACAGTGTTCAGATGTTCCATGTTCCAATTGATAGTATATGTGTTAGTTGTAATTTTATTTCAGAAGCCAACTTATCTACCCAGCTCCAATTGCTCGATTGGTGCCACGGGCCTTGTTTATCCGGGCGATGTCCAAGACAGCATCTTTTATCAGTTAGTTATACTGGCATCAAAACAATGGTATTTGGAGATAAGGAAATAGGAAGGAAGATCAGTGTAGATCAGATCAAACTATAGAACATAGAGAAGTTTACATACCTGGACAGCAACATGACATATGAGCTAGACTGCAAAAAGGAATAGCAACTAGAACAGCAAAAGCAAGAGCGAGTTTGAAGGTGATGGATAAGAGCTGGAAAAGCAAAGTGATTAGCTTAGGACAAAGCTGAGTGTCTTGAAAATGTGTATGTAGTAGCATGTTGTACAAATATGAGGCATGGGAGATAACAAAAGATTCAAAGAGAAGGATATTGGCATTCAAGAGTTGATATAGAAAGATCCTGAGAATAGGATGGATGGAGAAGGACACCAACAAGGAATTATATAGGAAGATACACCCGAAAGAGAACCTACTGCAGAAGGTTATACAATGGAAGTTACAACTATTCAGGCATATCTACAGAATGAATGATGAATGAAAAATCAAGACCCTAGTTCTCCACAAAAAGGATGGTTTGAATAGGAGAGTCAGACCCCAAAGAGAATGGGTAGATTATATAGTAGATTGGGGTGCAGCTAGTCTACAGAAACTATGTCACTCCTCACTAGACAGGGAAAGATGGAAGAAAATAGTGAGGGAGGCATTGGACACCAGTGGGTGCTGAGCCCATGGTTGTTGTTGTTGATGATGATGATGAAGAAAATGGTAATTAATGACTGAAACAATTTACCAAAGGTCATGGTGGCTTTCTTATCACTGATAAGTAAATCAAGACTGGATGCTTTTTCTAAGGGCTAAGTTATAGAAATTATTTGGAGGAAAGTACATGGGCTGTGCTAAAGAGGAGGTCGCACTGGGGGTCACCATGATCCCTTCAGATCTTGGAATCTATGAATATCTGAGTTTATCCCAAGGTTGATGAGAGCAGAATTTCTCTCACAATGTTCTTATCTTTATCCTATGGGAATTAATGTAAGTGTAGCTCTTCTGTCACATGTTTAACAGCAACAAAAAAGAGTGAGTTTCAATATGTGTGTAGTTTCTAAACCCAAATAAAGAAACCACTTCAAGGCCTCACCCAGCAACTTAAGGCAGTTAAATGCCCCTTCCTCTTATGCCCTTAACTGGTGGAACTTCTTTACAAGCCAGCACTGTATATAAGAAAAGGGAATATTTTCTAAGGAAAAGAAATTTAGTGAATAACCCCTTCCCCCACCAGTAACTTTGGTGTTTGCCTGCCTAACTTCTTTCCTCCCTGCAGGTGAGAACATCCTGCATTTCACACTCCTTTGGTTGTACCACTTCATCCATCTTCACCAGTTCTTATTTGCACTTTAGATCATTAAGTAGCAGTAAACCACGTGTTTGTTTCTAGCTCTGTCTCCAATCTCAAGCGGGTTGCTTGCTTTTTCAAACTAGGAGGTACCTAATGCAGCTAGTGATTCATCTTTACTAAGGTTTTCAGTAGGTAGGGCCTCATTGGAGTCCATTCATATTCACTACTGTCCTCTGCATCATGTACTGCATCTATTCTTCGTCTCTTTCAGTGAAGGGCTCCTGGAAAGACAGAGAAGTTTACAATACTTGACCAAAGTCCAGGGCTCTTTAGAATGAATTCTATGCTACAAGGTACAATCTCCTCCTGTTTTAAGCTTCTCTGGGAGCTCATTATCATTGAAAAAGTTCATATATAGATATGATGAGTCTAAGTGTCTCTTGAGGAATTGTGGGTAGGTATCCTATGCAAATGAAGTTCTCAATAGCGGTACCTCCTATTTTCACCAAGAAAGGAAGTTGATGAAGCTTCTGGCAATACGGCTTGGATAAGCATTAAAAAATACCTGATACAGTAAACTCTCTTTTAGCCAGTATTCAATCTACAAACCGGCATCAGGTGCCATCCCGGCACCTAGGCGTCTTACTCTAGGGAGCTGCATATCTCATGGCTGCCACCCCTTCCCACTTGTCTCCTGCCCATTGGTCACACTGGGAGCAGAATCCAGCCACCACCCAGTGATTGGTGTGTGCCCAGTGGCTCCTGGCAATGGGGCACTCCTGAACTGTTGGCCTGAGATAAGGCAGCCCTAATGTGGGAAGGTGCTGCATTGTGTATGTGAGGTGGGCTGATCTGAGTGATGAAGGGCCCCAGAGACCTCCATGAGTACCACACTCTGACCTCAGGGGAGGGGAAGCCCCACTATTCAGGGCAGGAGCAATGGGAGCAGGAGTGGCACAAGAGGCCCCACTGTGTGTCACCCAGAAGGAGGAGGTGCCAGGGAAGGAAAAGGGCAGCCCGGCAGTGCAGCTGGTGGCAGGAGGAGCTGCTGCCCCAGCCAAGCCACAGGTGAGAGGTGTTGCTACCCCCTACGAGAAAGAGAAGAAGGAGCTGAGCAATACCACCACACTGCAGCAGAAATGGTATGAGAGCCCTGTGCAGGCAGGCATCAAGCCATGTTAGATAGTGGGGGAAGACACATCTCCACCATTAGGCACATTTGAATAGCTGGCAACCTCCCAGTCCTGGGGGAAGCAGGGTACGAAAGTGTTTACTGTATATATTTCTGTAAAGGATAATAAGCAAACAAAAACAACAACCAAAAATACCTTATAAAAACAATTTTTTAACTGGAATATAGAAGTGCAAGTGGCTGCATAAATCAGGATCAACTACTTTGTCACTTAGTTATAGATTACCGAATATAATAGATCTGTGGAGTGGTTTGCATCATTCAACCTGAAGTGTTCTGTCTTTACAGAGCAAGATAATTTCTGGTACCAGTGAATAATATTGTTCTATAGTATTTTGCCAAACCAACATCTTAGCCTCAGAATTGTAGCTGTTAGCTACCTAGCTAGGAATTACAAAATTAATTCTTCCACCCCAGCCTGTAGAACTAAAGATGTTGTAACATATATGATATTCTACCTATCTATCTTGGAAAAAAAAAAAAGGAAGTTGTCAGAGTAATCAGAAAGTTCATTTACTAAACAATTCTGATAACATATGTCTTTGGCATAAAGGATGAAGTGCATATACCAGATATTAATAACTTTAATACTAATGGCTTGAATGCAGTCATCAGTTATTTCCCCAGGGCAAGCCAAATATTGAAAACTGATTTTAAATGGCCCTGTGCTTTAACTAAGCCAGAGATGGATCACTGGAAAGTTGTTAACAAAAACCTGGGAGCTAAATTTCATGCCATTTTCCTTCCTTTTTCTGCCCACTCAGAGAAGGATAAATATGGTTTCTCTTTTCCCTTTTTTTGTTTTTACTTTTAGTTATAGCAATGGTATTGAATGTTGAGGGGCCATATCTGACACAAATGTAAGCAAATTCTTTTGATAACTGCTCAGAGGCACAACCCATATTTAGAACTGATGGAGATTAAAGGTAGAAAGAGTTGTTGTAAATAACTGCTAATATTTGAAAATACCAACAGCTTGGGCATATTGGGTATTTCAGTTTTACCCCACTTTTGTTTTATAATCCAGTGTAAATTAAATTATGTCCTTTATTTCCAGCGGTGCTGTATCTGAAGTAGAATTTTCCTGATTTCTCAGAAATGACAGTTAAGTTATATTCTCAGCATGTTCAGCATGTTTAATGAACTCCTTGGGGAAGCCAGAATATCTGTAACACAATTAACTTCCCATTCTTATGTAAATGAGGAGTTTCAAGGTCCCTAATGGAAGCTTGCTTTTTGGCTACAGTTAGCAAATGTATGCAATTAAATGACACATAGAGCCTTGAGCTGAAATTTAGACTTCACTAATTTGTGCTGCGACATGGGCAAAGCTGCTGTGGAAGGATGTGAAACACAGTTGTTTAAATGTATCTGATGAAATGGGGATTATCACCCCCGGCCAGACTGTCATCAGCAGTCTGATTACCTTTGCCTTTTCTTGCTCTTAACAGAAGGAGCTTGCTGACATGACTTTCACGGGATACATTCACTATTTTATTTTGTTTATTATACAGTTGAGGTTATTTATGTAAAATAGCAAAAGGGTCCAGTACAAAAATAGCTTTTAACAGCATTTTAATATGTGCATGGAGTTAATTCTATATAAAAATGGAAAGAGAAATCTGCTGTAAGTTATGTAGATAAGGTTCATGAAATTTATAAGGAAAAACAAAAGAACATACATAAGCTTAATAGCATGAGTGAGTATATTGAAAAGACAACATACTAAATTAGAAGAGAATACTACTTACTATTGAAAGCTTTACCATTTTGAATTAAGCTCTGTGAGATCCTTAGATGGAAGGAAGCACTATCGAGTGTTAATGTCTCAGAAAAATTAAGCTGTATGTCAATTTAAAATTCTAAAATGGTATCAGGGAAAGTGAAGTGAAATAGTCTATTAACTTGAGTATTTTATCATTCATTATTGCAAGTCTATTGTTAATAATGACAAAAAGTATAGTTTATTGGGTTTAATATTCATTAATTTCAAGTTCCTGGAGAAAGAAGCTTGGAATACCCTATTGAAAAGATAAGAAATAGGAACTTGCTAGATATTAAATAGGGGTAGCACATTCAAAACCTTCTGTAGAGCTGAAATCTCATCTTTAAAAATAATTCAGGTCATATCTACAATGGATATGAAGATGTAATTTCAAGTTCTAATAGACACCTCCACATGAGCTAGCATGCTAAAAATAGAACTGTAGCTGAGGCAACAGGAGCTGCAGGCAGGCCAAGCTGTCCTGAATACAATTCTGCCTGAGACCCTAGGTATTGTGACAGACTGCTCAACTGTCCCTAAAAGGGTCCTGCGCTTCCAAGAGGCTTCTTGTGGGCCTCAGAGACTTAGGGAGGTACCCCTCATTGCCCTGAGACTTCCCGAAGGCAAGGGTCTCCCCTTACTGAACCATGTTCATCATAGGCCAGTCTGAATTTGAGGTGGAGGAGGTTCCCTCCTCCTCCTGCCTTGAGCTGTTCTAGCTGTACCTCAGTTGGCCCACTCTACCAAGGAGAGTGGTTGGCAGGGGGAGTACAGTTACACTCACTGCCCTGGACTCCAGCCCAGGGACCCTAGGAAGGGAGATAGCCAGTGGAGCTTTTTGCCCCTGCCTCATAACAGGTCTCTTTCTCTGGGCCTTTTCACCCCACCACTACCTTCTGGGATCTTTTCCCCAGCACCATGCTGCTGTGCTGTGCTGTGCTTGGGTCGGGTCAGTTCTGGTTGGGTCACCAAACCTCCAACCTTATTCTCTCTGGGCACCATGCCATGCCCCTCTTGTTGCCTGGGGAAAGCCTTTTACAGAAAAGCCTGAAGGACTTTGTTGGTCCCAGCTGCTTTCACTATAGCCTGATGCTGGCTGACCCTTGATGAGCATCAGCTGCCTATGCAGCCTGCAGGATGTGCTCTCTAGAAACTTACAAGCGACACAGAAAGGGGTTCCTCCAATGTCCAAAATGTTCACCTTTCCCCAGACACCTGTCGTCTCAGACTATGATCTGCCACAGTAAGTAACTGGCCAGCTAGTCCCTCCCCATACTTATGTTGTCATAACTCCATTTGTGTTTTGTAGCACTCTACATCTACCAGAGTTCGTGCAGGTAGATCTGCTGAAGCTAGAAATGACTCCTTTCAACTCCACCACATACATATTCTTGGCACCTAAAAACTTCTGTCCCATTAATTTCAGTCCCAGGCTATATATATATGATTAATGTCATTGACAGGCAGGGGTTTTCTTAAGAAGCCATTTGGTTTATAAAAAGGTAAAAGTAGTGTAGGTTTGATCCTTTGGATGTAATGAATATGTATTTCAGGTTTTCCAAAAACATCAGTGTAGTTTTAAATAGTTTGGTATGAAATGCTGCATCAGTCTACAACTCTAAACTGACTATTAAATAGTTAATATAATAAATAAAAACTAGTATTTGAGGTTGGTGTCATGCCTTTCATGTTGGAAACGTTTTACAAACATCAGCTAATATAAAACTGTGCTTTCAGTATAACAACAGACCTTGGGAGCTATAACTAGAAGGAAAGGTATTCTGTGCAGACTGTATTGTTTAGTAAATAATTTTCAACAAACAATTCGTGCCATATTTTACCTTATTTTCTGTTCAAAAAACAGATTGAAGGAGAAATCTTGAATCCATGGAAGTCAGTCGGTGTATTGCCAATGATTTCAATAGAGCCAAGTTTTTACCTGTAATATATACAAAAATGGTTGATACTTCAAATTATTTGCAAATTGGTTCAGACATGGTCTGTAAATCTTTACAGGACAGTCCACTATGAGACTTTGCAATATATACATCACACAACATTGGTCCTATTCCTTGGTTTGATGGGTTAGGTAACCATTGCACAACATGAAGAATTAATATTCCATGCAGAATTTCATATTTCCCTGCAGAATTGGTACATCAGAGCTGATGGCTACTACTGTGGGCCATTGGACTCAGCAGAGTTTAGCTCTCCAGCTTGCAAATACAGTATAATTCCAGTGGGGTTGGAATGAGCTGGAAGGGTCTGGAAAATAGCAGCCCCTACCATGCTCTGAAAGAAGCATTTTTTGTGCATATTTTTGACAAATAGATTATGCAGAAAACTGCAGAATTCTAAAATATTGTGAAGATTTTTTAAAATATTTTGTGCAGAAATTTTTTTGTTTGTTTTGGAGCAGAGTCCCCACCCTTACCCCCCTGAATAATTACAGGAAATGAAAGGCATAGCATGAATCACAAAGGTTCTAGTCAATATGCATAGCTCAAAAGGATGTTCAGCAAATATTTGAATGAGTGATTGCTCTCAGAAAGCAACCCTGAAAAAAAAACAGCAAATATAAAAGAATCAAAATTCTCTCTCTTGTGTGTGACTGAGTAGCTACCGTCATATTTTTGCATTACTCCCCCAACTCTCACCATACTGCACAGTCTTAGTTCTCATTGGAGTTGATCATTTATTAATGGTCTGATACCAATCAGACATAGTGATGGCCTCTAAATTATTCAATTGTTTTTCTCAATGCTATAGGAATATATATAAGTAACTCCTCAATGAAATATAAGTAAATACTCAATGAAAACTGATTGAAATAAGAATGTGACATACTGGGATTTTAAGGGTTTTTTTCCTCCTAAAAATCTTATTCTTGGAGTATATTATCACAATTTTATAAATTCCAATAATCTTATTCTTGGAATGTTTTATCACAATTTATAAAATTGTGATAATATACTCCAAGAATAAGATTTTTAGGAGGAAAAAAACCTTAAAATCCCAGTATGTCACATTCTTATTTCAATCAGTTTTCATTGAGGAGTTACTTTCACCCAAACTCCTACAGTCAGGAGTCCTGGAGCATCCACCACCAACTTTTTATTTTTTTAATTTCTTCTTCATTGAAAACAGGCTACCATGGCTGGGAAGGAGCAGCTGGGAAGATAGATGGCTTTCTGTGGATCCTTAGAGGTCCCCTGGGCTCTAGAGCATGTTGAAACTTGGATAGTCCAACAAAAAGATTTGGTGGAACTACCTATGAAGTGGTCCAGGAGCCATCTCTTTCACATGTCACCATAAAAGAGTATGTAATAGCCTTGTGTGCTACAATAGTTGGCTGGCTGCCTGAAAAAGTGAGACTGTTTTTTCCACATACTGATGCTCAGTGTATTGGAAACTTTGTGCCTCCCCATGGAAATAAGATCTGAAGAGCTATGTTTAAAGTGTTCTCCCTCTGACATATTCTTACATCTTGTGAACATTATCAGCATTACTCATGATATCAAAGAGGATAATGGATGGAAATTAAGGGAACAGACAAAATAAATTTGCAAAAAAAGTCTAGTAATGGAAACAAACCAAACCAAAACATGAAAATAGTACCCAACAGAATACCAACATGGCTAGCAGAACACCAAAGATTTCTTTAAAAAAATTAGAATTAAACTGAGATTTTATACACAGGGTTAAAAGATTGGGGACATACAGCAGCAGAAACTTCAAATAAGAATTTTCCCCCCTTCCACTTAGCATGGGCATTCAAGTGACACATCAAATGTGCTCCAGAATTTGATTAATTTCTTGGTACATTCATTAAGGCTATGTCTACACTACGAGATAATATCAATTTTTAGTAATTTATCCTGATTTTTCCAAGTGCCTGTCTTCACTGTAAATTCCATTAGCTCAATTTATGCAGCATTAAAATCAAAATAATATCAATATCTTAATATAGTAGTAACCTGACGAGTGTAGCATTCAGTTTGAATTTAAAATTCCAGATGAAGGGTAATGAGGAAGTGTCATGTCTTCAAATTGAATTCATTAGCCTCCATACATGACCCGTATGTGCCCCACAACACACCACAGTTCTCTGCTCTGACCGCTTCCACCTCCACTGCTCTCAGGTGTGAAGGAATTAGTCAACAGGAAGACCATTTCAATTTGGCACCTGGAAGACCATGGCTGTAGAGTCTTGAGAGGCTGAAAAATCTTCTTTCTTTTTCTTTGTTAGTATTGCAGCTGTGGGGTGTGTGGTTCTGTGTATACTGCTGCTAGCTGCCTTTTTTTCTGTACTGCCTGGCGCCAGCCACTGCCCCGCCATACCATGTGGCCACTAGGCTGTGGGTGGTGGTTGTGCTTGTGTGATAGGACAAGAAACTTCTTTTCAGCCATTTACATGCTGTTCCAGCCCCCCATATTCCCTCCCTTCTTTCCCTGAGAGGCACCATGCATTCTGGAACTTTCCCTCACACACATCACATGGCAGCTAGGTTGTGGGTGGGGGTTGTGCTTGGATGAGAAACTTCTTTTCAGCCACTTACATTTTGTCCTGACCCCCACATCCCCTCCCTCCCCTCCACCCCCAGAGGCACTACACAATCTGGAACATTCCTGCCCCCAGCCACATCAAATGGGTTGACCCCAAACAAATAAGAGCACTTGCTGCACAAGGTACCAGGCAGCTTACATGGGGTGAGGGTCCTGTAGCTGGCCAGGAAAAGTCTCCCTGGTCAGTCATGAGTTTTGAGTAACTGAGGAAAATACTTTGTAACTAGCTCAGCTATCCTCTGAGAGATTGTAGCTAGGAGTCTTTTACCTGCCTGGAGGAAATCTCCCTTGGTGGTCATGATTTTTGTGTGCTGGCCGTAGCCGGGAGTCTTTCAGCCATGCTGAGCCATAACTGTTTCAATGAAGGCAATGTAATAGCCATACAATTGCCACATTCTCGAAGTGAGGCTTGCAGCAAGGAATGTTCTTGTTCTGAGGGTCTTTTTTGGCAGGTCCAAATCTGGCTGTAGTCTGGGGTCTTTTAGTTGCCCCAGTCTTTAACTGTTACACTGATTTATGGCGGTTTCAGTGTAGCACCCTTGTTTACTTAATTCTTCTTCTGAGGGTCTTCTTTTCCAGAAGGCCTAAGTACAGATTCAGGTCCAAACCTGGAGCCAATCCTAGGCATGCTGTTAATGGGGGCTGGTGATGGGTCTCCCTGAGCAGTCACAATTTTTGGGGCTGGCTGTATCCAGGGGTCTTTTAGCCATCTTCTTCTTCTGAGGGTTTTCTGTAACAGGAGGTCTAAATCCAGAACCAAGCCTGCAAAGGTCCAGTGCTTTTGCATACCATTTTCCAAAGCCTGTCAGTTGGGACAGGTTCACTAACCTTCCCCTCCCCTCAATTAGAAAAAGCACATATCTTATAAAGGCAAGCTAGACCCCTGCCTAGAAAAAGAGACATTAGTTTAACATGACAGGGGAAAGAGTGGAATGAAATGAGGGAAGATGTTGTCGGATACCATATATACTTGTGGGGCATTTTTTCCCATGCTGCAGCTGTGAAAATAGCTAGAATGCTCTGGGCTCAGAAATCTGTGGGATAGGTTCCCACAATACACTGCTGTATTTAAGCTACTTGTGTGTGGCAGCAATAAGTTGATTTTGTGGGGAGCATGTGGAAAGGTGAGGATGCTCAACATCGAACTGATGAAACCCATCGTTAATAAATCAATTTTAATAAATTTGATTTTAGCTTGTAGTATAGATGTAGCCCCAGAATCAAACCATTCTGAACCTTAAGCATCCTTCAGAAGTACAAATAGGCAAAAGCATTTGAGCCCCAATCAGAAGAAACCATTTGCTTACACCCCTGAAAGTTAAGCATGTGAATAAGTGCTGTCCTGAACTGGGACTGCATTTCTGCCTTTTATTTATTTATTTATTATTGCCATTGAGAAGCCTTTAATGAAAAAAATATGGTTTTATGCTTAGGGTCATTGGACTTAGAATGTTTCCCAGTCATTTGATTTTTTGCCAAGTTATAGAGATTCCCAGGACTTAAAACTCCAGATTATTCTACTCTTTCTTACTTTCAATGGCACATTAGAAGTAAATTGCTACTTAGTTCCATTAATGAAGTTGCAACCATGAAGGAACTCATAATCCATAAATTTTGACTTCCAGGAATAAAACAGTAGCCATAATCTTCATTTTAAAGAGTGGAATGGAAGGTAATTCATCTTTACTTTAAAGATTTAGCAATGACTTTTGGTAAATATCTTGAAATATTGTAAACTAATAGAGAAAAAAAACATCGATTTCTATGGCCTAATACTGTCTTAAATATTATAGATACATTAATTAGGGGGTTAAAATCTTTTTAGTCTTTTTTAGAAGATATAAGCTGCGTCTACACGTGCACGCTACTTCGAAGTAGCGGCACCAACTTCGACGTTAGGCGGCGAGACGTCGAAGTCGCTAACCTCATGAGGAGATAGGAATAGCGCCCTACTTCGACGTTCAACGTCGAAGTAGGGACCGTGTAAACGATCCGCGTCCTGCAACGTCGAAATTGCTGGGTCCTCCATGGCGGCCATCAGCTGGGGGGTTGAGAGATGCTCTCTCTCCAGCCCCTGCGGGGCTCTATGGTCACCGTGGGCAGCAGCCCTTAGCCCAGGGCTTCTGGCTGCTTCTGCGGCAGCTGGGGATCTATGCTGCAGGCACAGGGTCTGCAACCAGTTGTCAGCTCTGTGTATCTTGTGTTGTTTAGTGCAACTGTGTCTGGGAGGGGCCCTTTAAGGGAGCGGCTTGCTGTTGAGTCCGCCCTGTGACCCTGTCTGCAGCTGTGCCTGGCATCCCTATTTCGATGTGTGCTACTTTGACGTGTAGACGTTCCCTCGCTGTGCCTATTTCGATGTTGGGCTGAGCAACGTCGAAGTTGAACATCGACGTTGCTGGCCCTGGAGGACGTGTAGACGTTATTCATCGAAATAGACTATTTCGATGTCGCAACATCGAAATAAGCTATTTCGATGTTGGCTGCACGTGTAGACGTAGCCATACAGTATTAAAATGCCTATATCTAAAATGAAAATTTATGTTTCAGAATCTTATCTTCTGCCTTTATAATACCAGGTGCATTTTGCCACATTTGGAAAAAAAATAATACCATATGTAGATTAAAATGTGTTGTCATCTTCAAATTTTCTTTCATACATATGTCTGTTGCTACTTGCACTACAAATCTGAGTAGTCACTGCTACAGAGCTTTAATCTAATTTTGTGCTCTAGAGCTTCTAACAATAAAGGCATAAGTAAAATTATCTAATTAACCAATATCTTAAATTCACTGCCATCATAGACTTGCCTACAAATAAAGATAACCTAAAAGTGAAACATATATTTGAAACATATCGTGAAAGAAATGAGCGTGAAAGTTTGACTCAGATTAATTGGATATCTGAAAAATGTAGTAACTACAGAATGATCCACGCTAATACATTTTTCAAGTAAAACAGTTTAAAATAGGTATGCAGTTAGCAAATGTGGTGTGCATGCAGGAATCCATGATCAAAATTTCCTTCCTCCTTGAATCAGTAGGTGTCCACACTGCTATTTTGTTGACAGATTCTGTTGAGAAGGTTCTTCTGCCTCATGGGGGAGAGGCAGAAGGTTGTTGAACAAAGTGCCGAGTTCTGTTGACGTACTGTCAACAGAACGTACTTTAGTGTGGGCACTCCATGGGTTTTGTTGACAAAAAGCATCTTTTGTTGAAAAATATCCTCTAATGTAGACATAGCCTAAGTCTGTGTCTAGAATAGAGTGAGCTGTTGACAAAATTTTTTGTTGGAAGATATCTTCTGGCAAAACTGCAGTTGACAGATCATGGCCAGACAGAAAAGCAGATCCCTCTTTCAATCCTCTCTGTTGATGCAGATTGGCCTGGAAAATCTCTCGACAGACCAGCCATCCAGAACTCCATCAGACACAGTCACATGGCTGGCAATCCCTGCCAGGAGCCTCAGCAAGATGCACCCTTCAAGGGCCACTCCCAGATGCATTTTCCCTGCCCATGCCAAGGCATGCCTATCTCCATGAGGGAAAATAGCTGCTAGAGCAGGGTTTTGATGCTTGCTGAGAGACATAGCACTTTCCACTTAGCCATGGTGCCAAAGCACCCCTGGGCTTGCACTGGCCCCACCCAGAGGTGATTCAGCACCCGCTACACCACCTCAGGGCTGTCCTCCTATTCCTCTGGGAGGGCAAGCCAGATATCAGCTTTCATGAACTCGCCATTGCTGTTACACAGTCACACCTGTGCCTGGTCCTGCCCAGATACACAGGCAGATTTGGAGGCACTACACCAGTTGTGACTGGTGGGACCAGCTGGTCATGGGGCAGTGGGACATCCAACAATGTCTTCAGTACTTAAGCATGTGGAAGGACACCATCCTGGATCTCTCTGCCTGCCTTGCCCCTGCCCACCAGAGGCAGGACCCCCAGATACAGCCCATCATCCCATGGAGAAATGGGTTGCAGTCACACTCTAGAATCTCATCACCCCCAACAGCTACCTCTCCATGGAAAACCAGTTTCTTGTGGGGAAGGCCACTGTCAGGGCCCTCCTCATGGAGTTAAGGTGCTCTTTGGCTGCAGTCCATGTGTAGGGGGCTTGTCCTGACAAAGTGGATCTCTTAGGAAGTGGGGTCAGGGGTTCAAGGGGTGGAGTTTGGGAGGGGGAAGCCCAGAGTACCAAGGCATCCCACCTTTGCACAGACCTACTGCCAGAGGGAGGGGCAGTCTCACAGGGGGATCCCAGGGAGCTCAGGGGGTGGGAACCAAAGGGCAGGGGACTCCCCGGGGACCAGGGACTCCCTTAGTCACTGATGTGTGTGTTCAGTCCCCTTCCTTTGCAGATTGTGACAATCATCAACACCATTCTGTCGTGGTGGATCATTGTTCTGGCAGACATGGATACAGTCATGTCCATATTTGCCACTCTGAGGTTCACAAACTGCTTTGGAGCTATTGATGGGACCGACATCCCAATCCGTGCTCCAAACCACAGTGTAGCTAAGTATATTAACAGAAAGGGGTACTTCTCTATGTTGCTGCAGGTCCTGGCTGACCACTGTGGACAGTTCACAGATATTTACATTGGGTGATCAGGTCAGGAACATGATGCATGAGTGTTCTGCAATTCTGCAACTCTGGCCTCTTCTGGAGGATGGAGGTGGGCACTGTGGCAGGGTGGGGCCAGGAAAGGAAAAGACAGGAGTAAAAACTGCAGAGATGGAGCTGGCAATCAAAGTGGGAGCAGCTGAGGAGTAGGATTCCCTAAATCAATTAGGCCCAGATAATCCCACTCAGGGCTACCTTTAGAAGCCCTTCTCCATGCAGGGCAAGGGGATAGTAAAGAAGGAGAGTTTGGAGGGTGAGTGAGGAGAGTGATGGAGACTTGGAGGAACACCAGAGACAACAAAAGAGAAGAGGAGCCTCAGTAAGTAGGGGGGTCTGAAGCTCAACCACAGACTGAGAGGAACTGGTCAGCTGGAGGAGCCAAACAAAGGAGCGAACTTGCTGCCATGGCTTCCACTAGCAGAAGAAGGTACCAGGGGAATCATCTGGGGAAGTGGCCCAGGGAAAGGATCTGCAGGGGCAAGAGCAAAGGGAGTCATGTCTCACTGGTAGCTGCCCTCCAGGGTCCCTGGGCCAGAACATGGAATGAGTAGATGGGACTGGGTTCCCCCCAGAGCATCCCCTGACCCAAGCAAGTGTGGGGCCAGTGGACTGAAAGGAGGACCTGGGGCCCAGGAATGAGACTGTCCCTGCCACAGGCACAGTTGTCCCCCATCAGGAGCTGGCAGTCAGGGATGTGCACATGCCACTGGGCATCTTGGGGGATGTGGCTTACCCCGTCATGCCCTGGCTGATCAAGCCCTAAACTGGCCAGTGAGACCCTGACTGGGAACTGTTCATTGCTTGACTCACTGGGCCCAGATGCAGGCAGAGTACACCTTCACTCACTTCAAGGCATGTTTTAGGTGTCCATTCACCCACATGGATATTGGGAAGCACAACATTCCCCAAGTTGTGGCCAAGTGTTGTGCCCTGCACAATATTGTAGAAGGGAAGGAGGAGGCCTTCCTCACAGGGTATGGTGTGGACACCGGCCTAGGGTATGAGCAGCTGAGTACAGCTGCAATCCATCAGGCCTACCTGTGCTCTGCAATCCATCAGGCCCAGCTTGCCCCACAGTCCCCAATAACCCTATCCAGAGGTTGTTGTGGAGGGATAGCTCAGTGGTTTGAACATTGGCCTGCTAAACCCAGGGTTGTTAGCTCAATCCTTGAGGGGGCTCATGAGGGATCTAGGGCAAATAGGTCCTGCTGTGAGGGCAGGGGACTGGACTTCATGACCTCTGAAGGTGCCTTCCATTTCTATGAAATAGGCCGTGAGCCTACAGCCCTACCACGTCCTCATCACAACCCCTCCAATTGCCTCCTCTCTGACCCATGCCCAATAAATGTAGATGTAGGAGTGGGGCTTAAAAACAAGTTTACTTAAACACATAAAGAAACAGTGCAATAAAGAACTATTTATATCAAAGGCAAGTTCAAAAACCCCAAACTATGTACTCTGGGGGTCTTTGGATAGGGGTGTGGACATCAGAAGCTGGAAGGGGGCGTGGGATGGGAAGGTGGCTCATGGAGGGAAAGCAGGGCCATGACCCTGAAAGGGAGTGAGATCTTGAGTGGCATGAGCTTTGGGATCCCCTCCCACAATGTGTTTGGGTTCCCTGTTGGGGCTGGGTTGTGGCCAGAAGCAGGTGGTGGGGTGTGGGTGGGCGGAAGGGCAGGCATGGAGGGGGATGGGCATGGCCCACAGCCACTGCTAGAACTCAACAAGGCCCTGCAGGATGATTGGTGTGGGGGAAAGGGCAACATGGACAGGGGTGGGGAGGAAAAGGGCAAGGGTACAGCACGGGTGGCAGGGTGGGATCTATCATGGCCGGGCCATTCTGTGCAGCCAGATGCCAGTGGCAACATCAAAGCAGGATATGAGTTGGTCCCAGGCCTGCAACCACCACTCCTGGTTATCTTGCACCCACTGTTCCAGGAGCTCAGTCTTCCCCCAGAGGTCTTTCAGCAGAAGTCTGCCGTGTCAGGAGCATTCTGCTAACATCTCTGTCTTCCTCAAAGTAAAAAGAAGGGATCTCTTGGCAGAGGTGGTTTTCCTGACATTTGGACACATGTGGATGGGTCAGATGTTGGGAGAACCTCTCTTGACACTGGTGTCAGTGAGAGACATGCAAACATGGTATGGGTTTTGTATCTTTTGCTGACAGTTCTCAGCAATCTACACACAACCTAAGATTTCTTATAATCCATTTTGCTTTCATGCTTCCTCTCCACTCCATCCTTTGCCTAGTTTCTTTCTTTCTTTTTTTTTTATTTTACACAACTGGAGGTGGATGAAAACTATACTCCTAGTTCACTTAATCATGTTCATAAGTTTGTCCTGCAAGTTTCTTTCAGGAGCTCTCTTGTTATAAATAATAATAATTCATTATAGTGGGGAAAAAAAATCTACTAGAACTGCCTGAGACTTCCAAATTTCTCTGTTTTTTTGTAACGCAAGTTGAATTGAATACAAATTTCCATAACAGCGTTAACTTGACAGACCATCTAGTGCTCTAATTTGGTTAAAATACCTTTTACAAAATCTAGCATAGCATAAAATGATCCCCTAAAAGTGTCCTAAATTGTTCTAAGGACCAATGTTTACCTGGTAATCTCTGAAGTGAACTTCACAGGTGTTGGTTGTGACTGAAAAATTCATAACAGTCCATTATTAAAAAATAGATGGTCTTTTGGGCAGAAATATAAATAACAGATTCATTTAAAATTATAACTAATCAACTAGTCTAAAATAAGATGAATACATAGTGTATTGTATTATAAATAAATAACTTTCCTTCTTCACATCTGTCAGAACTGTGTCATTTACCTTTTACATTAATGTTTTAGGGCAATTATAACTCCCTATGGAAGACTTTGAAGTACATTTATTTCTTTTTTTCACCATCTTTTTAATTAAATGTGTCAAAAGATAAAAGGAATCGATAAAGTAGGCACACTTAGTTACATGTGTGCAATAGGTCTGACGGCACATTACTGTTGTCTAATTTGAACTGTACTAGAACACATTTCTGAGGAACCCTGGCATTGCATTTCTCACCTGGCTCCAAATTTGTATGAGCTCTGTCACAGGTTATGTGTATTTTCAATATATGTTTGAACCACTATTGCTCTGCCTCACTTTTATCTCCATTATCCACATCAGTGAGGAGATTTTGTTCCATAATTAGGCTACATCAAAATAAAGGAAACAAAAAAGCAGTCATTTACCACTTAAAAGACTAACAAAATAATTTATTAGGTGATGAGATTTCGTGGGACAGACCCACTTCTTCAGATCATAGCCATACCAGAACAGACTCAATATACTAAGCACAGAGGTCCAAAAATTGTTATCAAGGTTGACAAATCAGAAAAATTGTTAAGAGTTAACTTGGCCACCCCACAACACCCTCCTGTCACCCCTCTGCTCTTCTGATTTGCTGAACTTGATAACAACAATTAACAATAAGATGTTTCTGTCATTAAAAGAACAATACTTTCCATTTTAAGAGGAAAGTCATCAATTTTGCCTGTTCTCAGAACAGCATGATATTCAGATTTCCTGGAGGAGCTTAATAGAAAAAGTGCGTATCACAAAATCATCCCAAATGGCCTAACCTAGTTTCTCAGTTTTGTGTTCTCACCAGTAATCTCCAGAGACACAAACACAGTCATCTGTGGTCAGGTCCACACCCTCAAGCTAACCGTCATAAGAAATGCAAGAACTAATCACCTAACCAAGTGAGACCATTTTTCTTCCAAGCAAAAATCAAGCTTTTCTCATTACGAAACAACAAGAGCTATTATTCTGCAGTTCTGAAAACCTGTGATCCTGACCAATTCAAAATTTTACTTATACAAGACTGTTCAAAGAACAGATCATAAATTAAACAAAACAAAACAAAACAAACACCTATATGAGTTACATGACTAACCTGGTACAAAAACATCCTCTATCTGAGTGTCATTGACCACACAGTTTGACATGGCTTTTGGCCACAATGAAGAAAATTCAAGGACCTTGGAGGGATTTGCATAATAGGACCTCAAACTGGACTCTGTAGTTTCCCCTATTATTGAAGGTATCTGCTTTCAGACTATTAAACCCAAGGTCTTGGTATCACTTTATACTCTACTTTATCTTACAAACTGTCTGAATCTATGTACTCTTGAATTCTACTGAATGCCTACATCACCGTGAAGAGAATACATGCAGCCTCTTTTCATTTGCTAATACTCTGCATAATCTGCATACTGTCCTAGTGTCTGGCAGGCCTGACATGTGAGGGGATGGGGGCAAAGGAGATGATTTCCTCAGGGCCTATAGAGTCAAAAATGTCCAAGGATCTGCCACTATAGTACACCAACAGCCAGAGCCCTAGACACACTCTGGATGGTTTGGAAGGGTTAGCAGTGGGAGGCTAGCCCCCAGCCCCACCCCTTTGGCCCAAATCCCCACCCCTTTCAGGTTTGTGGAAGCAGCCCCCTCTTCCCCCTCACCTCACCCAGGGGCCCAGCTATCAGTCCCCTGCCTCCTGGCTTTTCTTCTTCATTGGAAAAAATACAAAAATGTGCTTTTCCTGGCCAGGCAGAAAAAAATAGTTTTATGTTTACCAATCAGTGATAAATTGCACTGTACCAACTCAGCCCAGCAAAAGAGTCTCTCTTATCCTAGGGTCTTTCCTTCTTCCCTACTTCCTCCACAAACTTAATACAATTCTGTGGTGACCTTGACGCCTTCTTTCACCGCCTCCATCTAAATAAATTCTTCCAACACAACTATGAACAACAGTCTGACTCTCTCAACACCCCTTACCAATATCAAAAGAAGAAGAATTCTATGTGAACTCCCCCAAACGGTCATAGTGAAAGTCTAGATTTCTATGTACAATGCTTCCGCAACCGTGCTCAGACTGACATTATACACAAACAATGCCAAATGAGACACATTCTCAACTATGCTGAACGCTATGCTGTCGAGAGTCTGAAAAATAACCCAGAAACTATAATCAAACCATCTGACAAAGGGGGTGCTGTCATCATCATAATTAAGTCAGACTATGAACAGGAGGCAGCCAGACAACTCTCCAACACCACATTTTACAGACCTCTCTCCTCTTATCCTACTTTGGAATTCCAAAAGAAATTAGAACAACTACTGGAGGAGCTCCTTGCTGCTACTCGGGACCTTATTCACTCAGACACACCATCTGAGCCCCATCCTGGATTATTCTATTTACTTTCCAAAATCCACAAACCTGGGAACCCTGGACGACCTATCATTTTGGGTATTGGCACCCTTACCACCGGACTATCCAGTTATGTGGACTCCCTCCTCAAATCTTATGCCACCAACACTCCCAGCTATCTCCAAGATACCACTGACTTCCTGAGGAAATTAAATAACAGTGGAAAAGTTCCTGACAACACATTCCTTGCCACCATGGATGTAGAGGCTCTGTACACTAATATTCCACACAAAGAAGGATTACAAGCTATCAGGAATACCGTTCCTGATCTCACCACAGCCAATCTGGTATCTGACCTCTGTAACTTTGTTCTCACCCACAATTATTTCTGATTTGGGGACAACTTATACCTCCAGGCTAGTGGAACTGCTATGGACACCCGCATGTCCCCACCATATGCTAATATATTTATGGCTGACCTGGAACAATGATTCCTCAGCTCTCATCCCCTATTATCCCTCCTCAACTTAAGATACATTGATGACATCTTTATGATTTGGACCCATGGTATAGAGACTCTAGAATAATTCCACAGAGACTTTAACAATCTTCACCCCACCATCAACTTATGCCTTGATTACTCCACGTGAGAGATACATTTTCTGGACACTACAGTACAATCAAGGATGGCCTGATCTGTACCACACTCTACAGGAAACCCACTGATTGCTATACTTACCTACACACTTCTAGCTTCCATTCTCCACACATAACTAGATCCATTGTTTACAGTCAAGCCCTTAGGTACAATTGCATTTGCTCTGATCCAACTGACAGAGACCGAAAACTACAAGATCTTTACCAAATATTCATAAACCTGAATTACCCACCAGGAGAAATAAAATAACAAAAAGAAATCAACAGGGCCAGATGAATATCCAGAGACCAGCTACTCCAAGACAGGCCCAAAAAATCCAAGAACAGAACACCACCGATCATTACCTACAGCCCCCAACTCAAACCACTGCAACGGATTATTAAAGACCTACAACCTATTCTTAATCAGGTTGTCACACTCCAGAAGGTCCTAGGTGACAGACCTGTCCTCTCCTACAGAAAACCTGTCAACCTTATGAGGATTCTCACCAACAGCCACAGTCTATACCGCAGGAACACCAGTCCTGGAACTTTTCCTTGCAACAAAGCCCACTGCCAGCTTTGTCCACATATGTGTTCTGGAGAAACCATCACTGGACCTAATCAGGTTATTCACAGAATCATGGTCACATTCCTCAACTAACATCATATATGCCATCATGTGCCAACAATGCCCAGATGCTTTGTGTATTGGACAGACTTCTAACTGTCTTAGACAAAGAGTTAATGGGCACAAAAGAGACATAAAACCAATCCTGATCCACATACTGGTCAGCCAACATTTTAATGGAATGGGCCATTCTGTTAACGACTTAAAAGTCTGAGTTTTACTGAAGAGGAATTTTCACAACAGTCTTGAAAGAGTGACTGCAGAACTCTCTTTTATATTTATATCCACACATTAACATGTGGTTTGAACCAGGATGAGAATTTTCTGAGTCATTATAGGGGCTCTCTTTTATATTTATATCCACACATTAACATGTGGTTTGAACCAGGATGAGAATTTTCTGAGTCATTGTAGGGGCTCTTTTGCATACTTGACTTAATCTAATTCTGGACTCCCCACCTCCCGCCCCCCTACTCTCTGATTTGCTCACCTTGATATGTTTTTTTTTCCTGATTTGTCAACCTTGATTATTACTTTTGGTTCTCCGTGCCTTAAATATTGAGTCTGTCCTGGTATGCCTACGGTCTGAAGAAGTGGGGCTGTCCCATGAAAGCTCACCTAATAAATTATTATGTTAGTCTTTAAAGGGTTACTTTACTGTTTTTTTTTTGTTTTGATAGTATATAGACTAGCATAGCTCTCTCTCTGTTACTGTACTAGTGGGTGTGTTTCATCTGTTGTGAAAAACTGGTGATTAAATCCTAGGGAACATTTTTTTAACTTTGAACAAGTAAAGAATTCTACAATCACATTTTTATCTGGAATTTAATGAAATCACTTTATTTTTTGCTTTAAATGAGAGGGCCACATTCTTCTGGATATGACACAAGTGTAAGTGAAAGCAGAATATGCTTACACACCCACAAGCACTTGCAACATGTTGCATTTTTTTTTCCATTTTTGGGAATTCCAGACCAATAGATACTTACCAATATTAATGTAAAACTTTCCAATTATTGTATTTTTCAACTGATGTGAGTTAGATGAAATTTGATGGGACCACTTACAGTGGAGAATATTTTCTTCCGTATTTGCATAGTAAACATGTTTCTGTAACGAAAATGAAATTTAAATTAAAAAAATCCCTATAGATCATTGCTGACATTATTAAAAGTACATGCCAAGTTGATAAATAATGCACCAATCTGGACTTTTTTCACTGCATTTTTAAAAAAATGATAAATTACTAAGCTGATCAAGAGCCAAGCCAGAAAAGTTGTTCCATCATTTTGAGCTGAAACACTAAACTTGTAAATTCAAGATAGGGTCAGCGGAGAGGAGCAAGAAATAAAGACATTCTAAATGATTTCAGGATTAATGAAGATACCTTCAAGCACAGGCACAACTACCTACTAGAAATTAACTTTCTGCCCTCCAACCTTCTTCAGATGATTGAGGTAGCAAAATATATTTCTAATATTTACTTATCTGAATCTTAAAGAAGAAGAAGAAGAGAATTAGGAAATAATTCCAAGTATATTTTATGAGAACTCCATATCTCAGAACAATTTAACTGTTTTAAAAAGTATTCCAGCAATCTGCTGTGTATCAGGTAAGGAATGCACTATGGGTCTCTTTCTGGAATGAGTATGATACTTCCTTAACAGTTTCCCACACAAGGCATTCAGAAGGAAGTTTGTATGAAATAGCCAGCCTGAGAGTCCAAAAGGACATTAGCTATATCACACTAATGCCTCATGTCAACATTTTATTCTATAATAAGAGTACCTTCCTGTTATTTAGGTTAATCTGATCCCAACAGGTATTAATCTAAATCATACAGGGTATATCTACACTGCAAAGCAAAAACCTGTGGCCCTGAGTTTCAGGGCCCAGATCAATTGCCTCAGGCTTGGCTTGTGGGCCTAAACTACCCTGACCAGAAAAGTATAGTATTGTCAGTTGAATTTGGATAAAGGTCACAGTCAACGGTATTTTCCCTTTGACTTTTTATCAGAAATAGGTCTTGGAAAACATATAGGTTGAGATCATTGGGAAACTTGGGGTGTCATTGATTGTCACAAATCTTATGAAGTCAGAGCTTAATTTAGCACCAGTATTTAAGTACCATAAAGTAAATTGGGTATAAGAAACCCCCACTACCCTACAGGGTGGGTGCATCAGATGAGACCCACACCAGAGTAGTACAGCTCTCCTTAAATCTCCATTATCTTCAGCACTGACATCTTTACTGTCTCTATTGTCTTTGTTATTACTTTTCTTAGAACAAACCCTTGTTTTTCCTTCTTAACTTAACAGAAATCTTACCCACTGCAGTAAGACCTCCCCCACTGAATTGAAGCAAGCTGGTTTTGGCTTCTGTAGGATTCAAAGGAGTCAATGAGTATTGTATCCTGCTTACCTAACATAAGTTTAACCTGTAAGTGCAGTTAGTCAAGTAACTCATATTATTCTTATAACCTTATTTAGTAAGATCTGTGAAAAGATCTTTGATTATAATTTGATATTTACTGTGTGAAACATCGTTAGTTTGTATCTGTTAAGTGCTGTTTGAATATTATTGCACTGCTAAAATAAACAAACCATAAGCGCTGCTTAAAGTGTTGTCTGTGTAATCACTGGAAAGACCAAAAACCTCACTCTAGTCTGAAACAGATTTTGTCTCAGACTCTTGCTATTAACTCGGGAGAAGTGCAAACCTTAATCTTCAACTTTAAGTCAAATTACCGAACCTTCCCAAACCCATAAATTACACTATCTTTCCCCCTAAGTCAACAACTGATACGCTTATTCATCCTGAGTACTACTTTATCCTATAAGTAGCTATCATTATAGCCACACAAAAAGGACATATGGCTTCCGTAACTAGAAAGCTGAGAATTCCAACAAGGGAAATAGGGAGTATGTCAGGAATAGAGCTGAAGTGTCAGGCACCCCTATAATCCTGAGATAGCAGAAATATCTCTGTGTAAAGAACATAACATAAAAATTGCCATATTGGGTCAGACCAAAGATGCATCTGATAGTGGAAAATGTCAAATACCCCAGAGGGAATGAACAGAAGAGATAACAAGTGACCTTTCCCCTATTGCCCACTCCCAGCCCTGACAAACAGGCTAGGGACGTAATTCCTGCCCATGCTGGCTAATAGTCATTGATGCACTCCATGAACTTAACTAGCTCTTTCTTGTGTACCCTGTTCAAGCCTCAGCCTTCACAGAAAAATATATGGCCTGATTTTATGTGGAAAGCCCCATTATTTTGTTTAACTTTCTGCTGACCTGTGAACATGCTTTGGGAGCCTGAAATGTACTGGGTGTTGTTCATATAAAAAGTCAAAATGTTCAGGCCCTTTATAACTACAAAATGTTAGTTTAAGATCACTTCCATACTAAAATGATGTCACCTCCTTTTGCTCTCATGTCACAGGTTTTACTTCAGCCAAAATCAAAGCTTGTCATAAATCTCAAGCATCAATATTGCAATTTGAGTCAGATGACTCAGTGATCCTATCTAGCTAAAGCCAAACTAAAATTCCTGTTGTAGCTCCCTGGGCAGAACTTTTCTGACCCAGAAACAGCAGATTAAAGAAAGGAGCCAGAGCATACTGAGCATTTTACAACCCTAAAAATGCAGTTCCAGAAGTAAAGTGGTGTGCTTTCTTATTCTGGAAATATAGTCACTTTGGCTTAGAGTCACAATGGGATATGTATATTCTCAGGCTCAAAATTAATACTCCTAAGTTTTAGCATCTAGCAAATCACAGGAACATGCTACAAGAAAGAAAACAAGGATAGGTGCCTTAACTTGTGATTCACAAAACTTGCATGAGCCTCCTAAACTAGCCAGTCAGAGATTTTGAACAGACTGTGCATGTGCTAACCCCTGACCCTTACTCAAAATTAATTGCTGTGGAGAGACTCCTATCTCTACTGGCCAGTCTCAGATGTGAACACCCTTTTGTCATGAGGTGCCTAAATTGTAGCAAAACCATGTCTCTCATAACTTTAAGTTGGATGATTACAGTATTCCCCTGGGATATGCAAGAGCCCTAGTTCAGGTCACTGTTCCCCCAGACTAAGGATGTTAAGAAGTATCTACTACCTCACTGGAGAGTGTCCTCCTAACAACTTAGTTATTGGATATTCTGAAGTAAGTTGTCCTCAGCCGCTACAGATGAAGCTATTCCATTGCATAGAAATAATTAAAGGCATTGAAACAAAGGGAGTGATTCTAGGTCTGCTACCTCACAGATGAGTACCTTAGTAATTAGGCTAAAAGTTATAAGGCAAGGCCTCCTCTGCCCATTATCTCACTAACCTGAGGGGATCCAATCCACAAGATGACCTCCTCACTTGCCTTGGTGGTACAAATTCATTAAGCTACTAAACAGCTATCTTTCCTGATTTGTGAAGCTAGAAGGGGCATAGACAATGAGATATACAGAGGGAAAGAGTAGTGATCATCTCCAGAGGTAGAAAGATAAATGCTGAGGGAATTTTATCTTGCAAATATTTATGTGCCAAGTGTACATGAATATAGACTTCAATGGGAATATTATGATTCTTAATGGATCCTTAAACTGGGGTTTAGGATCTTAACGTTGAGCTAGGTCACCTATCTCTGGGGTCAGGCACCAAAACACCTTTGTGAATTTATTTCTAGGTGACAGTTAAGATGATACAAGTAGCCACAGGGTTATTCTCACTTGCACATTAGGATGATTCAGTGGTTAGCGCAGCTCTGGAGCAGGACCCACGCATTGGGAAAGAAATATAGCTGTATTACTTTACAGTATATATTTCTAGAAGGTTTTGTAGTTTTGCTAACTTATATAAATATGAGCTATGCTCCCACAATTCTTTATAGTGAAAATTTGTTCATAGGTAAATAATGTATAATTAACCTATATGTAGCATTTGTGTGAAACCAGCTGAATGTTTTATTGAGACTTGCCAGATATTAATTGTATGTGATATATAGTTATTGTAGAGATCTCTATGATCCACTGATATCTGAAATGTTATTCTGAGCTAGATACACTGTACTGGTAGTGGGGGCATTACAGGGTTTTTTTTTTTTTGTTTTCAGAAAAATGATGAAACTGTATAAGAAGAGGAGACTAAGGATTGCACTAATACAGTGCAATCTGGGGGATTTTGCATCAATCTTAAATAAGGGAATATAAATATCAGCTCAGTTGAGCTCAAAATTTGAAGCAGATTGAAACTTGCAGGACTTTCCTTTCTGGTCAGATTTATTTGTGTTTAATAAACTAACTAAACGTTCTCTGGCATCTGTTAATTGATCATCTAAAGTAAACTGCTGATCTCAGCACAGATGAGAATCCAGGCCTCTTGTCTTCAATTCTCTGAAAAGTTTGGCCCCATTTAAACAGTTAACCAGGAACCTTTGTGCTTCACATTAGTTAAACATGTCAGCTCTCCAGATAGTGAAATACCTGTTAAGGACTAAGTATAAAGAAATGCAGGAAGAAGTATGACTTTGTTTTCTGAATAGTAACAGAGAGGTAGCTGTGTCAATTTGTATTCTAACAAAATAAAACAGAAGTCATGTAGCACTTTAAAGACTAATAAAATGATGTATTAGGTTGTAGTGGAGCAGAGTGGCCGCCCACTAACCTGGAGGGGAAAGAACCCCTCCAGGAGCCGTTTTGTCGGGAGCCTGATGAAGCTGAGGCCTGGATTGGGCAGCTTGGACCCCTGCCAGTCCTGGCACCCTGTGGACCCCAGTGGATCCTGCCTGATGAGGAAAACCAGCCAGACCCAGAGAACTGACCAGATTACTTGGTCACACCTCAAGCTAGGTTGCAACAGCAGAACCTAGAGCCCATGGGGGACTAGATTGGGCCACCCAGACGCCAGCGGAATCTGGAACCCCATAAGCTCCGAGAGAAAGATTGGGCCTTCTAAACTATAGGTTTGCTGCCCCACCCTCCACCAAGGCTTGGGCCTTCTGAGATTGTTGGTTCATTGCCCCACCCTGAGTAGGGCCTGAACGTTTTGCAAACTATTTGTTTTGCCACCACACCCTCCACCAGAAACTTGGCTGTTTTGGCTGTTTGCCACCCAGCTATGAGCTAGGGCCTGGATTCACTCATGAACTATTTGTTTTGCTGCCCTGCCCAGCACCACAGGCCTGGGCTCTCTTGGTTGTTTGCCATCCCACCCTAAGGTAGGCCCTTGGCCTTCTGAGGCTGTTGGTTTGCTGCCCCGCCTTGCACCAGGGCCTGGGCTGTCCTGAACTGTGTTTACTGCCCCACCCTTCACTAGGGCCTTGGGTCTCTTGGTTGTTTCCCACCCCTCCCTAAGATAGGGCCTGGGCCTTCTAAGACTGTTGGTTTATTGCTTCACCTTTCACCAGAGTCTGGGCCTTTTGAGACTGTCGCTTTGCTTCTCTGCCTTGCACTAGGGCCTAGGCTCTCCTGAACTGTGTTTACTGCTTCACCGTGCACCAGGGCCTGGGCTGTCTTGGCTGTTTGCCACCCCACCATGATCTAGGGCCTGCACTCCCTTGTAAACTGCTTGTTTCCCTGCCTTCAGCAAGGGCATGGGCTCTTTTGGAAACTATGTTCATTTGCTGCCTATCTCTGAGCTAGAGCCTGGGCCTTCAGCAAGGGCATGGGCTCTTTTGGAAACTATGTTAATTTGCTGCCTATCTCTGAGCTACAGCCTGGGCCTTTAGCAAGTCCGGAGCTAATTTCCCCAGCTGAACTGTGTTTGCTGCCCAGCCCTGAGTTAGGGCTGGGGCTCATTGAGACTGCTGGTTTGCTGCCGCACTGAGCTAGGGTCTGGATGCACTGGGAGCATGCGTACACTGCCTGGACCTAGGGCTAGGTCTGGATCTGAGTTAATTTCCCTAGCACCTGCCTGAAGAGAGGCTGGACTTCTGAATTGTTGTCTGTCACTCACCTGAGGCAAGGTGGGAATCAAAGAATTAGGGACTTGGGGGTTTGTTGTGGTACCTGTGGCAGCGGGGCAGTGTGGCCACCCACTGACCCAGAAGTGGGAGAACCCCTCCAGGAGCCAACCCAGCTACATAGGTGATGAGCTTTCTTGGGACAGACACACTTCTGAATAATGCATAATGTTTTGCATGTCTGTTGGTGCTAACAGACCATCACCTTGAAATAAGGCATATTATTGTAACTATGTTTTCACTCAGTTTCAACTCTGTTTTTTCTTTC